>NC_140298.1:28252794-28852794 GCF_964211825.1 Aythya ferina
AGAGCAGAGGATAGGTGAGAGAAAAGTTAGTGAAATGGGAATGAAATTCTAATGTTTGAAGGAAACAAGTTTGGAAAATAGAACTGACAATGGTTAATTCAGTCCTTCATCCACAGGCTTCCCTAATTCTCCCTGACACTGCTTCAAGCCCTCACAGACTTACTGTCCAGTATTTACAGCTAGTAATGCTAAGAAACAAGCGCAAACGTTGTTCATGCATTTGTAGTGAGAAACAACTCTTATATTGCCCAGCTCATGGTATAACAAAAAAGGGACCAGCATGCCTACAACTAGGATTCTGAGGAAATATGGTATCAGTGTGCCATTTGATTCAAACTCAGGACAATATTTCATGCAGTAGTGATCAAAAAATACATATTTTTTAGATTGCACAATACATTTATTTTCCACTGTTGGTCAGATAACCGCACAAAAAAAAAAAAAAAAAAAAAAAGAGAAGAGAAGAGAAGAGAAGAGAAGAGAAGAGAAGAGAAGAGAAGAGAAGAGAAGAGAAGAGAAGAGAAGAGAAGAGAAGAGAAGAGAAGAGAAGAGAAGAGAAGAGAAGAGAAGAGAAAAAAGAAAAGAGAAGAGAAGAGAAGAGAAGAGAAGAGAAGAGAAGAGAAGAGAAGAGAAGAGAAGAGAAGAGAAGAGAAGAGAAGAGAAGAGAAGAGAAGAGAAGAGAAGAGAAGAGAAGAGAAGAGAAGAGAAGAGAAGAGAAGAGAAGAAAGAGAAGAGAAGAGAAAAAAGAGAAGAGAAGAGAAGAGAAGAGAAGAGAAGAGAAGAGAAGAGAAGAGAAGAGAAGAGAAGAGAAGAGAAGAGAAGAGAAGAGAAGAGAAGAGAAGAGAAGAGAAGAGAAGAAAAGAAAAGAAAAGAAAAGAAAAGAAAAGAAAAGAAAAGAAAAGAAAAGAAAAGAAAAGAAAAGAAAAGAAAAGAAAAGAAAAGAAAAGAAAGAAAGAAAAGAAAAGAAAAGAAAAACTGATCTGAGCAGTGGGCTGGTTTTTTAAAAAGTGCCCTCATGGGGCTCGAATAGCAGATTCACTGAAGTTGAACACAGTTCCACCACTGGAAGAGGAGAGGCCTATCTGTCTTCCTGCTCTCCTCTGGGCATACAGCTATTTGTAGGCACATCCATTTAATGAATAAACAAAACATTACTGCATGGAACCTAGAGAGAGGGTCAGGCTGAAGAAAGCAGGGGAGGGGGAGGGCAGAGATATTGTCACAGAGACATGCTAAAGGTCATGATCTTATACTTCAGCTTTATATTCCTAACATTCATATGGGATATCTACAATATCCATTCAACTCCCTCATCTGTCTGAATCAGAAAGCTATGAGATGATGGAATGTGCCCTGAATTAAAAGAAGTAAAACTTTAACGCGGGTGTTCTTCCTCACACACACAAACACTAAATATTTTACATAATCACTTAGTCTGGGGCAAAATAAATGCTACAAGATGCACATGCATCAGACTTGTTTTCAAATAAATTGCACTCGTGGTATAATTTTTATTCTTATGCAAAAAAAAAAAAAAAAAAAAAAAAAAACAGTCAAAAACTTGAATTTTTTTACACAATGAAGCCAGCATCTGCTAATCTCAAGAGAGCAAGTAAATCATCATAAGGAATGAATACAAATTACAATGGAGATAAAAGGAACAATTTGTGTGAGCTGTGTCTGTATCAGCACCAGTTTTATACTAAGAATTTTTCAAAGGACAGCTAAATAAAGAAAGACAATCTCAAAAAAAAAAAAAAAAAAAAAAAGTAGAAAACAATCACAATAAAATGAGGCACCAAATGTGAAGTTTGTTATACACCAAACAGTGAGATATGTTTACCAACTCTAAAGCCCAGTAGTCATCAATTACCTGACAAAATTTCAAGCTGCTTTCAGAGAAGAATAAATAAATAAAACATAAACTACAAACCTGTGCCTTTTGCAGGTTTTGAGCCTTATGCTTATCTCCTTCTAAATGGATCAAACTATTATCCAGAAATAGAACATTCTGTTCTCATTCTAGATTTTAAGTCTGTAAAAAAAAGAGGCCCCATAAACACTCTCTCAACCTTTTAATGAAAGTCCCAGCCAATGTACTTTTTTCATATGGAATTTTGAGTTCTGTGAAAACCACACCCTATATTATGACCATTTAAGCTGTGTAGCTCAGCTGCTTTAACAATGAGCACAATGCAAATGCTGGCCAAATTTATTCTGGGCTCGTAACTTTCCCACTTCTTGTTCTACCAGAAATATTGAAGCTGCTTCCTTTTTCACGTGACTTTTTCCAATACAATCAAAATGAGAAGAACAACAGTGTATCAACAAGAAATATAAGATAATATTTAACGGCAAGTATTTACCTGAGCACTCGAATCAAGAATGCAGGATTCTGATGTATTTCTCTTTCATGGCTGCATTTTCTGCTGTTTAAAAATGTTTAAGGTCCAGTCAATTTTCTGGAGTGGGAAAATTGAGAACGTCTTTCCCCATGTAGAGGCTTTGTTACAAAGCCCAAGTTAAAAAAACTCATGCTGAAGCTCTTGAATGCACTTTGAATTAAGATTTTGAATGCACTTAATAGCTTTCACTATTTAGCCACATATTCTAATAAAATCCTAACAAAATTAAATCTCATGAATAGAAACTAGCACTGTTCTAATGGGTAGAAATTGTTAAATGATTTCAGAAGATCTAAGATCTGAAAGTCTGGACAAATAGAAAGCATGATAACTTCTTTCTTGCCACTTCATGAAACCAGTTTCAAAAAAGAACCCCAAATAAATGTTTCTTTAAAAAAAAACATATTCACATTTGAGTCTATTCAAGGAAAAAAAAAAAAAAAAAAAAAAGTGCATTCAATAAATCACTGTGACTGTGTTCCAACGTTAGTTAAAGCAGCACACCTGCTCCTTGCTCCCAACAGTTGGACTACAACCACCCAGTGGAAGCCAGGTCAGTGAGCTCCAGCTGTGCCTGTAGATCAGTATAACCAGACTAAGTCAGAACCACATTCATTCATGGTTTACATACAAAGCAATACTTGGGAATCAGCTCAATATTTCACAGTTGGCAACAATGTCAATAGGTTTGTATTTCCACATCTATTATAGCAGCAACAAAAATGTTCAAATAATACATATTCCTGAGATGGGATGAAAAATTCCCCTTGCAACCTACAACAGTTCCCTCTTCATCTTCTAATGGCATGGCAATACCACTGTATTTTTTGTTGTCGTTGTTGTTTTGTTTTGTTTTTCTTTTTAACTTCAATAATGAAACTTGGCAAATAAAACCTTCAACCTTCTCTGTGAAATTCTCACTGAAATAAGGCAGATCTGTGAACCTGGAATTCATTGGGCTGACTAGTGCAGGACATCTCCATGCATATAGGCAGTTAAGAGGCCGTGAATACTTCACCACACGGGTGGACCAAATTACTATTTACTGTCTTCTAGTGGCAGAACAAAGTGGTCTGTGAAGCCTTTCTGCAAGTCATTTCCATTTTGTAGTGACTAATCCCTTCAAAATGTGTATGTGGATTCCCCCTCTCCTCCTTTTTTTCAGTTTGTTAAACAGTATGTTTTATCTATGCATGAAAAAGTGGATAGCTTTTAGAAATTCTCCACATGTGCTGTACGGAATTGTACTCTATATATGGACATACTTTTCTTCTTCCTATGACCCTTCATAATTAGTTTACAGACCCCAGAAGTTCATAAAAAAACTACCTATCTGGAATATTGTGGACATTTTCAGAAAAGATATCAAATAATTTTTACAAAATCTACATTTTACAACTTTTTTTCTTCAGTCAGCAGTGACTATCATAGCTCCAAGCATAAGCAGTAATCCCCATCTGCAAGTAGATGGCACATCATCACAGCATATTTATAAACAACATATACTTGAAACATATGTCTCAGACACATAGTAAGAAGTCTGAGATCATTCATTACTGAAAATTAACCATAGCTCACTTTTATAAAGTTCAAAGATAATAAACATTTTAACAGCACTCGCAGTTACTAATAGAGTAGTTACGCTGATATACTTTGTATACTAAGCACTACAGCACCTCAATTTTACAAATGACACAAATCAAACAGCTTCATAAGTAAGGTTTTTTATAACTCACCCATTCTTATTAAATCTCAAATAAGCAGGGTTCATCTGTTATCTGGCAGCTCTAATAAACACTGTCCTTGTGGTCTAGTTTGGACCAATTCCTATGTTGAGGGGGGCACCAATTAGGTCATTTAAAACCTTCACTGTATAACATATTTTGGGGTAACTCAACATTGTGTGCATTAAAAATGAAAATATCTGTGCCACATACTACAAGGAAGTGTCATTGGATAAGCAACCTCTCATTTTTTCACTGAAAAAATCTTCTGCTTCTCCTCTCTGTCCTCATCAACAAGCTTTCTGTGCCTTCCATTATCCTGTCGTTACTATTTCTTGTGCTTCTTTTCTACTGTTAATCCTATGTGCTCTTAAAGGGAGTGGGTACTACCAAGATGTTCATGAACATAGGTTGCATAGATTTCTTTTGCTCCATGTGATGAAGAGTACGTACGGGTTCAGATGGTGTTAACAAGCAAAGATCATCGGGCTATAGCTTTCTAACTTCTCCTACCCACTCCAATAAGTATTTTATTTACCTGTTGGTAAACAGTAAGTAACCTCCTTCTTATAAAAATAATCAAACAAGGAAACTGAGTAAAAGATAGATTCAGTCACCTGTGATCTCACACAAAGCCTGATGAAAGATTAAACACAACACCACTGAATACCCATGGTCAATTACTTACATTATGTTATCCTAACACTTTGCACCATAAATAGCAATTGTGTATTTTAGCAACTATGAGAGAATGAGTGCTATGTAAATAAGATGTCACAATCCTCACCTAGCCATTTGTACAGAATTACTGAGAAAGAAAAGACCGTACCTTTTTATTGTGTCAGAACTTTCTTCTAACCTAAATCACTGTTAATGTATGGATATGTATTCTGGAATGGGAGTAGTTGAGCAGTTTCCCTTGGGCTTCTGTTTTATTGCCTAACTGTTCTTACAAGTTTAAGGTCCAAATGAGCATCCCTATTTAGTTATACTTCCCCTGATATAAAATAGTACCATAAGGCAGAAATTTGCTGTTTCCACTTGGAAGTTTATTAGATTTTTTCCAGTAAATCAGTTTTATGATAAAGGAAAATGACACTACTGGTTTATTACCAACATCAGTGATTAAAAAGATGATTCTGCCTGTTTCTACCTTATTCTCTAGAACAAAGAACTATAACTCCTTCATACCTGAGTTTGGTCTATCCTTAAATGGTGACACTGATGCTTACCATCTCAGTTCTTTCAGATCTGTTATTGAAATCCCTTCCATAAAATGGGATTCTGGTTGTCACAAAATGAAACTCCATCTATCATTTCAAAAATGACCCTGGCTTGGTCTAGAAGATTTCTGTGCTCAAAAGTGACAGTACAAAAACAGTCAAAGCTGAAAACAAGATTTTCCAAATTTATGGCCAGGCCTTCAAAATCTATTTGTTTCATTGCCACACTTAAGTCCCTAATGAAACAGAACCAATGTTAATATATATTCCCAAGGATAAGGGATAAGAGACAAAAAGAATCTTTACATGTATCTTGTGGTGGTGTTTTGTTGTTGTTGTTGTTTCATTTTTCCCCTGCTGATACATAGCTAAGCATCCTGATTACTCCATTAATTTCATTGAGGTACATGTTTGCTTTTTCTCTGTCACCTCTTCCAATGTTTAATGTGAAATACATTGTTATTCCATCACTGAGCAAAGTCCTCTGACTTCCTTTCAAACTGCAGGCAAGTCACAGCCCCTTCATTTAGGAGTGTCTGGGGCAGGGGCGTTGGACAAGGTCAGTTATAGCAGAGTTGGGAATAGAGCCCAGATTCTCACTATGACAGACAAATGTTTTATCCTGTCAGTTTTACCCAGCTAGCTCCCAGAAATTAACATCTCAGAATTCTGTGTTTGGGATGGATAAAATAGAGATATTCTAATGAATTCACTTCTAACAGGGAATAAAACTGGAAGCAAATAAATGAAGATGGTAGTCTAGATTCCTGATAGTACTGGGTGGTTAACACACAATGGAAAGCAAGAGAAGTTAAGTGCCAAAATACTCCTAAAATATGGCCTCAGAGGGATTAAGACCAAAACTTGCTAACAGCTAGTGAATTTTAATATTCTATTCTGACATCATTTTCTTTACTTGAAAACAAAAATGTCAACAACAGTAAAATCAGAATCCCAAAATCCTGGTCTCACTTTAAAAAAAATAATAATAATTGTGTAACTCAGGAGTTTAAATACTGTGGTTATCTCTGGTGATCTGTAAGCTGCCTGAACTGGAGCATTTTACTTCTTTTAACTGATTAAATAAAAGTTTGAGCTGAAATTCAGGCTTTATAAACTTGAAATTTATGAAACTAAAATTTCTGAAGAAAAAAAAAAAAAGTTCAAAAACAATCATACCAAGTAATATAAAAATAAGTAATCAATATACAACAGATCCCAGGTTTTACTACTTTACTCAAAAGTCATCAGTCAGCAACAACAGCGAAGGAGAAATGGTTGGCTGTGATAGCCAACCACAGCATGAACTGAGCCAGCCAGAATATGCAGTTTAATATAAATACTGGCTATCTCTGTCAAGGCCTTTCCAATAAACATCTGAAGTATTAGTGGTATATAATATAAGATGTGGGTTTAAGCACATCTGTGTATAATTCCAGCTATCCTTACTCAAAAGAGATGAAATCAAAATGGAGGTTTGGAGGAAAGTCATTACATTAAATCACAGGAATTAAAATTCTGTAAGGAAAGTCAGAAAGAGTTGGGAATTAGTTAAGGCATGGTGAGATCAAATATCAGTAAGAGAAGTTTTAGAATAAAGTGTACAAGAAAAAATCCAGGTGGGTATTAGATAACAGCTAAACTACAAATTGGTAGCGTGCTGACTTCTCAGGGAAGGGAGGGTGTAGAGCAAAACACATTTTCTGCCTAGGATCCTCTGTGGAAACAGAAAAAGAATAGGGAAAGGGACAACTTACCCGTCTGAAGATGGAAGCAAATCATTTTTGAAACAGTTTACATGATGAGATAATCTACAGTAGGACACACTGACCACCTGGGATCCTTTTCAGTCTTACATCTTAAGAAAAGACAGTTGTGTGACTGACGTTAGCCAGAAAGCTGTTTTGTCCCAGGCTTTCTGTATATTATTGCTCATCTCAGAAACACAAAGGACTTTATTTTCAAAACTTCTGAATATTTACAACGATATCAAGAGAAGTAGAAGATACTTTGAGTTTCCATAAGCACAAGCAAAAATTTTCTCTCTGCTTTAAGTCCTTATCTGTGCAGTGGAAATAATAACTCATTGTCTCAGAGATGTGTTGTAAAGCAACAATATTTAGTTGATATCTAGCTATGACTGATTAATTCAGACTGAAAATGCTATTCTTTAGCAGTGGTAAATCTGTATGTAACAAAAAAGAAAATTTTAAATCAATGATTGCCAAGCAGGAAAGAAAATACAAAGCAAAACCCAGCCAAATGAGAGGCTAAGCATTCTGATATGACTTTATAAGCAGTGGGATGACAAGACTTTCCCAGAGGACACAGAAGTCAGTGCGAACAAGCCTTGACCAGTGTGAATTGACTGGTATTATAAACACCCAATAAAACATGTTCAAGAACATTCTTATGAGAGTCACTTGCTCTAAACAGACTTTTTTGCTTTGAGCCTCTGGGCTCAAAGAGACAATTAAGATTGCTACCTTAATTTCCCCACTGAGAGTTAGATTAGTAAGTGTTTGCTAAAGGATTCAGAGGGAAACAACCACAAGGGGAGAAATTCAGCTAATTTACCTGGTTTCCATCTTGTTTGTGTGAACAGTATAGCTTGTGAGGCTGCACATTTTACCCCTTTACCCAGAGAAAGAAAATATTCTCCATAACTTTCCAAGGCTTTGAGAGACAGTAAGTTTTATTTTCAGGGTCTGCTTCTACTTCATTTGATATCAGCATCCATTTTTTTTCTGACTTCGAAGAGGGTAAGTTAAGGAAAAAAAATAGAAGCAATCACAATTAAAAAAGGATTCGTGTTGGGATGCTTCTCAGTGACATTAAGTGGCTGTGACTGTTTCCGCACTAAACTCCTCTTGCTGTCATAAGTGGGGGTGTGCTAGGGTGATACTGCTGTAATTTGATGATACTCAGTGTGCTTGTGTTCTGACACAGCCTCCAAGCAGCTAGAGTAGGCATTTGATAATCAGTCCTTGATATTGCCTAAGAGCAAGGAAAAATAAAGTCCATATTTTCTGTTTTTGCTACCTGATACTGTCTGTACTTTCTTCCTAGCTTTGGAATTCTAACCTATTATCACGGAACCATAGAATCAACTGGGTTGGAGAAAATCTTCAAGAACATCAAGTCCAATCATCAACCTGACCTACCAAGTCCTAATCATATCCCTTAGTGACACATCCACACATCTCTTGAATACCTCCAGGGATGGGAACTCCACCACTTCCCTGGGCAGTTCGTTCCAATGCTTGACCACCTTCTCCATGAAGAAATTCTCCCTAATGTCCAACCTAAACCTCACCTAGAGCAACTTGACACTGCTTCCTCACATTCTATCACTTGTCACCTGAGAAAAGAGGCCAACACCGTCCCTGCTGCAACCTCCTTTCAGGCACTTGTAGAGAATGATGAAATCTTCCCTCAGCCTCCTGTTGGCAGTGCTGATCAGGATACTATTGAACTTACTGGCCACAGGGGAACAGTGCTGGCTCAGGTTTGACTGGCTGTCAATCAGCATCCCCAGCTCCTTTTCTAATGGGCAACTTTCCATTTACTCTTCCACAAGCCTGTATCACTGCATGGGGTTGTTATGACCCAAGCTCAGGACCTGCACGGAGCCTTGCTGAATGTCATGCAACTGGTCTAAGCCCATGGATCCGGCCTATCCAGATCCCTCTGCAGAGCCTTCCTACAGCAGATCAACACTCCCACCCAGCTTGGTATCACCTGTAAATTTGCTGAGGGTGTACTCTATCCCTTCATCCAGATCACAGACAGAAATGTTAAACAAAACTGCTCCCAGTACTGAGCCCTGGGGAAAACCACTGGTGACTGGCCACCAACTTATTGAACTCCATTCACTAGGACCCTTTGGCAAACCAGCCAGTTCTTTATAGAGTTTCTCCAGGAGAATATTGTGGGAAACAATGACAAATGCTTTACTAAATTCCAGATAAACATCATCCATAGCCTTTCCCTCCTTTACGCAGTGGGCCATCTTGTCATAGGAGGACATCTGTTTAGTCAGGCAGAACCTGCCCTTCATAAACCCATACTGGCTGCTTCAGATCACTCAGCTGTTCTATATGTGCCATGTGACGCCACTCAAGATAGGATAGAATAGAATAGTTCAGTTGGAAGAAACCTTCAAAGGTGATCCAGTCCAACTGCCTGACCTCTTCATGGCTAACCAAACGTTAAAGCATATTAATGAAGCTGTAAGATGATCTGCTCCACAATTTTCCCTCATACTGAGGTCAGACTGACAGGCCTCTAATTACCTGGATCCTCTTTCCTACCCTTCTTGTAGATTGGAGTCACATTCACTAACCTCCAGTCAACTACGACTTCCCCAGGTAGCTAGAACTGGTGGTAAATTACTGAAAATGGCTTAGCAAGCACTTCTGCCACCTCCTTCAGCACCCTTGAATGAATCCTGTTCAGCCCCATAGACTTATGAAAGTTCAAAACAGTTTCCCACTTCATTAAAGGGGCTTCAGTCTCACTCCTTGTCATCATCTTCCAATGCAGGTGGCTTGGTACCCTGACAACAGTTGGCCTTTCTAGTAAAGACTGAGGCAAAAAAGCCATTAAATGTTTCAGCCTTATCCTCATCTTCCATCACTATATTCTCCCCTTGCATCCAGGATGGAGATTCTCCTTAATCCTCCTTTTGCTGCTGATATATTTATAAAAGGATTTTTTATTTTCTTTTACTACTTTAACCAAACTGAATTCCAGTTGAACTTTGTCCCTTCTATTTTCTCCCTGCACAGCTTGACAACAGCTCTTTAGCCCTCCTGAGTTGCCCGTCCCTTCTTCCAGAGTTCATAAATTCTTTTTTTCTTCCTGAGTTCCAGAAGAAGCTCTCTGTTCAGCCAGGCTAGTCTTCTCCCCTACCAGCTCAACCTTTGGCACCCTGGGACAGCCTGCTTCTGCACCTTTAAGATTTTATTCAAGAAGAAGGTTCAGCCTTCCTGGACTCCTTTACCTTTACACAGGTCGTCTCTGGTTTCATACTAAAACCAGCCTCAACAGGAAGGCCTTTGTCTAGTTATTGTGGATCTTTTGAAACTGCAGATAGAAAAATGAGAGGAGGTTGGAAACAGCAAACATTTTTAATCTGAAATCTAGATATGAGGAAACACTAATACAACTATGAAAGTCTACATTAAATAAATAATTAAAAGAAAGCATAACTATGAAAATGATGATAAACATGCAATGAAAGAAAAAAATAAATCACGGTGGTAGAAAGAAGAATGCACCTAGGAGTAGACGGATTAGATAAGATAAAGAACTTTTAAGTATTCATGTCAGAAACTGATTTCTAATGTTCAGACAGGCAGTATAAGTCTCCCAAAGGAAGGAGTAGATTTTCACTGCATGAGTGTTTTAGCTGGAATATTAAATTAATTTTAAAATGTTCTTTCAAAACAACCCAGCAGATATACTCTATTTTTTGCAACCCCCTTAGGGTAATGAATGCAACAGTATCATTTATTTCTTCTTGCACAATACATCCTGCAGATATACCAATGACATTTTTTCTATTCACTGCATAAAGGTATTAGATAACTTACATACTGAGACTGAACAATCTTTTATAGTGAAGGGCTGCAAAATAATAATGAACGGGAAATAGAAACAAACTTGTCATATTAGGATTTTCTGCCTTCGTATGCACAGCCCATTGCTAGCTTTTGGCAATGGAGAGTTGCAAACACAAAAAACCATTCCCAGCCACTACCAAAGGGCTTTTACCTTCACTAAGAAAACTCTGACTGCTGTCAGGTGAGCTTGTAGCATAAAAGCAGTAAAAGCACACCAATTAAATGCTTGGCTCTGCATTTCTGGTTCTAATCTACAAGTGGATGGTACAGTACAGATAAAAGTAAACAATAACACAAAATAGATTATATTATCTTTAGCATATATTTCAGGAACTCAAATATTTTTAAAAAATTATGGCCCATTTTCTTAGCAATCTTTTAATAAACATGTTCATGCATGGGTCTGTAGCTCACCAGTCCTTCTGTGGACCAGGGGCACAGCTTCCATATTATCGCAAGGGATAACAAACTATGTTTAAAACACTGGCTTACAGCATCTTTAAACTCTGGAGATACAGTTAGTCCATTGAGACCTAGCTAAGACACATTCCAGAGGATTTACTTAGTGACAATATGCACAACACAAGCATCTGCAATAGAATCAACTGGGGAAAATGAGGAAGTTAAACAGTCTCTTCCTAGGAAGCACATTATGTAACACTGCTTGTTTAACTGCAGCCTTTATACCCCTTTGTGACAATAAACTACACAACAGTTTTAAGAAAGAATCCAGTGGATTTTGACGTGATACAAAATTTTCCAGTGTGCAGCCTCATGATGGATTAGTAGATTTGCTATATGCTTTAATGATTTCTATACTCAGTGAGGCTGAGGGTTCATTAAATGACTCTATAAATTAAGAAAAACTCCTATTC
This sequence comes from Aythya ferina, assembly GCF_964211825.1. Lineage (NCBI taxonomy): Eukaryota > Metazoa > Chordata > Aves > Anseriformes > Anatidae > Aythya > Aythya ferina. Next base: position 28,264,649 of record NC_140298.1, read on the forward strand.
CCTTACAGCATCAAGAGACTCTGTGGGCCATCTTCTCTAGTCTTAACCAAATCCATTTTGGAGAATAGGATTAGCTTGGTTAAAAGGAGAGACTTAAGGTTCTATTTAATTCATTTATTTGAATACTAAGTAGACTTTCACTACCATGGTAGCTGCATTTTATGTCCCCTGTGTGGCATGAACATTCATATCATGTGTTATTCACCTTTGACTACTGAGACACAGACAGCCCCAAATCAATCTAAAATTCCTTTGGAAAGTTTTGTAGTGAATTTCATTCTTATCATTAAATTAAAGGACAATTTTTTCACTTTTGTACTGAAAGATTAGTAACAGTTTCACTCCAGGATTACAGAATAATGTTAATACTGTGATCTATTTAAAATGTTCCTTTAATTATCACTTATTTAATACATCTGTTGAAAGAAACAATCATTAAAATAATTATTTTGAGTATTCCATTACTCATAAATTCTATTACTCAAAAGAGTCACGAGATAGCAGATTCACTTACAGGAGGTTAATTAACTAAAATGGTTACAAAAACATTTCCAACTCATGGGCAGCTATTTGGAATGGAAATGTTTACTGTAAGATTTCATTTAATTATACCATACAGAAAAGGCAGATATGGATGGCAGCTTGTCACAGAAAACTATTGTCCTATTGTTTGTTTAGCTAACAAACTTAAAGAGAATTATTAGTGTAACTTAAGGTACTTGCGTAGCTTCCCATTACTACATGATAATTTTCAAAAACCTTAGATACCTTTCTCATCCTGTGTACTTCTAGGCATGGCATTCTGTTATTTCTGCCACTTTTTGCGTTAAACCCACTTTAGGCAGGACTTCAAGGGATTCATTTTACTTGCAGGTCTTCATGGAAAGATCTAATGATTAGGCAGCCCTTCCATCATAGCTTTTCCAACCTGTGCTATCAACGCTTATGCATCTGTAGCTATTATTATTAACCATTTCTATTTCCAGCTATTTTCTGTTCTGGCTGCCATCAGGAGATAAACTCAGGTGGAATAGCCAAGAGGATTAGTCATGAGATAAGAAGGCTTTTATCAGGATGCCAGCAACTTCTGTCTGGTCAATGGCCCATGTAAAGTTTGCCTCAGCTGAGACTCCAGGAGGCAAACATTCTCTCTGCAAAAACAAAGCTACAACTCTTCTTAATTTGTCTCCTTACTTGTAAGCTTTGGGGAGGATGAGTTTTAGAAGGACAAAAGCATCAAACAAGCTTTCCTAAGTCCCTGAAGATTGAAGAAATGAGAAACTATGTCTACAACTTTAAGGAAAGCTTGCAATTCACTCACCACAACCTTTCTTTTTCTTTAGAATATTCATGAGTACTAATTATGCTATTTATTTTGTATTTAGTGTAGTTCAAAGTAGTTTAGATGTAGTTTTCAAAAACATGTAAGTACACAAACACTCTGTAGAAGTGATTATAAACCTAGCTGATAGACCATACAATCAACTATTTAAGCCTACAACAGATCAAAATGTAGATTTATGCATGTAAGTGTTACTCTCAAGCCTGTCCCAAGACTCTCAGTCAGAAGAAATCTTTTCCTTTTTTTTTTTTTTTTCTTTTTTTTTTCTTTTTGAGTGAATTATTCAAGTCATTATTCATGAGAAAGAGGTACGGTTATTTTAATATACGAGCAGTCCACTCAGTCATATACACATTTGAATCCTAGAACAGAGAAGGAAAGGAGTTCTTTGCTGGGGCTCAGTTTACACTGGAGGGGTAAATAGTTTCTCTGTGACAAACCAGAAAGGGAACACTATTTGTCAAGGTGATCATTTATACTCTGCTGTGAACAAATTCAGAGCCAGATACTGTTTATTAAAAGCCATAAGTGTGCAATACATCCCTGCTTGAACTAATGCTTGCCAAAGCTGTTGGGGGTTAATATATTATTTTTGTAGACAAGATATTTCTCTGCTGTTTGAATGAATTTTTCTATCAGATGTGTTGTAGTAGAAGGGGACAAAAACAACTTAAGGAACATTTCTAGAATATGAGGCAGAGGTTTCCTAGACTATTTAAGCTAAGAATTCTTGTACTTCTGGATATCTTTTCTACAGTCCTATAGACTAACCCACATCGAGTGGAAGCAAGTGAGGTGGGAAATCACCAAGAATGAGCCATCTAGTTAAAGGCTCTTGTCCTGAATCACCGCTAAATACTACAGAATGGTGTCTGGAGATAATCTCTCATTTCCCACTGAAATTATAATTAATTTTTTATTAAAAACAAAAACAAAAAACACTTTTCTGAGAAGAAGCTGCCTTTTGTCATTTTCTGAACATCAGCTGAAGCCAAGCTCACCCTAGCAGCTCTGAAAGACAGAAAAGAGCAACAATCCATTCATGACTTGCAACCAGATGGGTAAAAAGAATGGTGAAGCAAGGCTGGTCTGTATGACTGCACAGGATGCTAGCTGCAGTGTCTCATACCTCTTCCCAAACTGACTAAATAATTTGTGTGTTATCATTTAAAGTGCATCTGTCAGGTGCTACAATTTTTGGTTGAAGGCAGTAACCAGTTAGAGAAATAGGGAGCACCACTTTTACCCTTCAAGTGAAAGGTTACAGAGGAAAGGGAAACAGGGAGTCACTGGACCTGTTAAAGGATAAAGGAGAGGCACTGAAGTGTTAGATGACACCAAGCTAGGTGCGTGTGTTGATCTGCTTGAGCGTAGGAAGGCTCTGCAGGAGGATCTGGATAGGCTGCACTGATGGGCTGAGGTCAACTGCATGAAGTTCAACAAGGCCAAGTGCCGGGTCCTGCACCTAGGGCGCAATAACCCCAAGCAGAGCTACAGGCTGGGAGATGAGTGGTTGGACAGCTGCCAGGCAGAGAAGGACCTGGGAGTGATGGTGGATAATCGGCTGAATATGAGCCAGCAGTGTGCTCAGGTGGCCAAGAAGGCCAACAGCATCCTGGCTTGTATCAGAAACAGTGTGGCCAGCAGGGCTAGGGAGGTGATCGTCCCCCTGTACTCAGCTCTGGTGAGGCCGCACCTCGAGTACTGTGTTCAGTTTTGGGCCCCTCGCTACAAGAAGGACATGGAGGTGCTTGAGCGGGTCCAGAGAAGGGCGGTGAAGCTGGTGAGGGGCCTGGAGAACAAGTCCTACGAGGAGCGGCTGAGGGAGCTGGGCTTGTTCAGCCTGGAGAAGAGGAGGCTCAGGGGCGACCTTATTGCTCTCTACGGGTACCTTAAAGGAGGCTGTAGTGATGTGGGGGTTGGTCTGTTCTCCCACGTGCCTGGTGACAGGACAAGGGGGAATGGGCTTAAGTTGTGCCAGAGGAGTTTTAGGTTGGATGTTAGGAAGAACTTCTTTACCGAAAGGGTTGTTAGACATTGGAACAGGCTGCCCAGGGAAGTGGTGGAGTCACCATCCCTGGAAGTCTTTAAAAGACATTTAGATGTAGAGCTTAGGGATATGGTTTAGTGGGGACTGTTAGCGTTAGGTCAGAGGTTGGACTCGATGATCTTGAGGTCTCTTCCAACCTAGAAATTCTGTGATTCTGTGATTCTGTTAAATTACTACTCGCCAATCTGATGACCAGGTCATGGATGCCTGATGCTGTTTGCAGTTTTATTGCTGCTGTTAAATCTACAAGTTACATTTTGGGGGTGGTTTTTCTTTTGTTCAATTGTTTATTCATATTGGACATGTTCTGTGGTGGCTGTCCTTCACTTGCATCACTCAGCAACATCTTAAACTTGGCACAGATGTCTCAAATTCTTTCTAAGCCACATAGTGGGAATCAAACCACATGCCACATCACAGGGCAAGACAGCAGTATTCTTGCCTCTCTCAAAACTTATCTGACTGTATACTGCTGCAGTGCTCCTTAGTAAGTGCATTTGCTATTCCTTAATGAAAACATTCTGTCTACTCTGAGCGATGTATTAATACAGAAATGATTTCACATTTTGATTGTTTTACACACACACACACCATTTCTTTTCAGTATGGTATTTTATACTATCTTAACTATACTTATTTTTTGGCTGCTCAAACAAGTCCCAAACTCTTGAATATTTTCTGCAAGGACCCTCTTAATAGGCTTTCCACATAGAAATCTGCTGTTGAAAAGGAGACATTTTACAAGGACTGAGAGAAGGGCAGCATTGAAAGAGGGCTGAATATAACTATTTTTCTGAAAAATAAATCAGGGTATTAAGACACGCAAAGAATACTCAGTGCAGAACTAGTCTCCTTCTCCTCTGTGTCTCAAAAAATAGCAGACAAATCTATGCCTTCAAGCCACTACTGAACAAGTGCTCTGGAATTGTTTTGGGTATGAAATCCCAGGAGAAGGCTGTGGTTCCTGTTCAGTGAGTGGAGGCATCATGCTGGAAGCAAACAAATAGCCTGTAATTCACAGCCAGAGGAAAAAAAAAAAAAAATGCTGGTAAGATTCCACATAACCACATTCTTCTGGAAATGAAGGCTCTTGTTTTGGACCTTTTTTTTTTTTTGGTCTGTTCTGTATTCTGTACCCTCTCATTGCAAAGCAAATATGATGATTTCTGAGCAAAATGAACAACATTATCTAAAGCAATTGTAAATGTCTATTCAACACTGAAAAATAAATTAAATTACGGGAAAGCTGAAAGAGGCAGAGGTAGCTGTGGATTCCTTATGACTTTCTAACTATTCTGTATGCTATTCTGTCAGAACTCTCAAACACCAACATACTTCAAACTGAGTGCTGACATGGTCTCTAAATCTTGTGAAGTGTTCAGGGACTCTTTGTGCAACGGAAACTGGCAGTATGAACACAGTCCTGGCAAGGTCGTGAGCAGAGAGCCTCCTAAGCAACAGGAAGCAAAGAGGTACTTACTGCAAGGCCCTTAAGGGTAGCTGTGAGCATCAACAGCAACCTACAGGGCTCCCTCATGACCAGAGCCAAGTATGCAGTGCAAACTGCCAGGATCCACCTGCTATTTCTGCATTTGAAATCTGCAGTGTTATTGAACCTTCCTCTGAAGCTAGAAGGGTACAAGTTTAACCATGATAACACATGGGATTCCTGACTGCAAAAGCGGTAATGTATTGATCAAATGTACATACGTTTCCACTTAAATATATTATTAAATCATAACTAATAGAAGAAATAGTGGATGTGTCTATCACCAGAAGGATGAGAACATTTACAATTACTGAAACTTTAAAAGGTGGTAAGTTTTCAACAGAATGAATTCTGTTCACAGAACAAGGGATTTAAAGAGGCTGATATTCATCAGAAAACTGTATTCAACCACTAAAAACAGCAACTGTAGTTTCTAAAACTTTCTCTGAATATATGCTCTAGGGTAGGTAACAACATCCAAACATATAGTTGTAGATAAAGAATTCACAGTCTTATCAACATGATGAAGCCAAATGTTCAGTGTTCTCTACCTTTTATGAAGATACAGCACATTAACTGAAAAACATTCTCATTATTTCAAGTGAAAAGCAGAAAGACTGTTAATTCCTTGTTTTGAAACCGTGTATTCAACATATTTGCCATATTTTGCAAGGATAAAAAAAAAATCCACAACAGTTTTCAGCTGTTCAAAACACTTCGGCAGAAATAGAGATAGCCACAACTCTATCATCAGCTTTAAATGGTATAAAATTCTTAGGCTTAAATAACTGTGAACAGAGACTTGTCCCTGAAAAACTAAATAAGCTGAAAAAAAAACATTTTAGGAAATAAAAGAAAGTATGTTAGGTGCAAAACAGGTATTGGAGGGATTTGAATGGAGCAGGTAGGAGTCTTAAAATGTTTTTGATTTAATTTCTTAAAGGGAGATGTGAGTATTCCTGCCTCACCTGCTGGCCACATAGCTGCTGCACTTCTTCCATTTATATTAGTTCTCCATTGAATGTCTGACACCAGTCAGCCACTCTCCTGATTGGCCCTTAAGAAGTACAGTAAAAAGAAGAGTAGTAAATATGATTCTGTATAAAAAGGAACTTGGCACTGTAAAATTACAGTGCAAGTAAAAGGAAAGAAAATTACAGAAGTACGTCTAGAAAACACTTCTTCCCCTACTGATGGGGGACTGACATAAATATTGACTTGACTACAGTTCATCTAAAGTATTGATTTTTTAAAACTGAAGTGGAGGAGCATAATAATAAATAAATAACACATTATTACAGAACATAATGATAATAAAATAATTGACACTGGCATGTGCTTTCACTTGCATGAAATAGGCCATGATAATAAAATATCCTTGTAAAGGACCAAATAGCGGAAACCATCCAAAAGTTTATCAGAACAAGATTGTTCCTTTGATAACGTCTCATGGAGGAAGACTTCCTTACTGTGTGGTGCCCTGTGGCTCATAATTCCCAGCAAAGTCTCACTGAACTTCAGCCAGCTAATAACATTGGAAGCAATTCTGCCCACAACAGCTTTCATGATTTCTGACTTCTTCCTCCATGTAGCTTTCCTTTCCCTGCCAACCATAGGAGGGCAAGGCCTCTCCAATTACATCGGGCTGATTCTGGCAGTAAGCTCCCCTCCACCTCATCCAAGTACATTTCATTCACAAGTTTTGTGCATACTGTGATGGTCCCTTACAGATACTACCCAAGGAATCCTTCCAGACTAGATAAATAGCACTACCAACTCAGTTAATAGAAAAAAAAATCTTTGACAGAGGTTGTGTTCACAGCAGTTCAGTCCTTCCGTCTTAATCAGTGTTCTCCTTCCTCCAGATTACATTAAAAAGAAACAATGGCAAAAGAGGTTGAAAAACCACCTTATGCTTAAGAATATGAAATAAACTTTTACCACAGCTCAGACAAATTATGACATTCTGAATTTGGCTGTATTCTGAATATCTCTAGACTCCAATCACAGAATCACAGAATGGCCAGAGTTGGAAGGGACCTGTGAAGATAATTCTCTTAAATGAAAATATTTACATTATTTTCCAAGCATTTTAAGCAAAATATTTTGACACTATTTAGTATCTTTACTTCTAATTTAAAAATAAAAGTTGAGGATAAGCTGAGCCTATTACTGCTTTCATTTTTAGCATTTTGGCAGTATCTGTCAGCATAGTAATAATCCTTTCAGGTTATTTTACCAATGTCTTGAATTACTTCACCTTCTAGAACATGTTATGGTACTTAATACTATGATACGCAACTATTACTAGGAGAAAAAACAAGACTAGGATGGAGTAGAATGGCAAAACAGGATATTCTGGTCCCAAAGACAAGCTCCAGAATACTGAAGCATCTGTCCATTGACTCAAATAATGCAGCTGCTTCTTCTGTGTCTATTCCTGAGTTATATTCCTCCAAAGACCCATCATGTAAGTAACAGTGAGAGTTGATTATATAGCTTTGTAAGAATAAAAATTACTGTGTGGCAGGCTGGAATAAGAAGCTAGCCCAGATCTCAAGCTTTTTACAGCATGATGAGAAACTTTTGTCCAGAACCAGGCCTTGTCTGGACATCAGGATCTAGCACTTTCTGTAAAGAATCTAATCAGTATGTCAATAGACAGAATCTGTTCTTCCATGTTCCACAGGACTAGAGTTCTCTGGATTTAGAAGGTATAAAATGGTAAATCCTTTAGAACAAGAATGGTAAAAAGAGATCTAAAAGAGAAAATAAGCTGTTTCACTTCCAGCTAGGCAACATGACACACTGACTTGACAGATGTGTGTTCTCAGCAAGTAGATCCTATTAACTGGAAGAATGCCAGAAGAGAATCCTGGAACTGAATTCTAAAACTAGAAGAAATGGGAGAGAAAGAATCACAGATTTATCCCCATGTCTCACTGCTGTTTTATCACTGAAGGAAAAGAGTTTTGAGTAAAACGTTAAGACCACATAAATTTCTAGAGCTTTCCTAATATTAAAAGGAATATATGAGGTGAAATTCTGTTTTAGCATTTGGGCAAAAATTTGAGAGCTGATCTGAGATCTTGTTATATCTTACAATACACGTCTTTTTTCCCAATGTCTTTCCCAAGGATCTGAATGGCTGCTGACTGCTACCACTTAATATCCGTTCATCCCTTTTAAAACCATTCATAATCCCTCAGGTAACTCAGTGTCTGAGGGTGATTTATTTGTCATAGCAAGGAGTAAAAAACTGAATTCCTGAAGCCAACTCTAAGTCAGAGTCCACTCCATGGAAAAATGTGACAATCTTCCAAAGTCAAGCTTCCTAGTAGTATTATTTGATACCATTTATTGCAAAAATCTTATGGTGGCCCTAATTACAACGTGACTCCCGATGCATTTAATTCTTCTGAGATAACAACATTATTGTGCTGACAGAAAATTTCTCTAGGGCTTTCTGATGCTGCAGGAAATTGCTTTATAAAAGAAGCACATATTTCTTAAACCCCATAATGATCTAAAAAGTCAAATTAAATATTAGCTTATAAAGGCAGCAAAGGAAAAAAAAAGTATTTAAATGCAAGACACACAGATGGCCTTGACACTGCAATCAGGCAAAACATAAAATCACCGAGGAAATGTGGAGGTAGGTGTCACATTTACATCCATTTACTGGGGATTCTTGTTACTGTAACTTTTTAATAACTAAAATTATACTTTAGGTTAGAGGAGAAATACAACCGTCTTCCACAGTATAGCAAAGAGGAGAATTTCCACTCTTCTGTCTCTTCATGGTTACTACCTCTATTTTACGTCTTACTAACTTAACATATTGGACTTTATGGAATTCAATTGCATCCCATAATTAAATAATTTCCTTATAGGTGTACCTTCTGAATCAACTGGGCTCCTGCAGCAAGGAAGACATGAATTTAGCAGGAACTTACTTAGGCAAGGCTTTCTTGCCCATGAAACGGTTTTGACTTTGCCTCAAAAATAATTTTGTTTTGTGGTATTTAGCACTCAGATATATTCAGATTATTCACAGAAATACTAATAAAATGCTTAATAAAGAGCCATCTGAAGTTTTGATTAAGATGAGTCACAACATGTGAATTTAATCTCATAAAAGAAATTTAACTGCAAAGCTTCCTATTATTTCTGAGGTCTTCTGTGTTCAACTCCTTTATTATAGGAGTGGTTTTTTTTAATTTATTTTCAATTCTATTTAATATGTGCTATCACTCCATGATGTAGGAAACAATGAAGTGCAGCTGCAGACTCAAAGCCAGCATGAGCAGGAGGGGGTGTAAAATGTTTTCAGAAACACCTGGACTTACTGCAGGGAAGTCTATTTCAAGGACATGTAGAAACAATGCTAGAAAATTAAACTAATCCTAATATTTCCCAGGAAAACAATGCACCCAAAGACTATAAATGAATCTTTAAGCATCAGTGTCCTGATATAAGTTAAGAAAGCTCTGATAGTAACTCCCTCTAGAGAAATAGACAGAAGTAGGGGACTATATTTTGACACCTAGAGGTGAAAATATACAAACTGTACCAAAAACTTTCAAATACCACAGAGTAGGTCAGCAGAGGTAGGCAAAAGAATGAGGCACAAGAGGTGATTCACATTTCTACTTTAGTCTTCTTAAAGCATGTACCTGAGCTATATTGAAGAGAACTCAACTGCGGGAGCTCAGATTTTCAGTACAATACTGAAAGCATTAGTTACCTTGAAAGACTGATTCAGTTACTAAATTGGAACCTTAGAGACAGAGTGTAAATATCTCCCTCACATAGCAATAAAACTGGTGAGAAAAGAGTCTCCTTATACAGGGAGGCTGTATGGGGAAAGCAGGTCAGTAACTTGACAGTGTTGCCTTTTTTTGTTCTCCTTGCCTTTAAGCAGAACTCCCATCCGATGTCCAGAAGGTCTGTCTGCAGAAACGTCCCAGACAACACACCTTGGAGAAAGGCAGCAGGATGAGCAGTAAAACCAGAGATTCCATCTGGACTACAGCTGCCTGTGTCAGAATTCAGTTCAATCAGAGATGCAAAGGATCTTTCAGGTGGAAATGAAAGTAAATCCACAAGGGAAAATGTCAGATAAACTCTGATTTTGAATGAAATCTCTTCATGATAAAGCAAAACCAGAGGTTCTGACCAGATTACTGAAACTGAATCTCCCTGCCAAAGTAATCAAAAGTGTAGGTTCAAACCTAAACTGAATTTCCTAGCTCAGTCTTGCTTTTGTTCTTTTTTCACATTCTTTTCATATATTCTATACAACATGCATACAAGTATGCAATATATATTGTATTGTCATTGTTAGAATAATTTTAGTTAAAATTCAGGAAACAAACTCAGTATACTGTTAACCTAGACCACAGAATTTAATCTTTTAACTAATACAGCTCAGCTAGTTAAGAAAGGTCACACAGTATTTTCCTTTCTGCAAATACATTTGGAAATGTAAAAGAATACATGTAAACCCAGAGAACATCCACCATCCATGTAATTGCAATTAAAAAGCTGCACTATCAATTCAACAAGTTTGTATGAATATAGATCAGCCACTCTTTGTCTTCAGTAAAGATTACAAATCTCAGAGTTCACTATCACCTGCAGAAAAAAAAAAATATAAAATATGGAATAAATCCTCCTTTTGATCTTAAACCCCTGTACATTTTATGCTGCGTTCTCCAATCTGTAATGTTACTTCTCTGCTATACGTAAAAGTGGCTTCAGACCATGCTGAAAAGCCCAATTTCCATCTGGCTTTGAGGACTGACATTGGTTGGTGTCACTGAGCTGTACTCCAGAGTTAACACTCAAGGAGTCTCTCTAATATGCAAAATTTTGAAAAACAGTATGTAGAACACTGTATTGGGAACACTTATTTTCATTGAACAACACTAATCTAAACCAGTGCTTGACAACCAAACTAGAGGTAGTACTGTATTCACTGCATATAAATTTTTTCTCCCTCCTCCCTCTAACTTCAAAATTATTTAGCTTGCATCATATTCAGTGTTTAAACTTTCCTTTGAACAGTTAATTATTATACGATCAGACAGTCTGAATTTAATGCACAACAGAACTGATTTCTTCCTGACTTAGCCTGGAAGATCTTTAGAAATGTCCATAATGTCATCCTGATTTACAGCAGCCAGCAATGCTATTTATTAAATCCAGTCTTAGTTATGAGATCTGACACTATATAACCTGACCAGAAAGATCTATTAAGATCATCAAAAATGTTTTTTTAAGGTAGTAATGAAACATTTCATAGATCCAGGGTAAAAAAGTAGGAGAAAAAAAAAGGCTCTTAAATTACCTGGAAAGGTACACTGAAGAGAAAAACATCCACAGAAGGCATGGTAGTTTTTATGTAAAGTTTTTTTCCGGATGAATTTTTTAAAGGCTCAGTATAAGATAGTAAACAAAGTAAAATCTATAAGCAATTACAAATGAATATGGCAATAAAAGTTATGAATTAAGAAAAGAGATTTCTGATATTTGGGTATGAAATTATGGACTTTCATTTTTCTTTCAGTAAATAGCTAGTTGTTTTTTGTTGTTGTTTGTTTTTGTTTTTGTTTTTTTCTTTGGTATCTTACAGAAGACTTCTGTTACAATGGCCAAGTGACGTGAAAACACTGCATTAAGCTTTACAAATGTTACAATGAAGGTATTAAACAGAAATTCAAGACTTAAAGATGAAGAAAAGTAAAAGTGAGGACATTAAGACCTTAATTGGCAAATAATATAGTGATGAATTGGCTCATGAAGCAAGCATTATTTCAGGATGCTTAAAATCTGTTTGTCATAAAACTAAGTGTGGGAATTAAAAAATAAAACTAACACAATCAAAGTGTTTCAGACTGTACATGTATGAATCTGGAAGAAAGTTTGGAAAGTTTGGTTTAAAAAACAAAGACTGCAAAGTCATCAATGACTGACTTTGTCAAGATATTAAGCAGTGCTCTTGGGGCACCAATGGATACTGACATAGAGAAACATCATGAAAGTCCAATTTAATCACATTTGCAAGTTTTCTGTTTCTTTCTCTCACTCCACTGCATGCAAAAAAAATGAGCTTATGTTATAAATTTGTCCTGACTGACAGCAACTTGAAAGCACCTCCTTGAAGTATTTTATCATTACCAATGAGAAACAGTTCACCTTTCATATAGTCATTAGCTTCTCTAATGGTTGGTGAAATGCTGGAACTGTGAAAGCCAACAGTAAATGAACTTAGATCTTTCCCAGTGTGAAATAAGCAAATTATTACAAGAAGTCAACAACAGACATTTCCTACTTTAGCCTGGCATTACCTACACTATCTTTAACCTTCTCAAAATTGAGTGTTCAATTCAGATTACATGGAAGTTCAGAATAAGAGAGAAATTCAGCTTTTTTGCAAGCATCTTGGATAGTTGTATAGGCATCAACAAATATGTTACAGGCAACCTGAAAAAAAATTATTTTGAGGTTTACAAAGACTGGGTCATATCTGATTATATAATAGATCAAGTTACTGTGTTAATTTTCTTGAAAACACTTGCTTATCTCTTTCTTTTATTTTGAAGTTGAATCAAAGCATGTATTAAGATATTGTGATTTTCCTGCATTTGTTTTTTGGAAGATAAGAAAGTAGAATGGATAACAGAAAACTTCGAAATCTGAGGGTACAAAACTATTATGTATACCCAGTGTCATGTTTAAAAATAATACTAATATGTCTGAATTTCATTTTATTATACAAATTACAGAATGTGCAATTTATGAAACTAAACACAGACCTTCCCTGACACTATTTCTGATACCACTGAGACTGGGATTCATCAGTGTAACTCTAAAATGAAAGAGCACTCATTTCACAAGACATCATTTTCATAAAATATTAATTTTTTCTCTCCAAAGATCTAATCCTACTTCTCAACAGCACTTGCTCATGAAAACATAGCTGGAAACTCAAATTATGTCTTGGACACATGTATGTCCCCTATAAGGGAGAAGATTTAAAAAACAAACAAACAAACAAAAAAAAAACTTCCCATATTGCCCAACTATCTAACTGGTTTTGAAAGTTAAAAAACAAGAGTTCTGATAGAAAATAGGATGAAACACCCTCAGTTCAGCAGCATATACATGTACTATCCTTTTCTATCGACATTAAGACAAACATCTTCCACAGTAACAATCGTCTCTATACTAAGGCCGGAACTTTGGTTAGGGGAGATACTGGATTCTTGCAGGTAAAAAGATTTTTTTTTTTCTCATTTCTCAGTTAATTTGCTTTGAAAAGGACAATTAGTTACTAGAAATCATATGCAATAGTTGTTTCTTTTAATATTGCTAAAAATATTAAAATAGAGTAAACACTCATTCTCCCTCAGAAAAAGCCTTCAGTGAAAACATTCAGTATGAAAACAGTAATGTGTATTCACATAGCATGGGAGTAGGTGCAGCAGGAGTAGTTACAACCTGAATAGAGAAGCTGAGCAGATGCCCCTTTGCCATTCCTCCAGGCTTCCATTCTGGGCTGCTACTAAGAGAGGGAAAAGCAGATTTCAGCTCATACAGCCCTCATCTGTCCTACCAGTAATTAATGCGTCCCTGGAGGAGATTTCTGAGGATCAGAAATGTATCATTGTATCATTTTAGGAAAACATGAATCATATCTGCTGTTTTGGAAAGCATCAAAAATACTTACTGCATAGCATCTAAAATCGTTATTGACTGTTACTTGCTATTTTAAAAGTATTGTCATTTCCGTTTCCTACACACCATTTAAAAACCTATAGATTATAACTTCAGCAATTTAATAATAGTTAAGTGAAAATGCAAGTGAGTGGTGATCTGCACTGAGAAGATGAAAAATCTTAGTACATGCACCTTTCTTTGGCGTTTAGAATAGCTTTCATCCGTGACTGTGAATTCACTTGGATTCTTAAGCAGCTGACCTTTCTTTCTTCTGCAGTCTCACTGAATTGATTTTACATATACTACTGCTTAAAGTGAGGTAGCCAAGCATTTTGCTCAAACCAGTGAAGCTCTAGCTATCGTGTCAATTCTTCTCTGCAAAAGTCCTTTTGAAAATAAAATAGAATCAAAGAGAAGACAATATGTTTCGTATCACATCTTTCCATTTCCACATATCCCAGAGGCAATGAGAAAATACTTACAATGCATAAGTCAGTATGTAACTATGGCAATCATTATACACCTTGCAATAGTTCACACAAATTTGGATAGAACATTACAATATATGTTAGAAGGAAAAAAGGTTAGTTTAAGATACAGGCTCTTAAGCAATTATTTTGATTCTGACTGCTGATCCTGAGCACACTTTTTGCTTGTAGAATAAATGGAGTATTCAGATATCCCAAGCATGACTGTAATGCTGCTGCTACATGGATAGAAACACTTTGAAAGAAGAAAAAAAAAGAAAAAAAAAAAAAAAAAAGAAAGAAACAGAACTAAATTTTCAGAATGAAAAAGAGTTTCCAAAACCATCTTCATTACATTACGTAGTCTGAAAGAAAAATCAAGGAAATTTCTCTTTCTTTTATAAAAGGTTGTGAATAGTTCAAATTTTCCCTTGTCAAGCAACAGCTGCTGCAACAATACACTCAGGCCTCCTGTTTAGAAGATGACAGATCTAAACCTGCCGCACCTGCCTGATAGTACAACAACACAGCAGCAAGGAAGAGGACTAATGTGTGACTTCTGAGTCTCACAACATTCTGTTCAGCTCCCTGGGTGTGATTTACATGCGGCCAGAATAGTCATGGAGGGGAATGTTAATAAGGCCAAATTGCAACTTGCACACTTGTACTTTAAGTATCCTTTAAAGAAAATGAATAAATGAGGGCAGAGAAAGAGAAGCAGAGGGCACCTACATGTGTTTGAATCATTACAGTTAAGAAGCTCTATCATATCTGGTACAAGGAAGATCAGACAGGTTCTAAATGCAATTAAATATTCCCCTACACCTGAAATTTATTTCTGGCATACTGCAGCTTGGGGTATTGTGCCTGCACCAGCTCAGGCGTAAACAGCTGCAGCTGACAATAGCAGAATACTGATCTCTCAGCAGTCATTATAGAAGGAGATAGCTCCTTTAAGAAAAATCTTGTTACCTTGAAAACATGTCCAATGACCCCCAGATAGGCACAGCTATACTTCCACAGGGTACCATATGTCTACCAGAGTAACCTGCAGCATTTGGTTTCTTAAAAAATTCCACCTATTAAAGCTGCATTGCTCTTGTACAGCTGTTTGGCTGCTGTCTCATGCTGAGAAATGTTCTCCAGACATGCCAGTGCTGCATTGGCACATTACACAAATCAGGCTCCTCCTATCTATAAATACAACAGAGCTGTGCCTTGCTTATTTCACATAAATTACATCATTTGAAATCTTGTAAATTCTATTTGATTTTGCACTGAATATAGAATGAGCATGAATTTATTAGCAGGTGCTTGTTTCACTCTCAAGAGCCCTGCCCAATAAAGCATGTGCTCCTATATTATGAGACCTGTTTCAACACTACAGCTGCACAATATCTCTTCTTTGCCTTCTTTTCTTCCCTAGATTATGACTGAAACACACGTTTAGTCATATGTTTTATGCTTCAGACAGACTGTGGCTCAGCTGCTTAAATATAAAATAAACAGTATTATATCCTTCAGGTTCATGGTAGCTGCAATACATCTCATAGTCACTTTAACTTAACATGTTCTATATGTGCATTAAATAGCTTCTGTAGCACCACTCCCAAATAACAGGCTGAGTGACTCAGAAAGCATTCTGCTCAGAGCGGGTATTTTCAGGTATCCTGCTCTCTCTTGTTGTTTTCAGTGTAATCTACTACCCGATTTTCTATGCAATTTCAAATAGATGGTTGTGCTGAAAAATTTATCTCTTTTCTTTAGTTTTGGGAATTAAAATTTACAACATAATGTGCACCAGCAGATAGCAGTAAAAGGTGGGGTTTTTTGTTGTTGTTTTGTTTTTTAAGTGAAAAATGACCAAAACAGAATTATAACTTTTTCTAATACCATAAAACTGAAAAATGCTAATATATCTGCATGCAGAGACAGAGGTCCTGAAAAGACCATGTGTATACATGTTTATGGTTTTCTTTTGCTGTGAATTACAAATAGCAATAACAACTAAAAAGTGCTGTACATGGAATAAGTTGATGTCTTCTACTTATTATTGTTAAATCAGGGGTAAACACTAAACTCTGCATCAATTAAGAGAAAAAGTAAGCATATTAATTTTTTTTTGCATGTTAGATGGTTCATAAGATACACTGATACCAAAGATAAGTAAGTATTGACATTAATTATTACTTATTGGAGTCATAAAAATTTCTCCGGTCACTTTCACAATTTCTCCTCATTCCATATGTACAAAAATATTAATGAGTGATTGGTCTAATTAAATGCAAAGAAAGATATATTTAAGTGCCTTTCTTCTAAGAAAGGAACTTGCAGAACTGAAAATGCATTTGTTCAAGAGAGAAATAATCATCTCTTTTCAGTCTGGCTTTTCTGTGATTTGTGCAAAATTAGGCAAAGAATGTTCCTGCTTTTCCAGAAAAAAATATTTGTTGTCATATCATAGAATCACAGAATGGTTTGGATTGTAAGGGATCTTAATGATCATCCAGTTCCAACACCCTGCCGTGGGCAGGGACACCTCCCACCAGACCAGGTTGCCCAGGGCCCCATCCAGCCTGGCCTTGAACACTTGCAGGGGTGGGCCATCCCAGCTTCTCTGGGCATACTGTAATAAGTATGCCACTATCCATTATAACTACTTACTCAATAGGTAGGTTTGACAGGGATAAATTCTTTAGACCTTGCATACCATGGACATTTTAATACATTTGAGAGCTGTGTTTTACAAATATAGAGAGAGGAATTCATTTCTTCTTTAAAAAATATGCAAGTGAACTTCAATAGTGTTCCATCTTATAGTATAAAACTAAAATAACTTCATGAAGTACCACAGGGAACGTTTCAGCTCATTTCAGAAATAATGAACTCCAATAAGATTTGTGGTATTTTTTTAAAGCCACCCACTTGAATGTTTTTCTGTAAAAGTTAGGAAAATGTTGTCCTCACTGGCCATGGAGAATTTCATTTCCTCTTCTATTGTGCCACTATATTTTTTCAATAAAAAAGCTGAAAAAAGGATGACAAAAGAGTGGCTCATTCAATTAAGGACAATGTTAAAAAATACATGTAAAATAGTTCTGATAATGATATATGGGTGAAGAACTTCATAAAGCCAGTTCTATATATTTTGGTATAAATTTTATTATTTCTGTAGTTACGCTTTTAATAGATACACAGAAACAAAGATTCTAGTATGTACGTAGGTCTCCCAGGAGAAGCTTACACCAATGTGGATCAATTATTTTGTAAAAGAGAAAGAAATACTACCTTCCTTTAAGAAATAAGCCTTCCTTTAAGCCAACAATGAGACCACAGCAGGGAGGAACACATAGGGGAAGGAAGTGAATTTTCTTGTGTTGCATTAAGCAAGCCATTTTAAATGGAAGAACTTGTGTCTGAAAGCAAAGTCTTACATTCCTTGTGAATGTAAGGTCCATCTTTCCTCTTCTGATTTAACCATTGAGTCTCTCCCTCCTGCATTTTAAATCGTTGATTCAGGATTTGTGTTCAGCATTCAGAAACTTAAGAATGCTTAAGATGCAGAGTAACTGAAGGATATTCTTCAAGTAAACTATTTCAATATGCCTCTTTTTTTTTCAATTAATGTGTGTGATTAGAATACTTTTATTACATATTAAACACAAATTACCAAGGCTTCTGATAGCTCGTAAGGCTACCTTTAATTCAACACTTTTGTGTCAAGACTGTACTCACTACAGAACTAAAATTATCGTAGGTGGCAGAGGCAGAACTCAGAAATCATCATCTCAAGCTTCCCATGTCAAACAGTCAGCAACTATACTAAATACATGTTTGCATCAGAAAATAAATACATGTATTTAGGCTACAGATGGACAAAGTACTGAAACACATACTTGAGGCACATCTCGGTATCACAAAGTCACAAACCTAAAAACTAAAATTTGTTACAGCATATTGAAGAGTTTTGCCTACAGAGGTCCTCTACAGGAGAAAAAAAAATAAAATAAAAAAAAAAATCCATCAGTCACTAAGTCAAGGAAGGAGGGCCCAAACTAGGCTAAAAAACTGCATGCTCTTGAGAAACAAGTGGAATCAAATGATTCTTTAAATGATGATCTAATTCAATATTCCTCCTTTCCAGAGTTTTTTAATGGTGAAAAATCAATGTCCTGATTGATTTTCCTATCATCTTTCATTTTTATCTGTAGGCAAATGGCATTGATATTGAACTACTCTGTAGAGATACTTTGATCTATTAGTGTGCTACATTGTTGTACAATTAGAGGCTTCTTCCCTCTCTCTGTAATTTCATAACCTATTATACTCAGGGCAGACGAAAATGTGTAGTTTTCCAGATACACAATTAACTGTTTCCTTTAAATGAGTATCATGCACATTTCACACTTGTGTCATACTAATCAACTGATTTTTTTATTATTATTTTTTTAATGCTGCTGTCCAAATGTATTTAAGATGACAGAGCAAGTTCAGAGAAAAGTCTAAGGAAAGAAGATCAGTAACAATGACCTCTTTTTCTGACCTCTATTTTTTTCCTGTATAGTTCCTGGACTAAATGACACTTACATATAACAAATAACACAGGAATACAATAGGATTGTATCTAGATGCAGTTGACAGACACAGTGCTTAATTCTTTCACCCTGTGAGTACTAGACACAAGTAAAGGTACAGCAAAATGGAAATATCCATAACTACTCTCTGACACCCAAGTAGGTTTGTGCTAGTTTTGTTCTCAGCATAATTTAAGTAATCTCACAGTAGTCTAAAAATTATTCTCTATGGTATACTGAAAGCTGTCTCAGCAGTGAGATACATTTTTTACAGTGCCATAAAAGCAGGGTGGAGAGAAATAGGAAGTTCAAAAGCATTAAGCATCCTGGGGATTCCCTACCCTGAAGAGATGCCTTACTTACTGAAAATCTATTTTTAAATATTCCATATATAAGAAAAAAAATAAATAAAAAATTGGAGGCTTAATGACTCACTTAAAACTAGTTATTGATGATCAATGCGCCTATCTCTTAGCTCTCTGAGCAGTACACTGTAGTTCTTACAGGGTACTCTTCAAATGGTACATTATTAGCACATTATTAAACTCTTCAAAATTATGTAAGAAAATATAGCTCTTTTTTTTTTTTTTTTTTTTTTAATTTTTGTAAAGTATACCTGTGTGACTTGAGGCAAAGAGAAAAGCAAAGTAGCACAAACACTAGCTTAGCCTTATGTCGAGCATCCCATCTCAAGCAATATACATCAGAGCAGCTCTTTAAGCAAGATTGGTTATGTGATTGATTTCTCTAAATACTGTGAGGCAGAAGACGTGTAGAAAATTGATAGTGTCCCCAAATTAGTATGATGTGGCATTATTTTTGTGGAGCTTGTCCTTTTCTGGTAAGACAAAGAAGTATCCCAATGTAATGAAAACATTAATGCACATATCAGTACTGTATATTACCTCAATAAAAAGGAAATAAAATACATTTAAAAGGAATTAATGCAAGATCAGAATAAATAAGAGGACAGCCCTACCACGTTTTGCACTGAATTCATCCTTCAATTGATTTTTTCTTCAGTTATATTTACATAGATTCTTCTGAAATAAGCTATCACCACAAAATTAAACCTTTGACAATACACATATTTTACATTTTTAAACCTTACTATTATTATACAACAACAAAAAAAGAACGGTGTAAAAGTAAATTAACTCAAATTTTCTGAGACTTAGCAGCAGAAAATAGCCTCACTCTGCACCATTTAATATCCCTCCTTTACAAATATTCTTACAAATAAAGGGCTCTTAGGAATCAGAGGTGCTTCAAATGTTGTATTTTTGATGGATCTTTATGTACCCATGGGTATTACAAACACCACTTCAACTAAAAATTAATTTATTGATGTCAGTTATTTGAGAATATTATTTTTTAAATATGGACCTGACTCTATCTTTAGTCTACTGCTTAAAGACATGAGATTTATAGAACACGTTGTTGGTTTTCCCCTCCAAGGTAAATTTTACACCCATGAGCTAATTTCAAAATTTTCATGAGAAGGGTAAGGTCTTCAGAATGAAACTTCTTACAAATTACAGAAAAATTGGTTAATTGGGTGAAGGCAAATTAACTGATTAGAAAGCAACTTTCTGAGTGAAAAAATGGGAGTCAAATTGCTTTTTTCATCTCCCTGGCAGCAGAGAGCTGCCCCTTCAGTGCCAGTATGATAGCTGACTTAGGAACATACCAAATTCTAACTGAGTCACTGTACCTGCTGTCTTTTTGCCACGTGAATAGATACATACACAAAAGAAGACAGAAGTACTGATACAACCTGGCATTAATCCAGATAGTATGGAGAGAAGGTTATAGAGGATATGAATGAGACAGAAATCATTATTTGTCACTTACAGATCTACTTACTACAAGTCTACGTGAAGTCTATTTACTCCTGTCCAAAGAAAGTTATTAGTGCTCAGTTCATTAGAATACCTATGTCCATGTGGTTTCATTGGAAGCAATGCTACAAATCAAATCTTGGTTTAAATCTGTGACTTCATTTTTAAATGGACCTGTTAGAGCATGGATTAAGTCAGAGAAAAAATAAATGGATGGCCATTCATTCATATTCAGCATCACCATAGATTAGTACTGCTTCTGTTGATCTCAAAACAGTGATTCTAGTATTTTCAAATGACTAATGGCTTCCATTGTGTTAGCTTTCTGGCCACCCAAATTCAAACATCTCAAAGGAATTAGACATTAAAGGACCACTGATGTTCTAGCTGTCTGAACATCAAATTTATTTACAGAGGATCAGGTTAGGCACCTAAATGCTGAACATCTAAAACAGCAAGGAAATTTTTTTCTCTCTCTCATTTTCTCACTAGGCAAAAGATCTTATCAATCATTTCACAGTTAATCTTGTCTGCTGTCCTCTCCCCTTCAGTTTGCTACTTTTGTATTTTTCACCCGTTCTTATTGCTGTGTTGCTCTTTAGACTCCTGTTGAGAGTTGGAGTGACCTCCCAGGAAACACATTGTGCTTTCAATGTTTCTTAACAAAGCACCTGCATTTCAAATTATTCCAGTTCTAAAGTTCCCATATAATGCAGAAGGTTTCACTTTTCTTGCAGATATATATAGTTCTCATATCAGAAGGGACTGAAGTAATTATGAACACTTCTTGGGAACAAGGGAAGAAAGTTGAGTTTAAGACATTACAAGGGGAGCAGTTCTTCCAGTATGCTGTTAATGTCAGGTGCTCTAAATTAAACAGGAGTGATATTATCCAGCTAAAAATAGGGAAAAGTGTGAATACTGGACAGAAGTCATTCCCATTCCTGACATGCTGAGCACAAAGTGATGTGGGACATCAGGCCTACAGAGAAAAAGACAGAAAATAGAAGGCAGAAATAGGTGAAACAGCAAAAGAAAAATTAGAAACAGAATAGAAAAGCAGATAAAAGCAGTGACATTATTGTACCCATCAAAATAATGGATCATGACAGGTGTATATATTTGCATTTTGTGGAATATGTGTTCTTCAAGTATTTGATACTCAGCTAGTATCCTTCTAATAATCTGTCATTGTGCCCCACCTGCAGAATAAGAGCACCTCACATCCCAAGTCTAATTAAAGCCCTTAAAAATAATGCTGTACATAAGCATAAAAGCACAGTAGAGATAATGAGAAAGAAAGCTCCTCCGTGCTGTTCATCCTTTCATGTGTGCTTAACTTTTTGATGGTGACAAGCATGAAGAGTCAACAAGTAAATAAAAATTTCTTTCCACTCAGTTCTTGACTTGGCTCTCCCAAAAGACAATATAAGTTATTTTTAGCTGACCAAGGAGTCAAGTACTTAAGAGAACACTAAGATAAAAACAGTCCCACATAAATCATCAATTATTAACATTAAAAAAAAAGTTGGGAAATAATACTGTAATGCTTTCTACATACAATTCCTCTTTCTGTAATAAACATGATTATGCAATTATGTGAGAAAGTAACCTCTGACTGGTAAATCAAAAATAAGCCCTCTTCAAATTTTAGTCAGTCTAATTTACAAATATATCTTCAAATATTATGCAGGACAACAGTTACTTGTAATGCCTACCTTCATCTCTCTTTGCACACTTTTTTTTTACTCATTTTTCTTTTCTATTTTTAGGTAAATGAAGTGGCACTTCAGTGGAAATTTCTATGTATTTTTAGGTCAGTAGTAATTGTATACACATACATTGCTTACAGCAGCAAAAATAATCTATGATTTTTTTTAAAAATGGCTTTTGTACATGCAGTGATCCATAACTATATTCTGTAATTTATGCCTAGTAGAAACACACATTTTTATTTTCCCACCCAGCCAAGCACAAATGTTTAAAATAATCAGTTCAAAGTCTGCATTTTCAGATCAGTAATGTCTAAATCAACCAAACATTTTGCTTCTAAACTCTTATTTAGTTGTTTGATTTTATACTTTGTGCATAATTTGGATACATAGACAAAAATATTCTAATACATGAAAGTACATACTTATCAGCCATTTTATACTCTCTTCCAAGTCCTGGGGGCACTCTACGTTTGGAGCCTTTGATGTATGAGATAATAATTCTGTTTAAATCAGCTCTAAGTTTGCTTTGGCTTTTTGGTTTGCTTTTGCTTTTTAAGAAATATTCTTGTGACAAAAATGTAATTGGCGCGCATATCCATTTACATTTTAGCATTAAACACCAGGATCTACTTACATACTCCAACACTCCCAACAGTCTTTCTACTCATCCAAAGGCTGTAGACAGTCACTGTTGGATCTCATGATGTACTAAGGAGATTGTTCTATTCTAGAGAAAGATTTAATAAGTTTGTCAGTGATTTATTTAAAATATATTGACATTCTACTTTCCCAAGCATTTTGTGTCACATTTTAGTCTTTTATATTTTTCAATAAGATTTGACAATATTTTTAATGTTCAATTTTCCTTTCCTACATTGTTCACTGGAAGACAAAATAAAATTGAACTAAGTCTTCTTCCATTTTAGGATCTTTTGTGTATCCAGTCACAGAACTTCCTCTTCCTCTCTTCCACAGACTAGGCTGACAGGAACACACCATCTAAAGCTATGCCTTACCACATACTTCTAACAGGACAGAAGTTCAATGGAAATTACAAAGGCAACTGCTGCCTCCACAGAACATAGCCGACTTCACACAGTCTCTCACACAGTATCAGCAGATATCACAAAGCCATGCAGCCCTCCTTTCTGCTGTTCCATCACATCTGCATCTAGCCTTACTCGTTGCAATGACTCTCATGTGTGTTAACAGTAAAAGAAGGCTAAACCCCTCCTCAGGCAGCCTATTTACCTCACGCCCCGTCCCGTGCTAGAGCAAACACCTCTGTGGACTCATTCGTCTCCCTAGCCCTCACGTCGGCCCTGCTTTAACCCCAAACGAGTAACGGGCACGCGTGCGGCAGTGACTAGAAAGTAAGGGACGAACACAAAAGAGAAAACAAGGCGGCAGCAGCCTCAGCAGCTTCGGATCCCCTCAGCGCTGTATGAGCGCGGCGGGGCGGGACGCCGGAGCCCTGCGCTCTTGTGGCCGTTAGGCGGGGACCGTTAGGCGGCGACCGTTATGCGGCGACCGTTAGGCGGCGGGCGCGAGGGACGGTGTGAGGCAGCAGTCCCCTCGCGCTGGGGCCGTGGCTGCGTCGGGCTCCACACCCTTCCTCTGAGGGACATTGAGGCGACGGGCTCCGTCGCTGTCAAACCCCTCGTTTTAGATCAAAGTGTTTAGACACCTTAAAGATAGACGTCTGCCATTTTAGGCTCTCTTATGTACTGTGTACACCTGTAGTCTTCTCAGGTTAATTCTAGATCTGTGTAAGGGGATTTAAAATGATCGGTTTCCTGTGGTAAAGAGCCCAAAGAGAAAGTCTGAATAACAATTACTAACAGGGCAATGCCAAAAAATATAAATTTATTAATTTAAAATAAAATAAATGTGCCCTCCTGCCTTGAAACTTTCTTGTACTTTCTAGTCTGTAAGTTAAACGAGCTCATAAGTCTAAATGAGAAGTATCTGAACTGTCCAGTATGGACAACCTCAAAATTGGGATTTTTTTTTTTCCTTTTTTTTTTCGTGGCCTCAGGTTTATGCAGCTGAAGGAAGCCAACCTCACCTGTGAGGTCCACAAAAAAAGCATTATGATTTACACCCTTTCCTCACTGAATGTGGAAGTGAATCAATACTTGTAGTTGTGATCTTAGGCCTATACCTGGAGGTGATGCAGGGTAAAGCCGTACCTCAGGGATCTGCAGATATCCCACGATAGTTCTCACTTGGCGCAGAAGGTTGCTGATAGGTTATGTTCATTAATTTTGTATGAGTCACACTGTTGCTAAATTGCTGGAGCTACAGAAGAGCCTACCAGTGAACAAAAATAAATAAGAACATTTCTTCTCCCTAACTTACCATCTGCCACAACCTTATGATACCTTTAAATTAGTTCAGGTAGTTAAGGCATGTTTCTACATTTTAGCCTCACTGTTTCCATGGATTTTCCTCAGGAAGAGCAAGCAATTAACTTTCCCCTTTGATAGGAGTACTGCTAATAAATATTTTCTGAGTTAGTACGTAGGGTGAATAGCACAACTACACAAAGTCGGACCAAACCCTGGACTAACTCTACCAGATGCCAAGAGCAGGTGTCTGAGGAGCAGAAGAAGAAGAAGGCAAGACGCTGCTTCTCAACGGTGCTTTTCCACCCTCCAGGCACTTCCAGCTCAGGGACTTCATTTACATTTGTAGTGCCCACTGACAGATTTCTGATCTGTGAAGTTGACCAATCTCCCTACAAAACACAGATTTCTAGCACCAAAATAACCACTAATATGGGCTCCACAGCTCAAACACCTACCACACAAAAAGTCAACTTCTTTAATGTTAGAAAACTGATTCCTATAAGTTTATTTTTATGTCCTTAGTTTTTGCATACCTCATTAATACTTATATAACATTTCCACACTGCTTGTGATTTCAGTTGCATTGTTTAGCCATTTCCAGCATGTAGCTCTTTAATGTTTCATTCTTTCTTGTTGCCCTCTGCTAATGAGTCTTTTCTGAGGTGGGGGAAAGAGAAGAATGCTTTACAGTATTAAAGGTACCATGAAAGCCTACAATGTTGTAGTCATGTTACTAAAAATTCCTAGTGTTTCTTTTATACTTTTGATTGATAAGAGCACTGATAAGACATTGTCCTGGAACCCTCTATCATAAGCCCTAGATTTTGCTTTGGAAAAGTAAAGGCTATCTCAGAGCCCACCACTTTGTATATGAGCTTAGAAATTCTTCCCATGTGAATCAATTTACATTTATTTCCACTGAATGTTACCTGGTGTGCCTACTTACTAATTCTAGCAAATGCAAGAAAATTAAACAAGATAACCACAATTCTGAAACCTAGATAACTATGTAAACATAAAAACCAGCTTGTAACAGTAACAGTGAAAATGGTGGTGCCGTATTCTCTTAAATCTGAAGTGGTGATTTAGGTTTTAAATTCCAAAAGCAGTAATACCTAATCATTGAGATGCTTTGTCCAGAATAACTGCTCTTTCTGACACTAAAGGGATACATGTTTTCCTGACTGGTGCTGGCTTCCTAATGGAGCTATTTAATTTGCAGCTTCAAGAAAAAATGTGCCATATATGCATTTCTTGTAAAAAATGAGACTTCTCTTATGGAACAGCAAATATTGCTCTTGTACTCAAAGCTTGTGGAATTTTCTCATAACTGCATAAACCCATAACCAGTAGAGTATAAACATAAAAGCAAAACTCTTACAGGTATTCATTTGATTTAAATGCAAATAAAACCACTATTTTTGCCTGGCCTAGATTCCCCAAACTTGTTGAGCTGGAGCATGTGTGAAAAACATTACAGGAGATAAAGCTCAATAATTGTATAGCGTAGTGTTTGGGAAATATGCTGTTGATGAGTTACAAATTAAAAAAAAAAATAAATTACAAACCACATAAGAAATATGAATTCTGACCTACCTATAACTTGTGTTTTGTTGATAAGATTTTAAACAATATGTAATATTAAACAAGATTAGATATTGTTTTTACTTAGATGTTTAATCAGTTGGAAATAAGTCGATTTACTGAGGATTATGGGAGTTTACATGAATCGCATACTTAGCATTTTCATGTTTTAGCTTTCATCCCTACTTCTTTGCAATAAGTTCACAATACATTTGAATACACAATGCACAGCTGAATTCTAACACAAAACACAACTCATAACATAGTCCTCAGATTTGTTTTGTGTCTTACCATGATATTGGTAAGGAATTTACCCATTCTGTTAATGCTCCTAAATGTAGCCTTTTAGGTCTTGCTGAAATGTGGAAGAAAATGCAACAGTTAGCACAAAGCTCAGGCAAAATCCTTCCCTGAACCAAAACGTACCTGTGGTATGGTTTTGGTACATCACTGGCAACAGCTGACAATCTAGCTCAGTGGACCATGAAGAAACCCAAAACAAATCTTATTAGTTGTGTTAATCCCAACCCTGGTTCTACAAGTACCATACACAACAGCACCATTCTCATTACCATACCAGGCATAATTTTGTCCCAGAGGATCTGGTGGGTTCTTCAGTCTAACCTTTATTTTATCTTGGCTTGTAGCAAGTGTTATGTCAGAACAGATGGCTTTTGCCAATGCAAAAGCACCAGTCCTCTTTTTGTTGTTTTGTTTTGTTTTGTTTTGTTTTGTTTTCTTGTATGTATCTTGCAAGATTTCATAACTAGCCTTAACCTTACCCTCAGAATAAGGAAAAGAAAAAATTGTCTTGCTGGCTTCAGCAACTTTATGTCTTACAGTATTCAGTCAAAATCATAATTCTTCAGTACCCACTGTTCTAACCCCTAGCCCTTAGCCTTGGACATAACCTACACTTAGATATATCTGTCTTGTCTAGACATAGAATTACTGCTGGAGAACCATTATTGTTTCATGAGCACTTTCCGACTTAGCTGGACCAGTTCCAGCTGTAAGAACAAGAAATGGGAGCTACAACTCAAATGCACAAGGGCTGCATAACCAGCATAAAGAGGGATCAACTATATTATTAGTGGGTATAGTAACTGTACATGCTAGGATCCTAGGTTAGTGACTTCAGCCTCTACAGTTTGAGGGAAAAAGCCAGTGGCAGAAATTGCAAGCATGCCTAATTGAGAGCATAGATGCAACTTGTAGTGATAAGGGTACCACAGATGCACAGATTTTGAAATAAAGCTGTTGCCCCCTGTGTTTAAAGAAATGTGATGTTATGCAAGTAAACAAGATTAGACCTTATTTTAGGGCAATTTTCATTCTAATGGAATGACTGAAGTCAATAAGTTTAAATCATATGCTAAAAGCGGGTACATATACAAGTATTTTCCTGATTTATGATCTATGGTTTTTAAATGAGAAGCCAAATTAGTCAGAGAACTGAAAGAACTGAGGAAAAATGAAAATTAGTGACTGCTTGCATGCCTCCATTTCTCAACCATCAATAGCAGCTCTAAAATTTGTGTCCTAGATATGATAAACATTATACTCAGTTTTATGCACATTAGTCATACTGAAGACAATGGAATTTTTTTTGAGTGGCTCCTGTACTATTTAAGAGACCAGTGTGTAAAAATGACTGTCACTGAAAGTGACATCCCCAAAGTCAGGGAAAGCCATTTATTTTCATACTTCTGTTTCTTCCCCAGCAAATAAAAGGAAAATACACAAGGTAGATGAGAATTTAACTCAGGGAAATGGGCTTTCCTGTCTTAGCGATGAATTAGATGAAATAATTATGGCAAGTTCCATGCTGCTAATGCAGACATTCAAAAGCAAAAGGTATTGTGTCCTTAATGTCAGGTTGAAAATAACTAGTATAAGATTTGAGTGAACACAAATGCATTTCTCCCAGTAATGTTTTTCCAAATGATTAACACAGAGACTTTGATTCTACAGGGACCTGTATTTTTTTTTTCCTTTATGGGAACAAGCAGATCATAGCATCATAGAATATGAAGTGAATCTACTTAAATGAGATGCACTATTTGCTTAGAACTTCCCCTTGTTTAATAGGAGACAATGTAATGATCATAAAGAGTTTGAAATCAAATGAATGTGAAAATATATTTTAACAGGATACATAGTAAAAGGAACAAGATCAGGAAATAAAGAGATCATGGTGGTTTTTGGTGTTTTTTTTTTTTTGAGTGATGTTATATAATTAATATAAAACAGTTTATCAACACCAGACAGAAAAAAAAAAGTAAATTGTATCTAAACACCTTCCAAAGTAACAAACAACCGATTAGTTCTGTTTATAATAGTCTTCCATCAGCAAAATAAGTGACTTAAATTAGGTTTCTGCTATTGCAGAAATGAAAGAATGAAGAATCAGTCTGTCTAGATATAGGATATTGAATCTGACAAAAAAAAAAATCAGATGTGCATGTCAGGAGAGCTTAGTAAGTCACACAGTTTATGAATCTAGAAGATTGTCTTCAAAAGTTGTGCTTAGTTAAAATATGTTCCATCAAAGTGATAATGAAGATGTCACAACTAATCAGGAAAGAATAAAAATGCTTCACAGGACAACACAGAAAAATAACATCCTAAACAAGGCAGATTTAGTGAATTAAATTGCATATGGGACTTAAAATAAATAAATAAAGAATCCCAATCCTGCATAAAATTTTCTATTGTTAAGTTTAAAAAAAAAAAAAAAAAAAAAAGAATGGACTTTGTTTCAGCTGTGCAAATGGAATTCTGCAGAACTTGTGCCTTTGACTGAAAGCAACATCCACTGGGATAAGAGTGAAAAGAAGCAATCTCTTCCAGTTTTTCACCAATATTGAGAGGCACTTGCACCCAGAAGATAAAGAACAAAACAAGGAGGTTGCAGACCTGAATTCAATTCAAAGCTTCCACACAAATCTTCTGTATGAGTTTGGACAACTCACACCAACCACCCTTTCTTCCCTTATGAGCATTTTTTCCTGCTTTTTGCAGTTAGACTGCAGTCCCTGAGAGACAAAGGCTTTTACTCTGTGTTTGTACAGCACACAGAGCAACAGTGTCAGGACTTAAATTAAAGTCTCTGGGTATGATAAATAAATATAGGTGTGTTAAAAAAAAAAAAAAAAAAAAAAAAAAAAGATAAAAATGAGATTTTATAATGAAAGTATAACAAAGAAAATTAACTGTTTGGATTTGATACTATCCATGTGTTAAATGTAATGCTGAGAAGATGCACAAATCATAGTTTTTATTATTGCTACTGACACCATTATGAAGTTCTTAGAGGGCAAGTTTAAGATTTTTGTAAGTCAAGTTCTGCCTTGTAATACATAACTGAATTTGTTGTAGCAATTACTCTTAAATGGAAGAGTCACAATTTTCCCTTTGATAATTGTATGTTACAAGGTATGAAAGAGATCTGAATAATAATGCACCTAATTGTCCTTTCATGAGTGAAAGTTCCCAGTTAAGTTGGTAGAGTTATGTGAGGGAAAGCTGAAAACTCAGGCCATCTAAGATACAGCAGTTCCACCAGTTATTTATTAGCTGCTACTCCTCCTCTCACACTTGCCTAGTTTATTACTGTGTCCTTCTTGGGAGATCACTCCTCACACAGCATGAGAAGAAAGGCAATAACTTTTTTTGAATTCAACTTCATTGTTTCTGAGGAATAAAATTCCTGGTCTCATTTTTCATCATTGTTAGTTGATCCCTTGGATTTTCCTGTCTCTAGTCAGCAAGCACTCAGAGAGAAGACAGTGGCCTTAGGTGTTTGTTTGTTTGTTTGTTTGTTTCCCCTTAGAGAGGAGGACTATGGAAGGAACAATAGGTCTGAAGTGTCTGTGGTAAGCTGTGTTGCTGAAGAGTGCCATGCTGCAATAACTAGATTTTCCTGAATACTTAAGGTTACTTGCACATTTAAAATGCCTCATTTTGTTACACCTCAGAAGGTGTAACAAAGACATGAGTAACTGAAGCCAGGTCATTACTTCACAGAGTAAGAAAAGTCTCCTAGCCCATGGGAATCCCTGGGAAGTGTTAGTCATCGGTGCTCAGGATTTTGGATGATTGTAGGGACTCTCATAAGTCAAAGATAAAGTTGTTCAAGAGCAAGTGTAAACCTTTAATCACAGGAGACTGCACTGTGGCTTCTCCAAGATGGATTCCTACTAGCTTCCTCATCAACTCTTTTCTGCTCAGATTTACTGCAAGGTAATTATTCTAAAAAGGCAGACCTATTCTATAATTGCTCAAGCACAGAGCCATCGCAGTAATAGTAGCATGTATTTATGTTTAAAACGGGAAACATAACAATGAAGCATTTGCTTATTGATGATGTTCAAGATCATGTCACCTATTTCATCTTCAGTCTAGCAGAGGGTCATCAAAGTGATTAAGGAACTGGAACATCTCATATATGAGGAAAGGGTGAGAGAGCAGGAACAGTTCAGCCTAGGGAAGCAAAGCCTTAGGGGGATCTTATCAATATGTACAAGTACCTGAAGAGAGGGCATAAAGAGGATGGAGGCATGCTCTTTACAGTGGTGCCCAGTGACAGGAGAAGAGGCAATGAGCACAAATTTGCAGTTTCAGTCTGAACACCGAACACCAAGAAGCATTTTACTGTGCAGATGACTAAGCACTGGCACAGGCTACCCAAAGAGGTTGTGGGGTCTCCCTCTTTTGAGATCTTCAAAAGACATCTGAACATGGTCCAGGGCAACAGGCTCTAGGTGGCCATGCTTGAGCAGGAAAATTGGAGCAGGTGACTTCCAGAGGTCCCTTCCAACCTCAGTCATGCTGTGATTCTGTGGAAACTCAGAATCATTAATACTGATATTTGGTAATTCTTGGAACACTGGCAAAGTTCCAGATGATGGAAAAAAAATGCATGCTGTGACAATATTAAAAACACTAATTAGAGACCATCCGTCTGACATCAGTCTTGGCCAAGAGACTAGAATGGCTGGAAAAGACTGCCAGTGAGGAATTAGAGATGGCAATTGAAGCTAAGCAGCGTGGCTGCAAACAGTGGTTGTTTTCACTAATTTGATTGTTTAATAGCATTACAATTTGGGGTGCAAATGCACCCTCCCAGAAAAGGTGAAGTTGTTGATGTAATAAATTGCTTTGTAACATTATTATATAAAAAAAAAAAAAAAAAAAAAAACTTTGATGGAATTAAATTACATATAAAAAAAAAAAATGAATACCTGACAAATCTTCACATTTAAGCCAGAATAAAGCAGTTACATTTATAACAAATTTCTTCAGGTTTTCCCCCCTCACTCTAAAGAATTTTTATCCAGACCCTAAAAGATATAAAACCACTAATAATATTTACAGATGAGGTTGGAGAGCTTGAAAGTAATTAAAACAACAGACCACTGACAGAAGACAAAGCACATTGATAGGCAAACTGTCCACAAATGGGAAAAAAAATGTATATATATATATATAGAGAGAGAGAGAAAAAAAAAATGATTGGCCCATATTCACTTTAAAAACAAACAACAAAAAAAGTGGGATATTCTGTTTATAGGACTATATACAGGGAAGTATACATCTTAAAAAGACTATGTCCTGCACTGAGCTGTCTGCTCACTCTGAGCACACTCCTTGGGAAACTGGTGAAGCCGTGACCAAGAGCAGTATGGAAAAGAATCATGTACGTTTTGGAACTCAAACTGCATGGTTTGAAACAATACAACTCTTCATGTTCATGCTAATGCCACTGCAGTCATGTGCCTAAACCACAGCAAGGGTTAAAATTCTGCAAACAAACTGCAGAATATATAGAGAAAATAAATTACAAGTGTGATTCAGATATGGTTTCTTACAATGGAAGACTTTTGGCTGTTTCAAAAAAAAAAGAAAGAAAGAAAGAAAGAAAGAAAGAAAGAAAGAAAGAAAGAAAGAAAGAAAGAAAGAACGAACGAACGAACGAACAATATATTTAAAGCTAATATCTCTCTGCATTACATGGCTGTGAAAATGTCTTCTTATCTCTGAGATAATACTATCTTCAATCCAATAAGGCAATAAAGTCTAGTAAAATCTTATTATAATTGAATGCTGGAACACTTAAGAATAGCATCTATTACGTGCAACTATGTTTTGTGTTTCTCTAATTCCAGACTACCTTTCCAAGAAATAACCTGTTAGAGGTCTTCTTAAGACCCCTCAGCAGTAGATGACTCATACAGTAAAATAAATTTGTGCAGCCAAAATGTAATATGTGCAAATAGCTTTTTCAGTTACCTGTTGGCTCATCATATTAATTCAGTGCACATATTTGAAACGATATGCTTTGAATTATATTTTTTTCCCTTCAGAATGAAAATATTACTAAGTATACAATGGAAGTCCTGACATTTAACCTTTCCAAATTGTTCATAACTTTGAACTTCACCAACATCTCATGAATTTGTCTAAAACTGCTGCATATCTCAATTTTCTGTTTCTTTTCCAATTGCTGTAGTTGTGCTCAGGTCATGATTTCAGCAGGAAGTAGCCATGAGGATTTGCTGAATGCTAATGAGATGATCACATAGTAAATTTTTTAAGTAATGATAAATGTGGAAAGAGTTACAGATAATAGGGAATGATACTGCAGCAGAACTGTTCAAGTTTGTCTTTTATAATGTTCCTTGAAGCATCAGGCATTCAAGCTATAAACGACATGAGCAAAGAGTAAAGAGGCTTTTTTTGTGTGTGTGCAGAAAGCAATGAATGGCACAAGTAACGAAATATACCTTTGAAGTTATCAAAAGAAACAACCATCAAGAATAAGAGATTAGCCAAAATCTACATAGGATAGGGAAATAAAAAAAAAAAAAATTAAAAAAAAAAAAAAAAAAAAGATGAGAGAAACAACTATCACTTTGATTTACAGCTGTGCAGCTAAATCCACATAATATCAAGGGCCTAAGTAAAAATCTGATTCTTGGTATAGCCTTTGGCTATATGAGTGAAGCCAGAGGGAAAGCTAGAAAGACAATGCTGTATCTCAAAAGCTCAATGTAAATACTATCATCATTCACTGAAGCCAAGATATTTTAAATCCAGCAATTTATTAAAGGCATTCTGAAACTGTAACCCCACAAAAGACATAATCCAACTGCTTGAGTCCATGGTACTAGACAAAAAACTGTAATTCCAAATTTTAGCCTCCCTCATCTAATGTTTTCTTAACAGGACCAGACATAGTTGTGATGCTTCCTCCAAATTCTTGCCATTTTTGTCAACTCATTTGCTTCCTTCAGAATTAGTCTTATGTGGCTAATTCTGACAAATAGGCTTGTGATAAATCCACAAATTTAATTCATCATAGTCTTATATCAATTGTACTTAGCTACCCCAATGCAAAGTGACCTAGGTGATAACATTCTGACTAAACAGCTCTTTTTAAACTTGCCTACTACAGACATAAATGAGGATGTGGCCTTGTTGATATAATCAAATTTCTTTAGAGAATGAATTAGTATGGATTCTTATTTATAATATGTTTGTTTACTACCATATTGTAAAGAGAAATGTGTCATTTGCACGTGTCTCAAGCTGTTAATGCATCTGATTTCTTCTTAGCACTGCTGCATATCAGAGACAAACTCTTGGTTTGTAAACACCAACAAATTAATGTCAGTCCCTTGTGTGGGAGTCAACTGCATTTTCAGATTAGCCATGAGCCACATCTATTTTCCACAGAGATATTAAAACATTGTTTAGACACAGTCTCTTGGAAGGGAAATGTGTTTATCACTTTCCATAGGATGACAGCCATTGATCTCAGACTGTTGCTTTCTGTTGCATTAAATTTAAACCCGTGATGTCTGGAACTAAGCTGTCTTTGCATGTACAGACAACAGAAAAATACCAGCCTGCATCCAAGTGATATTAAATTCTGTTAATAGTATGACCATTTGCAGTCATTGTTCAAAAGGTATACGCCCATAGAGCGTTTTGTAGCAAACCATTCCATGGCTTGTAGCTTTTTGTAATGGCTTGCAAACTTTTCTTCATTAGCAATGAAGAACACCAACAACACTGTCACTTAGTTCAGCAGTTCCTCTATTACTAGCTATCACTGAGCCCTTCCCCTCAGATTTTTAATTTGGAACCACATAAAGCTTTAAAGGGATTTTTTTGAAAATTTATTATTCTGATATTTTCATCTCTGAGGTAGTCTTTCCACTCTTTCACCACCCACCCAGGCCTTCTTTTATGGCTTTATTAAACACATTTTACTCCACACTTGTTCATCCAAAATGCTGAGGGAAATTCAGTTCCCCATCTCCCTGGTGGTTCCTCCTCCTTCACCACACTGAAGAACTTGATTTAACTTTTGAGTAGCAGAAGGATGAATCTCCACACCACTCCTTTCCACCACTGAAACACAGACTGCTGCCAATAACTCCAGTCCATCTGCTAAATCTTCATACAAGCAGATGAACACATTTTACTTTGCCCCAACGTTATGGGCATAAAGAGAACTTCAAGCATAGGTGTCACATTCCTGGGGCTGGGGCTGACCCTGGTTAACTTCACCAAGCCTGGTTGAGCCTGGTTGCCTTCACCTGTGGGCTGATGAACCAGCCTGGCCTTAACACATCCCCCAGCTGTCCCACCAGCCTGTCCTTCTCCCTGTTTGGGGTTGAGGGACAAGTTCTGGCTGGTGATGCCCTGTCCTGCCAGCCCAGGAAGTGCCCACAGCTCAAGGCTCCTTGGCCCTCTGGAAGCAGCCAGCCCTCACTGCTCTGACAGTAGGCAAAACTAGCTGGTTGCCTGCATTCAAGCCCTCCCTGTAAATCTGAGCTCTGGTGAAGGTAAAAGCTAAATCAAAGTCTAGGTTGGTTTAGTTTAGCGTATCAACAGTGCTTCTTGTAGACTGGCACTGTTGCACATTGTTATTCTCACTTTTTCTTTATGTTCAAAACTGTTTGCACAGAACCATCTGAGATGTTCATGGCATATTCAGTCACTGGGAAGTGTTATTGGCATTAGAGAAGTCAGTAACTCGGATATTCAGTATTAATCACTTTCATCTGGAAACCTGGGGAAGAAGTGCTGAATTATTTTACTCTCAAATAAGTCACTGCTCTAAAATGATTTCTTTCATTTTAGTTTCTCTACAGGCTATTCAGTTTTGAAAAACCAAATGAAAAATAGAAGTTGAAGATTCTGCATTTTAAAATCTCATTATGATTTGGTGATTATTAATATTTCCCACATGGACCTAGAGGCTCTTTTAAAATCTTGGTTGGCTGTACAATGAATGAGAGTTCTTCAATATAGGGAAGACAATTCAAATCTACAGTCTGAGGTATTTGGTATTTCTGAAAATTAAAGATTTCCTCTGAGCATACTTCCCATAAAATTAGGCCAAATCCTATTATCACTTTGAAGATGTAAGTCAGAGTAACTTCATTGACTTCAGACTGGAGACCTAGAGAGTTCTAGTACTTACATAATTTCATGTTTTCTAATGTCATCAAGATGGCAGCCTTCCCTAAATTTATATGGATGACAAAATTATATCCCCAGATACTTACCCCAAAACGATATTGATTGGTTAAATAGCTTTTGATACTATGCCCAGAATTGTCTTTAATAAATAATTATCCTGCTCTCTAAAGGTTTTTTTCTGCCTTGAATTTACGTAGTTTTTATAACAAGTCTCTTTGATTAAAAGCACTATTAAGTACGGTTAAGAATGATTGGAACCAAATTTGAGCAATTCATCATTTTCAATTCCACAAGTCAATGTTGGTAAGTATAGAGGTAGCTCTGGCTGTCCTTTGCTGGGGTATGGGTAATTTTTCAAAACAAAATGCCTGTTCAACCTGGCAAACAGCCATAGGACATCTTATAAAAATTCCATTCACCAGCATTGTTGCAGTTATGACACTCAATAAGACTGCAGAATTTGTTGACTGACCTCTGTAGTTTACAGTTCTCCCAGATGATAAGTCAAAAGTTTACTATGGCCCCATACAAATTACCTTGTTAAAATTGCATTATTTTCAGTTTTAGTTACAATATTTTATTTTTCCTGGTAGGTGTTCCTAAACTCAGAAACAAAATAACATTGCATGTTTTAGGAATGAGTATCTGCATGCTCATGTGTGTGGTATGCAAGGTCCAAGGTGACAAATTGCTCTTCATTCATCCACACTGTTTTTCTCATGCAACAAAGCCATGTTCACCCATTTCCAGACTGTGCTTGTGGCCATTTTCTGAATGGTGTTAAGATCCTAGACTAAAGGATTTCTAAGAGAAGGACAGATAAACACACACACAAAAAAGATGATGTCTGTGGTAGGTGGACCTCTATAGACAGGCAAGCTCCCATCCAGTTACTCACTCATTCCCAGCAGCAGTATGGGAGAGAGAATCAAAGAGCAAAAGTGAGGGGAAAAAAGTTCACAGGTTGAGATAATGACAGTTTAATAGTCAAAGGGAGTGGGGAAGGAAAAGGGTGAGGAAAAAAAAATAGTCATACAAAGGCACTTGCCACCAGCTAACTGATACCCAGTCAATGTCCAAGCAACAGCTACTTTTGAAAAGCTCCCTTCAGTTTTACATCTGAGCATGATGTTATACAGTATGGAATATCCTTTTGGTCACTTCATGCCAACTGTCCTGGCTGGGTCCTCTCCAAGGCAGACAGGAGAACCCACCATCAGCCTTAATAGTTCTATTTTGCAGCACAGACATAGCCAGTGTCCAAAAAAAGACATTTTGCACCACTGAACACACAAGTAAAGAAGGCCATAGTCTTATGGGTGTGGTCTTACCAGTCCAAGGTAGAGCTTCCCAAGAGAGCTACAGGCATGTGACTAACTGAACACTGGCAAGTACCTGTTTTGTTGCTGGTGATGAAAAATTATAATGCTGTTGCCAGCTGGCAACTCTGATTTCAAGGATGTAGCTGAAATTAAATATTGTTTCCAGTTAAAGTAGATTTCAACAGTAGCATAAGAACCTGGTGCACATAGATAGTGCTTAAAAAAAAGCCAAGGTGCATGTTAACCAAGGAGTACTGTATCATGGATGTGGAAAACAACATGAACATCACTGCTAAGCACTGACAAATTGCAACACAGCATTCTCAGAATATCTGTCATTTGTATTCTTTGACTTTGCCAATGATGAAGCAATCATGAGGATGCTTTTGACAACCTGTTTGTTGTTTTTTTTTTTTTTTTCCTGTCCTTTCTTTTCCCACTGGTAACTGAACCCAGCATACAATCCACATCACTACAAAGAAATTCTAATGTGCTTTCAACAGTTGGTGCTGGTGTGCCTCTTTGGATGGCTGAAAAAGTGGCACTCTATTCAGAAACACATAGATGCAAATGTTACAAACAAACAAAAAAAAAATTGGATGGACTGCAAAGTTCCCACTAGAACACAATGTCTACAAAAGAAGAAAGAAGTATTTTGCAAGCTAAAGTTCCCTGTTGTTGAAGGACCCTGTCACCATTTCACACAAATAAACAGTGCCCTCTCCCAAGCAACATGGGGCTGGGTCAAGGGAAATTAAAATGCCATACAAGTTAACATCGATGCCATATATTGTAGCTGTAATGAATAATCGACTGCAAATGCTAGTACTGTTTTATGGATTGTGAAATACCCTGGGACATGTTTAAATATGTTATAGGGTACTGAAATGCCTGTTGTGCTTATTTTTTTAGACTCCTGGTGTGAATGGACTGCCAATCTGCAAGGGTTATACTGTGCCAAATTAATTTTATAGATTGTGTTGGGCAAAGGTTGATTCATTTAACAAATAATATATCAGTTAATTGTATCTCTGAGCTTGCTCATTAGGGACATGGGGTGCCATTTAATTGGTTCATGTAAATTGCTTGAGCTTTTGTATGTGTCTGTGCACATTTTATTAAAGTGTTTTTGCAGATCAGTGGCTGCCATTTTCTTGCAGTTAAAGCACTGAGAACAAGTGCCTGAACATGGAAATAAAGCAAGGGAAAGAAACTTAGAACAATGCTAACAACAACTAAATCACTTCAATCAACAGATGAGGTTCAACATGTAAATCAAGTATGGAGAAGTGTGTCCTCTCATGCTATCACCCAGCATGGTGCAAGCTCAATGTCAAACACTTAGACTTCCCCCTCTCTTCCCTTCCTTTTGCCACCATGGCTGCATTCAAACACCTGAAATGCAAGTATTTGCATAATAGTTAAAGTGATACAGCTTTATCCTACCAGCAATTATGGCCATTTCCAAGACACCTTTGGTAGGAAGAGAGAAGGTTTTCCTGGTAGATCAGCATTAAATTCACAAGTAATGGAAAAATTGTGTTTTATGAAGTATGATTAACTTGATTATCCTGCATTGCTTCCCCCAGCCTGAGTCTCCAGCATCACGCACCCCAAGGTGGTCACTTCCCATGAAAAAAGAAACAGGAATAAAACCCAATCCAAGCACTAAATGTAATAAACTTAATTGATCTTAGCTTGTTTGGGAGTTGTTACCCAATAACAGACTCTGGAAATAGTGTTAATTGTGTCTTCAAATTGCATAAACAGAAGGCTCTCCTGGATTGCTGGTTAGTATCTTTTGTCTTTCCTGATAGCTCATTTGGCACTGTGACCCAAACCTATGAATGCCCAAAAACTTAGTGAGATTGCATTACGAAGATGAATAGTTCTATTATTGAAGCCAAATTTGTGGCACTTGGCCTACTCTCTCTATCTATTCACCAAAACAGAAGTATCCCTCTCTGTGCTATTAGCTGCATAGGAACATATTTTAGACAGCTTCCTGTAACAGATGTTATCTGGCCATCAGGAACCAGCAGGTCTCTGTTGGTACCAAGAGGAAAAAAAAAAAAAAAGAAAAAAAAAAAAAAAAGGAGTTAAATGCTGAATAAGGCTATGTAAAACGCCACCTACCTTCCATTAAGTAGATGGACAAAACAATCAAAAGATGCCAATCAATGAGCTTAATGATAACTAGTGCTAGGGCAGGATGCAGCTGTACTTGTGGCGGCCACTTGCGTCTTCATGATGATCTTATTGCAAACTGGGCACTTAAAGCATCCAGAAGTAAGAGACTAGTATGTACTCAAGGCAAAAAACTCAGAACTGTGCCTGGACTGAGCCTGCTGTTTCTACATTACTGACATACCTTAGATGGAATCCAGGCTGTTCCTGTGAGAACTGACTTCAGAGAGGAAAAATAACCTCATAAAGCCTTACATATAAATTTTGTGGAGAAGTTAGCATCTCCTAGGTCTTTGGCAATCTTAGTTTGATGGGGGTGAAGGGGTCCATGCTGTGAGAGATATCTATTTTAAATAGAACTGCAACTTGTCCCATATTTTAAATATTTATTAATCTCTTTGTGGTAAAAAATTTGAGTTCCCTTCTGATTCAATGAACTTTCTTTTACCTACAGTTCTGTGAAATAAAATAGGGATCAAGTTCACTTCAGTTAAGCTAAGACCATCTTTCCTTCCTGAATTCTAGTCTGTTGTCATGTATATACACGAAAGGCCTAAATACAACAAGGTACTTTGGTGTACAGGAGTCCCCTAAGTTGTATTTGTGAAAGTAACTTGATGGTTTGGAGCCAGAGCAAGGTAAAATTTAGTATAGTGGCACCCCTATAAAACTGTGAGCAAAAGCAGAATCCGTGCATGTGTTTTCTCTGTATCTCCTGTTATTGATAGGACCTCAAAGCAGAGCTGATCCTCAGTTGCAATGCCTCCATATTTAGCACAGCATTGCAACTATTTTAATATTCCACAGACAGAATGAGGATGACTACTTCAAACACCTTCTTTTATTAATGACCTAGATATTTAATTAGCAACTGTTTACTTCATCCACCTTTCAGCTATTTAATGATATTCTTGCTTATCTTTGAAGTTCTTTGCTTACTCCTTGTTGAATAAGTTTATGACAAGTGTTGTGACACATGACACTAGTTTAATTTTGTTTTCAGGTCTATGGCATGAGAACAAGTCTTAAAGCTGGTTTTCATTGTATTTTTAGATGCTCAAAGATGAAAGATATTCAGCTAGATTCTTCCAAATATTCTGGAGACTGTAGTATTGTCAGCAGAAAGAAGATGGAGCACTGCTGGAGTCTGCATGTGGGCTAGACCATGACAGTCTATAAATAGGAGCTGCATGAGGCAGCAAGCCTGTAGCATTATAATCCCTCCACCTCACTCTCCTAGTCCAAACTGTCTCATTAGGGGCTTGAAAGATAGCCGTGGTATCAACAAATAGCACTGCATGCACACCTAGACTTAAAGCTTACACAAGGCTAGTCACTGGGAGCAAGAAGGCCATCAACTGATACTTAAACTGCATTTTTTTTGGTGGGATTAATGAATTGCTGCTGCTGTGAAGCATGAATACTTTATGGATGGTGATATTTGTTAATAAATGAGTGCTTGGAGGATTTGGGGAAGCAAGAGGAAGAGGTAATGCCAGACACTGTAGCATTGAAACACAAATCAGGTATTTCTTGATGTAAATAAATGGGCTACCACCAACTTTCCCTGGTGGAATGAATCTTACTGACACTACATTTCCTTTGTTCATATGCATTATGCTCTGGGATGAAAATGTAACCGAAGGGTTGTTTTTAAAAACATTTGCAATCCAAAAACCAGGTATTTTATTCCTTATAACAAATTAGCAGTTATGTGGAAGAGTGACAGATTTTAATAGTGCTGACATCCGGAGTATGTTAATGAGACATATATCAGTAATACCAGTATAATAGGAGCACAACATTTGTTTGCTTCTGTGTTGCATGGCAGTGGAATATGCTTGAATACAGAAATATTTTTCAATTTTTGAAGAATGCATTCAAGCATTAACCCTCAGGAAAACAGTCATTATCTGTGATTAATGACCGAATGGTAGTAAACAGCTCAAAGCAAAGATAAAATTAATGTTCTAGCCAAACATCAGCAGACAAAATTTGGCTGAGCAGCCGTGTTTCTGAATCTACTGTCACTTGACATGTCATGTAATGCATGTCATATTATGAAGCAGATGTTTTGCTCAAAAGAGAATCAACTGATAACTACCATACATTATTAAACTGGAAATAGGCTTCACCTAGAAGGACTTTTTTTTTTTTTTTTTATGCTGAGAAGCTGGCCTCCTGGTGAACTGAGGTTGAAATATTTTCTTCTTTTTCCCCTGTGGATGGCAGTTTAAATATTGTCCATTCCGAAAGATGGAAAGAAACTTAGGATGCAAATCCCTCCTTATCTTACCCTTTTTGCTTGTATAATAGCTTAAATGGGGTAAGTTTTTGATCCAGAATACTGCTGTGTTTTTCCTAAGAAAACAGAGAACAGGAAAGTAAATTTCACATGACTTCACCATTATAATTTTCACCCCCCCCAAAAAAAATAGGAAAAAGAAACTGGTACAGTGAAGAACATGCAAGATTTCTGAAATCCTCCATTTGATACTATTTCACTTTCTTCCTTCTGTAAGCCTCAACTAACATATTGGAGTTCAATTTGGGGGGCATAAGACATGGAAGTTAATTTTGAGAGGTGACAATTTTCATAAGCTGTCAATACTTTTGGGTGATGCCACTGATAAGATTTTTAGAAAATCATTTTCAAAATGTAAGAAATATAATTTTGTTTCCAGAGCTCTTAATTTATAAGAATGCCAACATCAAGGAATGCACATAATAAATCATTCCACAAAGTGCAAATTACATAGGAAATGCTGCCAACACTGCCTATATTGTGGTACAACTCTTTTTGTGAG
Organism: Aythya ferina; assembly: GCF_964211825.1. Taxonomy (NCBI): domain Eukaryota; kingdom Metazoa; phylum Chordata; class Aves; order Anseriformes; family Anatidae; genus Aythya; species Aythya ferina. Next base: position 28,306,600 of record NC_140298.1, read on the forward strand.
AGATATTGCTGTGGCTATGCTGCCTAAAACAGGAATGTCTATACCAGTGAAACACTTCCTCATGAATAGTTACACTCTGTATGCTACTACTCAGCAAAGTTAATTTGTATGGCTTGAACTACCAATCAATATTTTTTCCATTAACTTTGTGGTAATGAAAGGATACTGGAGTGAAACTGTTAATGTATTTAATATCTAATTCCCAAATAATAGTTCTGGAAAGGATTTGAGCTAGTATTATTTATCATATATCAGGGTTTAAGCTTCCAACATTTAAAGTACCTGCAAAAGCTACAAAACAAAGCAATTTCTTTAACCTTGGCATGTGCTCAGTCATACTAGTTTCTGTACTGGCCTTCTGTCTTCACTATGCTTTGTGTCTGCTTGGGTATTTTCTTTGTCTTTTTCTGTTTTTGATTTATTTATTTCTCTTTATTGATGAAGGTATGGATTTTGATTATGTGTGGATCAGTGTTCAAAACACAATACCTATTATCTACAGGTAATCAGAGGAAAAAAGGTTAGCATGATATTTCTCAGATTGCTAAAAAACAATCAGATGAACGTCTAAACTGATTGAAGATCTAATCTCAGGACAAAATACTTCATGCATGATGCATTAGTAGAATTAATGGGGAGAGGGGAATAGAAAGTCACTTAATTAATCTAAAATTTGGGATCAGTTTTACTGTGCAGTAGAACTCAAAATGAACAGAAGGTGCTTATTTTCCCATAGATTTACTGTATAGGACAGCCTTTCTAAGGCTGAAAATTAATACTATATTTTAGTAAGCTTCCAAACCTGCCTTGCTTTTTCCAATGACTTGGGAAAAGTTAGGGTAAAATGAAAATTTATACAAAAAAATGAGATGCAGTACCTTCTCCACAGATTGACCTCAGTCCAATGCTCTTACTATTTACTAGACCTCTGCCTTTATTTGAGAATCCGGAATTTGAAGTTATTTCTGACAATGAAATCTCCCAGCTGTCTCAAATCCTAAATCCAAGCCTTTTCTCAATATACAAATACCAGTCGCATGAAGTAAAGCACAGCAGAAAACAGGTAAACAGATAGTTTACCTGTTTTCCAAAAAATAAATAAATAAATAAATAAATAAATAAATAATTCATTATCAACTACCCATTTCACTAAGCTACTAGGGACTTCTTGAAGTTGGCAAACGGCTTCTTTGTAAAGAAGGGAGAAGGATGGCAGCAGGAAAGGGCAGTGGTTAACTACATAATGCACTTATTTGTGACATAAAAGAGACAACATGCAATACAGTGTGCTGGGCCCTGATTCTATCTTGACCTTTTCAACAGTTCAGGAACAGACATCGAAAATAACATCTGGAAGCACCTTATTGAGATTCTGGAGGGAGCCCCCACCTCTCTCTGCAGACAAATACAAAAATCCTTCTTATTTGTCCCCCACGTACCTCTTATTTCAGTCATTTACAGGTAAAGTTCCTAAGGTCTTCCTTTCCATGCTCTTTTAAATACAAGCTGCTAGGTAACAAAAGCTGCTTTGAGGAGGCACTGCTGTGTACAGTCTGACATGACCTTCAGCCACTTCAAGTACAAAACAGACGGGTCTGTAAAGGTGGCACTCAAATAGTGCCATGTTATACCTGTGTGCTGTATATTACTGTGTCATATACAAAGCAACAGTCTCAGAAAGAGCATCTGCAGAATTGTATTCCTGTCTGCAGGTGTACCACATACTGGGACTTGTACACACAGGCACGTGTACATGCACACACACAGGGCAAGCACAGACATAATTACATACTAGCTCTCTCATCTACAGCTTGCTCTTTGTCCATGCAGCTGCCGTAACTGGAAGCAACACCACAGCGAGTGGTTCTGAAACTTTAGACCAATGTGCCATCTAGTGACAAAGCAGGTGAGCCTGAAAACCAAACTGTTTCTTCCATTTTATCTGAAATAGAAATCACTGACTTGCGATGAGCCCACTTGAGTTCGGAAGAGATTTGTGTTTTCAGGTTTTTACTTTGTAGTGCAAGAACACACTCTCCAGACTCCAGAAACTGGAGTTCCATAAAAACCTGTGCTTGCATTTCTATTGAGCAAATGCTGAGCCTGCAATGGACAGCTTTGTAGAAATTCTTATTTCCAGCCTCTCAAACTATGTTTAGTATCCATATTCTTAGAAAGTCCTCCATTTACAGTGGTCCAAGAACCTCCCAAGTATTCAAGAAGGTATATTGGACATAAGTAGTCCTTTCTTCTTTTTTTTCTGTCTGCACTTAGAACAGCTTGATTAGCTTATAATGGGGTTCATTTAAGTTTGAAAATGTACAGCTGCCAGGAAATTCGTGGAGGAAAAGCAGATTAGGGAAGTGATTAAGGAGGTATTGGGGAGGCATTGGGGAGGCAAGGACAATCCCCAGACATGGACTGTATATCTCGAAACAAGACACTGGAACTCATGATAAGGAAGCGGCAGACGGACAGAGAAACAAACGTAAGGACTATAAATCTCAAAACTGGACATTGGAATTCATTATAAAGATACAACAAATGGAAGAATTAGCAACAACCAGCTCTTGCAATTAAGAAACCTGCCAATTCAGCAGATTCCTGACCAAAGGTGAAAAGTACACTGTGAGGAAGACTCGGGGTCTTCCTCCCAAAGACCCCTGCCCACGTCCCAAAGACCCCTGCCCACAATTCTTGGGAGGCTCTACGCAGGCGCAAGGTGCCAAAAGGCTAATTAGCATAAGAAGCGAGGGAAGGCGGGGATAGGTAATGTATATGTATAGGTGCTTGTAGAATATTGATAGATTGATTGTATAAATTCAAGACTGCTTTCCGCTTTAGGTATGCACGATAGGTGGAGAGATCCCCCGTGCATCCAGCGCTGCAATAAAGAATATACCACTTAAAGGAATTTCAGCTTCGATCTTTGAATCAGAAGAGAGATTAATATTCTGTTCTAGAAAAATAAAAAGTGCTTAATTTAAAATATTAGAAAGAGGTGATCATTCAGCAGTGCAATATCATCATCTGCATTATATCTTTTTACTGTCAGGCATGGTTACAAGGAAGCTGACAGAAGGCCTTGAGTTTCTTTTTGCAATGTCACAGCCACATTCTAGAGCCAAAATATGAACAGCAGTGACCATTGTAACTATTTTGACTGGCACAAACTTAAGGTTGGACTAGATGATCTTTGAAGGTCCCTTCCAACTGGACTATTCTATTCACTGTAATTTCTTTTCTCAAGGACTGATAGGATGGGACTATCCAACAACAGCATGTTAATAAAGCTGCCTTGAGAAGCATGCAGTTGGTATGCCTTATATACCTCTCATCACATTTGGGATCTCTCCTGGAAAGGATGCAGATAGGTGAACTTACAGCTGCTGAGGAATTTCAGACATTATTACAGCAAGTAGCAGATACAACAGTAAAACAACTATACAACCTGTTACACATGTGTATACTGTTATACAGTAGCAGAGGTCAGATTTCCTTTTATGTCTTATCATCTTTTCTTTCCCTTTTGGAAGCAACTTCGATAGCACAGGTTCAATAGTAACACCAGTATTCCCCTCTACTTTCCTATTTTTGTAAAATGTGCATTCCCAGTAAAAAACAGTGACTTGATTTGAAGTTCTTCAGCTCACAGAGCACTACAAGTTGAAGAAATGCATGCCAAAAGCTTCCCAGGACACCAAGGACACCCTGGGTCAGAGCCTAGATGGTTTTGACCAACCTCCTCAAGTGGCCACCATGATTTCAACTACCCACAACTACAATACTACCAATGCTGCACAGAAGGACGAGCAGAGCTCCTGCTGAGTTCAGCTGGAGTCTAATAGAGGAGTTTGGAGTCATTTGCATGTCTGATGGGTTTCTAATAGCTCCCAGATAGCACAGAAAAAGGTAATAATGGCAATAAACTACAGACTGAGTCAGGGCAACTGCATCAGTAAGGATGAGGGAAAGTCACACCATGCAGGTCCCCAGCTTCCCTAAATCACACAGAATTAGAGCATCCCTGAAGAAGGTATTTTGCCCTGTCTGACTGGCAGCAATCCACAGAGCAGAGACTCTGGGCATCAGGCAGGCAGACACCGGGAACTGGGAGAATTATCTTCTTGCTTCTACTTCTGCCCATGCTATTCAGGAGTGGGAGCAGAGCAGGATGGGCAGAGAAAGACTCTAAACTAGCTGTGGGGAAGAAGCAGCCGTAGCCCCACACCATCCAGCTTCCTCTGCTTTCACTCCCTCTCTTGTTTACCTCTACTCTCCTCCTTCTGTACCTCCTACATTGAGTAGGAACAGTAGTGCAAGGAGCTTTCTACATTGAGCATGGTAGTGCTTCTCCCCCCTCAGTCCACTACCTACATTCATGTACTAGCTGCAAGCCCAAGTGATGTTTCTGTCCATTTCCCCCAGGACAGCTGGGGGCAGGGCATCATCCCACAAGGTACTCAAGTGGCCTAAATAGGTAACACCTGAGTTTTGCTGCACATTGCTACATAAGCAATTGATTTTACATCCAAGACTTCTTTTTAAAGAATTGTGCTCTGAGTCAAGCAAAGAAATTTTACGGATTCTAAAAGTTGAGAACAATCCTGCTACCAGCTGAAAAAGTAGGCTGAGTCAGTCACTGTATCATGTTTGATATTTATAAGCAAATCTGTATGGCTGTATATAGGACAAGGCACAGTTCAGCCATCTGCCACACAGCTGGATGGCTGGTGTCACACGCTGGCTGATCTGAAGGCGGACAGGTGGAGCTCTCCTAGAGGAGAAGAAATGAGATGTGGGAGACAGAGAGAACGGAACAAGTGTCAGTGCAGAGACATACAGCCTCCAGTCTTTTATAGCTTATGTTTGCTTTTTTATTTTCCTCAACCGATTTTAGTTGCAATTAGTATTGAACTCTGGGTATATTTATGTTGCACAAGTGTAGAAACAATTCCACCAATATGCAGGTATTAAAGAATCTGGCCCAATCTGTTTATTTTTTCCCAGAACAACAGCACCTTCCTTTGCCCTCTGGTGATGTCTAGAAGGTGACCGGAAGAGTTACCCATGCAGAGTTGAGACAGAAAAGCTTCTAGAAATAGCTGCTGAACAGCAGAAGTAGGTGGCATGGAGAACAGAAAGCCTGACTATCTGCTCTTCTTATCTAAGCCTGTGCTGGGAATGATCAAGAGGTATGAGACAGCCTGGTGTCTGTGCCAGTGCTGAAGACAGCACTTGTCTCATAGTCCATACCTAGTAAACAGCTGGGATAACCTTGCAAATGTTTAGAAAAACTCAGTATCAGTGGGGGCTGACACAGATAACATTTTGAGTTGATAGAGGATAGTGCAGGTACTTTTAGTCTAGAATAATCAAACTGATTAAGCAGTTCTAATTCCTTGAATGGAATGAGCATAGCTGAAGGGTAAACAGCTGAAAATAAGCAGTGTGAACCCTTGGTTTAAATATGGGGAGGTTAAGTGATATAAATCTTTCTAATCACTTCACTCCGTAGTTCAGCTTTGTGCCTCAGTATAGTGTCACAGGATTCAGAGGTGAGCAGGAATTAAAGGGGAACAACAAAACACACACACACCACACAAAGAACAGAAAATTAAAAATTACAAGTTCTTTTGATTAAAAGAAGAAAAAAAGACTTCATATCAGAAATCCTCATTTCAGACATGATTTCCCATGTTTTCTCTTAACCACATAGTTAATACATCTGCCATATTCCAGGCATCAACAGAATAAAAACAGATTTAAATCACAAGTTTGGAAGTACAATGAACTTATTTCATCTCCAGATGCCAGTCACGTGTGAAATGAGTTTGAAGTGCTGAAGTCTTGGTTCCTTCCCCAGCACCAGGAACATACATCTATAGCCATTTGCAACCCAAGCTTGTGTACAAATTGTCACTGAAGTTCATTGGCAAAGCTTCAGGGAGTTGCTTGCAAGACATTATCTAGTTGTTTTGTTTCACAGATTACTCCTGTTAATGAAAAAATTTTGTTAAATAAGGCAAATGACTCTATTTAACATGAAAATAAATAGGATGAAAGATGAGAGAGGTTCTCTAGTCCTCAAGAAATTGATTCTTATGTGCACAAATCTGAAGAAATTGGCAGAAATCCATGGTGAATATGGGAAACAGAACTGAATACAAAGCAAAGTAAATTAATTGTCAGTTTACCTTGTGTGTCCAATGGCATACCACAGACAAAATTTGCAGTCACATACCCCAGTTATTTTTTACATCAGCCATTTATGTAGCCTCACCATTAATTATCTGTCTCTGAATTGCTGTATTTGGTTGTTCAGTTGAGACATAAGAGCTGAAATTTGGAATGAGCTACGGCATATTGCACTGTGAGTCAGGACGTTGTTTTAATGCCATTTGAGAAAAGTCATGTTGTAGTTTGAGCTTTAATTTGATATCATTAACTGTACTCCATGACTAATGCTGAAATCCTAAGGGCTGTTTCTCATGGCCTCAAGCTTAATTCCCTAGTGATCTACTATCACATTATCCTCTCTGTCTTTTCTCAAATGTGCATGAGAAATGTAGAAGTTACAACATCAGCTTTAGTCCTTCTATTGTACCATGGAGAATTTCTATGGAGTTATAACCAAAAACCACCGTAGCTTTCTTACACACCAATTTGTCCTTATTTTTTCTAAACTCAGTAAAGTCTCACAGAACAGATGAGACAAAGAATAAAGTACCCCAGAGGTGACAAGGGTGCAACGCCCAGAATTAGGTGGTGAGTTTATTCGAGTCACATTGTTCAGGAGTGCAAACATGAGTAGCAGGAATCAAAACCCACTGGTACCAGGACTGTAGGGCTTAGTATCAAACAATAGAGAGATGTAGCTGTCCTGTTTGCATTTCTCTGACAGAAAACTATCCCCTTCCAGGTGAAAGAAAGCCAGACTAGGAGACTGACCCAGTGCTCTCATCTTCCTATATAAAACAACATCCCTCACTCGCAGACCCTCCAGACAGACATTCCTGCTGAACAAACCACAACATATCCAACCATTCCAGGTGTGCCGAAATGTGAAAGGAACACCAGACATTACTTTACATTTTTACCTTTTAATCTCATGGTCCGCAAATATCCTCACTGCACGCTTAAAGCCTTTTCAGTTGAAATTCTTCCCTCTTCCACCTCTCAGAAGCGCACAAAAGCGGGGCAACCTGCAGTGCTAGGACTTTGTTATGTGACTTGGCTGATGATGGGCAGCCTTCCTCCTAACCCAGGCTAAAGCAAGCCAGACTTGCTTTAGTCCTTCCTGGCTGATCATTAACAGCAGCTGGCTCTTCACAGCTTCACTGGAATCAAGAAGAGTTGTTGCTCAACTCCCAGAAGCATCTGGCTGTAGCAAGAATAATGTCACTATTGAATGGTCACTTTACATACTTAATGCATGATCTCTTCACACATTGCACTGCTGAGATCACATAGCACAAACTGCTTATTTACAGTAGTTTATTAAAGCTAGCTCAGGCTAATTTAAACTAATTCTGCTTGGTCATTCCCCACCTAATAGCTGTTGTTCATCACTGCTCAGGTAACTCACACTCCTGGAAACAGTCAAATGTGACAGCCTACATTTTTCATTTACATTAATTTTTGAGAGCACTGTTATAGGTCATTGATTCACCTTCTGATGTAAATAATAATACATGTGGCTGAGAGCGTGACAAATCTGGAAACCAAGATAAGTGCCAACTGGCATTTTGCAGCAGTGGGTTAGCTTCTCACCACGAGCACTTAATTACATTGCTCAGCACAGCTGACACGTATTAATTCTTATTGATGTTCCCCTGGAAAACATTACAGAGAATTAGCGAGTAAGTACAGGCACAGAAGTACCAAGCTGAAATAGCTCTTCTCTCTCCTATAAGGCACCGGTGGGACAGAGTCTGTGACTGTACCTATCTAATGGATGCAGTGATGGAGGAAATGGCTTGAACTCATGGGAGAAGTAGTTATCCTGAACAGCTCTGGTGTGGGCTTTCTTAGAAGTGATGGGCTAGAGGAGAGGCCAGCAGCCAGAGAGGCAGCTGGAAATCAGGATGGGAAATTCCAGGAAAACAGAGCCCGAGCTGCCACCAAATGTGTCAAATAGAGACCTGCAGAGAGGAAATGTGTCAGATAAGAGAGGCTCCTTGTTAGCCACCTATATTATGTTCTGTCCCAAAGTCCTATTCCTATTGCTGTTGTGGTCAACTCCATCACATTTGTGTCACAAACACTGGATGATAAAATCAGGAAATCCATAGGTGCTCATGATTGATGTCAGGCTCATAACAAAACCAAAATAATCCTGATTAACTGATGTTGAGTGACAGCAGATGCAGGAGGAGGTCCAGTATATCTGGCATTCTCCTTGCTCAAACAGCTTTTCCCAACCTTCAGGACAAGGTGATGTCCCGGAGGCTGCCTGCCTCCTGGGACAGGCTCCTTTGTGTCTTCTGTCCTGCTTTTATGTGAATGAAATGAAGATCTTTGGGTTCTTCATCTTTTTTGAGATATCACTGTCATCTTGGTTATTTAGCTCAGGAGTAAAAAAATAACAAATTAATTCAATTTCATTTATAGGCATAGAGACCAGCCTGGAAACATGCTATTGGCTGTCAATATTTGGCTCAGATTTATGATGCAGTGAAGTTGCAGAATATAGGAATTATTGGGTTGCTAATAAATAAATAAATATTTTTAAAAATAAATAAATACCCTTAGAAGAGCCACTTCTCTCTCTCAGTGGGAAGGGCTCAGAGACCACCCTGCATTTGGCAGACACATCCAGAATTTGAGGACTGCAGAATTATTTACACCATCTCTATCTTGTGGAGAAGAAATGATTTATCTTGAATTCTGTTTTTAGAAAGAGCTCTTTAAAATCCACATGGAAATATATGGTCCCATTTTGCTCTTCAGAAGGCTGATTGATAATAAAGGAAAATAAATGAATAACTGGTACTATACTAAGTTGTATTTTCAAGCAACAGAAAGAAAATCAGTCAAGGAAAGCTCTCATGATTTTTAAGGCAGGTTTTACTTTTAGTTATCATCTCCTCCCACTACAAAACAATAATTATTAATTAACGTAGATCTAGGTATGCAGAAAGTGCATTTTGCTGGAGACAGATTCAGTTACTGGTGGAAATCTGGTCCAACCCCTTTAGCTGTAGTGCAGTGGAGACAGGGAGGTTTGCTGGCTTACTGTGCTATGCAGCACTTCGCTGTGCACTCCCCCTGCAGTTTTTGTGCTTCATCACTAGAGAGCAGCTGCTTGATAGTGCTTTGCACTGAATATCTGCCTTATGAAAGTATCTGCCCTACAGAGAAACTATAAAACAGCTCCTGGTGCTGCACTCCACCTGCCAGCCGCATTGCTATCGCTTTTTGTTGCCTGTGTGTATAACATTATTTGGCCAGTGTCCAATTAATTCCTTGCAATGAGTTGATCAGAAACTGGTATTATGGTGTCTGGGGGAAAGAAAAACAAACAAACAAACAAACAAACAAACAAAACAAAACAAAACAAAACAAAACAAAACAAAAAAACAAAAAACAAAAAAAACAACAGCACAGAACATAGAAAGTCTGTGAAGGTACCGAAGGGCCCATAAAGTGGTCTTCAATCAGATCTGAAGACAGTGACATTTATTTGAATGCATACGTGTTCAGGACAGGAATTTCATGGCTAATGGCACAAGAAGCAATTTTTGGAGCAATCCTATGATGGATAAGGACCATAGAAATCGGTCAAATCCACATTTGTGTAGATCATGGGAAACGTTTCATTTGCTCAGTTATGACGTTAATGTTAGGGATTTGATAACCTGATTATCAACTGTATTTTGACTCAAATTCTTTGCAAAGCACATTAAAATATTTCTAAAAAATTATTTTTAATTTCTTTATTAAAAAAAAAAAATCAGTACAAGCAGCCTAGAGAGGAGAAAGAGAAACTGCTGAGCAGCAGAGCACTGGGCACCGTGAGAGGCTGAGGGAGCACCTTGTCTCTCAGTGGTGAGCCTGCAAGTCAGTGCTGCTCAGTGACTAAAGCTTAGGGCTGCTGTACTTGTGGGTGATTCAAAACTCTTCCTGTATGATGTGCAAATTCTTGGATTCCTCAGGAGAGCAAGAGGCTGTGATGGGAAGCTTTAAGCCCTCATAGTGCTGGGGCATGTGTGTAAAGGCACTAAATGGTCACTCTCCAACCTGCATTTGCAACAGCTTGTAGCTGGGGCTTTCAGTGTGGTAAAGGCTAGAAAGCATTCACTCATATGTAATGTATTTTTCTTATTTTTCGTATCTGTCAGCAGGCAAAAAAAAAAAAAAGTACTAAGAAAAGTAAATGGGCAATTTTATTTTTTTTTGTTATGCATGTATAGATCATGTACTGACATGGAAGGGATAAAAGTACTCCAGACGTTCAACTTCCCAGTCAGTCAAAGGAACACAAGAAAAAACTTAGAAATAAGATAGTGAATGTATAAACTTATCCAGAACGATTCATGTTATAACTCTGACATGAGAACTTCATTTTCTTTTAATCTCTGAGGACCTTTGTAACAGCAAAGAATATTAAATTTGGAGATTAAGAAGCAACATGTGGCTGGTTCTGGTATCTCTGTGTAGCAATGGCCCTTTCCTCCTCTTTCATGTTTTTGAACAGTCTCAAGAGACTTCGCAAAGCCCTCGAGGCACTTCCTTCATCTAGATCAAGCAGCCCTGTTTAAGAGCCTTCGTTTCACAGCTCTGTCACTGAGCTGAACATCTGCCCTCACTTTTGGGTTGCCAAAAGTTTCACTCATTCTAGGAAACAGATGTAATCATTTACTGAAGCTTTCGGAAGTGTTCAAAATATAATGAATATGGCCAGCGCCCTGCTTTTATCCTGTAGGGGAGGACTCACTCTTTTCCAAAGCCCTTGCTGGCATGTCACCCTTCCGTGTCTGCTGGACTCCTGTCCCTGTCCCACCACTGACACCCCCGCAGCTGCTTCAGCTGCCTGCCATGCCCATGCCCGAGGTCTGCAGAACCATGGGAACGGTCCTGCCAGCTCCTGCTGCCCTCTCTGGTCCCAAACATGAATGTCTCAGAAAATGCAAAATGCCCCCCTACCCTTACCCTCTGCTGGGTAAGGACAGCCTCCTCAGCACAGCCTGATTTTTTTCCATGGAAATCTCTTGCCTTGCCTTGCCTTGCCTCGCCGCGCCTTGGATTTACCTGAGGAATTGCTAGAGCTGACTGTAATGCACTTCTTTGGATTCCCCTGAGTCCATACGTTATTTGTTCCAGCTTGGTTCAGCTAGGTACCCTGTACCTGATCACAATTCCTTTCCTTACAAATCCTGCTGCTGCTAACAGCTGCAGTGCTTTGTCTTCACGATCTGCTTTTCAGAGCTCAGTACAGTGGTTTATATCAGAGAGAAAATCAGGGAGACAAATCTAGTATACTTTTTGCTGAAATTGCCTTTAAAGGAGAGAAGCAGGAGAGCCTGAGTGCTGGCATAGCCAGAGCCAGGAGGGGCCAGAGATAACCTGACCATCATGAAATGATCACTGGCTCTTCTGCCTCTCATTTCTCCTTTGATAGTGACGGTAATAAACCACAGACAGAACATGGGATTATCCACTTAGCTCTGTCCTTCCCAACTCCTGAGTGAGATGAAAGCCTCAGCCACAATCCTGAGCCTTCAAGAAGAAATTAGGCAACTTGATCTTATTTCAAAGGACACCAGACTTAATGGGGCATGTGACCTTTCTCAAAACAACATCTTTGAATTCCTGGTAAGTAGCAGTTTAACTAGAAAATTTTAGAGGCTTCAGAATTTTTTCTTCCAGAAGAATTCATGTGCTCAGCATGGTACCTCACCGTATTTGTCTTTTTTTTTTTTTTTTTTTTTATGAGAAGTTGACAGGCGGGTGAATGGCTTTTAGATCTTTTCTGAGCAGTATATACTGTAATTGCCAATATGTTTTTTGGTATCATGATCCTGTGGACATTTAACATACAAGAGCAATGAGGCCACAATCAGTAACTGAGGCTCAGGACTAGAGCCTTCCTACAGAACCCTCCTGCTGCATGCTGTCCTGCAGGGAAACTGGCTTGTGATTAACCATAGTGTTGTAAAAATATAATTGTTCATGTATTCCTGATAATGTTTGGACAATCAAACAAAAAGCAATTACTTGGATGTTTTTTATTTTGTGCTTCTTCCTATATTTTGAAATGGAGTCACAACATTACATTACATTAGAAAACTAAAATGAACAGCAGCATCAGCGCTGCAAAACTGGTTAATAGGGTTTTGCTGGCAGCAGATCGAAAGCCGCAGGTATTAGTGGCTGAAAACTTCTATAGATATGATCTCCGTTAGCTCATTAAATCTTAAGATAAAAAAGATTAAAATATTTAAATATATGCACATAACCCAAGATAATTTGCATGGGAAATTACAGCACTTCATGCACATACTAACCATATAAATTCGAAGAAAACTAATACACATCATGGCATTCAGTGCTGTCTAATAGAGAGAAATAGGGAGAGGCCTGGAAAAAATATTTTCTGGAGACTCATGAAAATGTCAAAGAAGCACAGCACTGGGGATTAAGCGTGCAATGCTTGAAGTCTCTGGGTCTGCCAGGAGGAAGCAGTAGCTCCAAAGTGCCTCACTGGCCGACCCTGGGGATTCCTACAGCCCAGCAGCAGGGAGCACTGCCAGAAAGCCAGTGGGGGAAAGGGCAGGGAGGGAGCAAATTGATCCAGCTGGGAAGGTGCAGTTCAGCCAGAAAGCACCACTGGAGGGTAGGGTCTTGTAGCTCCTTCTTTGGCCTCAGTCGTGTGCTGCAAGCCTACGGGTGATTGTGCTGTTTGTAAGATTATCTGTGCCAGCCCTCCATCCCGCAATCTGGGAGACTTCAGAAAGTGGCAAGACGGCTTCATTGATCTGCAGTGATCCTCCAAAGCCTCAAGCTTTCACTGTGTCTCCCTGGAGAAAAGCCTTAATTAGAAATTTCCTTCAGCTATGCTTTTTAATCATACCTCTTGCTTTATAGATTTTTTTCTGCTACTTTATGCTTTCCATTTTTTGGCTGACTGCATTTTAAAGCAGTAGGACATGTTCCAGCATGTTTCCTAGGCTGGAGGAATTTAAATATCAATTAAAAGAAACCACAGATCTCAAGTAGGATGAATTTCTTCCTACTAATTTAAAAATCCTTGCTTTTGCAACTTCGGGTTAAAGCTTATAATCATCTCATTTAAAAACACTTGAAAATTTCCTGTGCTGCAGGGCAACTTTTCTGAACTCTACAGAAGTGCATGCAAGCAAAAACGTGAACACGGTGGTTTGATTTTGCGCTCAGTCATGCAGGTATGTAACTTCACTTAGACGAACCCTTCCACTGACTCAATGGAGAGCAGCTATGCTTAACTTTAAACCTGTAACTGAGGTTGTGTGCTGGATCGTGTGCTGGAGCATTAGGGGACAAAGACATGATTTGTTGAACAGTTTTCTTACGGCTGCATAAAAAAACATATATTTTATAAATAAAACCATTTCACCGCTAAAAAGGAAATGAGTTTTTATGTTAATGCCACTTTAAGATTTGAAAACTACTTAAATTGGCCAAGGTTGGAAGTTCAGATTCTCAAACATCTGCTCAGGAGCCTACACATTTCCAGAAATTCCAGCTGGCAAATGGTGCTTACAGCAATGAACCAACCCGCTCAGGTAGGCTGAAACTTATCACCTCTTCTAAGCTCAGTATGCCCTGGAGGTATTTAAGAGATGCATGGATGCAGAGCTTAGGGACATGGTTTAAGAGTGGACTTGGAAGTGCTAGGCTGATGGCTGGGTTTGATGATCTGAAGAGTCCTTTCCAACATACGTAAGTCTGTGATTCTACATCAGGTGCTAACATCAGCCCTGAGATAAGTTCATTAATGCTGAAACGTGCAAGCTGGGAAAGAATTGTTGAAATTTAATACTAAACTCAGTTCTGCTCTTGCATGAAACTATCTACAGAGGAGGAAATGCAGTATCTTGCAGGAAAGTTTGTGCAAAATCCAAGCTGGGACAAAAGAAAAACAGGCACCAACCTGGAGCCGAACCAGAATGTTCAATAAAGTTTTCCAATATATGAAGCACAAGGAAAGCAGTCTGGAAACAATTTGATATAGCACCTGGCAGGTGCAATAAAGCTCACTTATTTTCATTCCATAAAGGGGGAAACAGTCACTATTTGGTGACTAGCATACTGGACTATTTTTGCCTTTAGTTTTGCACACAAAAATCAATTCAAATGTTGTAACAAACCCAAGTATAGGAAAGCAAGCCACAGTAGTGTCAGCACAGAATAAATGATGCAGTGGTGGCAATGCTACATCCTTTTCAGTAAAGAAGGTATTTATGAAGAATGCCATTTCCTATTTCAGTACAAGGAAGGTGGAATGCAGGAGGATTGTGTGAACTTCCCAGCCCTGAATTACATACTCACACGCTTGTAAAGTTCCAGAAACACTTTATTTAAAAATGGAGTTGTAAATGCATATAACAAAATAACATACATAATAAATGTAACAAAAATAAATAAGGAGAACATGTTCATATAAAATAAGAACATAGTAATGCAAAATGCTTATTACAGAACATAAAGGTATAAACGCCTGAAGGAACACAAACAGAATCTTGCATGAAGAACCTGCACCTTTAATCCTTCCTTTAGTCCTTCCTAGCCATCTCCTACTTCCCACTCAAGTCTGCAGAAAAAATGTTTCCAAGCATTAAACAAAAGAAGGAATTATGGCGATGGTTTGGTACACTCTGTTTTCAATACCTAGCTCTAGTTTCAATTTGTTTTTGCCCTTCTGCACCTTCTAAAACTTTTCATGTAGCCCTGTAAACTAGTGTAGTTCAGGCTTCCACAGTTAGCTGGAGTAGAGCATATTGAGTCATACATGAAGGCTGTTTGCTTTTATTTTTTTTTTTTTAAAGAAAATATGAAATCCATTATACAACAGATTAGTGGTTTTGTTTTTACATCTCTACAAAAAAAGTTTTTGTGTTTTTATTAACTGGTCCAACTTTTACTGATTTCTGAAAGCCTGTACAATTTAAAAGTGTACAGAAAGTAGATTTTTTAAACAAATGTCATATAGGATTATTGCTGATATTAAAGACCATTTCATAAAAGCTGCAAAACTGTATCTTTAACCTTAATATATAGAGACTGATGCAAACATAGGAAAATTCCAGTCTATTAGTTACATTTAACAGAAATAACATTCCTCCAAATTACAGTGTTCTGGAAATACAAAGTAATTTACTTTTATTTTTATTATTATTTCCAAATGTTAAGTTACTGGGACACCTTATAAGGAAAATAGGCTTATATAGGAAACTTTAAATAGACTTGCTTTTCAGTGGTTTAAGCAAAATGTCTGTGTTAGCAGTCTTCTTCCAGAATCCTTTTAAACATGTAAGACAGAGACAGCTTTACTAGCAAGACTATGGGAAAATATACAGAAACAAATTAAAATCATTTGCTTGGGAGTGCATCTATTGATCAAGCAAATTATGACAACTCTATTTCAAGTCCCTAAAGAAAATTTTACATCTCATGATCATTCCAAGGAACAGTAATTTCTTTCATAAGCTTATGTTGCATTTGAATTGGTGAGAGCCCATTTGCCTCAATATGCTTTAAAATGTCCCACATTGCTGTATGTTTAAATTTGTTTCCTAGTTTCAACAAACATTTGGACAGGAATATGAAATACTTCTACTTTTATTAACATCAAAAAGACATTTGAAGATCAAAAAGTGCCAAATAGTCCTTTCAGAAAGTAAATTAAAACACTGCAATGTTAATGCAAGTACAGTATTATCAGTTTTCTATGTACACCAAAACACTGTTTGCTGTTTAATGATATCGATATGTTCAACTACCACTCCCAGCAAATCTTAGTGCAAACATAATATGTGAACTTTGTAAACCCCAAGACAATTTACGCAGCAACAAGGTTATATAAATCACAGAACTGTTTGAGATTCTCAGCACACAAGAATGAATGTTTTCTGAAATCTGTCTTACCTTTTGCAGTAATGTGTCATTGTAGTCAAAGATAATGCTTCCTATATAAATCATCTAATTCAGGATCAAATGTAACTGTTCAACAGTTTTGTACAAACTTTAGAGGAGGAAGTCCATTAAATAGAGCAGCTTGGCAAAGAGATTTGGGGTTTCAGTAACATTAAATGTTAGACTGCTCGCATGGCTTTTAAAAAGAAATAAATCTGTTAAGGGAAAACTGCTGATATAGTAATTCTTTTGCAAAGCACACAACCATAAAGGGCAAACCTGCCACAATCTGCTTTCCTACACTGGTATCTATGCATGTCTTTATGATTTGAAAAGGATTTGTGTGACAATCAAAGCATCACAGTTAAAGAAAACTGGTTTAATAAAACAATTACTGTTTGACCAAGCCTTTTTTTATTTTTTAGTTATAAAACCAATATTATAATCTTTCCATTATTTCAAAACATTCCACGTGAACGGTATTTTTATCAACACTGAGATGTCATTCACGCAGAGTGGCATCTTCTTCTTCACCATCTGGATTAAACCTATTGAAATGTATGCTGAAATCCGACTCAGATTCAGTGGTCTCAAATTCAGCTGCAACAGGGACAGCAGTGGGTCGAGGAGCCCGTGCTTCAGGCTGGCAGTTTGGCTGCACTTGAGGACGGGTGTTTTGAGAAATAGGACTGGACTTCTGCTTCGGCTGAGCTGGTAAGATGGGGCTGGCAAATCCCAAATTGCTCAGAGCATCCAAGGTACCATCAGGGTCAATCATAGCGTTAATTGCTAAGCAATCAAGAAAAGATGAAAGGGATAGGGAAAAAAAACAAACAAACAAACAAAAAAAAACATGAAAAACATTATTTTCTGCACTAATGAAAACAGCTTATTTGTATCTCCATACTTTTTATTCTGTTCACATATTAACATCTCTGACTAGAGTAAAAGCCTACAAACAATCCCAACAGGATCAATAACCGAAGTTATCTCTCAACTATTCGGAATCTAATTAGAGATGTAAAATCCTATTCTCACACTTCTATTTTTATGATAACAGACAGGAAGTTTTTATATATGTTGACCACTGCAATATAATGGTATATACAACATATATGTTGTATATGATACATATGTTTAAAAGCATTTACATTTATTAAAATTGCAGATGAAAGGGAATTGCACAAATTAAACACTGCCTGATGTGGGGGTGGGAAGAGATGATTTAACAGTCTCCAACTAGCTTATGGGGACTTAAAAGAAAGATGGGATTTTTAGTCATGTTTAAGGAACTGTTTCTTTAATCCTATAAGCGCAGTATGTTGCATCCCTCCCCATGCCCAAGTATCCACAGCTGCTAATTCCACAACTGAATGAAATTTGTACAAAAAAAGCCATCACTTATCCTTTTATACATAATGATGGATTTATTGTCCCTCTCCCTCCAGATAGTGAGGGCAAACTGAAAGCATCCAGTACATGTTTATTTTGCTGAACTATTAATACGTGTCATATTTAACAGAACCTTTCTCTGTTCTATTCCAAAACTAAATTAACATACATTTGAATACCACTGCATACACGAAGAAATTTGGTCTCTTTTTCTGGGCTTATTTCTTTGTTATGTAATCTGAACATAACATAATTTGTAACAAATTAACATTTTATTGAAAACTAGCATGAAACAAATATTAATTTGCCAATAAACGTTACTAATGATTTCCCCTGAAATATTCTTTAAAAAAAAACAAAAAACAAAAAACAAAAAACAAACAAACAAAAAAAAACACAAAATACACATACGTATTAATGGAGGATTAAATCTGAATTGAAAAAAAAAAAAGGAAATTTAAAACAAAGATAATACAATTATGATTATACATGAACAAGGACAATCAATTCATTTGACTCCTCCAAGTAAAGCAATGATCTAAGTATAAACAACACATAACTGTAAGCTCTTTTTAGAATAAGAATAGTTGAGTCAGAAGAGACCTACAAAGATCATCGAGTCCAACTGCCTGACCATGAAGGGACTAACCAAAAGTTAAAGCATTCAGGCAACAGTTGAGGGCATTGTCCAAATGCCTCTTGAACACTGACAGACATGGGCCATCAACCGACTCACTAGGAAGTCTCTTCCAGTGTTCGACCACTCGCATTGCGAAGGAAATTTTCCTAACAACCAGCCTGAACCTCCCCTGGCACCACTTTGTGCTGTTCCCTTGTGTCCTGTCATTTGTTAAAAGAGAGAATTGTCTCAATTTTAAAATATATGCAGCTGTTAGTTGATTTTGATAAATGGAATATATGTCTAAATAACAGACCTTGCCAATGCTCTTTCCCCTCCCCCCCATTTAAACATGTAGGTTAAGTCTGCATGTGAAAAAGCAAAGAAAAAACTGTTCTATTTCATAGTCTGTGGATGCCGCAACTACAGTGAAAAGACCTAGTAGTGTGAAGGGAAGATGTCAAAAACTGATCCTAAATTTTCATTTTATGGTGTCAGATAAATGACTTTTTTTTTTTTTTTTTTTTGATCTCCTATAGATTATAGTCCCAGAGTATTACTTATACTGAATTGTTCTAACATGAGGGTATTACTGATGTGCAAAAACTATTTTATAAAGCCTAATCTCAGTAGGGTATGCTGTCTCCTACTCTTCCAAATTTTCACACAGAAATATTTATATTAAGGAAGTTTCACAAGTAATTCTTCTGGGATTCTCTGGACTATTTCATTGTAAATTGAGCCTTTTCTCATCCACATAAAAAATATATCACTGTTCTGTTTTAATACAATTCGGTGATGTATATTTACCAGATATGCCAGTAATTATATGGTATTAAATTATGTAACATACTGTGATCATATTTTAAATAAGATGTGACATTTTTATTTGTTTCATATATATATTAAAAAAAAAACAACAGAATCATTTAAGTTGAAAAAGACCTCTAAGATAATCACATTCAACTGTTAACATAGCTCTGCCAAGTCTACCACTAAACCATGTCCCTAAGCACCACATCTACCCATCTTCTGAATGCCTCCAGGGATGGTGACTCACTCACTTCCCCTGGGCAGCCTATTCTAATTTCTAATGCCTCACAACCCTTTCAGTGAGGAAATTTTTCCTAATAACCACCCTAAACCTCCCCTAATACAACTTTAGGTCATTTCCTCATGTCCTATCTTGGGAGAAGAGACTGACCCCCACCCTGCTACAACCTTCTCTAGTTGTAGAAAGAGGTAAGGCCTCCCCTGAGCCTCCCTTTCTCCAGACTAAACAACCCCAGTTCCTTCAGCTGCTCCTCATACGCCTTGTTTTCTAGATCCTTTAGCAGCTTCATTGCCCTTCTTTCGACATGATCCAAAGCACCTTGGTGTCCTTCTTGTAGTGAGGGGCCCAAACTGAACACAATATTTGAAGTGAGGCCTCACCAAAGCCACGTACAGTGAGACAATCACTTCCCTGGTCTTGTTGGCCACACTATTTCTGATACAAAATAAATAAATAAATAAAATAAAATAAATCTCTATATAAGAATTTGGAAGCAGACAATGATTAGAAAGAAAAGTAAAAAAGGATCTCTACCTTGCAACTGTTTCTCAACTCGTTTCAGTTCTTGTAAGATCGATGATATTTCCTAGGAAAGAATCAAATATTCAAATGATCAAGGACATGTTTCAGGAAGGAAAAATACATCCAAACTATGTATCAGTAGCAAATAACCCCTCTCTCCAGATTTTGCAATATGGTGTTTGTGTTGTCCCTCCTTGCATCAAGAATACTCGCTGGGTGGGGCTGTGCCATTTACACCATGGGCCCTAGGTGCTTCAGGACGGACTACTGTGGCCCTCTTGGAAATGAAGTATTCTTCCTGACTGGCCAATAACCAAATCAACAAAGCCTCATTTTGTCCCTTGCTTAATTGCCCACACTAATTTTTCTCAAGCACTGACTGATAGGCATCCCAATTGTGTAGAAACAAGGCAAAGTGAAAGCAAACCTTCAAAGGAAAGTCAACATATAAACCCAGTATCAACGGGGTAGACAAGCTGATTCATAACCTTGCTCAGATGAGAGTCAGAACAGGCAGTAAGATGACTATATTAGGATTTTACCTTCAACCACTGGGCCCTGCTCTTGTGAGGGCCTGCACTGCATTGGCGCTGGGCCTTCAGCACTCATTTGCCTTTACAGTGCCTCTGCCCTGCACTGCTTGCTAACACAGACATAGCCACAGCTGTGCAGTCAGGAACACAACAATTATTAAATGCACCACAGTTTGGATTATGAATATGTAAACCCTACTGCTGCAGGATCCTGCACTGAAGAATACTGCTAATCTGATTGCTAAGGAAAGCTATCAGCGATCTTTATAAGCAGATAATTTTCAAAGGTGCTCAATTTCAGAAACCTATTGAAGGATTTCTGCACTAACTAATTTGATGTGAATTTTTGTGGCTGGCCAAGAAATTGTATCTTGGATTTTACAAAGCCATTATCTATAAGCAAATTCCACATCTGACCTGGACATATATGTCCCAAGGTCAAAGCAAACATCAGCTACAACTGTCCTCTGCTATCTTTTCATAACATTCTGTGGTTAAAAAAAAAAAAAAAAAGCACCACTTTAGTATGTGTTTGAACGATACTTCGCTCTGAAAACTAAGCAGAAACTTGAAAATAAGTGCATAGACCAAAACAAACAAACAAACAAACAAACAAAAAAACCACTTTCAAACACTGTGAGATGCTTTAAAGCATTGGAAGAAAGAATTATAAAGTGCTGAGCAAAATATACAAAAAATAGTGCTTTTTCATGAAAGCCTTAAAAAACACACATTAATGGCATTTAGAATGTAAAATATTAAACTTTGTTATTATTCTGTATATAGATAGGATCATTATCTATTTTCTGTAGATATCTATATATATCTATAGATAGGATCATTATCAATTATACGATCATGTTTCTGAAATTACACATTTCCATGAGTAACCTTGATTAATTAAACTTTGAAAACAAACAAAACCCCCCAACATTCTGTAGAAATTACAGGCCAAGTTTCTAATATTTTCAGGAAAAATCAATCTGGATGCATATTATACCAAAAGAACTTGTAATGATATAGCAGAGAAGTACTAGCCAGTTCAAGACCAAAGGAACTATGAGGATATTTTGTTTCTGTATCAGTCCAGGATGAAGGACATGAAGAGGAGTTTCCTCTCCCGGCCTTTCCCTTAGAAAAGAAAGCTGCCTCCAGAAGTTAATTTTTTAGCAACACAATACTCCAGCAGTCAGGGTAATACAGGCTCTCCACTTGCTCTCACATGCAGAAATGTTTTTCAAACCCTATGCTCTGTGTTTAGAAGCAGAGGACAAGTATACCAGGAAAAAACCCTTGTGCTCCATTCCCTCACACTGTCACGCAGTCTAGTCATGAAATATTTCTAATTATGCAGGGGTAGAAGACTGTACAATTTAAACAGAGCTGTGGTTGGTATCTTAGAGTTGTCATTTCAGCATAAAATTAAAATGATTAGATTTGAAGAGTGTTTTTATTACAATATGCCTACAGATTCTTTTCCTTCCCATATATCAAAACATAACTATTTCTCATAAATACGACTCATTCTCATAAATATGATTAATCAGTAGGTAAAGTAGTCTTGAAATTGTAAAACAAGTTATTTGAAAGCATCCACCATTCAAACTGATGGTTACCTTCTGTTAAATAGTAGTGATCAGTTAAGTCTATAAACAGTTTGTATCCTTTTCAGGTATTCTGTTTGCAACATAATTGAATATAGCACGTTCTTCTACTTATTATTTAGAAAATATACAACAGAGACATTCATTCTATCCCAGAAAAGATATGCATTCATACCATGCTTGATGTTTTCACAATAGGAACTTCACTTTCCGCTCGCAACTTGTTTTCAATTTCTTCCCAATTTCTGTCTTGGTCCTTAAATAATATTCTAGAACAAAGAAACGCAAGAATAGTATGTTTAAAGTAGACAAAAGGTAAACAAACTAAAACTTAAAGATTAGATACACAGTCCGAGAAAGCAGCCTATGGAACCCCGAATAAAAACAAAATCTGAAAATATTAAAAACTGACTGAATTGAACCACAAAGTTTGAATTTGTAGGGTAGCATACAGAGTTTCAGCAACATTATTTTTATTTACATTAAAATAGCAGCAGTGTAGCTAAATACTTGCTTATGGTGTTGAAAAGGCATAGTTGATTCTTTCTGCCAGCACTGAGACAATTTTATTTTATTTTTCAAACTACTTTGTAGTAGTCAGAGAATTTCCTGTTAATGTTGCATTTAATGACAATGGCAAAATATATGAAAAACATTAACACTGGTAAATAAATTCAACTTCTACATTTGTACTTTATATTAATTTAAAGAAAGAACACTTTTGGAAATTAAAAATATGTTACACAGAAGATACTGTTTTTCTAATGCATGAAAACTCTCAATGCACAAATTGCATACACATAGTTTAGCAATACAAAAGTTACTTGTTTAAAGAAGTCACTTCTATTATTTGTAAAATCCTAAAGCATGTTATCAGATCCCCAGGTGTTTTTTTTTGTTTGTTTGCTTTTACTGTTTTGCTTTCCTGCTGTGATAACATTGCTGTATTATAAACATAATTTAAATTGGCCATATTTACACAACTGAAAACAAGGAATCCGTGTATATTTAAGGATCTGTTTTTTTTTATTATTATTTTTATTTTTCCCTAAGTGACACCACGATGACATTAGTGGAGTATATTCTAAATCTGCTTCTTTAATTGCTATAATTAAATACTAACTCTAGCTGGAAATGCAACTGCAGCAAACACTAATGATATTTTAGACTTAACTTTAGACTTTAACCTTCAGTAAAACAGACCTGCTTTCACCCTTATTCTCCTTTAGAGATGATGTTTTTACTTTTTTTTTTTTTTTTTTTTTTTTTTTTACAATTTGAAAAATTTACACTTCAGAAGTTATTTAAAACAATAGGAAAAATGGAAAAAGTAATTTAAAAATGATATTATTTCCACTATAAATTGGACTGGCCAATTTGTTTTTGATATTATTTGAGGAATCCTATTTCCTTTTTGCAATATTTCTTCCTTCTGCTCTTGCCTTTTCCCAGACTTTTTGTTGCAAATCTAACCTTTCTTTTTTGGTTGTGCTCAGTCCTTGTTTTTCTTTTGTTGCACTTTGGAGGATAGACAAACAACTTCAGGAACTGATGAGTGGTGCCTACACTGAGCTGATTGCTTTGCCTAGATTTTGCCTGACTGAACAAGTACTTGCCTGCTGCAAGTCAAGCCAATAGTACTGCATTCTTATTGTACAGCACATATAAAAACCAGTATGTGTTGTCACTACAAAGTGTACTTACCTCTTCCCTCCATAACCTCTGAAAATTCCTGCAAACGCATTACAACATACAAAGACAGAAAAGCAAACAAGCTGTGTATCTGCTTCCTGTGAAGCCACCACAGTAATTCTTAAGCAAAGAATTGGTTACAGAATACCAAGCAAGAGTGCTACAGAATTTTTAATTACAATGTCGTTTGGTGTACACCAGTGGGTAAGAACCTGATTACACACACCAATGAATATATTAGCAACACCCAAGCTATGACCTTATTCTGAAGAAAAATGCAAATATACAGAGGGTTTGGTGAAAGGAAAGAATTGAGCACTTGAACCTGGTTCAAGCTGAACAACATGCTATGACCTGGAAAAAAACAAACACCTTGGCTAACTCTGAGAGGATTTAGCCAAAGAATACAGCATCAGAAGCTTCTCTCAATCCTATTTCTTAATAGAAGGTAGGAATGATGACAGAACTCAGTAGAACTCTGAACATTATCTCTAAAGTAGGAAACAAAAATGGCAGATCTGATGAAATAGGGAAAAAAAAAAATGTCAAGCCAAAAAGATACACATTTATTTTTCCCCTCCGATTTATTTATTTTCACGACTGATTTCTGCTCATTTTAATTTCCAATAGATCATCTTGTTGAAAATGACTGAAAATATTTATGATAATAGTATTTTAGCTGAAGTGATACTGGTCTTTTTAGTAAAGCTAGCTTCTGCAACTACAATATTACAGAAAGAAGAATGTTTATGTTTACAGGAAGCACATCTTTGACTATATGAACTCAGGAGGGATGTAATTTATTTTTTTTTATTAGGTGGAATTTGTAATTGCACTATACTGTCTATGCTCTTGTGAAAGAAGCTTACATTGGTGAAGAATGAAATTTGAAGGAGGACTTAAAAACATAATCAAGCTCACTGGTGCCTATAAAACTTTCTCATCTTCTTTCAGGGTCAAGTACTCTGGAAGAACACACAACTGTTTGCTTGACAAATCCTGACTGATTTTCATTGTATCTGTTGTGGACAGAAATTTTAACTGGCTTAGCTCCAGTGAAATGAATGGAAGGACAGGAGTTTGTTGAACTTACTACAGAATTTACCTTAGTTTTGTTGATGTACATAGCTCTTTGCTCCCTTGTATGTTCTCTAAAAACAATTCTAAAACTATTGTGTTTTTCTAATTCAAAATACCAATGACATTATGATTAATGTCATATTATTCAAATCCATTCTGAGTAGCAGGAAAAGGAAGTTTTGATCACAGTTCTGGGAATTATGCTCAAGAATTACATATTGATAAAAGTTCTCCAATATATTTTTATTGAAAAATGTAATGCCTCTCTTTTTAAATGTATGTACAATATTTAAATGTATGCTTATGCTTATAGTTTCATACATGATCAAATAATTGTTGCATTAATTATAATGTAATATGACATACCCATTAAGCTCAGAAAACTTAGCAGAAAAATGTAAGAATATTATACCTGTTTTTCTCAGAATGCATTTGTATACATAAATTTGTTTTAATTCACTGTACTGAACTCACAGTTTTTTGTGTTAAACAACTACAACTGTCCTAGCAAAATATTTACAGATCACAAGCTTCAAATCATCAAGAAAAATCAGCACAACAAAAAGAATAGAGCATCTACTATCTACTGCGTTTGAGGCATTTTAAGATTCATAACATCCTACAAGCCTACCATAAAAAAGTCAGTCAATAAGTAAGATTCTTGTTCCGATGATGCAGCTTTAAAAGGAAAAAAAATATATTGGTAAGCAGAGTTCCTCATGGATGTCACTGTATTTCCCCAGAGAATTATGCTCAAAGCAAAAATTCATGTAATATTTTTGCAATGTTTCTGTTTGCAGTATTTTGAATGCCTTTTAGAAAGACTTTCAAAGAACACTCACACTTATGTATCTCTTTGTACATGTTTCTTTGCTTACTTGTTGGGATCAATTGGTAAAGTAAATGATATGGTGCACTCATAGGTAAATTAAACTTGAATAAGTTATGAATTTCTACACAATTTGTAATAAATTCTGCGTAATAAAGTTGAACTCTGTTAATTTGACACAGGTTTTGAGGGTAACTATATTGTAAATCTGCATTTCACAAATTCACTGGTATCTGAAATTTATATAGCAATAGATATTTATGTCTTTTGCTTAAGGATATTTTAATAAATAATGATACATGAAATCATGTATCTGGGGAAACCAAGAAGGGAAAGGCAGCGAACAGTGTATTCCATTATTATAATCCTGTAGCCTGCAAATGGTAAATTGGAACAAGAAGCAAGACAAATGTCAGTGTGGGAACATGTTCTGAGATAGCAGAAATAACATACTCACAAATGTTACCTATAACCACCAGTAACAATAGAACAGATACACAAAAATAAAACAGATATAATAAGAATGGACTGTTTTAAAGACTTGATTCTTATTTATATTCTTCCTACTAGAAACAGTAATACTAGAAATGGCAGATAATCTACAGTTTTTACTGATTTATATTGATTTTTTTCTTGCTTTATATGATCAAGTCTTTTTCCATAGTCCCATGGGAATACAACATTCAAATATGCTAGTATTTTGCTGCTTTTAGTTGTTACATCACCCTATGATGAATTTAATTTGTGATTTGGTCATCCATCCAAGATTTCAGTATGGGACACTTACTAGACAAACCAATCAATTACAAACCTAATATTTTCTCACATTAAAAAAAATTATACATGAAGTTCAGCCAAGTGACTTACTTTTTCTTTTATTTATGCTAT
Organism: Aythya ferina; assembly: GCF_964211825.1. Taxonomy (NCBI): domain Eukaryota; kingdom Metazoa; phylum Chordata; class Aves; order Anseriformes; family Anatidae; genus Aythya; species Aythya ferina. The sequence goes on from NC_140298.1 coordinate 28,332,929, forward strand.
TTTTAAATGATTAACTGCACAAAGACATGAAGAAGGACATGTGAATTATACAACCCTGAACTTTTTATTTAGAATTTGTATTTCCTCCTGTCAAATAAAGTGGTCACCAAATGGTTGTACGCTCACTCATTCAAGTTAAAAGCAGCTGTTGCTAGAGAAACAAGTTATCATTTTTGACATGTCTGTACTTTCTGCTAGCTACTATGACATTTTTGGCAGGAATCTAACTATCTAAGCAGGAGTTTTCAATTAAAAATAACAGATGTCATCATCTGTTATTTTAGTTATTGTCTCCAGAGCAAATTCTTTTTCAGAAGGGTTTACTGAAACTGCTCTCCTCTCTCCAATTGTTTTTCTTCCTAAAATGGTTGATCCTTACATCAGCTTGGCAAGTACGCAGTTTAGCACACTTTAAGCTTATCTTTTAAGAAAGAGAGTTCTATTAGACTTGCATAGAGGTAATGTAGATTTTGCACAGCATTTTCATGCTTTGAAACAGCACTTTGGCTGGAAATATGATAAATATTACTCTGTCCATGCAAATTTTACTGATATTTAACTTCATATAATGTGTAACACACACAAGCAATAATGGAAAAAATATTAATTCCAAATCTTATTGAACACTACAGAGAAAAAAAAAAAAAAAACACAACATAACTAACATTGCTTTTTTAAAGCATTAGTTGCTACCAAACACTTTTGCTGTATCTGAATAATACACGTCTCCTACTAGTAATGTCGATGAGAGCAGAACATTTTCAATAACAACAATTAAAAAACAAAAAAACTACCTGATTTTGCCAGCTGTTTTATCTATGGATTGTCTTATCTTGCGAGAAAACTGGAAGACTGAGGATAACAGCAGACTGTCCCCCATAACCTGCAATAAGTTTTAAGTAAGATTAAACAAACAATTCCATATATTTTCAATTACCTTTTTACCTTTAAAAAAACACACTGGTGTTCTAATTAGTATCCTACACAATCATATTAGAACATTTTGCAAATTAAATAACACACAAAGAACGTTTTCTGGGATTAATGCTACCTGATACACGTAGGAATGAAAGGATAGTGTAGAATACTAAGCAGAGAGACAATTGTGAAAAATTAAAATAGACCTATTACTACAGAGAAACTTGTTGTGTACTCACTTCATCTCTGCTCCAAGTCCTCCTTCTGGTAATCGTTGGGGGATCCGTGATATCTGGTAGCTGAGGTCTAGCATCATTAGGCCGACCATTCCCCTCTGGTGGTTTGGCATGCACTAGTGGAGGGATTTTTCTAAAATTGAGACTTTCATCAAATACTCGGTCAACCAACTGGAGAATAAAAGAAAAATACAGTTTATGAAACCAACTAATGGTGAAGTGAGACAAATCTTTTTTTTCCTTTTGAAACAGATTACAAGAAGTCTATCAAATAAAAATCATTCTGTTGTCTTTTGTAGTATAAACTGAGGGATTGCCAATGTAATGATACTTTGTAAAAATGAATGCCGTTTTTCGAAACAGCAGACATACGTGGTAACTACACGACCAGCCCACAGAAATTTTGCTTACAGACAGGTAACATGACAGTTACCTATAAACTGGTTTGGCCTTTAACTAATGCAATATATCTGTGAAATTAAGTACAGTACAAGCAAATTTAGATTTTTTTTTTTCCCAATTAACTGTAGTATTACAGAAGCACCTATACCTACTTAGAGGACATACTGCCACCTGCAGTAGTATGTACACATTGTACAGCATTTTTTTTAAAGAACAAAATAAACAGTAGCATAATAGTCCGAGCAGTCTAGCTGGATTTGAGAAAATGAGCACTTTCCTTGCTGAAGTTTAGCCATGAGTCCATAAGAATTAAAAATAAAATCTATGTGGGTGTAATTATAATTTTTCTAAGTACACAACTCATAGGTTTCTCGTCACTGTTTATATCTTTTTTTCCACAGAAAATGACAGTATTTTACTAGTAAAAGTCGACTGATGTATTAGCCAAACTTAACATACACAAAAATGAATAAACACATTTTGAAAGGAGTACTATGAAGAAAAAAAATGCAGTAAACATTTATAACTTATTAGGATGAACTGTAATATGGTAGAAAGTGATGATTTCAGTTCAAATTACTGGCATTAGAACTGTGATGGTTACTAGAACAAGTTAGTCAATATACATGTATTCAAACAAAAGCACACCAGAGATAGTCAAAGAAAATTAGAACTAATAGAATCAATCACAGGGTAAACTTATTTCAAGGCAGTTTTTGACAATGTTATTAGGAGAGAAAATATGAAGTTATTGTTAGCTGATGGTGCCTAAGCATTTAAATGTTCAGAAGAAGAAACTTTAACGTCACCTGTGAAAAGAGGGGCTTTTTTTGTTTTTAATTACTATACAAAGTATTAAACATATACATATATATATATATCCCTGCATACACACTAGTATCTCTAGTATCTTTAAATGCACTTAGATAATATTCAATATCTAAGGCTACGGTTAAGCAAGAAACAAATAACCATCTAGGTCCTATGCTTTGTGGAAAAAAAGAGACAGACAGATAGGATGCATTTGGGTGATATTTTTTACAATCCGTGTTAACAGAATCATTTCTGGGTAATTTATCAGAACGCAAAAGAACTTTAAAGCAAAAGAGAACAGATCATGCGTACAGGTTGGGTGGAAATAACTAAAAAGGCTATGCAAAATGCTAAAAGCAAAAGAAATAAAGAAAAGAAAGAACCTTATGCATTTCTCCATGAAGATCTCCTACCTCTTCTCTAGTGTCTATGGCAGAGCCAGGGGTGGTGGCAGCAGTGCTTACTGTGGTACTGGGGGCAGTGCCTGATGAAGTCACTGAATCTATCTCTCCTGCTACATCGTTGATTTCCCGTGCGATGAGAGCCAGATCTTGACTGATCCTAGTAATAAAGACAGCGTTACTTTCTTCCCTAGAAATACTACTGGAGCAGTAGAGTCCAACCTGCAGCCTTTCAGCTTTTAAGTTCCAGCTTTTGATGGTAACTGTGCTATGAAAATGTGCATGCCCCTCTGAATAGAAAGTCTATTCATGGAATCACAAAAGCAAATTCTTAACTGAAGCTTTTAATAATATGCATTTATAGAGGAAGATGATAGAAGGCAATCTCAAGAGACAGAGCATCCTTGTTTTTTTTCCTGGGATTCCCAGGCAAAGAAGTGTGCAACACACACACAGTTATGTCCAACATATGATTCAAGAGAAATACTGTGAAACTACTGCAAAGATGACTCATGTGAATGCAGTAAATCTGAAATGCACAGAATACCTTTAATTTATATCTCAGTTAACCTATTTACAAAGAACTTTCTTCAGGACCTGTGATTACCCAGCAGCCTTGCAACTTGCTCACATCAAGCTGCTTACATGCCTGAAATTCCAGACCAATATCCTAAATCGTCAAATCAAGACAAACTTGCCAGTTGGAAAAACAGAACATGCTTGGATATGATAGAGCAATACAAATATATCCAGCTTCTCAGCTGAAGATTCCTGTAACTAATTACTGTTTGAAGTTCTCCAAACTGCTGCTGCAGCCTTCCTCTGCAGTTGCTGTACAAAAGCCTTTTCCTTTCTTCTGATCCACCACATCACAAAATAGCCCTCCTCTGTATTCTGCTCAGCAGCATGGAAGCAAAGCAAAGGAGCTTGCCTAGCTCTGCTTGTGCCTCTCCTCCCCAGAACACCCCAAAAGACCGATAGAAAAAACAAAAAGCAACCCAAAGCAGAAGCTAAGAGCCTCCCAATAACTATGGCACCCTGAATCTCCAGCTTCAAGCAGACAGTTCAGAAGACCTAGAATTCAGAGCAGCCCAAGTGATCCCCGCTCATACCTCTGTCTAAGAGGAGCAAAGGCACAGAAGTCAGCAGTGCTGACTCTGCACCACCAAGGATGCTGTGAAATAGCAGCAGCTGCCATTTAAGTGGAAGGAGCTGCATGCAACAGGGATGCAAGTGATGCTGGCCAGTGCTTAAGGGTGAGTTTTGCTGTCTTTTATTTATTTATTTTTTTTTTGAAATTGGCTTCAAGTCTGAACAAATGGACACCATTGATTTTGAGATAGTTCTACTCACTCAGTCTTAAAACCAGAAAAGCAGAAATAATTAGAGATATTCCCAGCCAAATGGCAACACTGGGTTTTGTGGCTAATGATCAGCAATTCATGACAAAGTGCAAGATTGTGTCATAAATGTATATATAATTGGAATAAGGCTGGCAGAGAATATGTGACAATTACCTATGACATAAAAGACAGTATTTCTGAATTCAGGCTATGAAAGACTGGGACACTAAAGTACAAATCAAGTCAATTGATCAGTTTTATAAATTAAGATGTGGTAATTATTTCTACATTAATTTAACCTAATTATTACAATTTTTGATCCAATTTTAATTTGTTTCAGGTGCTTACATATGTACACCATTATAACTCCAAGGCTTGAGCTACTGTTCCAAGTAGAAGAGCTACTAGAACACCTGCTTCCATCGCTTCACACAACCACATCACTTTTTTCATAAACAGGTAGTTGTAGCTAATAATCACTTTTGAATCTCTGGGACAAAATTTGGCACGTAATGAATTATTGTGGAGAAAATAAGGAGGAAATTGCTATTATCAGTAAATCCCCCAGAAGACAAATGTCATTAAACACTAAAACCAAAAGTAGTATAAATCAAATAGGACAACTCTTTACAGAAATCACCAATGCTTTGACATGCAACAGACACTTCTGCTGAATTCTTACCAAGCAATCAAAATTACAGAAAAATGTCAGATGTCCACATCCAACTGAATTCAAATGAATTCTAAGGATACCATATTGAACAATTCTAACATGTATGACAAGCAATTTGTTACACAATCACCACAGTCAAACACCAGCCATGTGAACAAAATCTGGAATCAGTTTCATTGCGATAGTAAGCTATAGCCAGTGCTCTGTAATTTTCTGTACAGAAACAATATAGAGTGCTAAATCAAAAGCATTATGAAAAACAAAACAACTCAGAGTTGGGCTTGCTCAATTATCAAATCATTCTGCATTAACTTATAGAAAGAAAAAGTATGGCTTAAATATAAGGAGTATGTTTTGTATAAAGACTAAGCCTATTTCCCTGATTTATGTACACACTATTTACTCTGTTGTAATGGTAGGTTGTCTTGCAGATTTCTACTGCTTCCATTGCATCAGTCCTAGCAATTACAGAAGGCAAATGGATTCAGGGAGACAAAACCAAAACAAACCTCAAATTCCCAAGCCCCTCCACCCACCCAAGGAAATGCTTCCAGATTTGCTCTGTGAACAGACTCTTCCCCACAACTACACAGTTGCTTCATCTAACACAAGGAAAAATGTGGGAACACTTGGCTTGGAATAGGGAGAGCATGATCTTTTTCAACAACCTTGAACTCTAACTCTTATTTACCTGTATTGAAAAAACAGCTGTGGTGTTCCAAAAATTACAATAAAATGGAATGCTTCCAAGAAATCTGTCGTAATTCTTTACTCATGGATTACTGAAAACATTTCTATGCTTAGTCTACTATGTCATAAACTGAGTCAATTAATTTTGCAATGATACTTTGAAACCATTATACAAAATATATGTGAAGCTCATATTATTGTATATTCAACCCAAGCCAAAACGTTTTAGACCAGATTTGGCTATTCCATTATTTTTAAATATCTCTTTCAAATTCTCAGTTTTATTAACATCTGTAAATTTTAGAGTCTGTGAAAAGTGCAAAACATCAATCTTTGAAGACCAATTTAAATACAGCATGATGGTAACACAGAAGAAATTAAATGTTTGTCACACAACCTCTACTTTCAACTACACATTTATTTTAAGTAATACTTAATTTTATCGCTCCCCAATTTGATCAGCTATTCAACTAAGACTCACAGAATTTGGTAGGAATTGAATATTTTTATAGTTGTGCAAACAATATATGTGTATAAATGTGCACATGTGCACAAATACATAGAGCATATATATTTATGATGTTAAATACCTGTCTTCAATCTGTGTTAAGGGTACAGTATCAACTAAGCTACAATAAGGAAATAGTACATTTGAAGTCTCTAAGCTTTACATATTTCTGATTTTAATCACATCTTTTTCATATTCTTGAATTAAATTGATTAATAAACTTAATTTCATAGTGATACTCATGACTTATCAAGTCTGCCTTAAGTATTTTCTCTTTGCACACAGTACACTAGAAAAAGTATATGTTGAAAAATATTACCAAGAAGAGGCAAAACTAAATTACACTAAGCAAAGCACAGTGATTCACCAGCTGTAAGACCACACTAAGATAAATTTTAAAAAGAAAACACATTTCTTGATTAGGCTCCCTAATTAAGTTCTGTGAAAAGGTTCAAAACTTGAACACTGGCATTTAAGTTTTAAATGACATTTAAATACTTATGTAGTTTTATTTATGTTGTGCAAGCTATTTGAAGTTTTCATTGCCTGGTTATTGCACGACACAGGAATAATAGGTTACCAGGATGTAGAAGTGATTGCCTTTTACGTGGTTAACGTGAAGCACAGTGCTATTAGCAATAATGAAGAAATTGCTACACTAATCTCAGGGTCTCAGAAGAAATTACTTTTTGATGAGTGTATATGATTTAAGCCAGAAAATATCTAACATGAAATAACGTCCAGACAGACTAAACATTAAAGCAAGAACATGGTCTCTCACATTGCCCAAATCCCTTCCTCTCTCTGAGAGGCACAGGTACCAAAATGAAATTTTACCTCACTGTCATTGTAAAGGCAGTATAAAATCCGATATACTTCAGCCTCAAGAAATACACCATTAGCAACCGAGAGTTCCACACAAAGTACCTCTGGAAGTCCCAGTAACGCAACCAGAAGTTTGTATTCTGGGATCTAGCTATCCTAATTCAGAAATGACCATCATCAGGTAGCATGGGTGTTCTGTCAGTCTCTTGTCAGAATTCAAATTTACCCATTAAGGCAGTGAATGAAAACTAAGAGCGATACAGAAAATCCATCAGCTCACACATTCTCCCATATATGTACCCATACAACTGGTTGGATACAAATCTTTGTAATTTTAGTGGTCCTTGAAAACCAACCTTGCTATTTCTTCTCGATGAGCAGTCCAGTCACGAATGTAATCTTCCTGTTCTTTTATTCTGTGCTTGAATGTATTGCTACTTTGAGTTGCTGTCCCAGTGCTCTGCAGTCGTGTGGTTTTCAGGGCTGGAGAGGTACGTAGACGGGTATGTTTAGGGGAATTACGGTTTGATCCAAATTCATCTTCTGAGGTGGAAGCATAATCTGTAGGAAAGCGCCTCCATCTTGCACTTACTAAATTAGTTTAATTATTAAAAAAGAATTATTATTGCATCTTTTATAAGAAAAAAAAATATTTCAGTAATATCACAAAAATACACAACTATTCATTATCAATCCCCAGATACCTCACAAAAGGTTTATTTACTACATCTTAAAAAGAAAGGTTAAATAATATTGATTAATAAAACATAAAACGGATGCTCTTTGTATAATGATGAGTGAAATAAGATGTAAAAGCCAGTAACTGTATAAGAGCTGAAGTGAACTGTATCAAAAAAAGGGCCCAATTCATTAACATTTAAGTATATAGTCAGGTTGCACTTTTTCTGCAGATTTTTTCCCCAAGTTTCATTTATAGTTTAAGTGATACACAAAAACTGAAAAGACATGAAGGAAGGACTGAGCTGGCACCAAGCCTAGAATGCATGCTTACATAAGGAAAGCATAAAAATCACAGAAGACGCAATTTAGCCTAGAAAGAAAACCAATAATACTGTGCCACAAAAAACCAGCATCACATCTAGAAAAACAGCAGCCTTAGAGCAAAAAGTGTATTTTCTCACATGAAGCACAAAGCATATACAGCCATGTTGCTGAAGACAGACTGAAGTATAAGAGTACTGAAATTAAGTAGGAGGCTCTCTTCCCCTTATAAATTAGTCAAGTCTAGAAAATGTGTATCAGATATACTGTCCTTGAGCAATCCAAGCAGGAAGAGAGATCACTGAACGTTAAATGAGTGCTCATCACTGCAACCTGCTAAATTCTTGCAGGGGATTTAATCCCCTAAACTCACTGACATTTATGAGGCTCTGCAATTACTGTAGACATTTTTAAAAGTGTGCGATCTCATTCTGGTAATTTAAAAGTAGTAGATTTAAGCAATGCATATTGGCTCTAGTATATGAAAGAAAAATGTAAGAAGTAATAATGACTACTCCCGAACCATCAAAATATTACAGATGAAGTATCAATGAATTTAGGTAACAAATACTGAAAGTAATTTTTAATTGATAAAAGATTTGTGCAGTGCTTTGAAAGTCTATAGTGTGTAAAATATGACATTGGTGTATAAGCTTACATCCCTTCCCTCATGTAAATAATCCATCCGAAAACACAAACATGCTTGCAGAATTTTTTCAGGTTTAAATGCAGTCTTCAAATTGTATCCAGTTCTACTTTTTTTTTTTTTTTTTTTTTTTTTTTAATATTCTAACTTTCTGAAGAAAAGAAAAATGCCTCTCCAGTTACTTATTGTATTCGTTTTAGGGGGTTTCAAGCTCGTTTTTATAAGGGAAATAGTACATAAGCAGAAAAAGCACATTTCCCCACCAGTAGCATGCAAGCAACGTGTGACTGAAGGCCAAAGAGTTTTATGAGTTGGGCCCAAATTTCATTATTAATTTTTCTTTAAATGCTTTGTTCTGGTTTGAATTAAACGTATGAAAATAAATGCAAATTTTATCTTAAAATCTCTCAAGTGAGGTAGTCCAGCAACTCAGCACTGTACAATGAGCATATGTAGTCATACATTTAAAAACTAAAGATTGAATGAGAAGTGAAATTATCAGAAATATCAGAAACAGATTTGATTTCTAGTACTCTACCACTGTAAGTTTCAACATCAGGATCTGGGTCTGGGAGAAGCTTGGGTTTCTCTGTGTACAAAATAGTGTTTTATCATGTTAATTTGTATTAAAACATTCAAATTAGAATCATTTGCTTAAATAAAATCTGTTTATGAGATTAGTATTAATTCCTTTTTCACACAGCATTGACCCCACACTTTTTAGGAAAAGAGTCTTAAATTACACACTCACAAATAAAGAATTTTGCGAAAGCTTAAACATATCAGAGATACTATCCAACTGAAACAACATCAATAACAATTGTCTACGTAGTACCATAATTTTTATTTATATGTTAGTACCTTAAAATGCTTATTTCTGTATGATCAAAAGGTTTCTTATTAACATGGAGGAAAAGTTATTGTAGGCCTACCAGTAGGCAAATCTAAAGTGGTGACTACTGCGTGAAAAGCACAATGTATTGATAATACTTTAAGCTGGCAAATTTAGCGACTTGGACACCATAATCTTACTTTTAAGACTTAGGGACAGAATTGTTAAGCATAACCCTTACAAAATACTCTACTCTCACTGATGCATTCTCAGGAATCATCTGTGTTAAAGATCCTGAGATTCAGTGCTCAATACTTGCAATAAGGCTAAAGGTCAGTTAATAAGGGTTGTTTTCTTTCCATACTTGAAACCTTTGTTTTACTTCAGGGATACCTCAACATCTTTGATTAACCTATCTGCTGATTATTTGCAATGACAACTAGGTCAGCAAGCCAGCAGAGCTGCTATATACAACTAGTTGCTGAACAACGTCTCGTTGCTTTGACATAATGCAGAATTTTATGATTGCAGCTTGGTACTCTTAACACTGGGCCTGTATTCATTGCTCTTTTTCCCAACGTTTTTTTTGTAAAACTTTTATTTATTTTTTTATACTATTCTAACATCATCTGCAATTTTCCTCCACAATTGTGGAAAAAGTTCTTCAGTGTTCTCAGTTTTATTGATCACTATTTTTTGTCAATTTAGTGCTTTGATTAAATCTTTCATTGCATGTACTATAGAATTACTAATTCTGCTTCACAGCTTTTTTGCAGCGTTGCCAGTTATCAAGCCTCCTGCCATGGAAACACCCTGATAATCACTTTAATGCTGATAATTCCCATCCAAGACATTCCACTTATCTGCTTGCCCTTTCATTTAAAAGAGAGCAGCAATGCTTTAGCCTACCAAAGCTTCAAATAGATTCTTGAAATTATGGACTTGCTCACAGCTCTGACAATTTTAATGCTATTATGTTTCAATTCATCCACATGAAGTAGAAGGCAATAAAAATATCCAATCAATGTAGGTCATTTTTCTGCCCTCCTTCTACAGGCATGTATGCCTGAACATTGAAAAAGATTTGTGAAATGCAGAAATAATTTCCTCTTTGGTAGATTGGAGTTAAAAAGCGTGATTCTGCTGCCAATGCTTAGTGATCTAAAATGTTGTAATGCTAACTGCACTGATGAGAAGGCCCATGGAACAACCTTAACACCTCAATCACAACTGATCCTCTGGTAAAAGAAAAAGAAACTAATTTACTGGTAATGACCATCCATTTTACAGTCTATCTAGGTCCAGGGAGACAAGAAAATACATCACAGTTATGTCTTGATTAAATCTGCGCAAAGGAAAACAAGTTCAAATATTCTGAAGTACTTTTATCAGGCACTTCATTAGTCATTTCCAGGAGTGTGGCAATTTAAGTGAATTGTTGACATTTCTAGAAACAAAATTAAGTTGAGGAACTGGATGCTTTGAATCCAAAAGCTTCTGCTGTAGTACAGTTTTATATAATGCAAGAGAATAGTACATCCTATTCAAAGACGTTTTAAATAGGGATAAAGTGTTATTATATAGTGTTATTATAAAGCATAACTAATAACTTGAGCTTTTGGGTAGTTATTAGCATCATTTTTAAGATGCTAATGGAAAAATGGAGACACACTGAGTAGTGGCTTATATAAGAAAATTTTATACTTCTTTAGCAATTCAGATGTATCTGAAGTATTTAAAAGGTCTACATGCTACTCCCTGATTTGGGGAGTAAACTGATCAAACTGATCAATTCATTTAATAACAGGAGCTATTCCTACTACAAATTTTTCAAACCAGTATTTTTTTATTTGTATTTTTATAATGTCTATCTTACTGTGTTGGGATAGCTCATGAGAAGATGCTTTTTTTTTGTTTTGTTTTGTTTTGTTTTTTTTTGGAAAGCAGCATATTTTATACAAGCCACAGTAAACAGTGTAATGCAGTGAAATGAACACTCAAGGAAAGAGAAAGCTAAGAGCAATCCACTAACAGAAGAAGTAAACCATCTCAATCTGAGAACCCATTTAGGAAACGTGCAGTAGTACATAAACCTCAAAATCCATACAGTTTTGTGAAAAAAAAAAAAACAAAAACAACTACAATAAAAAAAAAGCAAAGTAGCAAGTAACATCTGGGGTTTGCCTTTTCAGAAATCAGCAATATCAGGATATGAACTCGTGTTAATTCGTAAAGATATGAGCAGTCTTAAACGACACTCTTCCCTGGCCTAACGTTGCCAGCTTTCAGGCTGCACAAATCAATTTAAAACAGACTAAAAGTGAAAAAATGTTATTTTTCCAATAGTATCTTAGAGGGAAAGATTGAGTGTTTATCTGATGCTTAGCTTTTTTTTTTTCATTTTTTTTCTGTATCTTTGTAGACAACTGTCATCATATTGCAACAGATTCAACTATATAGTTCAGTGAACACCTCATTTGTATCTCTTCAGAAATTTCTATTAAGCTAATAAATAACACAACAAAAGGATACCTGTCTGGGAGAAAACACTGCTAAGAATCCTAAAAAGGTACATTTACAATATACAAGCAACAAAAGGGCTGCAGGAAACGTATCTATTGCAGACCTTTAAATCAACTCTGAAGGGGAAGAAGCAAAGTAAAATATATAATCTCAGTGGCAACACTCAGCACTGCAAGTAAGGAAGCTATTGTAATTTTATTTTATTTTTCTTAGATTGTGGACTGCCTCTAAATACGGACAATCTTTGACGATTCAAAGAGCAAGAGATCACCAATTATAGATATCCATTTAATATGAGAGATGACTTAGATAGAATCACCACATTTTTACTTAAGTTGACTTAATACTCCTGTTGGTAAAAAGCTAGCCTTTCACACTGTTCATATTTAAAGCGTTATGTTAGCTTCTAACAAAACAGCAGGTTATAATTCATCAATTATATGGATTTTTTTTTTTCATCCATAGATAAGATATTACTGTAAATATGCGACTACACTAAAGAAGGTCAACATGATTTGGAAATAATGATGAAATCATAAATTGTCATGACTTTGAACAGAAAACAGAAACTACTCCAAGGAAAGGCAAACATTTTATTATTAATTACTTTATGGTGTTTATTTAGGAAGTATTTGTGTTTAATTTTTTAATTTTAAACTTTTTTGTTATCATCGTTATTAAACAAACCTCATGGTTGTGGTTTTGGAAGCTAATCTTAAATTACAGGTATGATTATCCTAAAAATGCTCAGGGTATTTCCTTGGGAAATACTACATGTTGGGCTTGTAAATATGCTGAACAAATAAATATTATATTTTCTATGCAGTAAAAAGCATCGCTGACCTTCTGAACACTTACTACCATGACTAGCGCAGAGAGATTCCACCCTGTTTTTGTACCAACACAAATCAAATCAGTGCTGCCACACTTGAATGCCTCACTGGAATTCCTTCTTACTGATCTACAGCTACAAAAAATAAACAAACATATATATCCATCCAAGACGGTAAAGGATTGAAATTTCTTGTCTTTGTGATTTTAAGTGAGAAACATCCACAAGCGTCAGCAAGGAAGACTCTTACTTGAAAGAAAAAAAGAGTCAACTAAAGCTCAACAAATTGTTTCATAACAACATTCCTTATAAAAGTATATAAATATAAAAAAAAAAAAATCAAAATATACGGTATTGTAGAAGCTAGTTAAATAATCTGACATACCTGAGGGAGAATTATGAGCTGAAGCCAAAGATTTGGATTTTGAATCTGAAAGTCGAGAAATGCTATTGGCTCGAGTTCTAGCAGAAACTTTACTACTATCTCCAGCTGATGTCAACCTGGCACCACTTCTGATAATAGCTTCTGGGGTACGAGATGAGGCAGTGCTTCTAGTTATTGTTGCTTCAGAATCACTACGTGCTGATAAAGAGCCAAGTCGAGTTCTGCGAGGTTGAGCAAGTAAGTCTATTCTGGAAATACTTCTCCTCCCTGAAGGAGGTTTTGATGTAGAACTTGTAGTGGACACTTCGGAAGCCACTGAAGCTTTATCAGCATCAGCAAGCTCACTATCTGAGGCTTCACCAAGCCGTGCTCTGCGCAAGAGAGAAGTCCTTGTAGGACGAGGTCTTGGAAGAGTAGTAGATTTACTAGATTGCCCAAGTGCAACAGGAGTGCTTTTCGATTTAGCTGACTTTCCTTCCATTTTGGAATGTAAAAGTTCATCTGCTGAGGCAAAAGGAACTCTTCCATGTGATTTGCCAGAGTAGGTTTCCTGGTCAGATGATAAGATATCAGAAATGGCGGAATGAGGTACACTAGATGTTTGGTCATCATCTGTCAAATCCACTGATGGTTGTCTCATTCTTCCACTAGATTGCACAGTTTTGCGAGCATCAGCTCTAGACCCACCATCTGAAGAACGACTTTTAGTTTTCTTTTCCATCTTTTCTCTGGCACTTGTTGCAGAAGATTTTAAAACATCCTTTGAAGGGGAACCAGAGGAACATCTATCTTTATATAAGGTTGTAAAGCTCTTCCGTTTCTGTGTGGATTTTCTTTCAGAGTCACCAGTAACGAGACTGATTGTGCTGGCTGTATCTACATCTGATTCTGGTGATATGGAATTATCTCTGTTATAGCTAGGAGTCTCAGGACCTTCATCAGTTTTATTTTCTTCACGGAGTTTAGCTTCAAGGAAAGCCATTACAGCTTCCGTGTCCTTTAAAATGAGCGTTGTATCTAGACTGGAATCAGTGTCCATTGAATCACTTCTGTCACGTGTCCTGTTTGCAGATGCTGAGGGGGCAACAGATCCACTTTGCTTATTAATATGAGGAATAAGTTCTATCGGTATATTTGTGCTAGGCTTATCTATAGTAAAGCTGCCTTGCCTCACTAATGGTTTTGAAGATTCCTTTTTTTCTCCTCCTGACGTTTTAGGACTTTGTCCTTTAATAGTTTCCTCATTTTTTCTTCTCTTTCCCTCATTCTGTGCCAACTTCACTTCTGTTTTATCAGTAACATGTCCAGAAGCTTTGTCTTGATTATCCGAAGTTTTGTGTGACACAGCAGTCTCCTCCCTACCCTTCTCAACTTGATTTGTGGCAGGTTTTGTAGAAGATAGTTTTGAGGGTGTCCAGTGTCCTTGCTCCTTTCGTTCTTGTTGAATTTTTGCTAAAGCTTGTTTCACTACAGAAGTTTCTCTGCCAGTTTCAGCTCTCTCTTTACTGGAGCTAGGGAAAGAAAAAACTTTTTCTCCTGTAGCTTTTGGTGAAAGACCATTCACTGTTCTGCCTGACTTAGCTATACTTCTGCTGTCAGCATCTGAGGCACGAGCTGGAGCTTCTTTCTCCTGAAGTTCAGTGTCTTGCTTTTCACCTATTTCTGATCTCTGATGAGATGTAGCTTTTGTTCTGGAGCCTTCACTCACTTTCTCCTCTTTGGGAAGCTGTGGAAGCGTCCTCCTTTTTCGCTCACCTTGGCTGGTCACAGAAGTTGCTGAACCAGCGCTTCTGATGGAAATACCAGACTCGCTGATGTCTGTGTCTGAAAATGAGAAAGAAAAAACAGCTAAGAAACCATTCAATAGCAAGCTAAACACAAACATTAAATTATTAAGATTGCATAACACTAATCCAGCAACATAAAACAGAATTGCAAAAAGTCATTGGAATATAAAAATGTCATTTGTTCACTTATCTATTCTATAGTAGGATGAATTATATTTAGGTAAACATATGTTATACAAGGTGGAACAAGCTCTCAGGTGATGGAGATTTGACTATTCTTATAAGCTTTTTGAGTAGGTAACTCTTCAAATAATTTTCCAGCTTAGCACTTGTCCTATTCTCATTAGGCATAATTTCATCTTATGGGTAACAGTGGAAACATTCTTATTATTACAGAGTGGAAACTGTGAATTACATTAACTACTTCCTAAACTATAATCAATAAGTTGAACATAATTGGCTCTATTATTTCATTTCACTTTGTAACAAAAACGGAATAAAATCATGTATGTTAACACAATTTTAGAACAGGTATCTCCTGATTAAAGGCGTCAGATATATAAAAAGATATTTCTGTATTACTAGAACTACAATATTAGGAGTGCCATACAAAAGAACAGTTTATTCAACACAACGTCATTACAACCTAATCCAACATTGCTGATACACTGCATGTGTCTACCAAAACAATTTCTAAAAGGTAGCAAGGGAATTACTACAATGAACCATTTGTGGTTTGTCAGAGACCTGATCAGGTCAGAAAAAGCCATCTTTCTTCTCAGTGTTCTTTCTAAAAATGTCATGTTGCAGGAAAATGGAAGGAGTCATTGCAGAAGCAGGGTAAGAATGCAAAGACAAAACAACATTTTTCCTCTTCTGATGCTTCAAACTGACATGGTTTCTTCCCAAAGATGGAAAATCTTGATTGTGATCACCTGGTTGTCTGTTATCTTGGGCTAATTACTACCTTCCTGATACTCTGTATGTATACTGTGAAAGGGAATGCTTTATAAACATGTATGTCATTGCTGCAGAGGGTATAAACTATTTTTTCCTGCTTCATTCTAATTTCAGTATCTGTGTAGCATATGGTCTATGATTGCTCTCATATATAAAGGAAAGTTTTCAGAAATATGTAGAATTTGAGCTATGTGAGAAGCTCTCCTTGAAAACAAACTTTTTGCCAGCAAAGTACACCAACACCGTATGTATTAACCTGTTTTTACACTCTAGGTTTAAATAGGTACATGATGTATCACAGTTACATCAGGGCACAATTACAACAGGAACAGGAAAGCCAGTTTTACATCCCTAAACAGATTCAGCACCACATTTCAAAGTTCCTGAATCGACTAAGACCCTCTCCTTTCTACTCGCTTGCTCCACAGCTGCTTGTCTCACCAAGGGGTTGCAGGCCATCCCTGCAAAACTACCGCTCAAGGACCACTGAAGAGTAGCTTTCAGTATTGAAAAGCCCTATGCATGAAGAAATTACTGTGGTTGCTGCTGTACAGAGAGCAGAAAATATGTTTTTAATCCAACCAGAACACACAGCATGTCCTCTATATACACATATATATGTACATACAGGAAAATATATATAACACCAATAGAGTAAATAAAGTATATAGGTATAAAAAGCATCAGAAGAAAAACATCGCTTTGATCAAATTCTTAGTGGATAGGGAATGCTCTTCTGAAGAAAATATAGGCATCTAAGCCAACTAAAGATTTTGCAAACTGTTCTTTGGACATGCATATCAAATAGTATTTTCATTACATCTTAGGTGCTTGAATGCCGTTTAAATTTCACCCTAAGTACTTTAGAATTCTTGCAGTATGGGTATGCACTACACAGCTGTTGCTTCCCTTACAATAAAGTTCTAATAATGGCCAAAAAAAAAAAAAAAAAAAAAAGCATTCATCCCTTCAAAGATCCTGTTTAGAATCCCATCTGAAACTGACAATTTAAACAAATCCAAAGAACAAGTGAGACCCAAACCTGTTGGTTAACCACCCAAAGGATGAGTTATCAATACATCAAACTAGATTCATTTTGGAGAAATTTCCAATAATATTTGTGTTTCACTTTTTTTTTTTTTAATTTACTGTTACTAATTTAACTTTAAGTTACTAAGTTACTAATTTAACTTTAGAATTAAAATTAATTTCCTTTCTCTTCCTTTCATTCTGGCAGAATAATACACAGAATTGAAAGCTAACTTTTTTGTGAAGAAGATGTTTTTTTTTTTCCAGTACAGAAAAAATTTACAGATAAGATAAAGAACACAGAAAGTATCTGAATTCATTTACTAGTTTTATCTAAAATCTGAGGGCAATGAAGTAAATCTATGACAAAACCACTTAGGAAATGCATCCATTAGTTACAACTAAATTAAGATGTTCCAGGACAAATAGAAGAAATTTGAAAGAAAAAAAAAATCATTACAGGATTCAAGATTGAGTTGCTCAGACAAGGGTTCAGTTCTCATAATGCAGGTGAGAAACAGTGTTAGCTATCTGCACTGACCAAGAAACGTATAATTTGGACAGAAAAACATGAATGTGAAACTGCTTTTTTGCCTAAAAAAAAAAAATCCCCGAACTATTTGTTTATTTATTAATGTCACATAGAAGCGATAAATGTTTTGGAGAAATCTCTGCTGCTACAGTTTTACACTTGTTTGAGGACCCAAGGAGAAGGGTGCTTGTGCTGGGAAACAAAAAACAAAAAACAAAACAGGAAACTGAGTAACAAGCTTAAGTTTGTTCTGCAGAAGGTCTGACTGCTGGGCAGAATGCTGAGACCAGGTTTCCAGACTAAGCAGGGAGAGAATCACAGGATTCCACTATTCCACTCTGGAAGCTTTACATAATGGCTTGGTTTTATCAGTAGAAAATGCATTCTTCTGAGAAACTAAAAAGTCAAAGATATAACTTGCTCTGAAATTTAACAGACAGTGTATTCTTGAAAATCTGAACAAAGCCAGCAGCTATAACAAAAAAATAGGGAACACATATTATATTTCTGAATGTAACTTTGTAGAAAAAAATATTAACTAAAAAGATGCTTAGAACCATAGAAAAAATATTTTATTCTACTCACCAATGTCTAACAAGAGGTTATTGGACACGTTCTGTAGATGGCAGTGTATCTTCCAAAGTGGTGTACACAGAAAAGCACTCTGCACTTTTAAAGTACACTTTTTCCCTAATTAAAATGTTTTAAAACTTTGTTGTAAATTTCAATGTCAACTGGAGTAAGAGGAAAGGCTGGAGTTGCAGGGCACAAATCTCTCTCCAGCAAGTAGAGTTATAATTGGTAAATTTTTGGTCACTAAGCAGCATATCACTTTTGGAATATGGAACATTCATTGAGATGACCTCCTTTTGCAGTTACCAGTCAATTTTGCAACAAAGAGCCACATTAACTCACATAATTTACAGAAGACAATTGAGGAACTACTTTGCAAGATTTATTAAATTCTACCTCAATATGCAAATACCAGTATTA
This sequence comes from Aythya ferina, assembly GCF_964211825.1. Classification (NCBI taxonomy): domain Eukaryota; kingdom Metazoa; phylum Chordata; class Aves; order Anseriformes; family Anatidae; genus Aythya; species Aythya ferina. Next base: position 28,351,259 of record NC_140298.1, read on the forward strand.
AAATTCCACTAAATTACCATTTCTAGGCTGAAACTGAGAGGAAGAAAACAGAAGGTAAGTAACATAAGCAACTGCTTCACAGTCAAGAGTGCAGACCCTAAAGAACATACTACTTAAAGTCACAAATTTCCATAGCTTAACTAAGGACAGACAGTTGTTCATTGCTGGAGATAAAGTATGTTTTCTATGTTTCCAAGATCAGGAAGTACACTGCTACTACTCAGCTAACTAATAACTGAATAACGAGTTTCAGGTTAGACCGTTTAATATTAAAATTAAAATCCTGTTTTGAACTTGGGCATTACTGAAAAAGATGTAAAGAAAGAAACATACTATGCAGACCAAATCAAATCTCATTCAAGTGAAAGTTTCTTTTATATCACACACTTTTTTTTTTTTAGTAACATTCAGTTTAATTTTGACACTCTTCTGACACATCAAAAACACAATCACTGAGCTTGTTTTTCTGTTGCTTCTTCTCAAAGACATGGAAGAATTTCAGGTGAAGATAATGTGCAAAGAGTAATAAAGTTACTTGTTTATGTACATTACTGCTTTTTTCCCCTTTCAGAGGCTTCTTCATCAGATATTATGACAACAAGAACTGCTTTTAGTACCGTTTTCTAGTGGAGCAGGCACAGGTGACTCCAATCTGATGTCATCATGATCATGACGTGTGTGATTGGCAGCCAAACTGGCCCACTGTGATACCCAACGTTTACGTCCAGGGGCAGGAGAACCTTCCTAAGGAAGATAAAGCAGAAGAAAAATTACTTATAGATTAAAAGCATGCTCTCATTACAGGTTTTCCTGTAATAGAAGTGTTAGACACTTTTCTTGGAGGAAGTTGAAAAAGGAGTTTACTTCAATAAATTTTAGTTATCAGTTCTATAATGGCAACATACATGTAAGTGACTCTATATAGACACAGAATCAGTACAGAATAAGCAGCATTTCCTAGTGCAATGAACTTTTAATCAGAACCCATAGGAAATACATTAGAACACTTGTCTGCTTCAAAACAGAAGAGCAGGAGAGAAACATGGTAAGTGTGTGCACAAGAATTAAGAACATGCTTCGGGAAGATAAGAAAGTGACATTTTACTAGCTTAAAAGACACTTTTGTCCAAATACAATATTGTATTTACTTCTTTCGGGAAAGACTACCTCAAGGACTGAAAGAATAAAATAATTTGTGATGGAAAGTAAAGGAAGATCAGATCACTTGTTCGGCCTAAATGACAAAAGAAGCAAAGATTAGTTTTATATCATCCTACTGGATCATTATCTGATTGTTTTGTTTTTTTGTAGCTGACCTGAAAAGGAAATTGATTTGATATCCTGAAGGGAAAGCCTTTTGAAACTTTTTTCCATTTAAAAAAAGAAACACAGAGAGCAAAACAGCTGCTTATGCTGTATCCTTACAGTACAAAAACCTTTTTTTTCCCCAAACCAGATTTCTAAATATAATGCAATATTCCTGTTTTATCCGATATACTATAGTTTTGCTTGCTTACTTCCCTAAAAGAAGACAGCAGACAACTATGGCTGTATGTATATGTATGTACACATGCACATATGTGGTCTGTACACTACTGAAAGCTTTATAGGAGTTTAGTTGGTCAACCTTATTGGAATCAAAACACAAAATTCTGCAAATAAGAGAAGTCACTGATAGCAGCTCCATAAGTTACATAACTATAGACACGTAAAACAAGAAATTACAATTCAAGATCAATAAGAGAGATGTGAAGGACATGAAAATACGAGTAACTTGCTTCATAAGAAAATTTGCAGGTGCTATTGCAAAGGTTAGATGGAGCTCTGCTGCCTGTTCAGATCTTGGCATTTATATCCAAAATGTTGATTTTTGCCTAATTCATTGGCCACTCTGGGATTCCACTCTTTGATCAGGAACCAATTCTTCATATTTTATAAAATTTATTTAGCAGAAATGGAATGGTGAAAAATGTCGTCTAGTGTATGAGGGCTTCTTTCAAATTAAAAGTAACTTAGACATCAAATGTCTAAGCAAACTTGAAGTTATGGTCTTGAATGTCTCTTAATTATATGGATGACCCTAATTAATGAAAACAAAAGCATCATGAATCTATTTCAGAATGTTATGAATGAAGCATGTACAGACCGATCAAATCATCAACTACTGTGTCCACATGCTAAATTAATCTTATAACAAAAATGTTACAAAATAAAAATCTTAATAACAGGAAAGTAGGGCAATTCAATGTTTCTGTTATTTATGGGCATTTCTGAACACAATGTAAGGAAAGAGTGCCAGAATGAATCATATTATTAAAATAAAAAAAAAAAAAAAGGCAAAAATGTGCAGCATTTATGTATTGACAACAAAAACCATTGCCAGTGCTGATGCTTCATTTTTCTTTCATGTCTAAATTTTGTCTACTCTATTTTCTTGTCCCTACTAGCAAACATCCATCTTTAATAAAGCAAATAATTGCAGCCTAAAGTAAATATGATAGCAGTCCCAATTATCTTTGCTACAGAAAATCCTAATTCTTTGTGTACCATCTAACCAATTCCATACAGATACGATTTCTGACACATAATCAGCAATCTGAATTCCACTTTGCAGTGAAGTACAAAGATTTTGTGAATTAATTGTAATTACCCTGCCAAAAAACCTTTTCTACACAGCAGTGGATGCCAATGTGTTTTATCAACTCTCTGTATATACAAGCACAAACAACAAAGCTATCAAGTTTCTTTTAACAGTAGTTTAAGCGTGGAGATTTTAGTACTTTACTAAAGTTACAAAATGGTTTTTATTAAATCTAATATGCAACACTATAATAAAGCTTAACTCCGAACAGATTAATATCCAAATGTGAAAGCTTTATAAAAAATTTAGGATAACAGAATGTGACCTTTATTTATTTTCCTCTACTATTTCATGTGCTTGCATCTTGCAGGCTTTCCATAAGCAATCCTCCAAATCTTCTCTTGAATAAAAAGAGGAGTTTCCTAGTTTTTTAGGCTTACTGCCAGGCTTACATAAGAGACACCAGCATTGCATCTCCTTTCCTTTATGTTTATCATATATTCAAACTGAATTTGAGAAACACATCCACAGAAAAAATACCCATGGATTTCTGTAGACAAATTTTGCAGCCTGAAGATTCAGAGCTTTAGGTTCTACATCTGAAAAAAGCCACAGCACATGCAAATGACACCTGAAAGCCTCTCCAATACTTGGCATTTCACAGCACAATAATAGTAACTTTAAAAAAATTTCAACAAACAGAATCAAAGTCTTTTAAGACACACATTCCAATCGTCTCATGTTGTAAGAATCAGACTATGCCATCCTTTCATGAATTTAAGTGCCATTTTGAAAGCAGTCTTCTGGCTTCTCCCCTTTCCATCCCTGTTTCTGAACCACATTCCTCCAGCAGTGGTGATCTTTTTTTTTCTTTCAGATCTTCGTACTCACTCTATTTATACCAATGTTTCCACATTTGCTTACAGAACAACACTGACATCTATCTCAAATACTTCTTTTTTTTCATTCTATTGCATTTACTTCCCTAACACAGCAAACCCCACATCATACCCATGTCAGCTTCTGCTTTGCTATAGTAAATAAATTAAATGGTATCAAGCTCTTGTAAAGCAAGTCTCCATTCACTTAATCTTCTGAGCACACCTCTCTGTAGTTTAGAATTCACCCTTCTTAAACAAGAATGGTAACAAAGCTCACGCCAATATTTCAGAGTTTCACCACCACTTCCCATCAGAGACAACACTTCCCATTTCTACTGGCAATATATTGCCCAGTGCATCCAAGAGTCATGTTTGCCTTTTCACAGCCATAGGACCTTGGTGACACAATCATCCTACGTTCTAAGTTCATAGCATCTAAGTTCAAACAAAAAACAAGCATCAAACTTCAGACTCAATGGTTTCTCTATGAAAGGATAGGAAATTTGTGTAATAAGATCAGACAACAAAAGGGCATAGAGCCTCTAAATACGTGTGCCGCTCTCTGCTTCTAAGGAGCAATACAAGTATTTACATGAATAAAGTTATTCAGTATTCACGATGTCAGCACTATTATTTACTTTAATCTTCAGTGACAAAGACATGAAGTAGGCATTCAAAACAAAAAAAGGAGCATTGTCAGCAATGGTACTGATGACCCTGCAGACACAGAAAAATAAAAGAGGTATGTCCTTAATGAGCACATTAAAAATGATATTGATAAATCATGTACATGATTTAAGAACTGTGGTTAGCATATAGTCACTGAAAATTAAATGGAAGTTGGATGGATAAATCATAACCCTACTTCTCTTTGTTCTCTATCATATTTAATATTTTTTCTTAAACCACACTTACCTTGGTTTGCAAGTGGCAGCTCATAATATAGAAAAAAAAATTAAGTATTTTACATACATGGATTTAGTATTGTTAATGCTTATTTTTGATGCTTATAACCATTGAAAAGGCAAGAAACAGAGCATGCAAGCTCAATCCAATTGTGTCAGACATTTATTCTGCATTTCATCTAGTCTCATGACTCCTTCAAAGTACCAAAGCTTGTCATACCAAAGGAAAAAGGGAGAATTTCTTTATAAGAAAAGCAAATTGTATTCCCTTCAAAGCAAGTTATTTACAATGTGCCTTCTAAAGTGAATATATTTAAACTCAGGATAATCTTTCAACCCCAAAATGATTTTATAAATCCTCATAATTTCCCAAGCCATCTTTTTCATCTTCCAGAACTGAATACTCTTTAACTTTTAACCCCTTCTTCTATTTCAAACATGTTCTGATTTCATCTCATTCTTCTAAATCATCTATAGGTGCAACTGTCATAGGCAGATGCACCAAGACCTCCCCACAGCCTGGGACACTGAGCTACCCCAAGGTTTATTTAGGCAAAATCTTCAATAAGGTTTATTCACTTAGGATCTGCAGCTCACTAATACAGTAAGACTTCCAAAAAGCACAAGTGAAAAAGCTCACGTATAACAAGAATACGATGCTCATGTATTTTGCAAATCAAACACACCTGCCTCTCCCTTTCCTCTCCCTTTCAAACAATCTGTTTTGGTTAAAAAAATAAATAAATAAAAGTTTAAATATTACAACCTTCTCTCTAGTTGAACCAATAGTTATCCTCATTACTATTACCCTACTACAAAATTATGAAACACATCTCTTTTTCTGAACTAGCTTCTCTTTTACTTCCACATATGTATTAACTTACTTCTATTTTTAAGTTTCTCTAGTAGGCTTTTTACCAACCTTCTTTTACCCTCATCATTTACCCTACATTAATTCATGCTATATCCATGTTGTTTCATCTCCTTTACTTACAGAGCAATTACCATTTTTCCCCTGCTATGCCTCATAATAATCCTATAAATTATGACTACGCTAAGATAACCCACTCTTTTCCCAATACATGAAGAAAGCTTATGTATTCAGCAAAGCATCCATAGTAATAAAAAGGGACCATTTTTGTAATTTCAACTTAATTCAAAGGGAGTGTTCATATGCCATTGCCAGAAGGGTTCTTAAACCTGTCCTATGATTGCAGAAGTCCCGGTCTTCTCAAATCAACCTGTTATTTGTAAAGTATGATACCTGGAAAGCTCAATCATGGTCATAAAGTAAATCATATATTCTTCTGCTATTATAAATAGGAAAAAAATACAGAAATGGAAACAAATCAGTACTTTTGATAATCTTGAAAACTCACAAGGCACAAAAGAGCTGAATGCTGCAAAAGGCATGAAAAAGAGTAAAACTGCACTTACGGATTCATTCAAAGAAGCAAGGTACAGTAACCTTAGAAAAATGACTCAAGGACACTAATCTAGATACACTGACTTATTTAGTGTATCAGGGCTGCACAGTAGCCCAAATACAAAAATGACAATGTACACTTTTTCTATGAAAAGCAGTCTTCTAGATACCAAAACCAATACATTTGCATGGCAGGCAGACCGTCGTACTTTAAGCTTTTGATGTCTTCCAGAAAAATTGCTTATTTATAAAGTTTGTTAATTTACAAGATGGTATTTCAGCGTCAATTTGCCATGGCAAGCAGAATAAATGTGATGTGCTTCGTTATCAAATTTAATTCTGCTCCAGTCTGAGCCTGTTCTATTTCTAACACATTTTAAGCTATCTTTTATCCATCACCATGATATCAGAATGTCTCCCAGGATTTCAATATGCAATATGATTAACATCTAGCTCATGTGCATATTTTGAGTCATATACAAAGAACAGACATTTTCCTTTGCCTAATCTTTTATCAACTGATTTAATTATACTGCTTCTGAGGCAACTAACATAAGTGATTTCTCATGAGTGGCATCTCACTTGAGAAACAAAACCCTGAATTTAAAAACCTCTGGCTTCGTTAAAAAAATAACCTGAAATGTATTTTTTTTTTCCCTAGCTGGCTTTGTATCACACATTAAATGCATATACCTTATTTCTGAATTTTAATATAGTTACTTGCTTTGGGCTATAAAACATAACCAGCTTTTCCTCAGTTCCACTGTATAAACTACAAGAAACATATACTGTGCAAATGTGTGTTGCAAAGGCAATGTTGCAACAAAATTCTTGCTACATTTCCCATACACTGGTATTAGTGCACATGGAAAAGTAGCAAAGTTTAAACTTTTCCCAATTTTACTTGCCTCTCTTTGACATAGAGATTTCAATAATGCAATAAAGGACTAAGAAAAATAAAGAACGTAGAGACCTGAGCTAGTATTTTCCAGGCAAGGTTTTGTTTGCTCTTTAACACTTATTTTTCAATTATTAGTGCTCTCTCATCGGAAGAAAAAAGAAGACCATCAAAAGTTAAATTCTACCTCTGTGTCAAGAAATCCAGTTGTACTCAGTGGTCTTTTTTCTTCCAGCACTACTGTAGCAGAATTTATAGCCCAATCTTTTACTAAATCTTTCTGGTTCTCGTTGATAACAGGCCTATTATAATCCTGGCTGTCATCCACTCCAAATACCTGAAAATGAAACAAACCATTACACACATTAACCCAATACCATCCTGATACAATGTTCAATGTTAATGGATGGATGGTGGCATGCTGGATAGTGAGTTCAAGTATTTTTTGTTGTATTATGTTTATCTGACATCTTTATGAAATCTACAGATTAAATAGAAAAAATAGCTACTGCAATTTAAAAAAGAACAGAAATTTATGTCAACACTGACAATTCAAGGATCTGCTATCTGGAATGGTCACATATGAAAAAATGACACTGATGAAAGAAACAAACAGTGAAACCAAAATTATTACAAAAATCATCATGAATCCATTTCCCAGTCAAGGAAAAAAATCAAAAACTAAACCCACCACATTTTCAGAATTTTGTTATTATCTAGTGAAAACAAGAAATGTAAATGCTTAGCTTATATTTACCACTAATACGCTCGTTAAATTATTTCTTTAATACAAACAAGATTGCAATTTTTCACTTCTCAGGAACTTAGCATACATCAGAAGTTCACCAGATCTCACAATGTACAAGAATCTCATTCAGATGTGCCTTGGTATGTGTCATCTACTTTATTGTTTCTGACTGATGCTTATAGCATCCGTTATATATATCCATGATATCCCTGCTTATAGTATACAGTTTGTGAGAAATAATTTTCCCACGACATTCAAAACCATAGGTCATAGAGAAAAATACTAAAAAACATTAGGTATGTTTGAGCTATTAACAAGATAATGTAGTGAAAGGGAGTTAAGCAGGACAACCAGCCAGTATACTTTCTGTCCAATTTATTGAGTCATTAAGGAGTATCAATTGCTTTCAGAATTTACATATATTTCAAAGATATTTAACAGAATATTTTTTACCTTGGAAATACACCTACCATTTATAAAATTTACATTAAAACTGGCTGCTAGAAAGAAGCTATAATATCGGGTTAATTTTAAAGAAGAAGTGGAAATGACTTTCACATGTGTTATGCCCATCAAAAAAAAAAAAAAAAAAAAAAAAAAAAAAGTACTAGTACAAAAGAGAAAGAGCTACAGAATTATTTTTTTCCCAAAAAAACGGTTTTGTAATTCAGTTTTGCACAGTAAAGCTAGAGGCCTAGTTTATTAAAGTCCTCCACAATGTTTGTGTATTTTAAAGGGATTCACCACTAGATGGCCACAAACCACAATGTTTGTTAATGTCTAAGAAGCAGAGGAAAGGAAAAAAAAAAAAAAAAAAAAAAAAGCACCCAATGATTCTGCTCCTGTTAATACTTCCCAAATTTAATAAAAAAATTAAATCATGTCTAGGTGTTCTTACGCATGAGTTGCTTGAGAGTATTTTATAAATATTTATTTCCTTAGAAAAAGTGTAACAGAACATAAAACTCCTCTCTGTAAAGATATACTTCTGATTTGTACAGTTGCAGCAACTTTTGAAGATAGGAACAAACCAGTTGTCATCCAGTGCCTCCTTTCTTTGAATATATTGGTACTTTGCAGCTTTTTCCTTGTTTAATATAGTTCTACTGTCTAGAGTTTTCTACGCTCTTAAATTAAATGAAATTCTAATTTTATTACCTAAGCATCTGAAGGAAAATATGAATTCATACTTCCATAGCTACAGGAATCAGGACTACAGATCTAAAATGTTGCTTACAAAACTCTTAATATTAGCTGGTGGCACACTCATTTACTATGCTGAATTTCTTTACTTGTATCACAAACATAACCTAGGTTTCTTTCATTCAGTTACCTCTTCTACTCTTGAAGCCTTTTTTTAAGCAATTTTTAGTTTTCTTCTTCCATTATTAAAATTACAGCAAAAGCAAATTTGAATGTTGTCTCTTTTTTTCTTCTGTGAAAGGCGGTATTTGCAACAATAAGATCCAAGTAACAGATTTACCTCCTAATACTACTTCCAATGCACCCTCCATAAATAAAGTGGGGATATTAAAAAACTAAAAATAACATAAAAAATAATAATTTAATAACTTATTAAAAAACATATTAAAAATATAAAAATAACTTCTACTTAATGCTTCACAAAATTCAGAACATTCCAGACACACCAGAAAATGAATACTGTCAGAATTTCAGAATTAACCAATCCACTTACAATATCTACCGAATAATGAAAATATACTCTCAGCATAAACAGCCATAGAATAATCTAAAGGCTCGTGCTGGAAACTGTATTGCTTCCATCTAGAAAAAATGTTACTTGTACTCAACTGGTTGCTGTTGTAAGGTTTGTGTTTGGGTGTTGTGACTGAAGCCTCAACAGATAAAAGCCTCTATCCTCCTAAAGAGACTGAAAAACATTCTTCAAGATTGCCATTTCTTCAGAGCTTTCTGTTCTGTAAGTAACTTCTTGATTTCAAAGGAGATAACTTAACTACCACTGAAAAAAAAAGCCAGAGGAAATGCTGGTGACACCTACCTTTGCATCTCTTTGCTATTTATACGAAAAGAGTGAAGTTTCTTTCTGCAAAGCTTGCATTTGTCAGAAACAGCAGCCATAGCTTAAACAAGAGGCAACTACCATCTCTATTTTGATCAATTGTGTTTTCAAGAAGAAAAAATGAAGCCAGATTACAAGATGCAGGTTTGGACATGGCTGAGTTGTTTGAAAACTAAGAAGGATTATTGTTATTATATTTTTTTAATTAAATTTGCAAAAATAGGTAAAGAGAGTTTTGACATTTCTTTATGACTTCGAAAACTTTCCCAACCATCTCAAATCACAGGTATCCAAGCACGCTGCTGGTCAGTGAAAAAACAGGTTTGCTAAGTTTTTGTTTGTGTGTTTTTCATCACTGCAAACAATAAAACTTCCATAAAATCATGATTTTGCTTTTTTTCTGGAGAACACCAGGGGGATAGAGAGTAGTGTGTTGTTTTGTTTTTGTTTGTTTGTTTTTTTAAATTTAGGTAGTTGTAAGTAACACAAACAAAGCAATTCCTGTAAGTTTATTTAAGATATTAATACTGTTTTTAAACATGTCTTTTCAAAATGAAACTATAAACTCACCAAAGAAGCTAACTCAAAAGTTAAAGGTTTCTGGCCTGCTCTAGTCTATTATTGTTCATTTTTATGGAATGGTATTTTAGCAGAAAGACTAGTTTATTTTATCATGAAAGCTGTAAATTTCATAAAGTTACAAAACAGAAAATGGGATCATAGTTTTCCCAGAATCCTTGAAATATGACCAATGGGGGAAAAATCTAGACACTGCCAAAATCTGCAGCATTATTTGGGGTTGCTACAGCATCTCCACCACCCGGCTGTAATGGTGGAACTGTCAGAAACATTGTGTAAGCTGTGGTGGTGGGGTTTATAAATAACAACTTAATTGTTAAGAAGCATGAAACAATTTCTATTGCAAACCAGAACATTTTGAATGGCAGGGGAACAACAACATTTGTACATGAAGTCAAGCCTCGTTTATGAAACATAGTCGAAATAATGTTGTTTAGCCTCAAATTCAAATGGCCTGTACACAAATGGAATAACATGTGATAGAGGGACTGCATCTGGTTTTGGTTCCCCAGTAGAAGAGAGACATGAACAAACTGGAGAGAGCTCAGTGGGGGCTGCCAAAGCGGTCAAGACTGGAGCACTTGCCCTATGGAGAGAGTCTGGGCAAGCTGGGCTCAGGGAAGGATTTTGGGGGTGCCTAAAAGCAGCCCCCCTGTACCTCTGGGAAGGGCATCTGGGTGACACAGCCAGGCTCTTCACAGTGGTGTGCAGCAGGAGGACAAGGGACAACGTGCACAAGGTCCCCCCTCAGCCTCCTCTTCTCCAGGCTGAACAGGCCAAGTGACCTCAGCCGCTCCTCATATGTCTTCCCCTCTAGGCCCTTCACCATCTTTGTAGCCCTTCTCTGGACACTCTCCAACAGTTTCATGTCCTTTTTGTACTGTGGTGCCCAGAACTGCACACAGTACTCGAGGTGAGGCTGCACCAGTGCAGAATAGAGGTGGACAACCCCTTCCCTTGACCAACTAGCAATGCTGTGCTTGATGCACACCCCAGGGTATGGTTTCCTGGCTGCCAGGGAATGCTGCTGGTTCATATTCAGCTTGCTATCAACCACAACCCCCAGATCCCTCTTTACCTGTTCTGGACAGTAATGCCACAACGTCCAGATGTATAACAACAGACATATAACAAAGTCTTCCACGTCAACAGGAAAAATGGCAGTTCTTGAAACATACTTTTAAATTTGAAACCAACAAATGGTAAATTCTCCACACGTGTCCCTGTGATAATCCATTAACATCCTGTGCTTCTCCCAGCAAAACAAAGGGACAAAACAGCAAGCTAAAAATATAGCAAGTCCCTGAGCATCATGTTTTTACTTGCTGGAACACAAACCCAGACTGACAAGTACAGAGATGAATTACTGATGGCAAAGTAGTTGTACCTTGAAGTAGATATTGATAATTCCATCAATTTAACTTAGCAACAGTTTCACAATATTATAACTTAGAATATAACTTTACCAACATAAACCAGTCATTTAAAAACAAACAAAAAAAACCTTTATCCAGTAATAAAAAAGAGGCAACAAAATCTATGTAACACAAAACAACCAAGACAGTCCTTGCAAGAAGTACTGGCACATTTAGGGGGGATAGTGTGAGTTACAGGACCAACTCTGAGCACATGCCTCGTCCTATTCTACAGGGGCTTATTTTGGAGAAAGGAGAGTACTCTCTCCTTGAATGCCATGCACGTTTTCCTGTGAAAGCGGTTCACAACACAGAACAGCTTTAGTGATCAGTTACTGGTCTTACTCACTTCTTCACCCCTCAATAGATGAGTTAATGTTATATTACACAGATAAACTGTTATAGGTCAGTATAATGACTTTAGCAGTAATTAACAAAAGTGATGACTCTTTAAAACCATTTTCATTACTGGTATGTGAGAACTTCTAGAAATTAAAAGTAAAAACCAGTCAGAAAAGTTAGAGGCAACATGAATAATTTTTCTGAATCACAAGGAAGAAAATGGAATAGCTAAAAAAAAAATACTCGACATTTTCTTAATATGCTTCTAATAAACTTCTAAGTACTTGATTAAGAATCTTCTCCGGTTTTATCTTGTATCTTTCTATCTCATATCTTGTGTCTCATTTGCATGCTTTTTAGAGTTCCTAATGTCAGGACATTATAGTTTCTTTTCAATTTCAGGATATTAACTTTAAAACATTTCACAGTTCATGAAAATCACACTGCAGATGTAGAATACTGTAATTACTCAGTACTTTATGTCCACTCTTCTAGTTCACCATCCAAATCGTTACTGAAGACAGAGATACAGATGGAGAAAAGGTCTTATGTGTGACTCTCAATAAGTTCACTCAGTTTATAGCAAATGAGGCATACTGGAATAGGGATTCAGTTGTTCTACTAACATACTCTCTAAAGTTTCTCTTCATAGATTTACTGCAGTAGTCCTGATAAAGGATATACAGAAAGTAACAGTATTATTAAGAAAACAGAAAGACAAATTATTAGGATAATAGTTACAATTCAGAGAGCCATAACTAGGAACCTATCTCATTAATAATGATATTTGTAAACCAGAAATACATGAAAATTTTCCCCTCTTTCAGTTTGGACCTTAACTACAGTTAAATATATGTTTTGGAGAGGTATTTGAAAAGAAAGTAATTGATATGCTATTCATTTCAGTGCAGGCAGTCTGCACACAAGGAATAGAGCAAAATCCCAACACAAAAGGTGTATAAAAGAGAATTCAATGATGAAAAGGGCAAATTGAATCAAAGCAGAAGGCTGGTTTAGGGACACGGGGCTATGTTGCACAGTGCATTAAAGATAGGACCATGGCAAAATAACAAGGAACAAGTTATTCAATTTTAAATAAGTTATTTGCCATTGAAAAATGAAAGGAATGTAGATTACAATAGCAAGTATTTTTTGTAACCTTTTAAGGGAAAGGAAGATGATGAGTGAGTTTACCTGTTAGGGAAGGCAAATAAAAGCAAATTTCAAGAACTGCGCTGTGAACTGACACAGTCAAATCAGCAAGAAAAACAAAGAGGGAAGAGATATTAATTTGGAAACACATGCTGGATTTGGGCACGGTTTAGATGTGCTAAACAAGGATAAGAAAGTGTAAATAAGCTGAAACCGTGAGGATGCTTTACTGATACGAAGAGAGGATTTCAAAGAGTGAGGAAATGGAAGAGGCTTTGGATCCATACTCAGATCAACTTGGCAGTGCTGAGCTTATTGTTCAGACTGAGCTCCTCATAATTCTTCCTAAGAAGGTAGTCTGAATATTCATAATATACAGTAAATTGGTTGTTAGAAGTTACTGATCTGGTGGAAACAAAAGACAAAAGACAAACATTTTCTTTATCAGTTTGAAAAAGTTTGATGAGCCAAAGTAAAATGCCTATGTTCATTTTGTGTTAAGCTACTGTAAGAACTGCATTTAACCAAGTTGCTTCTGAGACATCTGATTTTAATAGTTTATGCTTGTTCTTGGCAGTTAGCCTAGCCATCCCAGGCAAACAGACTGTGTCCTGTGCAGGGAGTAGCTCATGAATAGCCATGGATTTTCACAGAAGCTGTTTATGGCATTTAACCATATATTGAAGATACAGAATCAGACGCAAGACACGCTGGTATAAAAAAGCGCTACATAGGCAAATGAATAGATCAATGTGCCAAGTCTAATAACTTCCTCTTACCAGAAGCCAGTTACATATTTACATGCATACACATTTTGTAGTAGTTTGCTATAATGAAAAATTCATTTTCTTTAGAATTCCAAATTTAAGAGGAAATGGTATGTTTAGAGACTGTAAGACTCCTCACCCTCCTGCAGCCCAGAAGAAAAAAAAATTACAAACACTGCATTCTTGCAAAAATTTATATCCTCAGATGACTTGATAGGCTTCAACTGTTATACTGCTTTTTCAAAATTGTATTCATAAAATACAGTCCCTCTGCAAACAAGACACTCAGTAGGGCTAAAATTAATTCTTTTTGGAAAAAGTCACTGAAGCAATGGCAAAAGCAATTAAATCCAGAGTGTGAAGAGACAGGAGATCTGAAAGCCCTTTTCTGAAAATAGATACATCTGTCTCTGTTCCTTAAACAGTTATTTAAACATGCAGATTTTTTTTTTCTCCTAACTTCCTGCCCTCTGAATCTTTTCACATAGTTTGTCATTGCCGCTACTGCAAAAATTTGCCAAGTTCCACTTAAAATAAACCATCAATTTGTATATTAAATATTGCTATGTAAAATATCACCACCTTACCTGCTCCTATGCACCATAAATGTGCATTTTTGGACGAACACAGTTTTAATAAATCGGATATATTTTCTAATTCATCTTCAAGATCTTAAATATAAATATGTATGCATATATGTACATGTATATACAAGGTATATACAAGGTTTCACAATACCTGCAAGATTATCTGTACAACTTTAAGGTTTGCAATAGAGAATATCTAGTAAACAAGCTGTCTGCACTGAAAAAACAAACAAACAAACAAAAAACCCCACACCTTTCAAAAGCACGCAGTCAAACATTAAGCTGTTCGAAACGTATTTTTTTTTTAGAAGTTACCATAGATAATGGCACCTAGGGCTATTTGTTTATGACCAACTGACTGTCCTCCAAAGTTGCCTTCGATGTAAAAATGATCTGATATTAAGCATTTTTTCTTGCTTGCAACACAAAACCAATAAAGACTCTCTCATTAAAAACTCCTAGCTCAGCAAGGAGAAGCACAGAACAGTCCTTGGAAGAATGCAATATTAACTAGTAAGTAACTTAATATAGTATGAGCAGACATACCTCAGGAGCAAAATGAGTAAAGAGATCCCATCTTATTGTAAATCTTATTTATATGCATACTAAAACCAAAGCAAACAAACAAACACCTAAAATATAAGTATCACTGTAAACAGAAAGATGTAGAAAATGAAAACCTGGTGTCCACATCAACACCTGCTCAGTGCCCCCTCCAAAACTATTACAGTTATTCCAAATTTTTAAAGAGGAGAAAACCTCATAACTATAGCAAAAGAACGCTATTCTATGTATACCCGACACATGGTACATAATCAAGTATATAACAAGTGAAGGATACAATTTTGGGACAAAAGAAAATTTTATTCAAGCCCAATGTTTCCACAAGTTGCTATAAAATTCCCAATTCCCTGGTTAGCAAAAGGCTGGTAAGATTCAAAACAGACATACATGTAAGCTCTATTATATTCTTTCCCTTCACTGTTATCCAGAGAAGTTTAGTGCTGCTATAGTAACTCCTAATACCCACATAAATCAAAAAGGGCCTCCCCCCAAAATACAAAGAGCTTACACAAAACTCCCTGAATTGATCTTTATTTACTGCAATATATAGCCTGATGAAAATATTTTAATATTCCAAACACATCCAGAGTTATTTGCACACTCACTTATAATAAGTTATTACTAGTATTTTGCTTTATTGAAAACATGAAACTCACTAGACCGGTAATTTGCAATCTTTATATCAACAAAAAGGAAGATCACAGAATGACACAGTTGTACGGGTTGGAAGGGGCCTCAAGAGTTCATCAGGTCCAAGCCCCAAGATGAACTGCAGAAACTTCATTCTGAATTCTTTCATCCACTCAGAAACTTACCTTTTCTGTGGTCCAGGAATACTTTTTTTTTGCCTGATACGACTGATGAGAAATTACCTCTATTAGAACAAATGTAATTAAAAAAGAAAAACATATAAAGTTCATAATTTAGCGCAAAATAGAGAAAATAGAAATAGAAAGCATTGAACCTATCTAAAGGGCAAAACTGGATGTAAGTAAGAAGCAAATCCTGACTATGCCCCATATACTTCTCTAATTTGTGTGTTTAAATGTCACTGAAAACGTTTTAGATCAAGATCCTGAATTTGTTTTGTACTTTGCAATTAGGTGCAACAATAAGAGCGTTATTTTGTTACAAAGATGCCTGAAGTTATTTGAGTAGAGAATTTTGTATGCCTGCTATGTTTAAGATGGTCTTCGTAGTATGTAAGAGCAGCTCTTCTCCTTTGCACATTCATAAAATTGATCTCAATGGCAACTTCAAAAAGGCCTCTACAAGTATAAAAAGAGATTCAGTATCTATTTTTCAGTTAGAACCATATTCCACATCATTAAGGTGGAATTAATTTATTTTCTACACCTATTTGGCCTAGTAACCAATTCATACTTCTGTATGAACTTAGTTGCTATTTGAACATTGGTATGTAAAAATCTTGGATAAACATGGTACTTGAAAGAAGCAGGTTTTCGTGCTATTTTTCAAGCTTTCTCTGCTTATAAAGAACATTACGACATACAATATTTATACTGGAGAGAACAAGCAAAAAGAGCACGTGAGTTTGTGAGGAACGGGACTGATCTAGCTTAGAATTTGCATTGTATAAAATCAAGCTGACAGAGGACCATATGGAAATCCATGTGAGAGTAAAAATGCAAGTAAACCACAGACAGAAGAGAGAATGTACAACTCAGCTCCATACTAATACTGGCACTATTCACTCACTCTGGAAAACAGAGTTTGAAAGTAATAGCAATAATGACAAGTTACTCAAAAATAAAGTCAGTCAGAAGCCCTAGCAAAACGTTTTAAAAGAATTTAAATACTACAAGATAGATTTTATATGCATGGGTTCATGCTATTTGTGAAAAGCACAGCTGAATTCTCAGAGAGCTCAGGAATATTTCTAAGACAGCACTTTATGGACTGAAGAGAGAAAGTAGTTAAAGTGAACAACAACTGAAGACTCCATTGTTTGCAAATTATAACTATTTTTCCACTACCTCTAAAGCTTTTTCCATTCAGAAAAATCATGAAATGAAATTGGAACAAGCAAAAACAATAGAACCCAAACTCTTAAGCCATATCCATTTTCCTCCAGCGATAGTCTGGTTTTGATATCTGTCCTAAATACATATATGTATTATGTTTTAAAATAGAAACAGCTTAGAAACAACTATGAAGTCGTATGACTGCTTCTCTGTCTTCTCCTAATAACATGCATGGTGATTTCTTTTTTTCTCTTAATCTGTACCTTTTTTTTAAATTTTTTTTTAAACTTACTCTCTAAGATTTTTCTTTGTTCCGAGAGAAGTGACATACTACTTCTAATCATTCAAAGCTGGCCACATGCCCGTGATACTTACTTCCTCTGAGGAAATTCAAATAACAGCACAGAGGAAATAAGTATTAGTATTTCTGAGATACTAGCTAATTTCTTCAGCTCCTATAATGGCTGATAATAAGAATGGAAGATTTTAAAATATAATCAATCCAAATGATAAACCAACAAACATGAGTTAAATGAACAGTCTTTGGAGTACTCCAGGCATGTATAGGTCTTAGATTTTTTTTTCTTTATTATTAAAACTGAAAACTATCTGCTTATCATTTTAAGTCCTGCTTTTCTGTGTCCTAAAATCAAATCTATTTTAAAAGTAATGCACATTTGCTAACATTTTAACAATTACCTCTTTTCCCACTCATTTTAGTCTTGGTGGACATTTACATAGGTTGCTTTCATTGCAGTGACTTTGCCTGTCATATACTGATGTCTCATTTTCACAGGTTCAACAAATTTCCTTGGTCTTGGAAGTCGAGAAAGGACCAAGCCTCAAATTAATTTACTGAGCCCTTCATTCTAGGCTTACTCCAAGGTAGTCATCACAGAGGAATGGTTGCAACTATCTCTTAGGGAGAAGTATTTAACTAAAAGGCCTTTTTCTCTGTAACTTAGAAAGTGTTTTCCACTATCCTTCTGATTAGGTTTGTAATCTTTCTTCTATTCTCTTTTCAAAAGACAGGCTTTTTAAGACGTTCATAAAAAAAAATTAAAAAAAAATTAAAAAATTATGACATTTGTTATTTTACACCTCTTTTGCTATGGTCTCTTTACAGAGGCTGAAAGAATAGTGAAAGAACAAATGGATCCTTAAATAAAATCAAGATGTTGAATAAATAAGACAACACCATTTACTGATTATTAAATCTTTACAAATAACTATGTCTTCCTTGAATATTTCCTGGAATCATTAGAAAAAAGCTACATGGCTACATTAAGCAAAAATATTGATTTGAAGGGAATCTTGTCAAAGCAATTAAGGTGTGTTTTCGTTTGTTTTTTTAAGTTACAGAGAACTTTTCATTTTTCTGATAATTTGGACATTGATTTCCTGAATGCTTCTCTTGGATCATAAACTCAAAGCAACATTATATATCACAACTTAGTATCTGACAATTTAATGTTGCACTTAAATTCGTGGTATGTTCTCAGGTGTTTTTTCTTTTTTGCCCTCCAACAAAGAGCAGAGGCTTTGCCTACAAGGGCAAAACTATGGCTAAGGCTTTGCAAATGAATGAGTCACAGAAGTAGTCTGAGTATTTTGTTTGTTCTCACCCTTCCTTCCAGTAAAAAGGAGGAAAAAAAAAGAAAAAAAAAATACCCGAATCGAAAAGCATTTTTTTCCATAGGGAATTATTCAGGTAAATTAGACATGAATTTTAGCACCACTCTAACAAATTTTTACAGACAGACTGTTTGCACTATTTTGCAAATGTTTTAGAAAGTTATCCTTGCTATTTGTAATGCATTTTCATCCCAATCCTAGCAAATCCAACTCTTGAATTTCAATGAATCTTTTGACTCAACAGACTTTGAATGAGACTCAAATCAGCAGGCTGTTCAGGGAAAAAAAAAAAAAAAAAAAAAAAAAAAAAGACTGACTTGCCAAGAAAAAGAGGTTATGCTGGAATTATTGACTAAATGCATACCAACTATTCTCTTAAATACTTGACAGCACAGCAGTCAACAGGCCAGCAGAAGTCCTTGTCTTATTCCTCACTTATCACCTTTTAGCAAACTAAAAGAATCCTCAGCATTAGCAATTTTAAATGGGAGGGAAGCAAAGCTGAGCTGAGCTGGAGCAAGAAGTTTTGGCTTCCATTTGGTTTTGATTTTCTTCACTTGCTGTTGTTCTTCCACATTCCCAAAGCAAAGAATTATGACACAAAGCTTACTTGCAAAAAATCAGAATCTCTGAATTGGATCTTAAATAAAAGTGAAAAGAGACCTCAAACAATACATCTCTCAACTTTACTTCATTATAAATCTTCAGTTTCAAAAGGTTAGCAGTAAGGGGCATTTATAATACCCAAAGGCTTTTCAATGCAACACTACAAACATTAACCAATACTTAACCACTGGGGAGAAAAAAAAGAAAAACAAAACACATCATAGATACACAAACAATTCTTATGTAATTCTATAACAAGCAATATGTTCTCTGTTAAGAAGGCCAAAAATATGCCTAAAACTGAATGCCAGCATTTGACCACAGTGGATTATTTATGAAAATACAATAACAGGAAAAGAAAATCCCGCTCAAGAGTCAGTTAGGACTAATGGCTCTATGTAGTTTATCCTACTGGTATCTTCCTATTGAATCCCAAGGAAGTTCACTTCTATTTTTACCTATAAGCGAAGTTTATTTGGTCATTATAAGGTTCCTAGGCCTAATGAAACATATCTATAATCAAACCATGAAAATGACATCGCTATCATATAAAGATTTTGGGAAAATAAAAGCATTTTATGCTTTCAAATTTAAGTTATTGCAGTTAAGAAATTTATTTATAAGTATAGAAAATGCATTATGTTTTTACATGATAATTTGGATGGAACTGATTTGTATACCAAAAACTACAAAGACCGTAGGTTTTTAAGAACAGGTAAATATTTCTCCATGGGACATAATAAATTGTAATCAAACAATTATCATAAAAATTTAACTAATTTAACTTCATTGTTTAGTACATTCGTGGTACTTACCCTACTGAAAACACCTTTAAACTACCAAAATAGAAGAACAGCAGTATCAAACAATAACTTTTCATCAAATAACTGCTTCTGCTTTTATTATATTCTTTGTATCATCATTATACACTGGCTTCTAACTTACATTATTGCAGCACCTTTAATAAGTCGAACTGAAGAGGTAGACTGTTGCCCACCCACATAACACATACCAGTTTAGCAGCAATACACATTTTTGGTTTCTCACCTTGTCAATCATTTTGCGGGCTTCCATTTCTTCAGAATTGGGATTTTCCAACTCAATAGTGTAAGTACCTTTGTCACTCTGGTCATCCTCATTGTCCTTCTCAGTAGCAGCAGAAACATGTTGGCTTTTCAACTTTTTGTCCATCTCCTGGTTCTGACTAGGCCTATGGCCGAGGCTTCCTGAACTCCTTAACAACGCAGCTTGTAAGACAGGTAAAGCAGCAGAAGGGTCTTCTGATTTTTGTTTTAAAAGTTTTGCATGTACTGCTCTGTGATGTGATGAACTGGCTTGCACAGATGAAGGAACTGCTTTCTCTCCTGATGTAGGTTTCACTCTTTCAGCTCGTGCATGAGGTGTTGGAGATGGAGATTCTGAGCACAGAGCACCTATGTTCTGAGAAAAAGAATAAGAACGTCTCTTTCGAGGATGGTCTTCATCAAAAAACTCAATCATAAAAGCAGTCTGACTCACACCAGCTTGCTCTTGCTGCTTTTCTGTGGAATGGACTTTCTGGTGAGCCTTTTTCAGCTCTGTATGATGATGTCTTAAGTGCTCTTCAAGTATTGCCCGCTTACTATAATGCCGGTGTGCACCAGCGTTTTCTGAATCACTCTGTGTACCGTCATCATGCTTATTCCCTACAATCAAAGCAAAAGAAAATAGAGCACAATGAAGCTATAAAAAAAAAAAAAAAAACACTAAACCCAACACATACAAAGTAAACTTGCATACTAAGAAAGAATTTCAAATTGTTCTTCTGTGCAGAATCCAACACATTTCTGTACCTAGCTCTGGAAATTTTGTACAGCTGCTGATGATGCATAAGCTAAGCAATAGTATCAGTGCATCTGAATTACCCTTTTCATCAGTATTGCAATCTACAGGTACTTATCAGTGATTTACAAAAGGCAGTATTTTATCAGCTGTGCTATAGCATGGAAGTGGCTTGTTTCCCAATTATATCAATTTCGTTACACAGCCATTTGATTGATTACAAATGACTACTGAAACATTCTAGGCAAGGATAAAATGAAAAAGAAGAACATTAAGACAGACCTTCTGGTACATAAGAATGCCTGTCAAGTGACAAAACTGATGTTGTTAGATGGTCTTCTCCTCACATTGTTACAACAGTTTATCATGACAAATGTCTACTGAAAATTGAAATTAATTCTTTAATACTCTTTCCAAGAAGTAGAATGAATTTTGCCATCATTCATTCCTCTCGGCATCTGATATATGCATGCAAAATGTCTGTTATTACTTATTCATTTCTCAAACTACTTTGAGATCTATGAATAAGGACTACGTACTTAATAAATCACATATAGACATATAAATATACTCAGTAATGAGGCCTGAAAAATGTATGGAAGACTGGGTACTTATACACAGTAAATCAGGCTTAACACTGAGCAACCTCATGTACAATGAAACTTTCTATACTTGCATAGTTAGGATACACAGCTACTATTCATTTAAATGGTAATTGTATGTTGGGAACCCTTACCTAGGGGACTAACAACACTGAATACTCAGTTGAAATCTTTACAGCATCCCTATTTGCCATAGAGACCTCCCTTTGTTACTTATTTGTACAGTGACTCAACAATGTGATGGGTCCTATACTTCCATACAATAACAATAAACATCAACACCACTCTGAAAGTCATATAACAATTTTAGCAGTGTGACATCAATATAGGATACTGTAGGAAAAAGCTGAGCATAAAAATCAGAAAGATTTTGCTTGTGTTGTTTTTTATTTAAAAACCAAAAATTTCAAATAAGTTAGGTACATACTCTACCCTTATGATTTGACAAAGAAGAATTAATGAGAATTAATGAGAATATGAAGAGATCACAAAAGATTACAAAATTCAGCTATTTGTTATGGCCAAATGCAACCTATAACTTACAGCTCCCTCAGTCAAAAATTTATCAAACTTCAGGAAGTTTCTGCTGCCAGGAAAGGGCTAAGGCCTTGTAAACAAAATCCTGCCATAGTGATATGGTTAATGTTTTAAAGAAGGTTCATGAATATAATACAATATCATGCAGATAAAAGAATGCTCTGTAACATTCTCTGAAGAACTACTATGCTAGTATCTTAATTTTAGTGCACCCATACAATTCTGTTTTGAAAACGTTATTTTTCAGCTTAATTTGAAGAGCCAGCCCTAAAATACAGACTTTTGATTAGAAAGACAAAACACATTGTAATGAATCCCAGCTGGGTTAAGAGTTAACCATGATAATGTTGCAGAAGCAAGAAAGTGGGAATAGCAGATTAAATCTGCTGAATTTAAAAACAGAAAATAACAGAGACTCAAAAAAATTTGTCAGAATTTTCATTCTGAAAGTTTGAATGTCACTGGAATCTTCAACTGAAAATAAAAACTACTTTCTTCTCTATTCTGTGAAGTTGGATCCAAAAGAAAGTACACTTTAGACACTAAAGATTTGATTTAATTTTATTGGAAATGTCATTGTATGCAGTGAATATGTCTTAACTGTTACTTCATTTAACAGCAGTGTTTTTATAAATATAATATCCTGCAAACATAATATAAAAATCAAAGATTTTTGTTTACTTCAGATTCCGGAGACAAACTTGACTTCATCACACATGATCAATTTAAGCAGAATAACTATACAATGTACTTTTTGTCACCAAATGATTTTCCTAGAGTACATGAATATTCACAGAACATAACTTGAACTTCCGAACTTTGATTCTGTAAAGCTATTCAGCTTTTTAAAGTAATACACAGGAAAAAGTGAAATATGTAAAATTTAACTAAAGGCTTGAGTTTGTTCTTTTTCCCTTCAAGATCAATGTTTTAAAAATATGATTTCTTTGTACCTTGTTAGCTGTACTATAATATCTCCAATTAGTATGCTTACTGTAAGATGACTTGGTATTTGGTTTACTATCCTCTTTAATATTCAATACGATATCCCTGAACAGATCCTTGCACTCCTGTGGAGTACCTATGATTTCAATTGAACTCCACAAGGGCTCAAGGACCCACTTACTGGATTCTGGTGAAGAATTGTTGCCTTCAGAAATAAGCATAGCTGGAATTACTCACTTTACCTTTTAGTCTCTTCAAGTACACTGGAACGTCACTCTTAATACTTTTGGAATCTTCTTCTGTTGGTTCCCATATCATTCTTGGGGGATTGTTCTGTGCTAGCCAATCTGCTACTTTGCTCTCTGCAGCCATCATCACATTCTGAAGCCCAGGCAGGTCCTGACCACTGGAGGAAGAAGGCTTCTTTGACTTGTGACGCTGTTCAGATGTGAACTTTGTTACGTGATCTTTGATTGTTACTTTCCCTGGAGTGTTGTCATCAAATTCAATGGTAAAGGAGGCATGCCCCGCACCTGCTGCATGGGAGCTCTGGTTATCTTTTGTGGGAATTTCATGAATAGTGCTCTCTGCTACCTGTGAAGATTGCTGGAATTCTTTTGTAGGAATTTCAAAATAACTTGGCTCCCTACAGAAAGGATAAAGTTCTTCACTTGCAGCTGCAGATTGTTCCTCAGCTTGCTTGGCATCTGTGCTGCATCCTATTAAAAAAAAATAAAAAATAGATTTCACAATACTTGGGAACTTCAGGTTCTTCAAGAATTTTCTGAATTTTTGTAAAGGCCACTCAAGAAAATTCTGTAGTAAATAGCAGAATTGTGGAGAAGATTGAGTAACATAGTTCTGGAAAAATAATTCCAGAATTACATATGAAAAGCATTACTGAAAAGACAGCTCTGGCTGTAAGGAGCGTAAAGTGGGAAAGAGCTCACTTAAATTTGACAAAGGAAATCTGCACTCCAAAAATGTTTAGATGACATAAAGGTCACATGAGTTATTAGTAACATGGAAAACAGTCATAAAACATTAGAGAAATAGTTGGGAGGATCACTATTGGCAATTTTCAAGCTATTTAGAGAAACATAGATCAAAGTGCCCCTAAAACAAGTGCTAGTGATGTGGCTTCCATCTCCTACAGTGGAGAGTTAGTTTAATTTCATTTGGTAAAAACTTGGAAAAACGACTCACACATAAACACAAGATATACATTAAGTCTGACTTGGAAGTTTTAACACTGATAGGTACTGGATAGTCTTTTGGAATTCAAACACCTTTTATATTTCTACAAAAGGTAAAATCCAAGAATCAAGATAAATCCTATTGTCATCCACTCTTATTTTACCTGTTTCCATAATTTGTAGAAGAAAAGAAAAAACAACAATAGCTGGAAGCGTGCATAATGTTATAAAATCATGCTCGAACTGGGAAAACACAGCAGAATGTGGAAAAAAGCATGGGGAAGTCCCACTATATAGACTGAATGAAGGTTAAAGCTTCTTGTGGTTGCTAGCAAAGCTATTGATGTGTCTTTAAGAAAACAAATCTTCTGGTTGCATTTCATGAAGCAGTAAGCCAGCCAAAATATCTGGTATAAAGATGTGCTATAAGCAACAGATGCTTGAGATGTTAGCAGCAATGGCAAGTTACGTTCCAGCAAAGAATTCTGAATAGTTCCTACGTGATTTATCATGAACCACATTAAGATGTTTTAGAAATCAAATTAGATTGCCAAGAAAAGGAGTAAGAATGCAATTAAGAGATTTCTGGGGCTAAAAATAGCCACACGATATCAGCTGACACAGTTAACATTTGTGTATGAAATAATTAAGCAATAAGGTAGCAATGGAAACATGCATACTATAAGTCAGGAGTTTAAGGGGTCAAGGATGCAGGACAGTTTAATACACCTATGCTGTTCTTTGCAAACATTTGCTTCTTGTGAAGGTTTAGGAAAAGGGTAAAACTTAAGAAATAAAAGAGGAGAGTAGTTTGATAAAGAGAAATGGAACTAATAGCATAATAGTTAGAAAAGTTGGAAAAGAATGATGTTAGGTAGGGATAACACAAGTCCATATTCTTTATTGATCACCATGCTTTCATACCAATAGGATTAAAGAACGTTAATGCAGGTACACAGTTACTTTATTTCATCTATAAGTAGCTGCTACAAGCCCAAAAGATGTTTAGAATTCAGACATTTTTTAAACTCTGTTGTTGCAGGCTAAGAATACCCCTGCTAACATGTTTGACTGATACCAGTTCTTTCTAAACCAGCCCCTACACTGTCAGCTCTTAAACCAGCCTGTGTTACCTCATCCCTGGCAGGTACATTTTATGCACTACAACAGCACCTGACTACACCACGTTCTGAGAAATGGCATCCTCCAACCTGAAAACTCTTATGACAGCAGATAGAGCAATAAAGGATGAATCTATTTTACAGACGCTTGTCTTCTAGAAGACCCGGGGTTAAGTGTTCTATCTAGAGCAGGTTGCCCAGGATCATGTCCAGATGGCTTTTGAAGATTTCCAAGGAGGAACACTCCACAACTTCTCTGGGCAACCTACACCAGTGCTCTGACACAGTACAGTAGTGCTTCCTGATGTTCAGACAGAAACGCTTGTGTTTCAGTGCCCACTACCTCTTGCCCTGGTACTGGACACCATGGAAAAGAGTCTTGCTCTGTCTTCTTTGCAGCTCCCTTCAGGTACTTACATACATTGCCAAGATTTCCCCTGAGCCTTCTCTTCTCCATGCTGAGCAGTCCCAACTCTCTCATGCTCTCCTCATAGTAGAGGTGCTACAGTCTCTTGATCATTTTGTCTTCGAAGCCCTCTGTTGGACTCTTCCCAGTTTGTCTAGGTCTCGCTTGTACTGGGGAGCTGGGAGAGTGGGAACAGAATTGGACACAGAAAGGTGTCCAGGTGCACCTTCAACTATGCTGAAGGAGCAGAAGGATCACCTCTCTTGACCTGCCAGCAATAGGCAATACTTTGCCTAATACAGCTAAAAATACCATTAGCCTCCTTAGCAGCAAAGGCACATTGCTGACTCGTGTTCAGCCTGATGTCCAACAGGACCACCAGATCCTTTTCTGCAGAGCTGCTTTCCAACAGGGTGGCCCCCAGCAAGTACTGATGCCTGGGACTGCTCCTTCCCAGGTGCAGGACTTCACACTTCTTGTTGATCTTCATGAGATTCTTGTTTCCCAAGATACTGTATTTAAAGAAATATTTCTACTTTGGGGCCTGGAAAGTGTAATCTACTGGCCAGACAATAAACAATATTTTTCAGAATATATGAAATCATTGGTTCATCGCCATCTTTTGATTTTTGAAAATGGTTAAGATTGAAGCCAAAACACATCAGAGGTGTGGTAGGCTAAGGCTGAGTGCGTCTTTAACACTGGTTTGTAAGCATTGATGGACAACTTCAAGAAAAATCTTCTGTAAAATTTCCCTGCAATGAATTTAACATTTGAAGTCAACTGTTTATACTATTTTATTCTAATATTTGATTCTAATATTTTTATTTAAACAGATGATATAATGCTTTTTAAATCTAAATTATGACAGTTAGTTTATTCAAAAGAATTGAGAAAGTGGATTACAAATGTAAAACAATTTCCAGTCTAGAAAAATTCCAAGGAATTATTTTTATGAGAAATATCCAAAGTACAAGTTAACGTTAGTTACTTAAAAATACTGTTTACATTCAGAAATATTTGCATTTTTAAGAGAGTTAAATGCATAATCATTGATTAGAATCAGCAATAGAAAGCAAGGATGAAACAAAAATTTAAGGTGAATACTGATCTAAATCACTCTTCCGAATTTTTCAGAAATACTAAATGCAAGCCCTTATTGCTTTCTATATATACACACAAAGATAAGGCTACTTTACAATGAATTTCTATTATAAAGTCATCTGCAAAGCTAAAGGAAATTGTCTATCAGACCAAATATAAATAGATGTAACAGATAAACCTCAAGCAAATTCTTAAAGTAGTAGTCATCACAACTCTGTAATAGCAATAATTATTATTTATAAACAGAACTAGCAGAGTACTTATATAGCAAGAAAATCCAAATTTTGTGAAATTGAAAGTATAGGCATCTGAAAGAAGGAGCTCTCATTCTAAAACAGACTAGAGCTACAAAAGAACGGTGTGATGATTTCTACAGGACAAGCAAGGAAGAAAAAAATGTCGCTGTTGTACAGGCATTTGATGATTATTAATAAAATAGTCTCCTAGAACATCCAGAGCTCACTAAATGGGAAACCATGTAAAACCAACGCTCACTTTTCAACATTAACAGCATTATACTTTCTAGGACTTTTTTTTTCCCTTAAAATATCAAACACACAGCTAGTCAGTACGTTAAAATTTTACTTGACAACCTAGACAACGGATGTGGCAGATGTTCTGCTATTCAATATCTATCCTATACACAAGAAAGTGTGTGCATATATGAAGTTATTATCAACAGCAAATATAGGGTAAAATCTTAGAAGACATTTTCCAGTGTTCAGATGCTTTTAAAAAGTTCTGTATTTTTAAGGCAGAAGGACAAAATTGTAACAATAAAACTTGTAAAATAAAATTGTCTGGAATTTACACAGCTCTTCTTGAAAAAAAATTGTGTAAATGTGGAGCAAAATATTTATTTTCAGAAGGTATGAAAAGAGGCCAGAATGCCACATTTATACAATATCCCCGAATATTTTTGTATTTAATTTCATATTTGGCTGAAGTCAGTGTTTTCAGTTGCTCGTTAATATTCCCCTTTTCCCTTTTTTCTTCTTTCCATATTACACTTAGCTTTTAGTTTCTGAAGCAATCCAGTGGTCTAACAGCATTATTTTTCATTTGATATTTAAAGCCAAATTGTGAAGAATACATAAAATGATTTACCTAATACTAAAGAAAACAACCTTTGTCTTCTAATGTCATCATATCCTGTCTAATCAAAGCGTATCAGAATTGCTCTCTAAAAAATACAAAGTAGTATCATATAGATATGTCCACCTCTCATAATAAATAACTTAAATGAATGCTTTCAGGGAGTTGAACAAAAGAAAACAACTAATCTTAAATATATTGTAGTCATGGCTCTAAAAATTTCTGAGCACTCCCTGGTGCATAGTGTCTACATTCACTTCTCTATCTTCGCAAAGCAAGTGCAGCACATGCATGTATTCCAGGCCAAAACTCAGTAAAATTCTAGAACAAATTTCTCAGAACTTTAATGTTAACATTGATTAAATACATGCATGTAATCTCTTACACATACGGCTTACACCGATATTTCTAAAATACTGGTTAGCCTGCTTTAGCCTAGAATGACTCTTTCGTGTATGTAAGAACATTTAATCTGATATAGAGTTACACAATGCTGGAATATGCTGGAATTCAAAAAGTACTTCATGCCAAACAGAAAAAAAAAGGATTTCAGGCTCTTAAAACCTATTTAAAAATTATTACTTCTGCCTTTTCTTAGATTTCCAGTAAAGGTATTATTGATAAAACATTCTACAAGTACTAATTAGATTAGCAGAAAATGTATTTTTTTTTTTTTTTTTTTTTTACTTTTCCAGGAAGCGAGAATATAACACATGGCCAGAATATTAACTACACACCCAGGAAACTTGTCATTAACATGTAAGCTTAACAGCTGCAGCATAAATAAAACAATGTCATATCATCAGTTTATATGCAACAGATGATTTGAATTGGGGCTAGTAGATTCATGGATCACTAAATTAAAGCAACATGCACGTCTGGGAAAAAAAAAGAAAAAAGTTTTTTTTCTTTTTAAAATTTTCCAGGCTTTTCTATTCCATTTTCAAATAACTTCCATTAGTGAGCTTCCATTGAGACAGAAAGACAGTAACACTAAAATAATCCTATTAACTTGAGACTGTAAAGACTAATTGTCTATAGTTGGCTTAGCAGAAACAAATCTCCCATTTGAATCTCCTCATTAAACCTTGCCCCATCTGTTATAATTCATGCCTTCTTTTCTATTCAGGGAATAATCATTAAAGCATAAAGCAAATTC
The DNA here is from genome assembly GCF_964211825.1 of Aythya ferina. Taxonomy (NCBI): domain Eukaryota; kingdom Metazoa; phylum Chordata; class Aves; order Anseriformes; family Anatidae; genus Aythya; species Aythya ferina. Next base: position 28,380,357 of record NC_140298.1, read on the forward strand.
TTCACAGCATTAATTTGTTAGAATGATCAACATGATGCTTCGTGTATTTGAGTTACTTAAGAAAAAGTTTAAGAACTTACATAAGTTAACTCATCTGTAATTAATTCTTGTAGGCAGTTTATATCAAGAACCTTGCTCCAAATTGGTGTTTTAAATACATAATTTTAGCACATAAAAGAACAAATAACTGCATCCACTTTGAACAGTTTTTGCTAAATTAAAATTTATTTTTTGGTTCAAAAATATCCAGACATTAAGGTCTTGTGAAGTTTCCGATTTTCTTTCATTGTTTCTTTTTAGTGACTTCCAATTATTATACTCAGCTATGTTATAAGACATAAGCCCATAAAGAAACTACAAACTTCTTGAAAATTAACTTCATGGAAGTTGTATGGAATTTAATTGTAGGCCACAGGGGCCTGTAAAACTTATCTCTTTATTTTAAAATCATATGAAAACCTTTAGGATATTTTCTGTATGCTTCTATACAGATGAAATTAGTGTTTGGAGACTGAGAAGGAAAATACTGTTTCTTATCTGGTCTGTCCTCTCAGGCTCTCTGCCAACACCACTGAAAAACATCCACAACAGTTGAAAACCAGATGAAGAGAAACATGTGACTGATGTGCCATTAGTAAGAGATTAAGTGACAGACAGAGAAAGAAATCACTCTTCTATACATATTTACACATCCTCTGAAATTAAAGTATTCTGCAAAAAGTGTAAGTACCCCCCCATGTGTATTAAAAAAAAAGAAAAATCAGAAATAATTAGTCCATCTTATCTATCCATCCTTATGATTACTTCACCAAGACAAATTATTTCAAAAATATCCCCGTCAATGTAGTTGTGTCTAGAATACGAAACCAAACTGTAACTCCTTGATTAGTTTGAGACAAAGTCAACATCTTATTTTTCTTTGAACTCAGAACTAAGACAGAAGCACTGATCACTTTGTGAAAAGACTCTTGGTAAAGTGAATAAAAACATTGTAAACCACTTGATGCTATATTGCTTCTGAAAAAGCAATTAAAAAAAAAGGAAAATAACAAACATAGCTACTAAATAGAAGCTGGAATATTGTGTCAGACCTTGTTAATTGTACTGCATCAAAACCACAGACTTCCAGATGTTTTTTAATAATCTATTTTTTAATGAGGGTAAACAACCTGCATGTTTCTAAACTAAAACAATGTAGATAGATATATGCAAGTAGAAAAAGCATCATGATTTCATATTTTTGTTATTTTGCTTTGGCACAGTGACTGTCATCAAAGAAATAAAAACACAAATACCAGAGACTACCAACCCTTTTTTTAGTATATGCAGCAAGGAATAGAGTCAGAGGAATCATAGACAATAGTTAATGTTTCCTCCAGTCATGAAAGAGAGAAGAATCATTTGGCTAGCAAATGTAAGAATGGTATAACTTGAAGGCAAGGGCTTGATTATTTTTCTTTGTAACTGATGACATATATTTTTTGAGAAAAAAAACAAAACAAAACAAAACAAAAAAACACATAACAGTCTGCCTTCCATTATTATTGACATTAGGAAAAAAGATTGTATTCCTTAAGAATGCTTAGAAGCATTTGAGGAACACATTTCTAGACTGAACATGGATTTGAACTGGAGTTATAGAACCAGAGATTTCTAATGCAGGATATTAATTCCGTACTTAAAAAGCCTCCATAGTAGCACACAATAGCGCCTAACACCATCTACAGTAGACAAGCCTTTGACACACACAAAGCGTCCTACAACTGTACTCCACTATGACCCAGTTGTTTTCCTATGCAACAAAGTTGTTTTAGTTGCACAACTATCGCTACACTAAACGATTTCTCCTGGTTTCCCTTCTACTAGTCCAAATCTCAAACGACTTACTGTCAGAGTCATGAGTAATTTAGACTAGTAAGAAAAAGATAGCTATGGAGTTGGAGTTGATTTCATTACACAGAAGTGTTTAGTTTGTTCTCACTTGTTTTAGAGATTATTCCAATTCCTGCAAAATAGGATTCATGATAACCACAGCAACTACCATTATAGTAAGAGAGAAACTCCCACCTCAGTAGTTTAAAGAACTCCGAAATTAAAACAGTTGAGCCTTAAATGTGCACCTAAACAGCTAAACAAAGATAGGTTGAATTTTGCCCCAGCTTCAGTAAGTTTTGAAGCTATGCCCTTTATTAGAAAAGCAGTCACTTTATTTATATGTCTGATGATAGATTTAGGAGCCTAATTATAGACATTGAGATTTAGGTTTTGGCAACACACACTGCAACTAGACAAGCTGACTAAAAAAATATGTATTATGGGGAAATAAACTTGATAAACAGTTTATCTTTAGATTATGTAAATCTTTACTGCATAAAATATGAAATACAATTCCTGCTAATACAACATTACTAAATTACATGACAGAAAGTTAGCACGGATCACCTTATATAGCCAAGGGTCAAAAGCAAAACAAAACAAAAAAAGTGATTTTATTAAAATATCCCACTTTAATCTATAATTTTTAGTACATGAAATGACAGGTATGGACTAAATTGATAAAGAGACGCTGGTTCTGGAAACATTTCTATATTTACTGACAAAACTAGTATTAGATACTAGAAAAGTGATGTATCTTGTCTGAAATTGGTCTCTGGAAATTTCTGGTTCCTTGAGAATAACTTTTCAAAGTTAAATTTTAGTAGGCTTTCATCTGTGCAACCCATCTGTGGAACTTAGAAAAACTGATATCCATTTAGTTCTCTAGTTCAGAATACATGTACTCTACTAAGCAGCAAAAGCCCTACAAATATTTAAAAGAAAGAGAGAGTAAGAAAAAGAAAAGATAAACTTACCCGAAGCCCCTGTCTCATGCATTTTTTCTTCACGTTTGCTGTCTGGTTTACAACCACTTTTTTCATCTGCTTCATCATCACCCCACCAGGCTGGCTGTCCATACAGAGGTGTACCACGAGGCATGGCAGAAAGATCTATAAAAAAAAAAAGCCCACAGCAGAGGAAATTGCTTTTCTGTTTAGTTTTGGTATTTAGGTTCAAGCAACAAGAAGAGAGAGTGATTTGCCAGGATCATTTCTCCTGGAAGCTGAATTGAATTGGTTGCATGCAACCAACTTAGAGGCTGGATAAGTGATCTGAGTTCTAAATATAAAAGCTTACTAATGACCTGATCAAAACTTCTGGCACAAACATTTCTGCAAAGGCAGCTGACATCTCTTATTGTTACCCTGATGTCTGCAAACACTATTTTCTGCATTCAGTTTGGAGTCATCAGTACAGCAGTACATTCCTAAAAGCTGTTCATTGCCATTTCTTTGAGAAGAGTCTCACTTTTACCCACATTGACCTTTTGTTGAAATCTGAACTCACAGCATGAAAAAACTGATCAAATTTTGCAGTGCTGCCAAGGTTCCAAATCACTGACAGCTACTACAGAGTGCTGAAAGTTACCTAGTGTAAAACATCAGTGAGCACAATTTTAAAATAAAACAGGAAACAAACAGAAGACAAGCTGCTGTACAATAAAATTGTTTGTTATATAGGATACATAAACATGATTAAACACACTTGAACACAAAGGTTAAGTAAGGAAAGACACCATTATAATTAAGATTTGTACCTTCATGATAAATTGACTGGATTCGTTTTGATTTGAACTCCTGAGAGGATATTCACGCTACTGAGATTTAGCTATTTCAGTATCATACATATGTATTGAGGATACTTTAAGAAGTTTTTATATAAAAGAACATGACCTGTTCAAATCCATCTTAGTTGTTGTCTATTGCTTTGTCTGCCATGATTTTCGTTGTTTTTATTCAACAGTTACATATAATTTCATAGCCATGCCAAAGAGCAGCATGATTTGAAGATATTAACTACTTTTAAAACAAAACAGTAACAAAAAAGGACAAAAAAACACTTCAGTTAATACTCAATTGTTTTTAAAAACATGGTGGCTGATGCTCGTGCACTGAATTAGCAATAGGAAACAGCTTTGCATACAGTCAGTGAGAGAATCAATTCCCAAAATGCTTATAAATTGCAGTCAAATATAAAACTCTATCATTAACTTTTACTGTTATTTTTGGAATAGTAAAGAGAAAGCGAAGCTGAGAAGAAAACCCACTGTGCTCACTATAAAAATTTAAGAGGACCTAAATGCTGGAAAGCAATATTAAATAGGAATACTAAGTTATTGGCTAGGCTTTATGTATCCTTAATAGGATGTCAGATTAGCCAAAAGTTAGTTATACCACTGAGTCCTATAGGTGGTGGAGAGAATTACTTGAAGTAAGCCTTCCAGAAGAATGGATTCAACCTAAACAATGTTGTAACTGCCTTGAATTAAGAAGTCAGACCTAGCCAGAATAATATTAAAAGCACAACAATACACAATTCCTTTCTCATTCTTGTGGTTATCTCCTGTAGTAGCTTGTAGCACAGCAAGCAATTATGGTCAGGTAATTCCTAAAATGAACAATCAACTTCGTTGTGTGGCTTGCTTAACATTAAGACATCTGTGGCAAAGCCACCATGACACAATACATAAATATTAAATATAAACATATATAAAGATGATGTAGAAACAAGATAGAAACTAGTTTCCACCATTTTTGTACAATAGAATGCTTAAATTCCATCCTATCATCTAACAATGTATGCTAATATCTATTAAAAACAAAAAACAAACAAATAAACAAACAGAAAATAAATCAAAAGAAGGAAAACACTTGGGAATGGTGGTGAAAAAAACGAAAAATAGTCCTATAGGAACAGTAGGAACAGTTTGTACAATTCAACTGTAAAAAAAACACATCACTTTACTGCCATAGATACTGGAAATTTCTGATTCTTGAGAAAAGAAATACAAAGATCTGTTAAATGCTGCTTAAAAAGAATCCTTTAGGAGCTTTCTTAACATGTGGATGCTAGGAAAAAAGGCAGAAGCTAAATTTAGAAAGTTATTAATTATTCTTATAATACATTTAATATTTCACATGATGTTTCTACATCTAATTGAACAATTTCAAAGGCACCCCAACAAAGCAAATAAATAACCTTTCAAAGTTTACATTTTTTTGCTGCCAAAATGCACCTTACCTATTGATTTCTCTTCAGATTTCAGTGCTTCAGTAGTCTTGTTGTGCACTTCATTTGTGGAGTCTGTTCCTTTGGACTCTGTAGTTTTGGAGCTAGTTTGCTTTGACCCTTCTGCCTCTGAAGATTTTTGGGATAACTGGAGTTGGCTTGTAAATTTTTCATGCTAATGTAATGTTAAATAAATAAATAAATTATCTCAAAGAATGTAAAAAACTTTTACCAGTAACTATGCAATGACAGAAAAACATCTAGGAATGGTCCATTATTACCTTAAGTGCTTCTTCAGGTACTCTCATCTCTCCTCTGACAACAGTAAAAAGATTAGTATGTAGGAAATGCTAAGGAAAACGCTTAACTCACAAGACAACTTTCTGCAAAGGCGATAGTTCTGTAGTCTATTCTGCTATTACAGTAGTGACAATTGTTTTACAAATCTATTACTGTACAGACTAGAATGCACAATAATACATGTACTTCTGAAAGCAAATGCACAATATAACTATTTACTACTTGTAAATAGAACATTGAATAGATACCTTAATGTTGCAATAAGTTTTCCTTTTGTTTTCATTTAGTAGTTTGCTGAATAATTACTTGCAATCTTTACAATTTGCATACAATTTCCTGTAATACAAGAATTTTCTTATTTGCCTCAAAGTAATGTTTGTTTGCAACACAAAAGTTACATGTTAAGAATGTTACAGCAATAGCTATACAGAGGTTTTAAATAGCAATTGAAAATCAATGTTTCTTTTTGTTAAGAAACAACAACATGTACTTTATCAATACTTCTGACCAAGGCATAGTATTCCAAAACCTGCGATTTTCTCGTAAAGAAACAGGTATTTCAAAGTTGCTTCTCTAATAGTATGAGAACATTTCATTTAATGCAAACATACTTTTCAGCAAGAAAAGCCTGTCAGCACATTGTGCATTTTTTATGACAAGGATATCATATCCAAATCTCAGCTTATCTTCTAACTTCAGAGTGATGTATGTCTGTTCTGGAATCCTCACATCATTCACAAATGTCTAGAAATAAATGAAGACAGATACTGTTAAATTGAAAAAAAAAAAAGGTCACTAAACTAATTTTATAAGAACGTTTTCAGCATTGCAGATTTTCTACCAGTGATTCACTGGGCAATGTTACCTCAAATTAGCATCTAACATCATTATTTTTTTTTGTAGCTTGCATTTTCAATCTCAATTAGCTGTCAGAATTGACATACCATTACATTTGTGCACCTTTTCATATTATATACATAAGTTCTGAGGTAGTTTATAATTTCTAAACATTGTTAAAAGACTTAATGGAAAACAAACATGGACCAAGTTACTGCATCCAAATAATTCCACATACCAGTGATAAATAACTCAATGTACTGCGACTCCTGAACGGCAACAGATATAACAACACTTGTAAGCAGAAACAATTATTCTAACAGCTAGCAGCAAAACAGGGCAAATTCCATGGTCTTAACAATGTCTTTTGAAAATTCAGTTTTTGTACCAAAACTAATCCTCCCTTCCTTCAAATCACTGTTGGAAACAGCAGGAGAAATCAGACAAGCTTTCTGGGATGTGAAGAAGGATTTACGTACCTGAAAGTTTGCCTTATTTCACCAGCCACATCAGTTGGCTGTTAAGAGGTAGTACAGAACAATTCAGACCTCGCAGTCTGTGTGGTTGGCAATCTTAATAGCAACAAATAACAAAAAGCTTACAAAAAGATACTGGTATTAACTTCCACAGAACACCTGAGAGGTAGACAACAGCTAATTACAGAAGCAACAAGGAGGAGGAATAATACATGTTAAAATCAAACTGGATCTTAGAAAGGTAATTTGGAAGATTTGGCAAACAATACCATCAATTTTCAAAGGAAAAAAAGACATTAAACTTAATTCTGGAACTCAGATCCTTGAAGAATCCATCCACCATATGAGCTGAGAAAAAGCTTCTGCACAGCAACTTGCCTCAAACTATTCCTCAAGGCTGAAGCTCAAAGCTGAACTTACACTCAAAGCTCCTCTCCCCTACATGTATGTTCTCCCTGGGCTTTCTTGAAATCTTCCTTCTCCTTTTACCTTAAAAGAATGTAGCATCCAAACATACAAGAATGTAGCATCTTCCCCATAAGAAATACGACTAACTAGTAACATATGACCAGTCTCTTGTTTCTTGGTTATATTTCCCTCATCCTCTTTTTCAAATCATTAAAAAGCCTTCATTTAGGACAAATTCAGGGGAAATAAAATATTTATGGTTCAGCTGGATGAGTCTGTTGCATTATTTTATGAATTATTTATCAGTGGTATCATTTTCTGTACCTTAAAAAAAATACAGATTCTTGTTCATTTCTACTTTTTAGAACAACCAAACACTAGTTCTACAGATAGGAGATTAAACATTCAGAGAGAGCTTTGCGGAAAGACATTTACTATTGTTTTGTGCCAGTTTTAGGGACTCTAAATGCCACAACCATGCAGGATCGTTCTATTTTAAACTTGCAAATTCTACAACAGTATGTACGTTTTTAAGGACTGGAGCAGCTCAAGACTGGCATCTTTAAAGCACTTTAAAGTTAGGAGTACACAAAAAAAAATAAAACTTTAATAGATAGGCAAGCCAAGTATCTGAATCTTTAAACGCTTGTTTTGTTCATCTACATTGAGTATTAGATGAAATCTCTAAGGATAGAAATTATGTCCTCCCCTAAAATAATAAAGGGGTCTTCTGTTTTGTCCTTTTTCTAAATAAAAATAATGTTTATCTCATTTATAAAATTGACGTAGGTATCTTTCACAAGAAATAAGAATTAAAGGTACAACTATTTACCGGTTAGTAAGCTAAAACTTAAGAGCGGTATTTAATGCATATTTATTCTACTTAAACATTATGAGAGTCCAGAGCAAAAACCCATGCCAAGAATATCCTCAAGACAGCCTGAATCTCAGTAAATTACCAAAATTCAGACTGCTTTGAGGACACACAAAGAAGAAAATACAGTCTGGATTCCTTTGATATTGGTGAAATAATTATTTTATATTAGAAACTGTACACTTTCCTCAGAAAAGACAAATTCATCCATTTTTTTAGTATGAAATAAAAAGATTTGCAAGAATGAGCTGGAGAATTACTTGTTTTTTGGAAATAAAGCATTATGTGAATCTGATAAATTTTTTTTTTTGCTTTATTTTCAGATCTAGACATACAAAGTCCAGAATGAAGACTTGTCTCATTTTCTCTGAACTGAGCATGAATTAGCCACACAGATATGAGTGTTCAGGTACCAGGGCATCAACTGCAATCCCAGCCCATCTTGTGAAAGTGTATTGGGCTCACTAAACTCAAAAGAAACAGTCTTATGCATTGGCAGTGGCCTTCTCCCCTTAACCCTCAAATTACCTTTAGTGGCTAAAGTGCATTACACCAGAAACGTTCTCGAAGGAAATCAAACTAATTGCAGAGACTCAAAATAAATGTTTGTTCTTGATGAAGGAAGATAAGAATGGGTGGAAACCAATGAAGCAAAAGCAGGACCTTTCTTCCACAGTACTGAAAGAACATGTGTAGTACTTTTGGAAGAAAGAAGGCCTCAGGCCTACATTAAAGGGAGAGCTTATCTGTTGATACCCATATTACCTCCTAATTACCTACCTAACTCAATTTAAATGCAGTTTTCAAGGAAGAGTAAAATTCTGAAGGAACTACTCCTGTTGGTTGGGTTTTGTTTTTAAACTAGAGAGAACAAAAATGCTGAGTCTTCACAGAAACCATGGGCTTCCTTACATACCATGTCCTTGTAGAATCACATATGCTTCTATCTCACCTTTATGAAACACCAAATCACAGAAAAGTTAAGGTTTGAAGGGACATCTAGAGGTCACCTGGCCACACAAGTTTATGTACACATGACATTAAGAATTAAAATGCCGTTATAAAAAAATACAAATTGGTTCTCAGATCCAGTAGATAAATGGTTCTCCTACAACTTGCTTTGAACTTTTCATCTGGCACTCTCCAAAAAACTTGGAAGAGAGGCATAAGAAAATTACTTGTATCATTATTAAAAAACCTTGTATAGTAAACCACCTTCTTTTTGAGACCAAATATAACATTATTTACCAAGGGTGATGGTTGCATTTCAAACAACTCAAAAAAAAACAATCAAAAAACCAGATGTGCACTCACATGTACACAATTGGCCTAGAAATTGAAACACAGAACTTCCATAAAGATACTGAGGAATAAGACAAAGGAGTAAGAAAAACCTCCTCCTACAATTTTGAGACACTTGACCACTAACTAGTGGCTCTCTGTGTTATGTTCTTCACTAGAAACTGACAGAAGCACAAAAATACACTGTTACTCTTCAGTGGCAACTGAGTAAAAAAGTGTCTGAAGAACTGGACCCACAGATACCAGACACAATTTAAAACATTTCACACAGACTAGTGAGAAAATGAGCATCCCTCAAACAAGTAAAGATGACCTTTGAAAACGTCAGTTGCAATGCTAGAACAGTTATCTGTCAAGATTATGAGCGACACTATGTTAGAGAATCGGTGACCATGGAGAGAAACTGACACTCAATAATGCTGATTTTAAATTTCTTCAAAGATTAAAGAACTTACACACCATACAAAAGGTCAGACTGGTAGAGGAAGAAATGGAGCAAAGTAACAGGTATGAGGTTCTAGAACACGACAGTCAGAACAATGAAGTAGATGAAAGCCCATCCCAGTTGGAGAGGGTGCCTAAGGCAAGGCAACCTACCCCCCCGCATTGCTACATCATCTGTCAAAAGAGAAAGAAGGGTTATTGTCATGGGGGACTCTCTTTTGAAAGGGACACAGGGCCCAATATGCCAACCAGACCCAACCCACAGGGAGGTCTGTTGCCTCCCCAGGGCTCGGGTGAGAAACTTTGCTAAGAAAGTCAAGCACCTGGTACGGCCCAATGACTACTACCCGCTACTGGTCTTTCAGGCTGGTAATGATGAGGTAGCAACAAGAAATCCTAGAGTGATCAAAAGGGACTTTAGGGCTTTAAGTCTTGGCCCAGTCCCACAGCTACAACATCATCGGCATAAGCAAAACCTGGTGGGATGAGTCCTGTGGCTGGTGTGCTGCAATAGATGGCTACAGGTTCCTCAGGAGGGACAGGTGGGGTAGGCGAGGTGGTGGGGTGGCGATGTATGTGAAGCATGGGCTGGACTGTGTGGAACTTCAAGTTGGTGATGGCAAAGTTGAGAGCCTCTGGGTAAGGATTAAGGGATGAACAAATAAAGGGGATGTCGTAGTGGGAGTCTATTACAGACCACCCAGCCAGGATGACAATGTCGATGAACTGTTCTTTGCAGAACTAGGAGATGCCTCGAGCTCAACTCTCCTTGTCCTTATGGGAGATTTCAACTTGCCAGAAGTCAATTAGGATCACCACACGGCTGACACAAGCAAGTCCAGGAGGTTCATAAAGCATCTAGATGATAACTTCTTGGTGCAGGTGCTAAGGAAGCCAACTAGGAAAGGTGCCCTCCTAGATCTGTTGCTAGAGAACAGAGAGGGTTTTGTGGGAGACGTGGCAATTGGTGGCCATCTTGGTCATAGTGACCATGAAATGGTTGAGTTTAGAATTTATGGCAACAGAAGGAAAACTGCCACCAAAACTTCAGCCCTGGATATGGGGAAAGCAGACTTCAGGCTGCTCAGGGAACTAGTCAGCAAGGTCACCTGGGAAACTGCTTTTGAAGGCACTGGCGTCCATCAGTGCTGGTCAGTCTTTAAGCACTGCCTCCTAAAAGCACAAGATCAGGCAATTCCAAAATATCAGAAGCCAGGTAGGCGGGGCAGAAGGCCAGCTGACCAGGGCTCTTCTACTGGAGCTTAGGTGAAAAAAAGCAAGTGTAGGGCTGCTCGAAGGAGGGTCAGGTGACACAGAAGGAATACAGGGATGCTGTTTGTGTTTGTAGGGAGAAAATTCGTGTGGCCAAAGCCCAACTAGAGTTGAAGCTGGTTATGTCTGTGGGAGATAATAAAAAGTTTTTGGTTTTTTTTTTAGATATGTGAACAGAAAAAAGGAGGACCAAAGGAAACACAGGTCCACTACTTGATGGGGAAGGTCTCCTCACAGACAATGACAAAGGCAAAGCAGAGATGTTTAATGCCTTCGCCTCTGTCTTCAACACTGATGATGGGCTTTGGGACCCAGGGTGGCCTGAACTGGAGGACCATCACGATGGGAACAACAAACTCCCAACTGACCCTGAACATGTGGGGGATTTGCTGCTCCGCCTGGATCCATACAAGTCCACGGGTCCGGATGGGATTCATCCCAGGGTGCTTAAAGAGATGGCTGATGTCATTGCGGGACCTCTCTCTATTATTTTTCAATGATCTTGGGAATCTGGAGAGGTCCCAGTAGACTGGAAGCTGGCAAATGTTGTACCAGTTTTCAAGAAGGGTAAGAAAGAAGACCCTAGCAATCACAGGCCTGTCAATCTCACGTCAGTGCCTGGTAAAATTATGTAGAAGACGATTCTTGAAGTTCTTGAAGCACACCTGGGGGACAACGTGGTCATTGGTCCCAGCCAACATGGGTTCATGAGGGGTATGTTCTGCCTAACAGATTTGATTTCCTTTTATGATAAGATCACCCATCTAGTCTATCAAGAGAAACCAGCTGATGTGATCTTTTTGGACTTCAGCAAGGCTTTTGACATGGTTTCCCATAGGATCCTACTGGACAAAATTTTTGGACTTAACAAAAACATCATATGATGGGTGAGCAATTGGCCGATGGGCAGGGCTCAAAGGGTTGTGGTAAATGGGGCCAAATCTGACTAGCGGATGATCACTTGTGGGGTCCCCTCAAGGCTCCATTTTAGGGCCAGTCCTCTTCAATGTTTTTATAAATGATTGGATGTAGGACTAGAAGGTGTTCTGAGCAAATCTGCCAACGACACCAAACTTGGAGGAGTTGTGGACTCGGATGAGGGTGGAAAGGCCTTGCAGAGAGACCTAGACAGATTGGAGAGCTGGGCGATCACCAACTGCATGAAGTTTAACAAAAGTAAGTGCTGGGTCTTGTACTTGGGACAGGGCAACCCTAGCTTTACGTACAGACTGGGCGACGAGACGCTGGAGAGCAGCCCCGCAGAGAGGGATCTGGGGGTTGTGGTTGACAGCAAGTTGAACATGAGCCAGCAGTGTGGCCTGGCAGCCAGGAGGGCCAACGGTATCCTGGGGTGCATCAAGCACGGCATTGCTAGTCAGTCGAGGGAGGTGATTGTCCCGCTCTACTCTGTGCTGGTGCGGCCTCACCTCGAGTACTGTGTGCAGTTCTGGGCACCACAGTACAAGAAGGACATTAAATTGTAGAGTGTCCAGAGGAGGGCGACGAAGGTGGTGAAGGGCCTAGAGGTGAAGACATATGAGGAGCAGCTGAGGTCACTTGGCCTGTTCAGCCTGGAGAAGAGGAGGCTGAGGGGGGACCTCATTGCAGCCTACAACTTCCTCACAAGGAGGAGTGGAGAGGCAGGTGATCTATTCTTTGTAAACACCAGCGATAGGGCCCGTGGGAATGGTGTCAAGCTGAGGCAATGGAAGGTTAGGCTGGATATCAGGAAGAGGCTCTTCACGAAGAGGGTGGTTTCACACTGGAACAGGCTCCCCAGGGACGTAGTCACTGCACCAAGCCTGTCTGAATTTAAAAAGTGTTTGGACTGTGCACTTAGTCACATGGTGTAAACTTTTGGGTAGACCTGTGTGGTGCCCGGAGTTGGACTTGACAATCTTTACGGGTCCCTTCCAACTCGGGATATTCTATGATTCTACGAACATGCATTTATATCCTGGAAACATTAAAAAGGAGAATGAAAAAAAAAAGTTGAATGTCTTGAAAAGCCGAATGTCACTTTACTACAGATTTCATAGATAAAAAGCAATAGTGTAGTAAGCACACAAAAAATGGAGTCATACATGTATTTTGGAATGTCTTATTGGTGTTACAGTAACAAGAAAGCTTATATTGAGAAGAACAACTCTTTGGAGAATTTAGCTACCATTTTCTCCAGGAAGTCATCAACAAAGTCTGCCAAAACCAAGTCAGATGTTACAGCCACGGTGTAACAAGCAAGCTTTCTCACTAATTTATCTACTTTATTTATGTTATCTAATTTATCACAGATACTATTAGATTTAGTAGCTCTCTCCCCGATCCCCACACCAGAAACTATTTTCCAAAAGGCGACTTAAAACAGCCTTTACACACAGAAGCTGGCTGAATTATGCTATAATATAGTCACAGAAAGATAACCATCCAAAAATTTAAAGTTAAAATCAAGATCATTGGTCTGAAGGCATGTGCTGGATTTTTAGGGTTCTGTTGGCTTCCTGTCTCAGCCCCCTCCCTTGTCCAATTTATGCTTTGTCATTTTGAATGCCAATTAAAGCCTTGTATTGCTGTATGTCAATATGCATGGTAAATACAGTCAACACTCAAACTTTTAACTGGACTAAAAGAACCATTGCCTAGTTAGTAGTTCATTGCAGGGTACAGAGGCATTGCATATACTGTTCTACTACACAATTTGACTTAAGTACCATATTAGAAAATTGTATGTTTCCTCTTCAGACTTGAAACCGGATAGGTAGAGGTATGTAAGAAAACGCACAGTTGGAAACAGACAGTAAAGGAAGCACTGTGAAGAAGAGAAACAAGGACTGCAATGATATAATTTAATATTCCCCAAACTGTGAGAAGAGCTGCTTTGATGTCTCTGGGTAAACAGCTACACAGTTAACTGACAGCTCCAACTTGAGAATGAATCAGATCAAGAGAAGAAAATAACTGAAAGCTGTATACCATACATGAAGGAGTCAAATTAAGGTCTTAAAAATATAGATAGTGCATTTTTTTTAATTAAACTCAAGTTTTGTGAGAAGGCAATGAAAATCAGGTATGCCTGTTGACTGCAAGAATAACACAGAATTGGGGAATAAAATCAAGTCTCTCAGCAAGAAATTACTATGAGCTGAATTTTGATAATTTCCTTGAAACAGTGTACTGACTTTCAAAATGCAGAGGTGTATTAAATATTTAAGGAGCAAAGTTCTCATCTGCTTACAGCTATTCAAATGATATAACCTTTCAGGTTACACTGGTTTCAGATGGAGTTGAGACTCTGACCCTTTGGAAAGCCAAGTTGCCTACATACATGTTAAGGTCTGTACCTTAAAATACAGAAAAACTAACAAAGACAGTCCGAGTATTTTGAAACGCACTTCAAGATGAAACACCAAGTTAAAAGTCAATGCCAACAGACAGTAAAATTGAGATTCCTTCTTCATCTTATATATATACATATATATATATACACATGTACATTTAAAACTTGGCACTGCTTACTGAAATTAATACTTAGGAAGTTACTGATAATGAGTAGTTATCAAAGATGAACTCACAATTTTTGGTACTCTATGCACATTCATGACAAACTGAGAAAGTACCAACTATAGCTACCATCTATAAACAGCTCAAACAAATATCTAAAGGGCTACAAAAATATGACAAAGCAACTAAGTTTTTAATAATCCATTACAATATTCAAAATGTTTATAAAAGGTGAAGCTTGTCTAGAATTTTGTATATGCAATCCCTAGAAAACTCTTAAAATGTAAAATAATATGAAACTTCATTTTGCTCATAACTTTGCATTTGTCTTATGTTAGTTTGTAATAACCTGACATTTATACATTATTCATAGAGATTTTGACACAAAGGATACAGAGATAGAATATACGACTATAAAATATGTTAAATAAGTTTACATGCAATTTGGTTTTTGGATTTGTTTTCACATAGAGTACAGTAACATTCTTTTCTGTGTAAAACAGGATAAGTATAGATCAATTTCTTAAGCAGAAATTTTAGAGACTGAAAGGCTCTCTTTTTTAAAGCATATAATCAATTTAAGACTTTCTGCATTTATGTTTGAAATTAAAAGTTAAATATCCCCTTGTATTCGAGTTTCTTTGTCTTGTCAAGGCCCTCTTATTAAGGTGCTTTGTTCCAGTCCTTTAATTGATGCCCCACAAAATTACATTTTCCTTTCAAATGTTCCATCCATTTGCAAACTTGCATTAAGAAGATATTAACGAACACTTAAGTCATAGCATCCTTACTATAAAAAAAAAAAAAAAAAAAAAAAAAAAGACTAAGGGAAACTATACATTTTTGATGTTATCTTACCCCATTCAAGCTGCCCAAATCTTTCACCAAGTGTTCATCTGTAGAGGGATCATAGTTAAGTACAGCATGTTGCTTGTCCACACTTCGTGACTAAAATATTAAAAAGAATACAAAATAAAATAACGCATTTCAAGAACAGATCAATATAGCAATAATGGCTATTTCTGCGAGTACTGCAATTATGTTCTTTCCACATGTTTCTTCAAACTGTATACAAAAAAATTAGGCCTACTCTAACTTGAGAGTTAACCATATCCAACGCTGACCCTGGGTGCCCATAACAGAATCAAAAAATTCTGAATAATGATTTTCTTAATGTTTCCTCAAATATAGGTCCCATACCTATACACTGATAAGAATGACTTCTGTGCTCATTCCTGTCCCAGCACCAGCAGTGCCTGTCAGTTCTAAGGATCCCAGGTTATCAGCACATTAGCCAGTTCAAGGCCTTAAGACCATGCATCCAGGACTCCTAAGGAAACGCTCTCTATTCTCAGAATCCCTTATCTCATTCCTTCTGTATCTCTTGTGACTTGCTAGTACTGTTTTTCTTCCTTCCTTCAATTTCCTTCCTTTCCATGCCAACTTTTCATTGCTTTGTTTTCTCCTCATAGAAGTGGATTCTCTCCTCTTCTGCTTATACTTATTATGTTATTTTAGCCATTCTGCTCTACAGGAAATAGAAAGGGTGTTAGAATATAAACAGGGAGTGGGGGGTAGGGGGGGGAAGGACAGACAAAGGAAGAGAGAGACAAATGAACAGCAAGGTCACTGATGCACTACATCAGTTAAGCGTTCTTAACAGTGGGTAAAGATACACTGCTACAGTTCATTTTATATGGGTTTAGTAACCTTTCCTCAATTGAAAAAAGCTCAGTAAAATCAAATTCACTGATGTGAGTGTTCTGCTGAACCTACAATATCAAGATTATGCTTTCCCACACAAGTGGTGCAAGAATGCAAGCAAATGAATTAGCCTATCTTTACCTAGGTTATGAGAAAAAAAAAATCTGAACTTCTCCCAATTATTTTATTCAAATATATATTATGCTATTAATCAGTTATTTTCTAATCTTTACACACCACTTCCTATTAAAAAAAAAAAGTTAAAATGGAAATGAAACTAACAAAAAGATCCTCAAAGCTTCACAATATTTTGTCACATTTTTGAAATGGTAAGAACAATTACTTGAGTCTGTGGCTTTTAGAGCAGCACCTGAAGTTCTGCACATTACAACTCTCCTCAGGCTTAGACTATTTGCATATAATAGAACATGTTTTTATTATTTACAGATGATCTTTACAAGTCCAAACATTGTGCTAATCTTTGAAATACCACGTTTCTTTCAGATTTATTATTGTTGCATTCCATTCAAATATAATTCCTACCCAACTACTCTTTATAAGATTGCATTGCCCTGGCTGGCAGCTAAGCACTACACAGCCGTTTGCTTGCTCTTTCCACTCCCTCGGTGTGAAAGAGAATAGGACAAGAAAAAAGCAATAAAACAAATGGGTTGTGTTAGGATAGCTTAAGAAGTGTGAAGGAAAAAGGAAAAAAACAATCAAACAAAAAATCAATCAATCAAAACAACAACAACAAAAAAAACACCAACAACAATTCCAGTGACTCAAAGGCACTAACTCACAATCTCCCACAAGCAGACTGATGCCCATCCAGTCTGTGAGCAATGGCTACTCTCCCCAAAATCACCTCCCATCAGTTTTTATTGCTGAACTCATCATTATATGGCACAGAATATCTGTTTGGTTGGTTGGGGCCGGCTATCCTGGCTGTGTTCCCTCCCACCTTCTCCACTCCCAAGATACTCATGAAGGAAGGCAGCAGAAAAGAGAAACAAAAAAGGCTGTGACACTGTAAACCCTGTTCAACAATAGCTAAAACAGGGTCTTATCAGCTGTTTGGGTCACAAACCCAAAGCATACTACCCTAAGGGCTGTAATGATGAAAATTAACTCCATCCCTGCCAGAATCAGTACAAAGATCTATCTACAACTGAATACAATTTTAATCACAGTGTAACTGTGCTAAGAGCTGTACGCATATGAAGAGGAAAACTCCATATTCAGTTAAAATAAATTTGTAGCTTACATTACTTTTCAATACAATCCATACTACTAAAATGTATTCTCAGAATACAAAAAATACTTCTTTTGAAATAAATCTGTATTATTAGTAATATCAAAGTTATTTATTTTTGTTTCCAAGGATATAACTCCACCATCAAGATCCAAAAGGTTTTCTAAACATAACGCTAAAAGAAGGGGAAAACGCAGGAAGGTGGTGTATTGGAGAAGCTAGTCTAATACAAAGATTGAATACCACATTTGAATACATTTACAAAATAACACAGTTAAAAGTAAATCTGTATTCCCAGGCCTGAACAAAACCCCTAGTAGAAGAATAGTGGTCAGGCATAGATCTGAGGTCTAATTCTATAAAGCACACAACAGAACTGAAATGCTTTTTAATAAGGCTTTTATAACATGCTTTCTGTCAAGAGATTATGAATAAAAGCATTAAATTCCACTTTCTTTATCATGCATTGTCCACATGCTTTGCAGTAAGAGAACAACCAAGTTGTCAGGAGTGGAATGGAAGGTCCTACACAAAGAGCTATACATACAGAACAAGAACACATTATCAGCTTCTCCTTTGGTGGGTTCCTCCCCCCTTCAGCAATTGTGGTGTCAGTCATGCTGGCATGTAGACCTAACAGCAGGCTACAAAGAATATTCTCAAAAATCACCAGGCCCCTCAATTCTTTTTACTATCCCTAAAGTCAACAGAGAGCAACTAACATCCATAAATGACTGGATTCTATTTAAAATATTACTCAAAGAGGGAGCTGCTTTTGGAGGTGATGATGACTGAAGTTCTGTAAAATGAAAGAGTAAACGCTCGAGTGTTAAGCTTTGCTCTAAAGACTTACTAGCTGAAGACGTGGACCATTAAAACCTAAGTTATTTACTAATGAGAAAACTGCAAAATCAAATGTACCACATATGCATTGTGTGAGGAAAAAGTACCACACGTTCTCCAGCTATGGCAAAACTTCAGGAAAATAACATATAGCAAGGAACTCAGCCTTGGTTTGCGTGTATAAAGCTACAAAAATCCTTCCTAGGAGTGTTTTAAATCCTTCATTTAGGTAGCAGAAGGTAGAAAATTATGTCAGCCAGAACTCATTTTGTTAATCTTGGTATTTGGTTTCATATGAACTGTTAACTACCTATTGGACAGCGAATTCTTGGTCTTTTCTACTCAGCTAAACAGATCTGCAGTAGTGTATATTATATACACATTGTCTACAAATCGTTTTGTTGGACAAGAACAGATCTATGGCTGGCCTGATGCCACAGTGACTTGTAGGCAGCCAATCCAAGTGAATACTAGAATACTAAAGTAGAATACCAAGTAGAATACTAAAGGATTAAAAAGTACAATAAAAATCAGTACTGTGGTAGAGATGGGAATATTAGGAATGACAGACAAAGAAAAACAGTTAACAAAAAACACTAAGTGCTGAGAAATCACCGTCTTTAAGAAATTGCTTCTACTTTCCCTACCATCTATGAGAGAATTCTGCCTCTCTAATTTCATACTGAACAAAATTTTACAGTTAGAGTAACAAAAGTAACAGTAGTTCTTGCAATCAACATAAAAATATTATAATGACGTAATGTCAATAGCATCAAGCGAAAACACATATATGTGGATTTTAATACAAAATTTGTAGAAAACTAGTCATTTTCTAGAAAGTTGCAACTCTTAACATTCTTCCTGACATGAAAAACTATTTGGATTAAACAGGGAGTAAGTTATTGTTGGGAAGAGGAGGTGTGAACCAGTTTTCTTACATACCTAACGAGACATAAATTATTTGAAGCATATCACTACTTTTACACTGTTGCAACATTTACATTTTTCCAACCTGTGAACAGTGTGGTCACGTAAGGTATAAAATTATCATTTAATTCCCCACCTTAAAAAAGTGGAGATTGTTGTCAGTTTAATGACCTAAAGCAGAAAAAGATGCGTACCAGTGATGGATAGAGAAGGAACAAAAGGAGGAAGAATAGGAGAAAGAAAAAGGACAACAAACCACAAACAAGCTAGTGGAAAAATAAAAGTATTTTGTAATTATAATTTCTTGGGTGGGAACCAATGATGTGGGATACTTTGTTGTTGTTGCCACCTTGTCTTTTTTTTTCCCCTTTTAAAACAAATACTTCTCACAAAATACTCCATACTGACTTTTTTTTTTTTTTTTTAAAGACAATTAGGAGTATTTTCAACTACTTTATAAGAAGACAAAGTATTTCTATCACTAAAACCTTTTGGATAGATTCTGAGGTTGAGAACCAAATGCCTTTTACCTATAGAAATTACATTCTCAGTAATGCACATAAAAGTAGGTTTCTAGGCACTTCATTTGCAAGTGAAATTCTGATTTGGCCATTGATGGCTGCATACACAATTCTTGAGAACAAAGAGTCTACAAGAAAATATTTTACTGAGCGATTTGGACATATGGAAGTTTAATCCTTGTAAGAGTTCTACAGTAACCAAAGACAAGATTTTTTTTTCCAAAATATTACCATTAGCCATTCAAAAATAAATATACTGGAAAGAAGCTCAGAGGACTTCAGCTTTGATAAGGCAAAGTGTCTGCTGTATAATAATACGTAGTAATAATACATAATAATACAGTTACACACCTCCTTTAAGTGTTCCCCATAGTGATCCAAAAGTTGAGGAACCTACTTAAAGCATTAAACTATTTTGACTAAGACTTGTCTTTTTAGAGTTAAAATGAAACCATTACTGAGACTGAGTCATTCAACTTCCTTAGAGATACAGAAATACTCTTCTCCACTAATTTCATTTGCCTTTGTGCAAGATCAGGACATGGGGATAGAGTTGCATCAAATCACGTGACTAAATTAGATTACAAGTTGCAGAAAAAAGAAAGCTCTTTTCAACAGCATCCAGTGCACTTAGCATTATCACATATTACAGAGCACACAGTTTACTCATCATGCTGCAAAATTTCTTTAATCATCTATTTCTGCATTTTGTATGTGATTTATATAAAGGAAATCTGATCCCCTATGCTTTGACAATAAGCGTATGATTGATGGCAATATATTCAAACTAACTTTTCCTAAGAACACAAAAGATTAATCAGAACTACTGCCCCTCCCAACATCTGGCAAGTTTCATTTTCAAAAGGAATACAAAACTGGCTCAAGATTGAGCAGTTGCATATGGAAGGCTGATGCAATTACCTGTAACATCAGCTCACAGTCATCTCTTCCAACAAAAATCATTTCTCGTGGCAGCCTGTGGCGGGTGCCTCCACTGCTCACCAAAAACCAGGATGTTAAGCTCATTTTCTGCTTAGCTGATAAATCCTTGGCAAAGCTACGTCATCCTGCAGCGAGACAGAAAGAAAAAGGGACAGAGGAATTCATTTTTGGTTATTTTTAGCAACAGTTCCTACTCAGCAAACACTGAGCTGAATATCTAAAGCCTCTGAAAATACAGCATTTCTCAATAGCAGGCACTGAATCCAAGATTGGAGGAAGTGACAAGCTACAGATTTCCATAGTCTTGAGACTTTGCTTCATGCAACGAGGCAAACTGAATGAGAGGTAAGCTTCCTCAAAATAAATGAGCAGCCAGCTAATGCCAAAGTCATACATCAAGTTGTCAGAAAGCTTTTAACATTTAACAGCTTATTATCAAGATAGTGAAGCATTAACGTAGCAATTACCACAATCAATAAACAGCATGGCAAATGTTCACAAAAGACAGCAAGTAACTTGCACGTGTGGCATGTCATTACATTTTCATGTGAAGAACTACTTAAATTCATTCCATTTTAAACCCAGGTTCTCTGTACAGCACTAAATTTTGCTTCTTATTTACTGTGAGATGTTCTCAACAAAACTTTAATCTTGGAAATTCGTCAGAATACATTTTGAATTGTAAACAAAAACGAGCAAAATGAGCAATTTAGAAGTTAATTGCAAGTAACAAAACTGAAAGCAGTGTTCCTATAATACTTTAGCTTAATTTACCAAACATGACACATATCATCAAACAAAAAAAAACGTTTAGCCATTTAAAATGCCATGAAAACACAAAACAAAAGTTTGAAAACTCAATAATAGTACTTTTATGGAAAAGTTCTTCATGTAATATGGCCCATTTGACACCAGATAAAGCCATGATGAAAAGCACTCTCCAAAATTATTCTATAGTTGATACTGGGAAAGTTATCAACCACCGGAGTCACATCCAACTATGATTTGGAATATGTAAAAGCTTAAAAATCTCTCTTCAAGATAAAGTAAGGCAAAGCAATCATTTCTTTCATTCATTACTACTCTCTATTCATTCAGGGGAGCTGAAAATAAAAAGCAACAAGTCTGCATTCCTTTTCAGTACCAAATAGGTGGTATTTCTGGACTTTTATTTATGCCATTTAGTGAAATTATGCAAGGGTAGCAAATATACTGTAAGTAGACACAAGCCTGTAGCAGATTTGAGCATAATCTGCATAATAATAAGAATGCAGTGAGGTTCTCAAACCCAGGAATAAAGGTAAGTACCAAATAAAATGCCAAGCCAGCACTGCCCCATAAGGCAACCTACAGCCATGGAGAGATCCCACAAATTACAAGCCCACACAAAGAGGAACGAGTTACAGCAAAACTGCATCTGAAAGTGACACAAGAGGCCACAGTAAGTTGAAAGCTTGCTATGGCAGTGCTAAAAATGAACCAGCAGAGCCGTAAATCCAATTAAAAAAAATTGAATTCAAATGAAGGAAATTAGAGGATTCAATGCGGTAAATACTTATTCCATTAAAAGGGTAAATAAGCATTTGCAACAGAGCTCCTCATATACAGCAACACATATGATAGGATAATCTTCCCATTACAGCATCACAGCAGGTTCTTCAAATGAAGCCTATGCCTACTTAATGTTCTCCAACTCAACAGAAGAAATCATACAGCATCTCTGTCCTCCCTTACAATTACAAATTGCATTTACAATAATAACTTACTAGATGAGTTTAAATTTTAGTTCAGTTACCAAACAAGGATTTTAATAATTGCAACAGCTTATTCAGCGGTTTTGAAGGAAATTAACCTTTATATTTTTCATTTAACCTACTTTAAAAGTAGAAAATAAACTAGGCCAATCAAATGACACCTCTGAATTCCTTTTAAGAAAGAAACAGGAAGCATCAGAAATTGCCAGCCTAGGTTCCCACTTTTAACAAGGAAATTAAACGGACATATTAGAGCAAGCATGCTGATCAATATCAAAACTCATTCAGTTTGTATTTTACTGCCTTTTACATCTCCTATCTACCGATATAATACCATCCTTACCATTAGGCCTTCCTGCACTAATAGCGAATTCAGGAGAACTCTAAGATGATATAAACTATTTTAAAAAGTTCATATTCAAATACTAGATTTTAGTTTACACAGATAGACTGTCAATAAAAACTCCGTTTTTATTTTTAAAACAAACAAGTAGGTCAACAACAACTGAGCTAGAAGGAAAAACAAAATCTCCAAACCTCCTGCAAATGATAAAGCCTGACAACAAACAGATTAAATTAAGCTATCTGAAAATAATTTTTAAAAAGGAATTATACAGAGCAATCATTGCTGCACAGCTTGGCAGCACATTTGTAGTTAAAAGCCCATCACCATTTCTGTCAAACTTAATATTGTTGTTCTTTTCAAACAGCGCTGTCTCAACAGTGACAAATCATCAACCCAGATACATATTTTATTTTAAAGTACTCTTTAGAATAAACCAATGCCTTTGATCAGCAAAGCTCTGCTGAAATCGCACATGGCAAAACTAACTGAAAGTACAGGATACAGTATCAAGTTACTTAATATCAGAAGAAAAAAAGTGCGCTGAAATTTTTGTATGAAACCACGCTGTTCATTAGTTACATAGACAGTATATGAACAAGTGCATTGTGCCCTGAAAACTTCGTGAAAGCTTAACAGTATTTTTAATACACTGCTGTGTTAAGTATTCTGGCTGTAGTGGAGAGATTCTGAGCGATAAGAGGATGAATGGCTGCTCACCGTCTAGGAGATACCGAATTAAATTACTACAGGACAGGTGCAAAATCATCATAAGTGGCTCTTTACACAGTGCAAATTTAGGCCATGGTAGTTCTTGCAATTAAACGCTATGGATACTAGAAGGTTACATTGGGTCAAAAAGCGATAATTATTCAGGGAAGAAAAAAATATCCTTGTGCCTATTAAATCCCATTTGTGAGCCAGGGAGAAGTCCCCTGGTCTCGTCCTAGCGAATGTGCTCCCTTCCTTATAGAGCCTGTGCTTGTGGGGAAGGCGACAGAAGCCTGGAGGGACCTGTCGGTCCTACCTCAGGACAGACTGCCCCTTTCAGCCAAAGTACTCATCAGACATAGTAGGATTTCCTCTCAGCAAAGCCAATTTTAAACCCTGTATTGAAACATTTTATTCGTCTTTGCTAAAAGGGCAGCACTGTGTTGCAATCTTTAACCCAGGAAAGATTTCGTTATTGAGACTCAATCATCCAAACCAATGCTTTGCCCTAGATACCCTGGAAGTCTGTTTCTCAGACCTCTATTACAATTGTGAAACGTTTCCTCGTCTGCAGAAGAAAGAGCATTTTATGGCGAAGGACGATGAATTTCAAAAGGCAATAATCAGTGTGTAAGAAAACACACACGGGTAATAAGTCATTTGAAACAGATGCAGCAGCAAAGGGAAATTGGCTACATCATCCTGTAAATATAATTCAGCCCTAACAACTAAAGCCCTACATTATGTCGCCAAAAGATGGGTGTAACCAATTTCAAATATGTCTAGAGAAACATTGCCAAGATTACAGTTTTGATACAGTAATGTTATTGTAAGCAAAACCCCTTAATAATCTCACATTTGAGCAATCTGGAGTCTACATTTCTGTATTTGCCTGTAACTGAGAAGATCCAACTGTTTCCTCCAGCTAGATTATTAGCAAGCACTGAGATGCCAGTCAAACAGAGAAGCAAAAAGCTACCTTTAAAATTAAAGCTAAACCTAATATACGCCAAGATCAGGCTTAAGCACCAGTCTTCCAGATTAAAACTGAAAATCATATAATTTTAATAGTACATAAAATGTACTGTACAGCAATGGGATAATTATTTAGAATACTTTAAAGTAACATTCAAAAACACCTCTGCATCAAGCTGATACACAATATTGACAATCCCTACATTGCCCAGTATTTGCTGCTTTAAGTTCCTGTTTCCAGCTGCTAAAAACTTCATTAAAATCTTCTTTGACATGTAATTGTGTATTCAGGTGAACCTTGAGAAGTATTGACTCAAACATTTTTGAAACAAAGTAAGTGAAAGAAATTCGATGTTACCAGTGTAAGAAATAGTAACAATAATAGTTGGGAGAAGTACTTGATACATGCAGATTTGTAACTGAAACGTGACAGGAGGCCTTAGTATCAGTTTGTACCTTCTACTACTGTTCCTGTGCAAATTGATCCAAACGCAGACAAGCAAAAGGCTTTTGAAAACTTCCTATGTGCAAGTACACAGATAAATTCTCTTACCATCTGTCTACACGCAGCATGCCCTGCGTTTGCCTTAACTACTGCTTTTCCATGCTGTAGTGACAGTCTGAATGGGAACCAGCGCCCCATTGCCCACTACTCCCAATTCAGCCACCACTGATGGCAAAGCACGAAGGCGAGGGGACAGCAGCCGGAGGGACAGGCTGCCAGGCAAGGCAGTTGAGCAGGAGCCAGGCAGACTCTGCAGCCAGGACTCGAGGAAAGAAAACATCAGGTGTAAGTCAAGGGAGAAATCAGAATTAAGAGAGTGCTAACGGCATTGGCAGTGACTGGAAAAGACTTCAAGCTGATTCCCAAGTCACCAAAAAATGCTGTGAGCAAAGAGTGCCCACTGCTGCTGTACTGACTGTCCAGAGAAGTTGAGAATGCCATGGCTGGCAGGTCTATTTTTGACTGAAACAGAGAAATCTATGCTATAGAAAGAAAGAAGCAAAGTGAATGTAATTCCAACCCTGACAAGACTACAGTATCAACACAGCTGATACTACAAAGTATTCTATAAAGATAAATGATTAAAATCAAGGAAGTTAAGTGGAAAACTCCATAATAATATGGAGTTCTACTCTGTAAAACACTCTGAGGTGGGGCAGTATCACAAGGGGTGTTTCATATGCAATCATAATTAACCTACTTACATACAGCATTCAAAAATAACCTTTAAAATATTATGCGGTGGTATAGTTAACCAGGACCTCTACCTTATTAAGGTTAAAACATAAAGCTTGACGATCAATTAATGAGGGTGGTTTTGTTTGTTTTTTGTTTTTTTTTCCCTTCTCCTCATCAATTGATTGGCCTGTACTTATTTATCACACATCACTAAAACCTTTTGTGAATTATTAACTTCCCACTGACTTTATCTGCCATGCTCATTGCCACAGTATGAAAAAGTCACTAATGCTTATGGCAAAAGCTCCACAACATCTTTGTAAAAGGTTTATTATAAATGGGAAACTATAGAGGGTATCTTTCTTTTAAACACTGAAGTACCTTAATATTGAACTATTTAAGCTCTAAAACCAACTGCACTTCATCTTAAAGCAGCTAGTTTTATGCACCACTACACGCATTCTCATTTATTTTTACAGTCTAATATATTTTTGTTAAGTCACTGAATGCCTAATCCTTTTGAAAGTAAGGCTAAAGAGTGTGGGCGTAAGCTGGTAGGAAAATTAGGACCATCCTTCCAAAACAGAAGGCGATGCTCATCTCTCATCGCAGGGCCTATAAATAAAAGAATTCATTCTGTACGGTAGCTTCTAGATGTCTGAGTCATGAAACTATCCTTGGTGTTTTTTGTAATCCACCGGTTTCATGACTGGCACAGCCGTCATCCCAGAAGTGGAGAGAAAGGGTTCCACAAATTTCAGTCTCTTGGCTGAAGCTATTCTCACCAGTTCCTAGAGTTAGCCCACCAAGGAAATTTGCTAATAAAGAGGTTACCTTGTGCAGGGAAAAAACACCTTTCATTAGGAACTGGAATTCAATTCCACTGAGACTAAGGCTACATAAGCAGTGGTGGTGCACAATGTTGCTCCTCGATGCTCTTAAACCCATTGAAAATTAAAGAATTTTAGGCTAAAGATAGATGGCAATTTTTGTTGAATTTATGGACTTGCTGAGGTCACAGACAGCGTAGTTCAGAAGGGGAAACAAGATGACTTTCAGCCTTGGTCCTTGCTTGCCAAGCAACACAGGACACATCTATAGAAGTGTAGCACAGAAAAAGACACCACCCAAATAATGCTTGGACCACCGTGTCAAGTGGAAACACTTTTCACTTTGCAAAGTTCTCTGACAATATCCATATAGGTTAATGCAAATATAGGCATAAAAAGCTACAAAAAAAAAAAAATTTAAAAATTAAACAACTCAATGGAAGTATAAGCAAGGTGGGTTATGTTTAAAAGAAAAACTCTTCTGTCACTTCCCACAGAGATGAGCTCACATGCTTATGAAAATTGACCAAAACAATCCCAGATTTTCAAAAGCTGTCCAACAAGCAGCAGTTGCTACATTACCAAATATTTCAGTGGCTGGAAAATTCAGCTGAACAGATCCCTCTGTTCTTAGAAGCATCCACATGGCATACACAGCCCTGAACAAGAAAGTGCTCCTGCTCACATGGGAACTAACAGGAATTTTTATATAAAGGAACACTGGCAAGTTGCATGAAAGTTTTGCACAATTACTGTGGAGTTACACTGGTGTAGCACTGCAGAACTTGATGGCAAGCATGAAAATTGGCAAAGTGGAAGAAAACAGAAAATCCACATGAAGAAAAGTGAAGCATCCATTCAATTTACCCTATTTATTCATTTGCTTTTAATATTCAATTGCTTAAGTATGTTCAGGACAACTGTCCCTCTTGCTAAACCACAACACCTTACAGGAAAATCCCAGCCCTTGGTCTGCTGGCTTTTCATAATAAATTTAAGACATAAGGCAACTGAACAACAGTCTTGGGTTTTCATTCTGCTTCTGAGGTATGACTTTTTCCATCTTAGCTCAAATCTCTGAATGTGGCCACAATTCCTTGAAGAAAGATCATAAATTCATACTGAAGCCTTATGTTTCTTCTAAAACCTCTCTCAGTGTCCGTCTAGAGATGTAACCATGCCAAATTCTACAGAACAAGGGAACCATTGAGAGCAAAGAACCCCTTCTTAACCACTACCCTGTAAAAATCCTCTCTTTTCCTCTTTTTGTCCCCACCTCCCTTCTCTTTTCTTCTCATTTTTTGCACATGGAGGGGGAAGAAAGCAAAAGGCGGCTATGTAAACTTTTTGAATCTGAGTCTAGAAAATCATTCAGGTCTTCTGTTTATGGGCAGATAAAATAGTTCACTTGCAACATCTGTGAGTTCTGAGATTCAAAAAAGGTATTTTTGAAAATAATTTTGAGATTCACGAGAAGAAAAAAAAAATATAGTCAAACAGAATAGAAGTGAAAACCAGTGCAAGTAAATGCATTTACTGCCCATCAGGAGACCAAGCTGAGCTACCTCCCCCCTTTCAATTAATGATATTTTTACTAATATATATCCAACACAGGTACTTACCCACTGCACAAGACCAACCAAAACAACAAGCACTGGCATTCCTCCCACTCACTAAAGCACCAGCAATGTATTTCTCAGGGTGTCTGGCTGGCAGGGGAGCACTTTCAGCGAGGAAACTCTGAATTCCCTGGGGGGTCCAGTCTGGCACCCTAGGGCCAGATTATCACATCAGCCTCCTCGGTAGCATTTGTGGGAAGAAGCATTTCTTCCCTGATATTTGAATGACAAAGGGGCATAAAAGCATTCTAGTTGGGCATGAGGCTAAGGACAGAGCAAGATTTTCCTCCTGCATTCAAGGAGTTTAAGGTCTCCCCAGAAGGCCCCCAGATAGCCCCCTCTCTCTGCAGGTGCCCCCACACATCTGATGGAGGCAGGAGGAGAAAGCAGAGCAGGAGGCTCTTGCCCTCTGCCAGTCACCCGATAGAAGAAGCGCACTTCTCTCCTGTGATGCGGCTGCACAAACATCCTCTCCCTCCAGTCCAGGGCAGAATTACATCTATGTTATTGTTGTGACACACAGGAATAGCTGTCAGAACAGCAACTGCAATAAAACCTTTCTTTCTGCCAGCAGTGCAGCTGCACTGGAAGTTGCTTGGGTTTTTGAGTTTGGGGGACAGGAGACAACAACTTGTGAGACTGTATCCTGTTTCGTTTTTGATGTGATAAAGACAAAAAAAGCCCCCAAACTTTTCTTTTGCTACTCTGTCAACATCAACATACAAATACTGCAAAAAAATATATATATGAAAAAGTCTTAATAACAGCTAGCAATCAATTGAACGTCACAATATGCAGAAGGATATTATTTTCATAAACAAACAACCAGGATGTCTGTAACAATTATGAAGCCCAACATTAAGACTTCCTATGAAGTGTAAGCAAACTCACACAGTGGAAACTATATCTCCCATTTGAAGCACCCTTAGAAAGGGAAGTTAAATGTTTCAGGAACTATGAAGACAGTCATGCTTTATTCCCTACCATAGAAGTCCCCTTTGAAAAAGCAAACAAACAAAAAAAGCAATCAAAAGCAGCAATTCCTACTAGAAGCTAGGAGATTAAACTGTATCAAGAGCAATTTGCTGGACTAAAGGTGATGTCAGCAGATGAAAACAAAGACTTCAGCAACTCACCAAAACAATAAAATACTGGGTATCTTTACCAACAGTACTGGTAAACAGCAAATTCTTAAAAAGGACTGATGAGAAAACTTAGCACAGGACTGAAGCTGTACATGGTTGGTTACTGTCTTTCACAAGAATCGTAATTCTTTTCTGCATATTGTTGTTATAATGATCAGGGGTACCTGAGGGTTTACAAAACCAAAAACTGTAAAATTTTAAGGTATTGTCAGCCTAAACATTAGATTCCATACTGTTAAAAGCATACTCAGTTGTTAGTCATGAGGATAAATCCACTCTCAGACTTCAAAAAAGCTTATTCTAGCCTTTGATGAAGATAATAAGGATATTTTGCATTTATTAAAAGGCAACTGATGGCAAATTTGCATTCCTAATCTTTACGTGCATGAGAGAAATGAGCTCTCACGAATGTTCCTCTTTGCAGCCTTCCTACACTGAAAT
This sequence comes from Aythya ferina, assembly GCF_964211825.1. NCBI lineage: Eukaryota > Metazoa > Chordata > Aves > Anseriformes > Anatidae > Aythya > Aythya ferina. The sequence goes on from NC_140298.1 coordinate 28,410,067, forward strand.
GCAACACTTCCAAAAGTTGCTTTCAATAAGAAGATAAAACAATGAGTAAAGTAATGACTGCCTATAAAAATATTTTAACTTATGATCAAACAATCAAATGTTCATATTTTGTTCATTATTCTCATTCTGACTAAAGAAATGCATAAGGAAGAGTATTTTGAAATTTTCTTATTTCGCCATACTTAAACAAGGCCAGCTATACAGAGATTAACTTACCAGCATGCTAAAGAAACAAGCAGGTTAAAGAAGCCATAACCAAATTGCCTTTAAGAAAAAAATTCCTTTAATGAAAGCTTCAGAAATCCTTCCTTTCCCCTATTCCCTTATCACACTATATCATCAGATTATATAATCGCCAAGAAAAGCAAACAGGAAAATAAATAAAATAATTGGGCATTGCATTCAGGCAGAATGTAATCAAGATGTAGTCAAGTCCTCATCCCACATTTCCTGTTGTCACTGCCTCCATCATGGAATAGCCTGTGTTATTTTGTAGGTTTTGTATGAAGGGCAGGTTTATTTGCATTGGCTAAGTACTGACCACAGTCCCGACCAGCACTGAAAATACAAACACCGCTTTGCAAAGAAAATTGGACCTTTTGACCTCCCAAGGGTGGTGATTTCATTTTCCCCCAAAATTGTGAAATATATGGAGTTTATTCCACATCCCAAGATACTTAGTAAGATTAAATTACATTCAAAAGCAATGCAGATTTTTTTCTTCCATAACACAAGCAATTACTTTCTTTGTGGATATGAAGGTAAGTACACTCTCCAAAGGGGAATAAAACAACCAAACAAAAAAGCCAACCAAGCACATGTATTTAAGTAGTTTTAACGTCTATCTTTCAGATTCCAGTCCTGCTGTACTTCCTGACCTGGCACACAAACACAGACCACGAGAGCAGAAGCACTGGAGGACCACTGTTGCAGTCAGCATTACTGATCTCCACATCCATTCACCGTGTCACAGATAAATCACATCAAACAGGTATTCAACTGTTAATCTTTGCTACATCTCCACGGTGTGATGAAAAATGTATTTATCTTCTGAAGTTAGGCTCATACAAAATATTTGGTACATTCTACCCTCTCCCTTATGGAATGCTTTGGAGCTTTTTACAATTATTCTCAACAGCCAAGTCCACAGATGTATTTTTCTTGGAAACACACTGGGTTGTTTGTTCCAGGATCTAGTAACACAGGCCCTACACTGGAGGGGGAAAAAAGGAGAAAAAAAGTTGGACGTAGTTATTTTGTAAAACAACCAGAGGCTCAAAATTTTGTCTCTTCAAAGGTATAAGTGATGCGTGCTCTAGGGAACCTTCACTGTCTCAAGATGGGGGTAGCGTGTTTGCATGTTCACATGTAATAAACTTCATTTATTCTCTGTCATAATTATGCTGTGCTACAGTGGTATTCCACGGACTATTTAATATAATGACAAGCTTAAAACCAAAATTCTTTAAAAATTAACACAGTCGCTATGACTTACAGAGAGCATTTTTTTGTGTTTGCCATTTCTCAGTCTCAGACTGTAATTCAGGATCACATTATGCACTCAATTTTTAAGAGCTTCTCCTGATGGGTAGTATCCTTCCTGGGGATTCATATAAAAATAGAGTAGAAAAAGGCTTAAAGTGTCTTATATTTAAACTATTTTTTCAGTTCTTCAGTCACATCCTTTCTCCTCTCTCCTTCCCATAAAATTAAACTTCAAGGTACCACAGACAGCACAAACACTTTCTCACTGTAAAATCATGTGAAAACAGCTGCCAGAAAAGCCTCCACAGTTAGCAAGATATGAAGTAGGATAAGACGTTTGCACAAACAACAAGAATACCCACGGTTTGAATGATAAACATAAGCTACTGCAAAGATTTTAAAGTGGCATAGACTACACTTCGGATTTTAAAGCAGTCTGTAATTAGTACCTAGGAAATGGCTTCCCTGGAGAGAAGCTATTCCACATTTGCTTGCAGCGCCTGCTCATTCCTTTGTTGTGTGCAGCTAAACAGGAATATAGCTACCAGACTACAGCATGGCAAAGTCTTAATTAAAAAGTCTTAATATTTTTTTACACTAGCTCTTATTTATTAAATATGTTCAAACAATTGTGTGTGAGATTGTTGCTATAAGCTTATTACCAAACACAGTGAGTATATACAGCCTGACACTTTTATGCAAGGACTCGTCTGAGCCAGTGTATTACAATCTCTCAAGCAAATTACTATCATAAGCCCTTATTGCTACGCAAGTAGAATATTTTCAGATGGACATTTATAAGCTGGTTTACAAATGACTGGTGATAATTTGGTTTACAATTGATTTGGTACAACATTAGCATAGGTTCTGCAGACTACTACGATGTAAGTCTGGTTAACTTTGGAACATTTGGAGACTACTGGAAAGCACTTCTATTATTACACTGAAGTAAATATTTTTAATGGCTATTAAATGCTTCCAAGCACTTTTTTCAGTAGACAGATATCTGTAATTCAAGTAGTTCTGCTGGAGGAAACCTATGTGGATTTTCCTTTGTAAGTTCAGTAATTGGCACCTTCACTTTAGTAGCCTTAAAATAAAGGACCAGAAGGAAGAGATGTGAAAGGGAAGGCTAAACGGGAAGAGCCCTGACCTCCACAAATGCTGCTGCAGGCACAGAACCAAGAGGAAGCAGAGCTCTAACCTCATCCACAAAAAGGGATTGAGTCATCCCTTCTACCAGCATTTCAGTGAACAACTGCTGATTTGGTGTGTTCCCTCCCCCTCCTCCTTTTTTTTTTTTTTTTTTTTTTTTTTTAAATCCACAGTTACTACAAAAGTCTCATTTTATGTTTCCAACACAAAGATTTGACTGGGAACTTGGCTATGTTCAGCTACATTAAAAAAAAAAAAAAAGTCAAAGGTATATTAAGCAACATTGACCACATGGCTGCAATTGATATAGTCTTCTGGTTTACCAAAAATATTTTAAATCATTTATCACCAAACTAAATACAGACAAAAACATAAGAAGTTGATTAAGACTGATCATCACCAGTTCCCTCTTTTGAGGCTGGAACGATTCATTTCCTCTGTTTGTTAAATCCCTCTATGTTCCCATGGTATACAAGTTAGTATTGCTATTGGTGCCCACCAAGCAACATCGCTGTTAGCTTAATAGATTACAACACCTAACATCTTAGAATAAATTAGTGCTGCATTTCTGTGTTTGTTTGTTTTGCCTTCGCTCTTCCCAGACTTTACCTCTTGTATATTTCCCATTTAAGAGATGGTAAATATTTACTTAACATATCTGTCACAGATAAGGCTAATATTTTCTCATGCTTAATCCAAAAATAGCCCAGTTGGAGACTTCATTTTTATTTGTCCCCAGACGTATTTTAGGAGGTATATTGCTCCCATCCAGCAAGAGCGTGTATTTTTTAAACAATTTAGGATTTACGTTTTTTAATTACATTGTCCTTCTGCCACTCAGTAACTAAAACTCTTACTGAAATATTATTTAGTTGCCTGAGCAAGTGTGACCTAAGCAGCCACTCTTTATACCATTCTCTCCTCCTAGCAGCAAGCTTTTAAGAGCTGAAGAGACTCTGACCAGCTCCGAGAGAAGGAGGGCTGAGTACAGATCAAGTTCATTGTAGAATCAAAGAATCATTCAGGTTAGAAAAGACTTCTTTATGTAAGATCATCAAGTCCAACCTTTAACCTAGCACTGCCAAATCTACCATTAAACTATATCACTAAGCTCTACATCTACACGTTTCTTGAAGTCCTCCAGGGATGGTGACTCAAACAATTCCCTGGGCAGCCTGTTCCAATGCCTCACAACGCTTTCAGAAAAGAAATCTTTCCTAATATCCAACCTAAACATCCCCTGGCGCAACTTGAGGCTACTTCCTCTTTGTCTTATTGCTTGGGAAAAGATCTGCTCCATGAGCTTCCTCAGCACTGAGGTCAGGCTGGCAGGCCTGTAGTTCCCCAAATCCTCCTTCCAGCTCTTCTTGTAGATGGGCATCACATTTGCTAGCCTCCAGTCAGCTGGGACCTCCCTGATAGCCAGGACTGCTGATAAATGATGGAAAGCGGTTTGGCGATCATCCCGCTGGCAGAAACACCATGCCACAGATTTGACAGGTACCAGCTCCTTGCAGCCTGTTGCCCACCCTGCACTTGCATGGCTCCTCTGTGCTCGGCCATTCAGGCTGTTTTCCCCCCAGAATATTGCTGGTTCCCACCCAAGCAGACAAGAAAGAGCACGTGTTCACATGGAGGGTCAGCATGGTTTGATACAAGACATATCCTTAATAAACCAGACATGTTCTTCTGCATGATTTTCCTCTCCTTTTTTGTTTTTCCCTCTCCTTTTTTTTCTTTTTTAATAGGATTGCTTTACTTTGAATTGCTAGCAAAGTGCTTTCACAGTGTTGCCAGAAATTCAGAAGTGTTTTTTTCCCTTCAATCTTGGATGTACCTGCACATTCCCTGCACTTGGTCCACGAGTCAGACAGGTTGTGGGCAATCCCAGTCTGGGCACACAGACATTTTTTAACAGAATGAGTGCATTCACATGGTATCGCAAGTATGAACACACAAACACCGTAATGGATTAAACAGACATTTTAGTAATAAAGGCCCAGCCGTGCCAGCCCACACATCCATAAAAGTCAAGCTCTACAGCTGGGAACAGATGCTCTAGAACATACCTGTCCGTGACAGTCTGGAAGCTTCCATAAATAAAAAGGCAATTAAAAAAAAAAAAAAAAAAAGGAAAAAAGAAAAGAAAAAGCATTCTATTTCCAAATCCTTCCACAAGTTTTAAGATCTGACAAGATTATGAATTCTGAAGTATATGTTGTATTCAGAATTTTTAATGAGATCGGAGCTGTGTGTGCCCAAAGTTTTACTGGTGGAAATGGAGAAGTTACTTTTAGCAGCTCGATTAAATGACACAATTAAGTCTCTAAACATAGGAAGAGTCTGCTGGACAGCATTATGAGATAAGAATTTATAGTATGGTATCTCTTCTTCATTAACTGCTCAGGCACCTACATTTCCACTGCAGCAAATCCCAAATAACCTAGTAGGAGTTAGCATGGGAAGTTGACACAGTTAATAGGCAAAAATAGGCAAATACATACTTCTGACCCTCACCATACAAACGCCGAGCTGAAGATGCTGTGGTCCCACGTCAGCCAAATGCAGCCTGACTGCTGTCAGGCTCCAGCCCTCTCACCCTGCCCCAGCCCCGACCGCTCCCTTTGCCTTGGCTGCAGGACTGCTGGGGCTGGGGCTGTGCAGCTGAGCTATTTCAGCGCGTTCAGCTGGTGACAAACCAACTCCTCCCGTCCTCTCCACTCCCACAAACAAATGAATCGTTCCCAGAAGTTAACACACAGAAATCTAGCACCACAGCAAAAGGAGTGGGGCTGCAGAGCTGCAGGGGGAGAAAAAGGCAGGCCCAGGTCAGCCAGGAGTCAGCTCTGCCTAAGCTGCTAGGAGAACCCACTGCAGTTACATTAGTCCCAAAATCTCATGGGACTTCTTAGGTCTACAGTAACTGTAAGAAATATTAATAAAATAATCTTCACGGATAATGCAACTTTTAAAATCTGTAATGGGTAATGAAGAAAACACTTTCTTCTAATGCTGCCTTAGATTAGCATCCCCAAAGCATGAATAAATACCTTGAAAAGAAAGCACGAATTCCCATGGAGGTAAGCTACACAAATAAAGCAATGCACATGCCCTGAATACAGTCTTTTTTGAAGCATTGCCTCCCAAAAAGCACACTAGGTAAAAATAGGTTTAGTGCTTTTCTTGGTTTTGGAATGAAACTGCACCAAGAAAAAAAGACCCACAAAATATGGCAACTCAAATCTAAGCCTACTAAATCAAACCTTCTCCCGAAGTACTGTTTAAAGGTAATTAATGAACTGCATTTAAAACAGCAGACTGATTGTTTATCTTCTACTAAATCAAAGGCTTCAATTTACCACAATCAGGCAAGGTATGACTCAGGGCTTCAGGGGTCACTGTCACATCTTGACACTCGTCTGTTTTTTTTGTTTGTTTTTGTTTTGTTTTTTTTTTTTTTTTTACACTGCCACCTTATAAAGGACTTCACTACAAGCTATAGGCTGCCCAGAAATTATAAAAATGAATTTGCCTTGTCAGAGGTTTATAAAAATAATCCAGTAATATTAACTGGAGCAATTGAAAACTTACTGTTTAGGATGCATAAAGAAGGTAGAAAGAATTGAAGACCATGAAGGCAATGTCAGAAGCTCTAGTAAAAAATTTTGCTTTTCAACCAAATACAGCTCAAGACATGACAAATTAAAGCTTTAAAGCATTTCTAGTGTACGTGGATACTGCAGCATGATTCAGACATCCAGAAGTGAGGCTGACGGATAATTCCATTCTCAGTTCTGGTACAAACCCCAAACCCCTCAGAGCAGCTAACCAGCAGCATTTAGAAGTGCTACACCTACAGTGAGGATCATGCAAGAGAACAATGCAAACCAGGTTTTGGAGTATCACCCGGTCAGACAGGAGGAAGCTGAATGTTGCTATTTGCAGGTTTAGCAATGCAACACCCAGAGTATGTTTAATTTTGAGGGTTGAAGATGCTGATACAGTATGTTAAAGAAAATTCAACTGGGCTACAAAATCGGGAAAAGCAAAGGTGTTTACTTCAGAAAAATGATTTAAAAAATAAAAATAAATAAAATGTGCATGCAGTATGCAAGACAATTATATGTGATGATTTAGAGGATGCAAATACTGAAGAAGGAAATACTGCTTGGCATTATCCGATAGCATCATTTTCTCTTTTCCTAAAATGAGTAAGTTTTCTATAGTAAGCTGAAGAATGTAATGCAATAGCTTTATGTTGGACCTTGAACTGTGTAAAAAACAATCCCATATGCAGAAGTCAGCCGCAGTACCTGAAGCTTATGAACTTCACCAAGACCTTGAGCAAACAAACAACTCATCTTTGCCCAAGGAAGTTGAAAATCAAATTCTGAATGAGAAAATATGCTACCAAATTTGTACTCTAAATGGTAATAGTTAGAACTATACATACTGATTTTAACAAACAGGTGTGAATTCTGACAGATTTTCTTATATTTATCATTGTGATCTCTAATAGCAACAAAAACACGGAAGGACTGAAGAGGGCAATATTATCTATATCATGAAAATACTTCAGCTGTTCCATAATTCTTGGCTTCGCTAGTTGTGGTCATTTTTCAAAATTCTCTGCTAATCCAAAATCTAAACAAAAAGGAGTTCTGGGTTCTCAATGGCTTCCTGAATAATTTCTGCTCACAATTCAAAACAGATTTGTAATAGCCAGTTTTACAGTCAACCTCAAAACTAAAATTCAAGCTGTGTTTTGACCTGTGAATCACCCCAAGCAGCAATTCTTATAGGAAGTATTTGACCCTCACACTGCAGCAATATTCCCTTTGGAAACCAAGTACAATACGAACACATATCATTTAAAGAAGGGGAGATGGGTGAGCAGAATCTTCACTAACCTCACAAAACTAGGTCGGCTTCTCTTTAATAACAAGAAGAGGCAATAAATCAGGATTGTTATTATTAAATTAATCCAGTAAAAAAAAATGAACATGTGTGAGAAACAAAGGTCTGAAAACTAGAAAGGGACAGTTTAACTGAACTGCCTTTTCAAGACAATGCTGAAGAAATGCAGATCAAGTAGAAAGAATAATATTTAATAGAAACCACGCCCGACTCAAAAGTCCCAAGCAGAAAACAGATGGAGACTAGCTTTGTTTTAGGAGAAAATAATCACATATGCCTGCACCTTTCTTATGGCTCTCTAGGTACCAGGTTGTAGATGTTCTTGGAGGCTTCAGTAGATTGACTCTTGGCTTGACCCAAGATGGCCATTCCTGAGTTCTTAGGAAAAGCCAAAAACAAAAATCTAAGTTAAATGAAACTACAATATTTCTCACTGTCTTCCATTTAGTAAACTAAATTACGAAACTAAGTATGATAAGTCTTACTATTAAGTATAAAGCTACGTATAATAAGACTAAGTTGCCAGTTGCATTGTTGGGGGAGCAATTGTGGGTTGGAAGCAAGACTTAACGAAAGCAAGAAAAATCGTGTTCATGAGAAAACAGAAGAGAGATGACATTCTGAGTTCCTGGATTTTTCTTCTGAATCTTGAAACGTAATCCACAACAAGATGACAAATAAGAGATAATTGAAAAGGTCTTGATTTTGACCACAGAAGAGAATACATATGAAGATTGCCAAGTATTTGCAATTCAAAAGAATGATCATCAAGAAAATTATTTAGAAGGAGAAGTCCTAAGTACATCTAATTTAATGGGTTCAGTATATTGCTGCTACCTCCAGACCACAATGGTTAGCTAATGGACTGCTTACAAGCCCATCACGCACTACCACAGCTAAAGACAAGCAAAATGCCCTGTGCACAAAGCAGCATCTTGGAAATGCCAGGGCGGAGCATCACTTCTGGCCCTGGACAGAAGCAAAATGGGCAGAGCCAGAGTCTCGTTTGGAATGGTGTACAGTGATTGGAGATCTGGAAAGCCCATCACACAGACTTAGAAGATTCTGCTATATATTGAGGAAAATACCACCTCAGTTTCAGGGAAAAGTTCTGAATACAAAATATTTTAGTTCACACGGATGGAAACAAGTAAACAGAGGAACCTATAACAAAAAGGCCAATTCTTGCACTAAACCCAGCAGAACAAACTGAAGCAGCCAGGCTGTAAGAGGGCTGCAGCTGTTGGTACAGAGCCTGCTTCCTAGGCCCACCAGTGGATGCTGATGGAGCTCTGAAAAGCACTTTGCTAAGGAAAAACCTATTTTCCAATAACAATTTCTATGCAAACAACAAGAGGAGGAGAAACAATAAACTTTGTTTATAAACTTTGTTTATTGTTTCAGATGCATGTAGGAAAAGAGATACCCGTCGTCCTAAGTATAACATTCAGTGGATGAAATGAGAGATGTACCATGTATCTGTTTTGAATGAATAAAAACAATTTATCTAAGCACGTACCAATTAGCACTTTTCTACAATTCAAAAATAAATAAATAAATCACACTTTTTAATTAATATGACTAGGAAGTAAAAAGATTGCAAAAGCCTCTGAAAACTAACAACCTCAAATTCTGTGGAAGAGAAGATGCCACTGTTAGTCTGGTATGAAAACCCTGTTTTTTCTTATGCAAAGGACACATCGCTTACCAGAACCTCTTTTCATACCCATATTATAAAGAAACATTATTTTTCATCCAGTTACGTTCCGAACATTGTGAATGTGGACATTTTACATACCAACAACAGGAAATGAAGACTAAAAGAACAAAACCAGTACCTTAATGGCTTTCTTGAATTTATACACATCCCCTTTCTGACTGCAGTATTCTGCAGGAGAGACTGTCAGAGCATAGAGCTGAGCAGACCAAATGGATTGCTGCTACTGGAAAAAGAATTTCCTTCTTCCAGGCTTGACGTTGCTGTCCCCATTCAGTGTAGTTGCTCTGGCACTCATCTGACCACACAATGAAATAATTCAATTTGCTAACCCAAGGGATTAAAAAAAAAAGTCAAGCAAAACAAAAAGAAACTGCTGGATTAGTCGAGCAAATCAACTTTTCCCACTCTCAGCCAAGTAGCAGAGCTGCCTGCTGCACCATTAGCAGAGGAAGCGGGTAAGCAGGGAGCTTGAGGACCAGGAGGATGTTACAGGTGCCAGTCACCCTCCTCTAACACCCACCTACTCCCAGACTTACCCCTTATCAACCATCTAAAGGGCCTGAATGATGCACTTCAACTTCACAGGCAATCTACTAAAACATCTCTGTGGGTTTTATTTAATGTTTTTAGGACAAGCTGCTTTTCACAGAATCACAGAGTTGTAGGGGTTGGAAGGAACCTCGAAAGATCATGGGGTCCAATACCACTGTCAAAGCAGGTTCCTTAGAACAGGCTGCCCAAGTATTATTTTGACATAATACATGACCAAAAAAAACATATTAATTTAGAATATGTGTGTGGTTTTTTTTCCCCTGAAGGTCAAACAAAATTTCAATTAAAACAGTCTTATGACTTAAACTACAAGAGCACCACTAAATTAGAAACAGCTTCCCAGCTTTGAGAGGACAGAATGGGAGAAACTAGATTATAAAAGCGGACCGGGAATTTGTGATTTGTTTGAATATTTTGCTGTGGCAATACAACAGACACACACAAAGCTGTTTAAGCAAGTAGCCTGTACTCTCTTCCCAGCCTCATTTGCATATATTATCTTATAATTTAAGCCACGTGATCACGTACTATTTTTCCCCAGGACATCTGCCTCATTCAGCGCACAGGATGGACTGATGCAGGGAAGCACAAGCATTGCGCAGGGAAGGAAGCTGCTATCTGCAGACCACTCTACAGAGGATGCATAAGGAACAAGACAATGCAAGAACAGATACAGCAATCGACGCTGGAACACAACTGCAGGCGTTCAGCAAGAGCATCACAAGCCTTGTAGCCAACGAAAGGCACCTCCCTGCTTCCCTTAGCCCTGACACAGGGAACGCTGGTAGAAAACCACGCATCTAGCATCAGCTCCCAGGCAGCGAATGAGCAGCTCCATTCCCCAGTAACAAAGAGCTCTTTTTTCCTCAAATTTCAGTCTCCAGGCTACAACCGTACCAACTTTTACTACAGCAAGCAGCACGCTCTTCAAAGAAGGGACCGCGTGCCATTGTAACCTCACAAATGTCAGAGGCAGATGGGAGAATTTCTGCAATTCTGCTACCTGAAGACTCAACACCTGACTCTCCTGCTCAAAATTTTCAAAAGAAAGAATTCTTGGCTTTCTTTCTTCAAAATCTGTTTTACCTCAATTTAATTCTACCTGCAAAGCCAAGAAAGGCAGCACTGACACTGAAATGGTCTTTTTTTTTTTTTTTAGAGACTCGAGGAGGTACTATGGTAACTACGTACATTAAACATTTTTTTGCCTGCATTTGCAAGAACTGGAAATGGTACTTCAAAATCAATTTCTGCAGCCATTCACGTTTTAGGCTTTGTTGCAGTCACTCAAAGAAGCTCCCTAGCTCTCGCGTACAATTGAACACAGACTTTTTTAGTTCACATTTGTAACTGACAGTTATTTTCTGGGTTCTGTGTTACCAAGAGAATTACTGAAAATCCTTCCTGCCAAGTCCCAGACAGTTAGGAAGCAGAAGACAGTGAGAAACCATCCTGAGTTGCAAAGCCCAGCCTGAATAGATATGGGAGGCAGTCACCTTCAGAATACTTGGAACAGATGTCCAAAAGTAAATAAATAAATAAAAATCACACTGCAATGATAGAGTAAGTTTAGTAACAACTTTTATGCCACAATGTTTATTTTAGAAAGAAAGAAAAAAGATTTGTAGCTGATTCATTATAGATAATATGTTTAGAAATCTGAGAAAAACAAATGAAAACAAAAACGCGTCTTATGGTTTTGCACAGATAATTCTGTGTATCCTCAACTTTACTCATAGAATTGCAGAATCATTAAGGTTGGAAGAGACCTCCAAGATCATCTGGTCCGACCATCCCCCTACCACCAATGTCACCCACTAAACCATGTCCCCAGGCACCACGTCCAACCTCTCCTTGACCACCCCCGGGGACGGTGACTCCACCATCTCCCTGGGCAACCCTCTTCTCTCCATCCACCCAGCCCTTATGACCTCTTTCAGAAAACAAAAGCAAACAAATAACCAAAAAACAAACAAACAAACAAAACAAAAAAAACCCACACCATCAGAAATCAGCATGCAACTGACAAACCGTTTGGAAAAAAAAAAAAAAAACAAGAAGCAAGGGGAAGACCCGTAGGGCTCACAGCCGCGGCGCTCCCCGCTGCCGCTGCCCAGGCGTGAGCGCTGCGGAGGCGCCGCACGGGCAGCGGGGCGCAGCGCAGCCCCCGGGGGCCGCTCCCCGCAGGAAACCGCCTCGCGCTGAATCGCGCCCGGGCCGCCCCGTCCCACCGAGGGCGGGCGCGGGGGGCCGAGGGCGCTGTCACGGCGGCGCGGGCACGGAGACCTCCGGCGCTGCCGCCCTCCCTCCCTCCCTCCCTCCTTCCCCTTCACAAAGGCGGCCGTTCCCCCGAGTGCTGCCGCCCCCCTCCGAGCCCACTCCCCATTTATCACCCCCCCTTCCTCCCCCTCCTCCTCCCCCTCCTCCCCCTCCCCCTCCCGCACCCCCCCCCAGCCCGCCGCCCCCCTCGGTGTGCGGTGAGCGCTCCGCGGCGCACAATGGCTCGGCGAGCCCCCGGCCCCGCTCCGCCTCCGCGCTCACTCACTCACTCACTCACTCACCCCTTCGCGGCGGCTCGGCCCGGCGCTGCTGGTGCTGGTGCTGGTGGCGGCGGTACCGGCGGTACTGCTGTGTGTGTGTGTGGGGGGGCGCAGGGCTCGGCGTCGCCGTGCAGCCGCGCCGCCGTTATTCCCCGCACATAGCGGTAACGGGCACGGCGGGCGCGGCACTGCGCAGGCGCCGGCCGGGCTCACACAATGCGGGGGGGGGAGGAGGAGAGGAGGGGAGGGGGGCGGTGCGCAGGCGCCGGGCGCCGAGCGGCGCGGGGAGGGAGCTGCCCATGCGCCGGCTGCAGACAATAGCGGGGCCGGGGCTGTGCTCAGTGCGCAGGCGCCGCGGGGAGGCAAACGCGGCTTCCCGCGCCTCCGCCATGCGCTATGCCCGGCCGCTGCGGAGACGGGGACGTAGGCGGAAGGCGCGTGCTTGTGCGCAGGCGCGAGCGCGGCCGCCAGCCCCAACAAAGGGGCGCCCGTCCTCCTCTCGGGGACTACACTTCCCAGCAGCCCCCGCGCGGCGCGCTGCGTGCCGGGACTTGTAGTCCCTGCCCCTTGGAAGCCGCAGGGCAGTTCGCTGCGAGCGTGGCCCCGGGAGCCGGCGGCGTCCTGATGCGGGAGCCCGGCGGGGAGCCCGGCCTGGCGGCGGCTCTGGAGCGCTACCAGCGGCGCCTCCGAGGTAAGCGGGGGCGGGGCGGCACGGTGCGGTGGGGGGCCCGGAGCGGTTCCCTTGGTCACACGGGTCCCCCCCCGCCTTCCCCCTACCCGAGCGGTGCTGCCCGGCTGGAGCCGTTGGCGGAGGTGACCGTTGGCGGAGGTGACCGTTGGCAGCTCCTCCGCAACGGCAGCACGGCGCCGTGCTCCCTCGCCCTTCGCCCCTCCGGTGAGGGCAGGGGGCCCCGGGTAACTTCGGTGTGCCGGCTGCGGGCTGAGGGCTCCTGCTGGGGCTGTGCCTGGCCGTGGAGGGGCGATAAATTAACGTTTTAATTACTGCTGGGTAAAACTTCTGTTGGCGAAACGGGTTTGCCCCAGTGCAAAGTATTGCTGTCGCGCAAGAGAGAGTTTCGATTAGAAAGGTCACACGTTGGGCTTATTATTGTTCGTTTCTGCTGCACCAGCGCAGGCATCGGCACAAGCTGGAGGAATGTGTCGGAAATGTGACGTGTTTCACAGCGCTTGCTGTATTTTTAGACAGCTTGTGATGATCTTCTGCCTGGAACGCTGCTTCAGGCTTGCTTGCTTGCTCTTGTGCAGGTCTGGCAGGGGGCTGCACTGTCACCGAAATACCTTAGGAATTAGAGCTCCTGTTCCGTACAGTGCAGCGCCTGACCTGCTTCTTCATTTTAAGCATTGGAGGTTAATTTCTGCTGGCCACTGCGAGTCCAAAGTGTGGTGGTGAAGGAGGGTTTCTTGTGCTCATCCTCCAGGAGATGCACTGGTGTGTGTAGTTGAGCTCTAGAGCATGCAGGCAGTGTGCTCTGCTCGGCGTCCGTCCTGCTGGAGCACAGGGAAATGTGGGGATTCAGTGGTTATGTCTGGATTCAGTGGTTACATCGAGCTGCCTGGGCTCCCTGCAGGGCGTGACGCTCTTGGCTTCCTTAGGCCGTGACAGCAGGGGAAGCCAAAAGCCTCTGGAGTCTAAGCCACAGCCCTCTGCCTGTGTTCTCATAGTTTCAGCATGCTTCATATTTCTTCATGTAGATGTTCTTTTGTGCGTGTGGTTTGGTAAGTTTGGTTCATTCCTCGATTCAAATTTGCCATGAAAACAGGCTTTTGTAGTATTTTGCAACAGAGCTCCAGTTTTTCTAATTTTGTCTTAGGCTCTTTGTGCATTTAAAATGTTCCAGTGGAATTTCTCTTTCCCTCAACTAGAAAATCTGTTGAGATGCTTGGGGACTGTTTTATATATACGTGTGTGTGTGTCTGTATATATATACGTGTGTGTACATACATACACACAAGTATGTGTGTATATATACTTGTGTATACAGTATCTTCGTAGTTGTGACAAGATTATAGTGTTTTCATATGTGGAGTCTGAAGCATGCCTGTGTACCAAGTTATCTGGATGCTGTAAGTGATAGCTTTAATTCTCTTGTAACTAACTTCAAAGGGCCTTTCTCATGAATCTTGCATCTTGGACTGTTTAACTCTGTATAAGGGTAACAGGAGAGCTCACCATATCAAATGACTGGATATATTCTGTTCATAAAACTGATTTTGTTTTTTCCTATTTCTGACTGGGTTGCCTTACTCGATATCCATTATGGTTTGTAAGCTACTTCAGAGCACAATCTTCTAGTGGCTGTTTTCTTTTCCCCTCTGGGAAGCAGGGACTTTCTGTACAGCGCAGAGGTAGGTCTGATCCCTTACATCCAGGAGTGCCTCACAATGAGCAGATACCAACAGGGCAATGTCACAAACAACCCCATTGCTCACATTGTTCCTGGTAGCTTTATGGATTTAATGTGGAACAAATATATCTATTATTTCATGTGCTGCTGAACCTAATTTTTTACTTGTTTTACCCACAGTTATGCAATTTGGGATTTTTTTTACAAACCTGTATCATTCATGTCATCTGGATTCAGGAGCTTCAGATAGCCTTGGGCACTGTTACGTATTTTTGATATGCAGCATTTACACTGTTCGTAGTCCTTGACTTTATCTGGACCCAGGCTGACACATGGCAACAGGTTATAACCATCCATTCTGGAGATCAGAAGAATCATTTCACAGCCTTACTCAGTATGATGGAAGAGTGCACAAGTTCACAAAGATTACCAATTACTCTTCAGTGCTGTGTCCTTTGTTAAGAAAAATCCCTCAGTACTGGTATGTGGGAAAGCCCAAGTGTTCAGTGAACTGACTCCTGTAGCCAGAGGGCAGAAAGCCAGGCCAAAAATGTGACCAAAAAATAATTGGTCTTAAAGCCCAACAGAGAGGTTTTTGATGGAAATAATGAAGGCTTTATAGCAGGGCTTTTCCTGATTAGTCTAGACTTCGTATAATTGCAATCTTTCACATTGTGTGTAACGCAGAGTTAGGAGGGTGGTATTTGTACGGCCTGGGTTATTAGGTTACTATGTAAACTTTCACACAATTGAAACCGTTTCAAATGAACTTCAAAGTCTTTAGGAGATAATAGCATTTCTATTTAAGTTATCCCCATAATAGCATTTCTATTTAAGTTATCCCCAAGGGAAGAGAGGTATTTTCTAACAGAGAGTAAGAGCTGTGCTGTTGTAGTCACACTAGCCACCAAAAATGGGCAGTTGTGGCGTGAACATCCAGCGAGCCTCCTTCTACGTTGGTATGAAGAGGGAGCAGGGTGTGACAGCAGGTGACCTTTCAGCTCAGCTTTCTCTTTTCTGCTCAACAGCAGTCAATACATGAAAGATGTGATTTTAGAGTGTACTTTATTTCTAGCATTCACCTAACTCTTTGGACAGAGAATTGTTCACTTTTTTTTTTAATATGAATTTTCTGCCCCATAAATAAGCAACCCTTTGAAGTGAACAACGCTGTCTTGCTTTTGGGTCAGAGTTGGTTTAAGAGAAGGGAGAGGCCATCCCTTTTAGCTACAATGTCTGATAGAGGCAACTTATAAATCTTTACTGTAAGGAAATGCGGAAACAATGTTCTCTATTCCACTGCATTGCCAAGTGCAGTATCCTTTTATGTAGTTTCAGGGGATGAAGCTGTAAGAACAGAGGAAATACAAGACTTCTACAAAGAAAACTTTATTGTGCATCTGCCTTATGTGACTCTGTGTCTTTTTCAGTAAATTAGGAGAGACATGCAGTCCCAGGAAAAATGAGATGTGGCCAAGTTACCAGCTTTCCAAGTGAGCTAGGACACTTTAGCAGCTAAGAAATTTTAAATGGTAATCTATAATTGTAAGTTGTTGTGTTTTTTTTTTTTATTAGGCTTTTTATTTGGCAATTGTTTCTAGGTGTTCTTGCTGAACAGAATATGTAACATGCATTCAAGGTCGGGGAATCCATCAGAAAGGATTGGGAAGTGCTCGGTGTTTCCAACAGGTGAGGGTCTCTAGACCGTAGACATGTACTTTATACTCTGCAGCAAAAGCTGGTATAGGGACTGGTAGGGATGAATGCTGCAGCTCTAGAGAACAACCTCCTCTTAAAGATAGCTGGCTAAAGGAGGTGTTGAAAATAGCAGATTTCTCATGTAACAATGCAAAGCAAGTATGAAAGCTGAGAAGCCAAACCAGACGGTTCTGTAACTCATTATTCTGAGACATCCGTGTGTTAAACACATCTTACAACCTTTAGAGGCCTGGCCTAATGAGCAGCCTGGTATCGTCTGTTGTTGAATGTTTACATGTAAAGTCCTAGAAGCACATTTAATACAATAGCTTCAGTCTCAAACTGCCATGTAGTGCATTAGTGGCATGGTAGATCACGTGCCTGTGCTTGGCTACGGCTGTGGTATGAAGAATAGCTCTGTAGCAGAATGGTGAGTAAGGTAAATTACAAGCCCGCACATAATACAATAAAAACTTGAAAGCAATTTCTCAGCTTGCTTCTTTGTTTCTGAGCAGATATTTCATGTGAAATTTCATTTCAATCAACCATCTTTCACTTGGGGATGAAAAAATCAATTCTAGTTAGTGTACTTGAATACTTACTTTAAAATAATGAGGTGAGTGCATATTACTGTTATTGAAGGACAGTTTGTTGTGTTTTTTTTTTTTTTTTACCACCCTGTGAAAATCTCTCCAGCAAATATTTTTAATATAAATAACTAATTTTCTGTTTCAAAACAAAATAACCTTTAAAAACTTCTTGCATACCTCACGTTTCCAAGAATGAGTAGATATTCAGGAAGTCAATCACGGAATTGTCGGGGTTGGAAGGGACTTAAGAGATCATCAGGTCCCACCCCGCTGCCAAAGCAGGTTACCCAGGTAGGTGACCAGATGGGCCTTGAATATCTCCAGAGAAAGAGACTACATGGTGTACTATTTTTAGTTTTATAAGTGTCAATAGAAACAAAATCAATGTTAATATACTTTGGACTGTAAAATTTTCTTTAAATATCTTTGTTTTCACCAACTGGTCTAATTTCCTGTCTTGTTGGTTAATGTTTCACATAAATTCTATTTATATTATTTTAGCCCTAAAGAATCACTGTAATTTTGTCTCCTCCTACTTTCTAGGGCTGTTCTCTGATTGGGAACTGTGGAATATTAACAAGTGACATGTTAAACTTCCACTTATCTTCCTGTAAACATTATTAGAACTAGACCTTTTTCTGTAGATGATAGAGGTAAAGCAACTTTGTAGTTTTTCTCCAATTTATGTTGCTCAACAATTCTGTCAGTTGGAGTTATTTTCTGTTTCTTGCAGGCACTTCTGTTATTGTGGATGGTTGGTTCTTTTGCTAAGCTCTCCATTAGCTCGAGAGTATTTTCTGTGGCATTTCTGAGTTCATGAATGAGGTAGCTTTGGTGCTTTCGTTTAAAGGAGTGCTCTTCATAGACAGTCTTGGGCAATGTCTGAAAAAACGTCTTTTGTTTAGGCAATGCAGACACAGTTCAATGCCTTCACTGTTTGTGTTTTGTTGTTGTGTGTTTTTTTTTTTTTCTCTGCTTTCCTCTCAGTAGCAAATTGTTCTCAATCTTTTATCTTTTTTTTTTTTTTTCCCCAAAACTGATTACTACTTACTTGGAAATACACCAACCTCTTCCTTGTTGTATTTTGTGTTTTGACTCTAGCCTTTATCTTAAAGTTTTTTTTGTATATGTTGAATGGATCTGTAGTGTCTTTCATTTTTTTTATTTTTTAAAGTTGTTCTGCAGCAGTAGTGGTGTTCCCCCCCCCCCCCCCCACACACACACACACAAAACAAACCACCTTCTACCCTTTATATTTATATAAAGATTCTTCTCTGGAAAAAGGATACCTGTAATGTATCTTCAGAATGTAATACTTATATGTTGTAGTTAAAATGAGTAGAGAAAATAAAAAGAGATATCAATACTTCTTTCAGGACATGGAAGTATTATTAAGCAGGTAGAATATATAGCACATGCTGTTTGAACATTAATGTTTCAGTTAGGGTCCTGTTGGTTTTGTCTGAACCATTATGCTTAACTGAGCTTAATCTAGTCCAAGATTGTACTGGTGTTTAGGTGAAGGGATCGGGGTTTCTTTGTACCTACAGCAATGAGGTCTCGAACCAGTTAGTTTCCCTGGTTGCTTCTGTTATTGAGATAATTCACAGTGGTTTTCGTTCTCTTAGGTGTTTGGCCAGCTGTGGCGTTAGGTAAGTTATTTGCTTGTCCCTTATGGTAAGTACTGCCTGTGACTTATACATGATAGTTGGCAACTTTTTATGGAGCAGTTGGATTGAGCCCAATACATCAAAGAAAAGAGATTCATCAAGTTCTGTTGCTAGCTTGCAATTTTTCACAGGGATCTGAAGTCCTTTAAATACTGAAAACCAAAGAGCTTTACCAGTAAATAAAACCTAGAGGTTCTGCTCTGAGTATTGCAGAAAGCCATACTATGCTAGATTACTTTCCTGTCTTAGTTAGTATATACATGGCTTAAAGGGAAGAGAAATTACTCATCTTCATTTATACACAGGTAGTTAAAAGAAACAATGTAGTTAGTGAATTAACTGATTGAGGTCCTACAGCGTGAAAAAGAAGTGTCACTGTCTAAAACCAATCCCATATTTTCTGATTTGCAATGCAGTTGTCACCTTTTCAGCTGCAAATCTGTCCAGTTTCTTTTCTGGCATATCAGATGTGTTCAGCTGTAGTGCAGTGATATGGCATTTGTGGTTAGAAAGTTTGCTGTTTTTATGAAATCAGATGAAAGAAGGAAAAGGGAAAAATAAATATAAGAAAAACATATTGAAAATGAAAAAAGAATGTTGCTGTATCACCCCTAAGTCAGCCAGTTGTTGGAAGGGTTCATAAAGTATTTCGTTTTATCTGGAAATAGTTTTTTGCTTTTGGTTTTCTGGAATGATGTGTTTTTTTTGCAGTTGGTCAGAAGTCATCTATCTTTATTTAATCACAGTTTCCTGTTGCTGAGTTTTTATTTCAGTTACTCAGATATTTTTCATTTGTACTAGTCATTGCTTTGTCATGTGAGGTGTCACCATTAGAATTCACAAATGTTGTCCTTAGAGCTTGATCCTCCACGTTATACGAAATATAGCATGAGCTTTATATTCATTTAAAAATAATAGAGCCATATATACTAGGAAATGTTTTGGGGTCAAATAAGTAGTTGAAGCTTTCTTTCTGCTGGCAATTTCTAATAGCAGGTACTTGTGCTGTTGCAGAGGCTTAATGCATTGACAGGCTAACATACTGTTTATGGCTTGTTCTTTACAAATGTGGTAAATGATTCTCCCTCAAGTTGTTGACATATCATAGTTTTGGTGTTTGCATTAGACAATTACTTCCAGCGGCTGGCCTCAGATGAAGGAGTCAAGCTAAACAGATGCTGAATGCATTTAGTCTTTGCATTTTTTTGCAAACAAATTGTCAATCAGTAAATATTTTCTTTTATGTTTTTTTTTTTCTTTTTACTGCAGAGCGTGCTAATGAAAGTATCCATCAATTGAAATATGCCTTGGAGGAAAGACAGTTTGCAGAGGGTAAGGATGAAGTTGGATTTGATGAGTCCTCTGTGGACAAGGGCAATGATGATGTGGACCATGGCAATGATGACAGTGAGAATTCAGCCTGGCAGGATCTACAGCACAGTCACGCAGGTAAGATTACTCAGAAGGCAAATAGCTTAAAAATTGTTAGAAGCGATATTAAATCAGTCGTCCCCCCCCCTAAAAAATCAGTCTTCTTGCTTACAATAAATGTTTTTATCTCTTCCTAGCTAATCAACTTAAGATTTTGTTGCAACATCAAGAAAGAATGGAAAGTGAAGTCTCTCCATCAAGGAGGAAGATGCTGTTCTGTGTATGTTTCTTCTTGTTTCTTTGTGTTATTTGAATGAACAGCATGCATGCTGAGATCAGTAATTTCCTACTATCCAGGATGAATCATTCTTATATTCCAAAATGTAAGTTTTTTTTTTTTTTTTCTAGAATGTGGTCAGAACTTGGCTTGTTTATGACTATGGCAGAAGAAAAAGAAATTCCTAATACAGGATCTAGACATTTCTTTTTTTTGTTGACCATGATGCATAGGTGACAGTTCACATTACTTAAAGCTTTCTCATCATCTTCTCTCCACTAAAGTTCATGCTTTTTGTTTTTGAAACAGTTGGGATTGACTGCATGGCCAAATTTCTGTAAAAGCAGTCTCTGTTTTCCTTTATGACTATACTCAGAGGGCTCAGAAAGGCTTACTTGCGCTATAACCGTGCGTTTTCTCTAGAGGATTATAGATGTCCGTGTAACAACAGGATTTGTAGCTCTGCACCAAAATGCAGTGGTCTCTGCCAAAGTCAGTAAACTAAATGGAAGGGATAGCCTTATCTTGTCTTCTCAAATGTATCCTTCCTGCAGCAGAACTGCACCAAAATACATGCAGTATACAGGTCAGTTACTGGTATATAGCAGTTTTTCTGTAACCAGCAGGGGAAAAAAAAAACAATTGAAGACATTGTTTCAGTTCAATCTTACAGTGGCTTCTATTGCCTGGGTAGGTTTGCACCAAACCATGCAAGCAACTCTTCCCTGTCAAAGTTGAATTAGCAGTAGGGAAATTGGAAAGACATGTTCCTCTTCTGTTGCTTTGAGCCTGTGTAATAAGTCTTAGCTCCACTGTTCTGATATTGAGAAAATTTTATTGAAAGTTCAACTTCTCATAGAGTTCCAAAATCCCCGAGTTCAGTCTGATTGTCCTGACAGGCACTTGTGCCTCGTAGTAGTGCAGGATAGAATTAGAGTTTTGTATCTCAGGGGAATGGTGCATCATTGTTTGATCTTGAGGCTATATGACTCAGTATCAATTTGTGGTTAACCCATGGGGGGATGGAGAAAGTGTGGTTTTTTTGTTTTTTTGTTTTTTTTAAAGCATCTTTTAATTCATCTTTGTCCAAGTTTTCTACTTAAAGAAATTTTAGCCAAGTGGAAAAATTGAGAAAACAAGATGGTTTTTCCAAAGAAACAAGTGTAATCGTGGTGTATTTCAAGGGCTGTATCCAGGAGTTGGACTCAGTGATCCCCGTGGGTCCCTTCCAACTCAGGATATCCTATGATTCTATTAAAGGATGGAGGAATAAACAGAAAATATGGTACTTATTGTATGGATAGAGCATTGGAGCCTTTGAAAGGAAGAAATGCGCACGTGTTTTGAGGACAGAGTGTAAAAGTCAAAGAATGTGCAGCTACAAAAGTGTGCGTGCATATGCTTACACACATCCTTGTCTGATACCATCTTGTCTGTTGGTTTGCTGGATACTGCAGAAATGCTTCATGTGTAAATACAAACCAATTCCCTAACAGTCAAGGAAAACAAACACATATTATGAGTAACCTTAACCTTTTTCTTTGAATTATGATGAAATACCTGATGACTACTGAGTAGTAGATAACTACATGACTCTATAGGTAAATAAAATTTCACAGCAAGCATACTGTTTAGTAAACATCACAACTTTTTGTACATATAAGTAACATTTGCCCTAACAAAATTCCTTTCTTTTGCCTGCTGATTACAAGTGCAGGAGACATCAAATAAGTACTTCTCTTTAAACCACACCCAGATAATCAGGCAGAGGTTTGCCTTTCGTACTCCCCAGCCCAAGATCCTGATGCTGTCCTTGTAGTTTAAGTTTTTGCAACTGCTTCCCGTTGTCTCGTGCCAGTTGACAGGGCAGCAGGTTCAAGAGTGCCAGCATGGAGTGCCCAGTTCCTGGGGCTTGGAAATTTGAGGCATTCTGTAAAAGTACAAGGTGGACCAACTTATTTGGGATGTTGGCAAAACTATTTGTCAGTGTGTAGAACACTAACCTCTAAAGCTGCCAAGCATCTATATTTTATAAACCCTTGTGTTCATACGGTAAACTTTTCAGTGTCAAGAATGCAAATGTGAACAACATTTCTGAGACTTGTGCATAAATGTTTGGTAATTCATACTTATTTTTATAGTTGGCCTACATTAAATATGTTTCCCTTGACCTCTGTTCTTCTGTTCTATAACACATATTATTTTGGGGCTGTGATCAGAAAATTTATTAAAATTCCCAAATTAAGTGATAACAATTATGTGGTTAAAGAAATGAATCACTAATTATCTAACAAGCATTCATCCCATCAAATGGCAGGTAGAAGCTTATAAATAATGAAATATCACTGTGACAGGGCTGTGGGTTAACTAGTCCCCCGTTGCTTCTCTGTCAGAAGAAAATATTACATATTCTTTTCTTTGTTGAAACTCTTCTCTAGCACTCTTGCATATCTTATGCAAGTGTTTCTTAGGTTAAACATGAGTACTGTTCTTCAGTGGAAAAATTTGAGTAGAAAAGGAATTTTTCCCACTGTCAAACAACACTGTTGTGTAAACTATTCAGTGAGGTAATACGAATTCTCAACTGCAGTGTCTTAAACTTTCAGAGAAGAGTTGGGAAGTCAATTGGGATCTGGAGGAGCAGAGCAATGGATTCCAAATATTCTTGGAACCGTAATATGTTCTATTTAGGATATATGGATACACATACACATGTATATTTTGTCTCTTCTTTCTCCCTTCCCCAACAAATGTTTTTTTTTTTTTTTTAATTAAAAAAAAAAAAAAGACTATATAAACTAATTTAGATAAATAGCCTCTAAAGCACTGTGAATTCTGAGTATACAGAACACTTACATGCACTGAGCCAAGGTGAAATAGATTACAGATTCAGAGTTTATTCTATAAATGTTTTTCTAGATGGTTCTGGAAAACCCTGCATTTTTCTCCTCAATTCTAGCTCTAGATCTCTCAAGAATCCCACTTTCCTATGGCAGAATTTACATTAGGTATCATTTGATAGGAAGGCTTTTCTTGCCAGAAATTTCTGTTGCCTTTACAGGTATGGTTATTCATTCTCATGTAAGGTTTGGATATTCATTGCCATCATAGCATAGTTATTTCTTTTTTGTGTGTGTATGGTGGTTGGTGTTTTTTTGTTTTGTTTTCTGTTTGGTTTTACCCAATTAGTGGATTTTATTGTTTTTTTTTTTCTTTTTTTTTTTTTTTTTTTTTTTTAAAGCTGGGCAGGGAGTCTTAATACCTCATCTTGGAAAATATAACATTTTTTTTGTCAATTCTTGTCAGATGACCAACTTCTAGATAAGGTAACTATAAGATGCAATAGCTAGCCACTAATAGCTTAATTTATTTTAAATGGTGAACGTTTCTATTTCTTTCAAAACAAAGATGTAGGTTTCTGAATATTTTAGGAGGTTCAGAAGACTAACAGTCCAGCTGTTCAATTAAGTAGTTCCTGAAAATGAGTTCTAGAATCTTTAAAACTTTAGGTGTATTTGAAAAGCATACAATTGATATTTTTTTGCACAAAAAGGTTTGATTCTGACCTAAGATCACTGAAGGTAGAATTGTAACAGTTTCAAAACTACCTAGAGATCAGCACAAGGAGCCTGTTTTGTTCGGAACAGCAAACTAATGCTAGAAATGTATCTGCTCATCCTCCAAGAGGACCTAATTTGCAGACTTTGTATCCTTTCCAGAAAACAATACAAAGAAGGGACACTTACCCTATTTATGTTTGTCAGTTATGTTTTCCAGTTCAGTAAATAACTGAAAAGTGCAGATTTTTTTTTTACAAGAGGATGTATGTTCTGTTTAGAAATGTGTTCCAATTTGACTGCCTTGGTTTTAATTGTTTGTTTATTTATTTATTTTTTTCAAAGGTGGCTTGCACTGATAGACATTACCTTCAGGAATGAGAATAGTTAGTATAGTTCAATAGTGGAAAATCAAACTAAGGTAGTACAGCAATACTGAAATATGTAAAGAGGATGAGTGAGACTCTGAAAGCAGTGGATTGTTGAATTTGTCGTTTGAGACTAGTCACAAAAATATTTAACAAATTAAGAAGCAGTTTCATTGTAGACTATCATATTCATGGTTAATGTTGTTACTCTATTAAAATTATTAAAGTATGTCATATTTCATTAGATCTCAATAAATTACTATAATATGCAAAATAGTTGTGTAATAACTACTCTAAATTAGCTCCTTTTTCAGACTGACAAAGCCTGTGTGTTGCTAGTAGGATCAAAGAGGTGGTAGTTTTCAGGAAGACATTTCAGCTATGATTTGAAGGATATTTTAATAGTAGACTTATTTACATTCTTATTTAATTCGTACTGTATTCTTAGGAGTAAACTCTGTAAAGTTTAGAGTCTCTTAAAATACCAGGTTCTTTGTTAAGTGTAGTGTCTATTACATATTTTTGTGTGTTTCTGTGGAGCTATTGAACTGGCATAGTTGTGTTTCTGCAGCAATTATTAATGAACACTTAGAGGTGTATCCTTTGATGCATACCAATTAAAATTCAAGGGATTTTTAATGTTAATTTCACAGAAGAAAATATTCCTGAACACTTTTCTAAAATGAATAATAAATAGCGGTGTGAATTTCATTTGGACATTGGTCGGTGGGTATAATTTTTTTCCTGATTTTATAGTGTGCTTAATCAAGCAGTAACACATTTTGACAGGAATGACATATTTACTTTTTTTGTACTGAAGATTTGAAGTTTTTCCTGTTTATCCCTTCCTCATGATCTAGTACTTGGTGTTTTGTTTTTTTTTATTAAGCATAAATAATAATCCGTGTGTAAGTAACATCTTATTGCAGTAAGTGGAAAATCAGAAAATAACACACAGTATTCTTTACTTCCTACAGAAACCTCCAGAAGCTGCAGCTGAAGATTTACCAGGCCTTTCTGATCTTGTTCCTATAATTAACGATCAGTCTCAGTATATTAACCATTTAGAAGCAGAAGTGAAGTTTTGCAAGGTATTTTACACAATATATTTCACCTGAATATGAAACCATGGTACCCAAATATGAAGAATTGCCTTAAAAACAGCTTCTTGTACTTAGCCTTGAGGTTGATTGTTGTAATGACCAAAAACGAACAAGCCACAATTCAGTCAACACTGAGCCTTACCATGTATCTTGGTGTCTATTTAGAGTCTAAAGACCTTCAAAGACATTTTTACTTTATCTTAGAAATGGAAATAAGCATATTTTTAAGAAGTATTTTTGTACCTTAAATATCCATATAATGACTCCTTCTTTGAACATTCTCATTTTGTTTGAAAGTGTTAACCTAGACTTTTGGTCTCAAGATGTATTTAATTATCTCAAGGAGCTTTTTACATGCAGTTCCTGTTATCATATAGGAGGAATTGTATGGGATGAGAGAACAAGTTCGAGTGGTTGTGCTTGAAAATGAGGACCTCCATCAGAAACTGAAATTTCTGGCTGCAGAACATACTTTGAGAGAACAAACTCTTCTAGATACCTCAGTAAGGTTTTATTTTTGTTGTTGTTTTAATCAAGGTTCAGAGACATAACTCCTATTAATGAAGGCTATATAAATGGTCATCCTCAAACTGAATTTTAGTCAAAACCTAATGACAGTTTGAAAACATGGATTTCCGTAGATAACTTCACAGGTTGTTAACCTAATTAAGTTGTTTATTGGTTCTTAAATTCTACTGTGATGAAAATCATAAGATTCAATACTCACATAATTAATATTTGTTTAAAAATACAGCCTACATAAGTATAACTGAAGCACTAATATTTTTATTTTAGGCAAATACTCGGAACTCCTGGCCTGTAGGTGGTAATGACTATAGTCTGCATCAGCCAGTCACCTCATCAGCAGCAGATAACAAAAATCCAGCTTTGGTTACAGCATCTGTTGGAGAAATAGAAAAATGGCATGTAGAACTGGTTGGTATTAGCATTCTTTACCTTTGGAAAAACTTTCAGTACTTTGTTATTGCTGCAGTTCTGAAAATTATTTTTGTAACAGGCTTACAGGAGGAGTTTTAGTTGACTGGAGCTTAATTGGAGGTCAGGTTTTATTGTCTTAAGCATCATTTCCTCATTATTCCCTAATTAATATTGTTATCCAGTTAGATACGGATGGCAGAGTGTAGCTGCAGATGTTGACTTCCAGACATAAGTCTCAGTTTAAGAATGTCATGTCAGTAGTGGCATATACTATACTTTGGAGATTCTTGGCAGTAACACAACCCACAAGCAAGTGGGAGCTAGTTGCTGTAATTCAGGCAAGCCTTTAGGCAAGCTCTTTTGCAATGAGCCTTACTACTACAGTAGCAGTGCAGGGTCAGTAAGGTACAAAAGTAGCTTTATCTTGTCTGCCTTTCCTGAGCCAAATTACACTTTTTGTGCTTTTAGAGATACTGAGGAGCCTTTGTGATTCAGAGTTGTTGTAGTGCCTGTTTTATTTCTTCAGCTTGGGATGATATTCTAAATTGCTTTGATCTAAATTAATTGGGTAACATTGCCAGTTTCTGAGATAAGAACAGGATTAATTTAAATTTTTGGTGTATTTTATCCATGTGCATGTGTGTGCTGTGGAATTGAAAGGGCACTTTAATTCTCCAAGATAATTATTGGTATCTATTAAGTTCTCACAGAAAACTGTATTTTTGATAGTTTATGCCTCATCTATAGCTGAAAACATCTTCAGTGATCCATAACGCCTATTTGAAAGTTAGTTTTTATAATAATTGCACTTCTTCCTCTGTCATGTTAAAGTGGGAGTATCGTATTGATTGTGACTTCTTTATAAACATCACAGTGAGCTGAATCTCTGGTGTTTCTTTGGCTCATTACCACCATTGTGTTCGCCATTGTTGTGGTTAATTCATTTATGTAGTTTGTGGTAATAGGATTTCCAGGTAATTGGAGTTACTGTGTTATAAATAAATAACTGTTTTACTAGAAGAATCTACTATTTCTGCTGAATTAGGGGAGAGTAAGAGCAAAATGAAGGCAAGATTGAAGAGATTCATCTAAATTATTGTAAATAACTGAAACTGCTGGAACTTTTGCAGTTCATACCATATGAGAATCTGGCACATTAAGTAGAAATAAGAAAAAGGAGGGTTATTCATTTCATAAA
This sequence comes from Aythya ferina, assembly GCF_964211825.1. Lineage (NCBI taxonomy): Eukaryota > Metazoa > Chordata > Aves > Anseriformes > Anatidae > Aythya > Aythya ferina. The sequence goes on from NC_140298.1 coordinate 28,437,573, forward strand.
TTTTCACAATAATGTGAGATACTTAGATTTCTCTGGATCTAGTATTTCAGATTTATATCTTCAGGGGAAAAGAGTGAATGCGGCTGATGTCTGGTTTCTTCATAATACTGTCTTAAAGAAATCTAAAAAACTTTTTTTCTCCCATCTTTCCTAAAGGAGAAATTAAAACTTCTTTATCAAGAAAAAGTCAATATCCTTGATGCTCAAGTAAAGTCTCTAAGGTAAAGTGATTTTTTTTTTTTCTTAAAATTATTGTTGAGGAAATATTATCAGCTCACGACAACCTGAACCATTCTTTATTTGAATTTAAGTAACAGAATGGGTCATGTTGTCTAGTAGTGTCCCTGGAAGCTGGCTTTACAAGAAGCTTTCTCAAATAGAAATGTAATGTAGTTGAATTTATTGCTATTGTGTCAATATATAAATTTTATAAATTAAGTTGAATTGTTGTATTTACAGATGTTACCAGGCCTTAGAGCTTTATATGAAATCTTTATTCTTTTTACCCATTTTCCATGTGGAAACTCCACGTCTGTTCAGATAACCCAATAAAAATAAAGTTTTAACTTTTGTGAGCTCTTTCATAATTAGTTCTCTTCTGCTAGTGTTTGGTATCACAACTTTTAGAAATCTTAAGCACTGAAGTAGTTTAATCCAGATAATGATTTTGGAGGATGAGAACACAGTTTTGAAGCATGCATTCTGTGTTTCCAGTCATGCAACCTGCATATCTTTAAAAATAAAAACATAATGAAAATAAGAAATGTATTCTTCAAAGTAACAGTGGTGTGATTATAGTCAGCAGACTATGGAAAACCAGAAACAGATGCATTCACTTTAGAATTTGGTGTTCTGGAATAAACTTTCCCCTGTATACTTGCATTCATGATGTTGCTGCTGAAGCTGTTTTTTTTCCCTGAATAAATTGAGATTTCACATACCTGAAATTTACGTACTTGTGTGTTTGTGTCTGTGCAAGTGTAAAAGGACTTAATGGTTTAAATATGCCTTCTGAAGTGATGCAATCATAGATGTGCAAAGCCAATCATGCTAGTGAATGTAAAGGAGAATCTTAAATCTCAGCTGTGTATTCTCCTGTCCACTTGGCTCGAAGTGTTAAATATACTCAGAGAAAAAGATTGGAGGTTCAAATGGTCTGAAAACTCCTGTAACTACTCTACTGAAGTTCTTGTTTTCCGCTGAAGGGCATGATCTTTGAAGATATAAGCTCTGCAAAGCATTTGGAGATTTACTGATTTTATTTTTTTTCAAGTGCAAAACTCCTTTCAGTGGGACTATCCTTGTTTTTAACTTTTAGCATGAATTTACATTGGACTCACCAGTTTCTGCCCTAGACTTCCCAACAACAGATCTGTTGTACCACGGCCATCTAAAAAATATATGCAGAGCAAATTCTGTTCAGGTTATAGTGATTCTATTTGATACACTGACTACTAAAATTGGGCAAAGTATGCAGATTTCCCAGATGGAAATAAACATGCATGCTCAGTAAATCTAATGCAACCAGAATGTGTCAGACGTGCTACATGTATGCTGCCCAGATGGCCTGCATAACAAACCAAAAGTTTTGGAATCATTGCACAATTTGTCAAATTGATCTATATGTGCACAGTGTGCATTTGTCTGGAACTTCCTGATGTCAGCATTCCTACTGCTCATGCTCTACTTGGCCTTACAGATGCTTAGAAATTCTAGAGCAAGTTTGTTTGTTTTTTTTGTTTGTTGTTTTTTTCACAACACCTGGTAAAAATTTTGGAGATAAGTTGTTGTTTTTATTATTTATTTATTAAAAAACAAAAACAAACAAACAAAAAAAACACAACCTACCCCTGTTTCCCTGTTTATCTGGAGATGTGGTTGACCTCAAGTTTGTGTGTGGTGATCAGAGTATGTGCTGAATAAACCTGGATTTTTCTTAGGGAACATAGGGGACTTTTATTTTAAGTTGTCACATTCTTGTTAATATGAGAGTAGAGGAGAAATGTGGACTTAATGATACTATAAGCAAGAAGAACAGGAAAAAAAAATATCTTAGGATACTGAAATATTCACACAGCTGATGTATAAATTTATTTACACAGTTTTTATTGCTAATGAATCCTTTTCTCTGTTCTTGCCAATAGGTAAGTCTACAATTTTCATCTAATCTTTTTTCTATATAACTCCACTGTTTTCTGGCAGTACAGAAAGAACAAACTAATACAGTTTTGTTTCATATACATAAATAATTCCGTTTGGGTTGCTCAACTATTATTTCTTAAGTTTTCTTTACGCTGCTGGTGTGTAAAATAATATGCATTACAGGTACTCTTAGAGTTCCTCTTCTCTATATGTCTTCATCTGTAAGTATATGTTGCATATAAATATAAGTTGTAAAAGTGTTTGACTATTGCTGAAATATTTTTTTGTTTCTTTCTAGAAAAGACCTTTCAGAATCTCAGAAGACATGCGAAGACTTGGAAGGAAGGCTAAAACACCAGAAGTCCCTCGTTTCAGCCACACATTCTGGTCGGGTTGGTGGTCTGTGTCTGAAATGTGCACAGCATGAGGCAGTTCTTGCACAGACACATTCTAATGTTCATGTGCAGATCATCGAGAGGGTAACAAAGTACGTTTGTGAGGTATTTAGTTTCTCATTGAAAGCACAGTTATTTATGTTAAACCACAGAAGTCCTAATGTGTTTGGTTGCATTCATAAAGATGTGCCTTTACAGGACAATGGAGTCCCATTCAAATTGTGATGCTAAATTGATGGCAGAATATGACTAGCTCAGAACTACTCTGAAATCCATGTAGTTTTTCTGCTTATTCTGACTGCAAAATAATATTAGTCATGTAATTATGTTGGGAAACAGCAAGGTGTGGTGCTGTTAATAGTCTTTGTTTTCTGCACTTATTCTACAGGAAAACCCTTTGCTCTGTCAGGACAAATGTTATGGAAGTCCGTATATTTTGATTGATAAGTTCCTTATTTTTCTATAGTTAGAAATTTTTCTTACACAACTATGTTGCACTTTTATTACCAGGGACATCTAGAATACATTACCATTGTAATCCCTTTTTTCCTTGGACTTGTTTAATAGGTCTGGGGTTTGGGATAGGATGTACTGCTAACTAATTTGGGTGATTTCCTTTGATTAAGAGATAAATTATTCGCAGCAGCCATTTTTAAATTGTAGCTTTTATTTAAATGATTAAATAAACAGTGATACAGGCTATATATATGTAATGTTGTATAAAATCTATAAGATACGGTAATTTATTTGTCATAGAACATGTGGAAAATCTGAACAAGCTATTAACTAGTACGTTTTTGTCACCTTGTGTTATAGGGGGGTTTGAAACAAAAGATTTGAGCTAACCTTTTTTCTCCCTCTTACACCATCATTTCAGTGTCAGGAAAATCTGAAATCTACATCTTTGTGATCTAAGACTTATTAAAGACTAATATATTGCAGTAGGGATTTTCAAAGGGACTAAGTAGTTTGCCTAAATGTTAAAATGAACACACACAACTATTTTACCATTCCATCCAGCAGATGCACACACAAAACAGCAACGATTTTCAGTCAGAATTTAGTTGTACCTTACATAAATGGAGAGAATGATACTCTAATTGAAAAGACTTCATGTCAAAATAATGAACAGGTGAAATTAAGTACTACGCTCTTACTGATTATGCTACTCCATTTGGTACAGGTCTCAGTCTCTCAGTTATTTCTTAGTTCAAGAAGTTATGGAGGGATGTAGAATTCAGGAGTCTTATTCTTCAGTTCCATTTTGCAGCAAAGGTCTGCAAACTGGAACTGAATTGACTTGATCTGAATTACTTGTTGACCCTAAATATTTTTTTTTCTTTCTATTTTACATTTACAGGGTAATTTCATATAACTTTGATATTTTAGAAACTTTTCCTTTTTTTTTTTTTTTTAACATGGATTCCTATGATGCAGTGCCAACTTCAGTGTTATTCAGCTTCAATATGTATATGACTTGAGCTCTGCTGTCTTTACCGTCAGTAATTCTGAAGTGAAGGACCGATCAGCAAGCAATTGATATTTTTAGTATCTGCTGAGTATTCTCAGTACCTAGCAATATTCTGTCTTTCATGCTTAACCCATGGTAGTTCTAGTCTTGCTTTGCTTTTCACCTTTGTTTCTTATATGTTAACATCTTATCTTTGATATACCTGTTTTTACCCCCCTTGTGGGAAGACATGAAAGAAGTCTCACTTTCTTTATATACAGAGAAAGAGATGACTTGATGGATGCCCTTGTTTCAGTGAGACGAAACATGAAAGAGATGCAGCAAAGAGAATCCAATGCTTATGAGCAAGTTAAACAAGCTGTACAAATGGCAGAAGAAGCCAATCTAGAAAAAACAAAGGTAAATTTATCAAAAAGATGAGTTTTTGAGTATTTGAAACTGCTACAAATGTTAATTAGTTTTCATGCTAATGAGAGAATACATGCGTAAGACCTCTATCACTGATGTAGTAGCTTTAAAAGAATTGTATTGTGTGAATACTTATGAGCAATAACAGGAACTCTGTATTTGGATTCTTAAGTTGTCATCTAACACCATAGGTTGTATTGCAGTCTTAGGCGATTATTTAAATTCTTACGTAGTTTCACAACTAGAAGATAAAAATTGAAAGATTAGAATTTTCAGAGGCATTCATGACACATGGAAAGGTAATTCTTATATCGTATTTATGAGCTGCTCTGGAAAGAGTACTTGAAATGATTACAGACACCTCTTTTTACCTCAGATGAGTGCAGTGCAAGAACTGATTAGCTAATGTAATGCTTTGAAGATGAGAAGTGCTGTGTGAATGCTACCTGCGTGAACCTTTTGGAACTGTGAAAATAATAGTGATAAATCCAGTGCTTATCTAGTGCTTATGTTAGACCTAGCTGCTGTATATATAATCAACTAATTTTGACCTAAATTATTTCCTTGATTTTTAGTGACATCTACTGTGTTATTAGGGAATTACTATGGAATTGAGAGGTGGGGCTTTTTATGTTGTTCTCTTAATGAAATGCTGTTGTTTTTAATAGTGGACAAAATTGCTTATTTGGTCAATAGAACAATTAAATCAGTAGTGTTTGTTACTATCTATCCAGTTTGTGTGTGGGGGAATGTCTTTAACTGTGAGCAGTGGTGGAAAATATAAGAGTTAGAAATCCTATATACTTATTAAACTTGAGTATTATAGCTCCACGTTTTTTACTCAAAGAGAGAATCCTTTTGAACCCACTGTTCTCCAGTAATCACCTGTTTCACCCCGTCCTGAGGGGTTACATTTTTCAATTGCTAACTAGTTTTCTTTGGGCAGGCAAAGTTGTCTCATACAACCATTATTCACTTACTCTTCTTTAAAACTGTACCAAATACTTTTCATCTATGTAATAAAATAAGAGTAGCAGATCTTCCTGTTTGTTTTTCAGTAGCTGTTGGAGGTCTTTGTAATATTCAAAAAGAAAATCCCTATTATCTTACTCAGGGTAGCTTATGTTAGAAATGGCTTACTGAAACAAAGAACCTTTAATTAAATGGGTCTTTGTACCTATACTACTTCTGACATAAAAAAGAAAGCAGCTCCATATGGTCTCTATAGGCCACCTCTTCCCTGCAGCAAGGAAATGTGAAGTATTACATCTGTGTATAAGACAGAGCAGTAGTCTGTTTTTCTAGGCTCAAAAACTGTAGTAATATGACGGAACAGGAAGAGAAATCTTTTAGTTCTATTTATTTATTCTAGAGTTGCAAGAACTGTGTTTTGCATGTCTACCAAGCTACAGCAATATTAAGCGTACAATTATTCACTAATGCTGATGTTACATTTTCAGAAGCAACAAGAAAAAAAGGATTCAAAGCAATAACAGAGGGATTGCCTTTCCAAGGTAGACTTTGCTGATGGGGAAAAAAAACACTGAGAAGGGTCCTGCAGAATTGACATTAACTAACGGAGACTCTTAGATAATCCTCTAAACATGATCACAGAATCACAGAATCGTCTAGGTTGGAAGAGACCTCCAAGATCACCTAGTCCAATCTCTGACCTAACACTAATAGTCCTCCACTAAGCTCTATCTCTAAGCTCTACATGTAAACGTCTTCTAAAGACCTCCAGGGATGGTGACGCAACCACTACCCTGGGCAGCCCATTCCAATGCCTTTCTGTAAAGAATTTTTTCCTAATATCCAACCAAGCCTCCCCTGGCGCAACTTCAGCCCATTCCCCCTCGTCCTGTCACCAGGCATGTGGGATGATCTGATCTGTTTCCCTTGTGAACAGCCCAATACTCAAGGAAACTGAGTACCAGAGACTGGCTTTGAGTAAAAGAAAAATAAGCACTTTGAAAAAAGAACAAGTTTGAAAATAAAGGGTAATAAGGTAGTATTCCTAAACGTGGGTTACTTTAGCCTCCTTCAGGTAGGATACACTATTTCAGTGTGTATATATACTGGATATATTCAGAATATACTATTTCACTTCTATTGGTGAAATTAAATCTTTTTCGTTTTTTTTTCTTTTAGCTTCTTTAGAAGAGAGTGTCTATTGTGCCTCTTAAGTATAAACTTGCTTTTCTTTCAATAATCCAGTTCAGGCAAATAAAAATTACACACTTCACATGAGACACATATATAACCTGTGTCTTATTAGCTTTTCTTTATCTTTTCTTAAATCTTCTAGGCTTCTTCTCTAGTCTTCTGCACCCAGTACTTTCCGTCTGGGGGAGAGCAAGTAGAAATGCGTAGTTTAAGTTTTCCTTCAGCTGTGCAGTTGAGCAGTAACCACAGGTTTCCAATGTTTGCAAGGAGTCAGGTATTAGAGGCTGGTTCTAGAGATGTGCATTCAGGAATTTTACATATAAAACAAATAATCATTGTGGTTGTAGAAAAACAGCTAGTTATTTGGAAAATATACACTAAAAATGCTTTCATCTTTGCCCTGACTTCTAAATTAATTTAGAATTTATAAATTACAGTAGGGCATGTATATACATACAAATGTACATGTTTTCAATTTGTTAGGCCTATTTTAGATGTTGACACAGTAGGATATGCAAAAACATTGTAGGAAGTATCTTTAAAAAAAAAAATCCTTTCTAATAGCAAATTAGTTTCTCTGTAATCATTAGATACATATCACAGTTACGTTAGGTTTCTTTCACTTAAAAAGTAGCTGTTGTTTAATACTTGTTTTAAACTTGTTTGCTTTGTGTTACTTTTTTTTTTTTTTTTAAGGCTTTAGTTCAATGTGAGCAACTGAAAAGTGAGATGGAACGCCAGAAAAATCGTCTTGAAAAGGAGTTAGCTGCCCAGTTAAATAAGAGGACTGATGAAAAAGAAGCACTGCGGGAAGAAATGAAGAAAGAAAGGGAGGACTTGGCAGCAATGGTATGAGAGTGTTTCTTTCCTATCTGTTTATTACAAGGAGTCCAAGCTTTCTCTAAACTTGTTTGCATGTCTTTAATTTTTGTTCCGGTTTTGGATTTAAGAAGCCAGCAAGTCACTTATATTACTACTCTAAAGCAAGGTTTGTTTCTAGCTTCCTACAAGTAATGTAATTTAGGTTGTAGAGTCAAAAATTCAGTATTTAGCACATGTCAAAGTTAGGACTCTTTGCTACTTTGAACTTACATGATCTATTAATGTTACAATATCATAATACCATTCTAATATGGTATTTTTCAGAGCAGTCTTATTAATGTTTGATTTGCCCATCTGCAGAAATGTGTTGGAATCTCTTTTTATTTAACTTTTTGAAACGGAATCTCTCTGATCATTTATATTGTGACCAACCATTACAACAGAGTCATGCTAACCTTGTTTTACTCTTCTATATCCTAGTGTAATGTGAATATAAAACACAAGTTTTTTCTGCCCACTGGTATATACAGAGGAAACTTAATGCTTAGAGCAGTAAACCTATGAGGTGTGTTTGATTTGCAGCCTCTTCAACCATTTTCTGGTGGAGGTGTGGAAACAATATGGTGACTTTCTCATCTGACTATAGGCTTTTTCTTTTCTTTTCTTTTTTTTTTTTTTTGTATTTATTATCTCCTTTTAGAAATAAGCCATAAAGATTATAAAACAGAGAACTCGGGCTGAACAAGGTAAATCACTGAAGTGTTTAAAAATGAGGAGCTTCTTCAGTAGTGGTTTTGCATGTGACCTGACTGGAAAGCTTCTAACATAGAGAACTGAGATGATATGGTTGTATTTCTGGTAGTATGAGATAGGAAGTTGCAGCCTTTGACTCCAATTCCAGATGTTAAAACAGGAATTAAGTACAGTAATAAGGATTAAGGGATATTTGATATTTTTAATAAGTGAGCTGTTGTAATTGATCATCAGAACTCTGTTGGCAGAACAAATGGAAATTAAAAAGAAAAAAAAAATTGCACTGAACACAGTGAGCTATCATTAAGCAGTTGTTTGTTCAAGTCATTATCTATTGGAAATTATCTATTTTATGCCATTTAGATTTACTTTAGGGCAGAGTATACACTCTAAAATACAGCCTACTAGACAAGCACGTTGTAATTTTTATTAGTAGAATAATTCACACTGTGTCTCCATATCACTTTGTATTTCATCACACCTGGTGCTGTTTTACTGAAACTAATCCCATCTCTGGAGTTATAGTCTTTTTTTTTTTTTTTTTAAATCATACGCTTACATTAAATGACATAGTGAAAATATGATGATGTCATTCTTGGTAATTAAGGATGATCTGGGATGACTTTCTAGAAATCTTTGATCTATATTTATGATTTAAGTCTACATATGATTTAACTAGTGTTTATGCTTCAGGAAAATGAAATGGTAGAAATAGCGTATTATGCATTAAGTCACTCTCCATGTGAAATTTTATCACTTGCTCTAAGAAGTTAAGAGGAGGAGAATTGGCGTGATCCCCAAATCAGGTGGATGTATAATGTGTGAAAAATAGTTATGAATATATAATCCTCTAGGTTTGGCTTTGAATTCCTTTAAGTTAACCTAGAACTGTCAGATACCATTATTTCCACTTTTATTAGTAAGCTTCAGGGCTAAATAGCTGAAGGATCACTGTCTCTGTTTTATTGTTACTTTTTTTCTACCATTCAGCAAAATTTGATCTGAATTAATTAGATTTTTTAACATATGATTTCAGTATACTTCTTGTACAATATTATTCTTTGAGTTACAGTGCTGAAACATTAACTGAACTTGGAATTATTTTAAGATGTCATTGCAATGGCAGTTTTCTTTTTCCTGGTGCAAGAGATAGCTGGGGGAACATGATTTGATTGAAATTAATCCTACTTAAGGATTGATAAGAAGGTGTTAAATAGTACTCCTACAGCTGCGAGAGTAATGCAGCCAGCTGCTTCTGACACTTTTCCCATACTAACAAATCCTGGAGACTATTCTGATTAATTAAAAAATTAATCTGTAAATTAATAAATTTATTATTGCTTGGGATTAATGCAAAATAATGAACCTATTGTTACATATTATTTTGCTACATAACTACAGTTCCTTTCAAGGAGGAAGTCCAACAGGGTTTAGATCTGTAGCTGCTTGAATTTCATTACTGTAGTGTTCTTGGGCATTTTGCAGGTGACAGCCATGTCTGAGAATGTTGCCATGTTAGAGGCTCAGGTAGAGAGAATTACAAGGGAAAAGAACTCACTGGCTAACCAGTTAGAAGAATCACAACATCAACTTGCATCTCATGAAACGGAGATGAATAAGGTAAGCATATTTACAAATAAGTCTTGAGCTTGCTTTTCTTTGTTGTTGTGACTTGAAATATGAGAATTTTTTTCTCCATTTTCCTATGTATTGGTAAAGAGCACATGATAAATATCAACTTCATCTGAAGACTCCAGAGACAGTTTTACAAGTAAAGAGAGAAGTCTGTCAAGTCACCTTGTGATCCAAAAACTATGCTTACTTTCTCATGGAATATGTAAATCTGATTTAAAATTGCAATCCAGTGTTTCATTTTAAAATTGCATTAGGTGTGAATGAGACACCACAGTATTCAACCCTGTCCTGTAATTTCTTCCTCTGGGTTATGCAGTGTTAAAGGGAGCAGTAGTAAATTACTGTTTTTCAAGTATTTTCCTGTACAAAATGCTATGTGGTATGCTGTTTTATACAGTAACGTTGATGGTAAGCATTTTACAAAGAAATCTTTCTTCCAGTTAAGTACTATAGTTTAAAATACATGTATTCCTTCTGTTTTCATATATATATATATATAGATAGATAGATCTTATACACTTTTTTTTGTTGGTTTTTTTAAAGTGTATTCATATATATGTCTATGTACATATATCACTATATCACTTCAGGGTGTGTTATTTTGCATGTTTCTCAACCAATTAGAGCCTTAATGTGTGTCATAACGTGAGAAGGACTGCAAATGTTTTTTCTAAAACTTATGCTGGAGGATGACATATTATTGCAGTAGTTATTTTTTATTAGCTTAGTTTTGTCAGTCACTTTTTATAGAAATAAATTCAACTTAATGAATATGAGGGGATGCTAAATTTTTATAAAATTGACAAACTGCAAATGACAATTTGTTAGCCTTTGAAGTGTCTTTGTGCCTGCCCAGTAATCCTAGAGCTAATCCTACCTACCTAGCAGTTAGTTGCAGGATTTTGGGGAGCGATTCATTCTTTAGGCCTCCCCTTCTGGAGAGTTTTCAGCACTCTTATCTTCCTTAGCTGCCCCTACTGGTAGAAATAGGTGGAAGGAAGTACTGTAGAAAATTTACAGCAAAAAGCCAACCAAATGAGTTAGAAAACTTGATTCAAATTCAGCTGAGAAACAAACAAATGAGCATTTTAAGAATGTCAAAACAGTTTGTTTTACCACTTCTGAAACGTAAGAGTTTTGATTTTTCCAGACTGGGCTCGTGGATGGCTATAGCCATCCATGGAGGGAGCTAAGGAAGGAGGGAAGTGATGTATATGAATATCCACTGGTTTGAAGGAACTATTATAACAGTAATTTGAAGCAATTTCTAGGGAGAGATGACACTGGTTCCAGTCCTTGCTTGAGTTAAGTGATACAAAGCTGAATAGGCTACTTTACAATAGTCAATACTATATTTTCACTGCACTGTCCTGAGGAACTGGAGAAGGGTGTCCATGACTGTGTGCTCACGTGAGAATTTTTACACGTCCTAGAGGAAAGTTCTAATAACTGAGCTATTGGGACTAGGTACTTTGCTATGACAGTTTGCACTGGTTGTGTGACATTTAAATCCCCTTATGGCTCTGACTCATCCAAATTAAGACTAATAGTTACTGGTTTTAATAATGGCAATGTTTTTCCTTTTGAGTTATATCTGAAATGCTTTTTTACCCCTGCATGTACTAGAAGGCTGGGGGGAAAAAATGTTTGGGGTGAGTTGTTTTTTTTTTTTTTTTTTTTTTTTTTTTTTAACCTTTGTTATGAACTACTAGGAGGCTGAAGAATCAGTTATTAGGACAGCACCATCTGCTGATTTTTCTGTGTTTCTCAATTTGTACCATGTCCAGAGGAGACAAAGGCAAGAATGGCTGTATTTTTTTTTTATTTCCCTTGGAGAAAGGGACATACTACATCTTGTTCACTCTTAATATAAAGAAAGAAGGACTTAGATGGGGCTGGCAATCTATGTAGCTGCATTTTAGGATTTTTCAGTTGCCTGTCATATTTCAGTATTAAAAAATAAATAAAGGGAAAAAAAAACACATTAGAACATTAACAGTCTTCAGAGTATTTGCTACTTTCCATTATTTGCACTGGAGCTAAATTCACAAGCTCTCCTCCAAGAAAATTATTCCTCTGCCCTCTAGTGCTTTTGATTTGTAGGTGATGCTTCCTTGTAGTTATAACAGTTGGTTTTGTTTGTTTTCTTCTATAAGGTTATTTGATTGCCCTGTGCATATTTACTTTTCCTTCTATTATTTTTTGGGGTGGTGAAATGTGAAGAGACTGAAAATTAAAAATGAATTTAGACTGTAGAATGTGTGAGAGGAGGTTGCTGAGAAGTACAGTGGACTAGCAGCAAACTAAAAATGTGCATATTTAGGAAGTAAGTCTGAAAGTATGAACAGGGCAGGCAAACAGGGTGAGTTTGAAACAAAGTTCTCTGAGAGTAGCTGCAAGTAAACACATTTGTGTTTTCATTGGGGAATGTGAGGGATGGCAATCTTGCATATGTTCGTTTCATGTTAAGGTGAAATGAATAGGCACAAATTAGAAGTGATTGCACAGGATAAAAAGCAGACAGCTTATCCCCATCCTTCTCCATTTCCAGCAGATAAATTTAAATAGAATCCATTAAAAATCTTAGGGAAATTGGAGAGCAATAGCCCTGTACAGCAGTAGTTTTGTGGGAGGGATTGGGCTCTCTCCCTCAGGCACTTTGAAATTGAGCTGTCTTCAGGCATTAAAAAACAAGATAAAAAAAAAAAATAAGAAGAGGGATAAGATGTTGAACATCTCAGCAGCACAGAGTACTTGGCTTTGTGGAAGTGATCTTAAATGTCTGTAAATGCTGCTTTGATCCCTTTCTTCTGGCCCATGCACATATATGATAGAGGCAATTTGAAAATAATTTATTTTCATTTTGTAGTAAGTCTATAGCGTTCTGATCCAACTTTGAAAATTATTGTATTAACATCTAAACATCTTATTTCTTAACAGCAGAGAGTTGGCAAGACAAGAAACTATGCCCTTATATAGGAGTGTGCTAGATCCTTTACTTCTAGGTTTTGAAAGTGTTGGCATAGACTTTCTTGGGATTTTAAAGAGAATGGGAGAAGAATATGAAAGCAACAGTAGTTTAACAGTGTTTAGTAGCACATATATTTACAATATAAATATTTATAGTTAGCAAAATCTTGATCCAAATATAATTGAATCTAGAAGGCACTGCATATTTCAAAGTTAATCACTATATAGAGAATTCAGATCCACCTTTATATAAAAACATTTATCATATGTAGTCTTTAAAATATCTGTAAATTGAAATACGTTGCATTTAAACGGCCTCTAGAGGGCACCAAAAGATCTAATTGCAAACCTTGGGCTATGGGTTCTTCAAGCTACAGATCATGTTGTCTGTATAATCTAACAGGTGTGTGGAGAAATGCGCTATCAGTTGAATCAAACCAAAATGAAGAAGGATGAGGCAGAAAAGGAGCTCAGAGAGTACAGAACAAAAACTATAAGGGAGCTTGAAATTAAGGACCAGGTAAGAGATGATACTGCTATAACTTTGCAGTTATTAGAAGCCTAAATAGGGTTATTTTGGAAGTTGGAATGATTCGTTTTTCTAATAGTGGTCATTTATTACTGTTAAATGGTTTCTAAATTAATGGCAATGAGCCAGCTGTTACTGTTAAATAAATACCTCTTGGTTATGTTATTCTTGTTTTCAGCCCTAGTATGTTCAGTTTTACATAGTACTCATCCCATGTTTTCATATAGAATTACTCTATCATATGAATTCATACAATGTACTTGAATTGTATATACTGTATACATATGTTTATACACCTTTTTTCTCACAAATAAATCCACATGTAATTAGGTATACATATAGCGTGACAAAACAGTAAGAAGTCCAAGTATAACCTAACTATACGAAGGGGGGAAAAAAAATCTCTTCCAGTTTCTTTAAAGATTCAAGGATAACAAATGCAAGGCTTCATGGAAAAGTTTTTTTTTTTTTTTTTTTTTTAACAAAAACACAAACAAAATATATATATATTTTTTTAAAAGTCCTTTTAGGTAGGAAAAAAAAAATAAAATAAAAATTCCAGTAGACATTGGTTGTTGATTATCTAAAACTGTGTGTTAAACAAACAGCAAAAAAAAGCAGTATATGCTTTACAGGTAGACTGTGAGAAAACATCCCTTGCAATAAGAAGGGTTATTAGGATTATGTGCAACAAACTTGGTAAACAGCTTGAATTGGTATACTCCGTGTCTTTTGAAGTGCCCTTTTTGTTGAGGTTCTGTCCATTTTTTCTCTAGGTATTCAAACTTGTAGTTATTTCTTCATAAGCTGTGATTTTTCATATGAGAGTGAATGTCTTCTGAATACACAGAGGAATGTATAAGATGCACAGAAACATAATTTTTATATGGATTTAGTACTTAGAGCAGTCTATCCAACAGATGTTAAGTATTTTTTTTCTTGCAAATAAGTGAACAAATCAGATCTTGTGTACGAAAATATGTAGTAAAAGCAGTATTTCCAAAATTATACTTTATCCACCAGTTACCCCAAATCTGTGTATAGGACAGTAAGTTTACTGAAACAGTAAGTATACTAAAGTGTGAGCTTGGACTACAGACAATATTAATTCAAATTATAATCATAAGGTACCTAAAATCAAAAAGTAAAGTCTACTAGATAAAATAATTCTTAAATATGTAAAGAAAAATCATACAGCCTAGAAAAACAGGGGCCTTCCAAAGCCTTTTGTTTTCTTTTTCTGTTTGTTTTGTTTTTTTCTTTCCTCCTGCATCCTTTAGGCCTAAGGACACTTTAAAAAAAAAAAAAAAAAAAAAAGCAGGCTTGTCGTCTGTGTCTTGACAGATATCACAGATAAGAGAGTTGGCATAATCTTGGCATACAAATAAAACAGGATGTGTTTAATAAGATATTTGAAGAAGTATCTTGGATTTTAAATCCTGTTCTTCAACTTGCTTCAGGATTGCCTTCTGAGCAAATTGCAAAATTTAACAAAATATTTTAACCTCATGTATCGACATACTGGTATTTTATTCAGTGTGGGAATGAATACACCAAAATGTGGTAATTTATAATTTGATATAATTAAAGTGATGGGAGGGGGACTCCCTATCAGTAAAGATTATTGGAGTAATTCAGTAATTATTTAAAGTAATTATGTAGTTCACATACGATTGTTGGTTCCTTTTTAAAAGAAGGGGGGGGGGGGGGAGAAGGAAAACAAACTATTTTTCAAAATACTTAGGCTCAGTATCTAGCAGCTGGTTTATAGCTGTGACTCTAATAGTCAAGAAAGTTCTGTTTAGGTATTACTAATATTAATACCTATTAAATAATATTTTAAAAGGTAACCAAAAGGAGTTGTTTTTTTAGTATCATTCACTAACTTTGCTTTAAAAAAAAAGTTTAGTTACTGCAAATCATTTCCTATAAATGAAATGAAAACAGCTTAATCACATTTAGTTTTGTATTTAAAGAAAACCCTAAAATGTTTCAGCTTATATGACACCAAATAGCAAACAGTAATCGTTCTTTGGTCTCTCAGCCATGACCTGACCTTCTGGCTAAGACACAGAGTTGATACCTTCCGTGGCCACCATCTGTTCATAATAAATACGTATTTATTTTTTAAAAGTAGAGAGACAATAGTGTATAAACAGTGTCACTATGCATTTACTGTTTAAAAAGAAAAATATATTTTTCAAGTTCACTTTTGATACATTGAATATGTTTCCTGTTTCTTGATGTGATTGTATTTTTTTAATTACACAGATAAATTTTAGTTTTCAAGCTGTACTTTAGTTGATAGGTAATGACTTCCTAAAAAGGATTAATGTTATCCAGGTGTGTCAGAACAGTCATAAATTCCCATATGTACAATTTGGAATGATCAGATAAGTATCATCTTTAGTTTATCTATAAATTTCTTTGAAAATGAATTTGTATCTTTTAGGAAAATTAAAGGAAATTATATATTTGGTCTTTTGTGCTGTTTTTTTCTTAATGTGTACTTTTCTATATTTATTACTCAGCTGGGACTAATTTCAAATATTAGCACTTTGGTAAGACTACGTGTTACTAACATTTGATATATCTTAATATAAAGAAGCAATGATCAATGCTACCATTTAAATTGAATAAGTATTTTGTGATATCATCCATCATGATCCTGATTAATGTTAGGATTTGGGCCGGAGGAGGGAGGAAGAAGGCATATACCACAGTTTCTCAACACAAAAACTGCATCTGTTCATCTGGCCCAGTAGATCATAAAGTAGCATAACCTACTGCCCTCTCTTTTTCTGTCTCAGCTCTCCCATTGTGGATGTAGCTGTGCTGAAAGAAAATACTTGTCCTTCCTAAGAAGGTAAAGTATTATAAGTTACACGGGTGTAGTGCCTTCATGGCAGTAAACAGTGTCCACACTAGGGGTTGTACTAGCACAGCTATATCAGAGGAAAGTCACGCCCTAGCCTAAATAGCTGTTATCAGAGCAAAAAATGTGGCATGTTTGACACTGAGGGACTTCACTTTTGTAATACTTTTTCTGTGAATTTGGAAGCACTGCATGGCATGATTTGTGCATTTCTGGTAGAATTTTCTTCTGGAAATATGAAGTTGTTTTTTTCTCAGATTTGCATTACTTGCTCTTTTCTGCACTGCATTATAAAAAATAAAATTAAGTCTACTATTAATCGTTTGCTTTCTATTTGTCTGTAAAATCATTTTCATTTGGTTTATAAAATCTTCCAAGCTTCAGCATGTAGAAGTTTGTATTACTGGTTTACATAGTCCCTGCCAGTTTGGGCATCTTCCTTATTAGAGAGTTCTGAGTGGTGGTGTGAGACCACTGGGAGTTAGGGCCTTTGAATAAAGCAACAAGATGTGTTCAATCCAACTTTATAAGATCAATCACTTGAATTTTATTTTTACCATGGAATACTGAAAAAATAATTTTTGTAGAAATCGAAGCTTCTACTCTTAAACTGAAAAACAAACAAACATTTTTAATACCATCTTTATAAAATTCTCCAAATGTAGTTTGAAGCAGGGGTAGCAGAATTCTGCTGTGTACCTTGTAGGTGACAGAATGAAAAGCTCCAGACATACTATACTTCCCCTTCCTCAGAGTTTAACAAGTTGTCTGTACATAATGTGCATGAGCTTCTGAGCCCAAATAAAGAGATACTGGAGTCACTGATATGCGCAACCTCTACACATGGAAGGAGCTGTACATGACTGCATTTATGTGTTGTATGACAGAACGTAAATGATGTCTATATGCACTATAGACTGAATGACAATTTTGAAGACAAATAAAGATCTGGCAAAATTGCAGTCCAAAAGCATTTTGCCAAAAGGTATTTTGGGAATGTTTATCTCATTTGTCATAAACCCATGATTTATAGTAACCTAATTTAGACATTATAAATGGAGAGATTACTGACTGTCTTCATCAGAAATAAAACAGGTCGAGAATTTGGGTGTATATCCTGGAAATGCTGAGAGCGTGTCTGATGCAAAACAAATAGGATCTTCTGAAGACACTGATTCCCTGAAATGTCGCCTTATGAACAGATATCAGACTTCTATGAGTCAGGTTTTAAAAGATTAGGCTTTTCACAAGCTTGGACACTTAGAATATCACCAGATGTTTTAAAACTCAATAAAACTGCAAGATTTGATAACCCTGTTGAAGATGGGTTAGGATTACGCACCAGTAGTTAGAAGAACTGTTAGAAGAATGCTCCTTCTTATACTGAAGATTTTGTGACCCCATTAATTACAAAGATCTTCTGCAAGTTCTGTTTTTAAAAGAAATTGTAAAGTTAATAAGCAAATTTGAGTGCTGTTTGTCAAGGAGGAGAAAAAAAAAAAACACAGACAGCTTGAAATTCTTAGGATACTATTTTCATACCTAGTCAGACCTTGAATATAATGGCCTTGAGAGTAACAAAAAAAAAATTGCTTTTGGACAAGAAAGCCTTAAGAAAAACAAAAATTTTGTGATAACCTTCCACTATAACCAAACTCTTTTTAATATATAGTTCTCTTTTCTTTTTCCCTTCCTTTATTCTTTCTTTCTTTTTGACATGCAGTGCACTGATGTGAAAATAGGTATATGAGGAGGGAGTGAAATATTACTTTAGGGCTTGCTTTGATAATAATTTTCTGACTTGTTCAGGAGGAACATGATTGTTTTTATGACAATCTAGACTTACTAGACTCAATGTTTTTTAGGAAACACATTCATATGGAGCCCTGCAGTATATAACAAAGAAATGTCTAATTGCAGTTACGATATGGCTGCTGCTATAGCTTTGCTTTCCTCTGTCAGCCATCCCCAATGATCAGTGAGGATCATCAGTCATCAATATACTCTTTGACTTCTTTTCACGAGAAAAATCCCTGGGACTGGGATTCCCAGTAGTAGAACTTTTTTGTGCTGCTCATTTTCTGTACCAGTTTGCTTCTTCAGAGCAGCAGGCCTGCTAAGAGGAGTGAGCTGAGCTCTGTCAGCCCGTGTTAGTTATCAGGATTTTATTTCTCATAGCTGCAAGTAACCCCAAGTAACATTGGTCCATGTTCTATCATCAGGTGTGGTGTTACCCTTTGAGCACATAAAATCATTTATGTGCATTACATGTTATTTGAAATAGGAATTGTGCAGCTTTTGGTGTACCATGTGTATATGTTAAACTTACAGAAACGCTTATTTTCTCTATTTTTTTTTTCTAGGACTAGAAAACTAGTGGTTTTGTCACCATTTGCCATCATTTATCTACTCCAAAGAAAAAGAGTGTAAAAGTCCCTGACTATCACTTGTCTGTTGTCACTTTGTAGTTTTTCTTAATGTTGTACAGGGGAAAGAAAAAAAGAAAAAGAAAAAAAAAGAGACAGTCCTGTATCAGTCATATGAAAGACATATTTGAAAGGATAAAAGAAAGAAATTTTATCCTCTCCTGTTTCTCAATAGTGAAGGAGGAGTAATCTCCTTCATTTGTTTCTATATGCATCCCTCCTTTTCTGAAATTCCTTTCAGTGAGTAAGCCATCTATTCTCTATCACCCTATTTTCCCCTGTACCCTCACCCACAATTTCAGTCCTTTAAAAACAAACAAACAAAAAAAAAAAAAAACTTGTTTCACTGTAGTAGAAAATCATTTTCTGCTAGTGGCTGCTGAGCTGATCTGTAGTACAACAATGTTGTCCATGGGTTTGGAAATTCTGGTCCTGAAATAGTGTTGCAGTACAAATATTTTCAAGGAAATAATGAGGTAAAATCCCTTTACAGCATATTTCAGCCACTCGCTCTTGCTTGTTTTCCAAGGCACTTATCCACAATATCCAGGGGCCATGTTGCTCTTTAAGAAAAGTTGCACAAGGACAGAATAGCGGTAAGAATAAATTAAGCAGTAAGAATACTGCTTAATTTAAAAATTGTGTGTGCATATTCATAAATACATATTTAGCAACATGAATCTTGTCTTTCAATTTTTTCTTGCCCTGATTGCAAGTAACAGATAGAAAGTTTGCTTCGGTGGGATTTAAAAATGTTTGAGATCATCCCTCCTCCATGCTATTCCTAGTCCTTTCAGTACCCTTGTTCCTTTGTAGCAAACTGTAGCACCGTGCCTCTTGGTTCCCAAACGTTTTGGATGCAGGGGATTTGTTGCTCCTGACCTTTGTGTAGCTGATGGCTCTGGTCTTAAAGCTTTGCACTTTAGTACGGCACACAGGGTGCCATGGTACTGCCAGGTGTCATTACATTTCTTAACAGTCTAAGAACCCTGTGTGTTTATTGGGGATGCTTCTGGTTTTGTTTCTGCTCATGTCAGTTGTCTTTCCTGTCAATATATGAATGAGTTCTCAATTTCATGCCTAACTTAGGATTTCTGTTTTGGGCTAAATGATTTGTAGAATTTGCAGTTGTTTTGTGGTTTTTGAGAATTTACTTCAGTTGAAAAGGTTTACCCTTGAAAAACAGATTTAGCTTTCATAACTGCTTTGGATCCCCATTCAGGTTTGAATAGGAAGCAGCAGCAATTCACATAGAATTTAAAAGGGAGAAAAAGATTGTTGGGACCTGGCAGGGGTTAACCTCGTGATGGCCCTAACTCTCCTTACAAAGTTGGATAGTTCTTCAGGTGCAATATGCTATGTCAGATGGCCATGCCTGGGAGGTCTGAGGTTTAGAGACTACTCAGATCCGAGAGTTGCTTGATTGATACCCGGATTAGGATAGAAATGACTGCAAGTGACCCCTGCTGCATGTGAGCTACTAATTTTCTTTCCTCCAAGTAGAATACCTTGAAATATTGCTGTAAAAACTGCTTGTTCTTTTTTATAGTTAAAAACAACAACAAAAAAAGTTTCATTGCTTATAGTAGCGTATGACTGTTCTGTCCCTGATTAATTAGTAGATAAATAAGTAACATTGAGATTAGTGTTAGACAATGCAAAAATTCCCTATTGCTGTTATATATCATGTTTAAGCGTACTTGAAAGGCCATATTGGTGGTGACTCTTAAAAAGAGCTTAATTTTAGCCTCAGTCTTGTGCACTACCAATAATTTCTGTGCTTTGAAGGGCTATTTCAGTAAGTGAAACTAAGCATCTGAGCACTGGGACCTGTAAAATTTTATTATGTTTTATTCTGAAGTGTATGTGATTTTACAGATGTTGATTGCCTTTTGGGGGTGTATCTGCAAACACGAACAATCATAGTAATTATCCATCGCTTTCTGTTACTTTATCTTTGTTATTCTATTTCTTAGTTCTATTTTCTATCCCTTTAATATATAAAAATTAAGATAATGAAATATGAAACAAAGAAAAGAAAATATTGTAAATTCATGAGAATACCTTCCCCTCCAGAACTATTGTACTGCAGAATTTCTGCAATGGTATAGTTAGTGCAGAATTTATTTTTCAGGTTATGTTGTGCGTTTTCCTACCTGATGTGTAAGAGTACTGGTATAACAGTGAATGTCATAAATCACTTTTTAAGTCAGTTGATTTCAGTATATTTTTGATTTGTTAAAAGGCTTTTAGAGTTGTTTTTGCATTTAATTCAGAATGTGAGTTTTTTATCACTGCTTAATCATTCTCATTTGTTTTTTAAAAAAAGCATTTGTCTTTTCTGTCAGCTTTGCTGCTATTTAAAATTCTATGAAAAACATCTGCTAGTTTGGAATTTAAAGTTCCATTTTTCTGCATACAATAGAATCAGCATCAGTATGAAAAGAATTAGGCAATTATTTTAATCTTTAATTTAGCTTGTTTTGAATGAAATTACTTTATTATTTCATTTTATCAGATTTTGTAGAGATAAAGAAATGTCTAGTTATTTAAACAGCACGTTTTTACAACACACATAAGCATTGTTAGGTGAAGATAATTTCAGATAATTCATGAAGAGGGTATATGAAGGTTGATCCAGTATTTGAGGGCTACTATACGTTTTCCAGGAAGTTGCATTTATTTCACTGAATGAGCATCTCCAGTGTGCTCATCTAAAAAAGCGTTGTGAAAATCAGAAGGGTATTTGTAAACTCATCATGAACTAATGAAAGAGAAGTAAAACACTTCTAAGAGTTTCAAGAAACTATAGAAGGCACTATATGCTTCAAACTGTAGAACTTCAAATATAAATCATGTTTGGTGGTAATACTCAGGAAAAAAAAAAAAAAAGTTCTATAGAATGAAGTTCAGGCTGCCATCTTTCAAAGGCAAAAGTGCCTGTTGATACTCATGGGAGTTAGGCAACTGCAGTGCAAGACAGATTAAATAATACTTTTAAAATTATGTGCAGAAGTAATAAGAATATTAAAGCTGGGGAGTTAAGCACCAGAAGTTGCCTGTTCCAACCTTAATGTAGTCTTGTTGTACATATACATTATGATAATTCTGTTCCTTGTTATACTGAAAATCTGTTTCAGATTTTCTTAAACGCAAGATTGTCATCTGTCTTTTTTCAGTTCTGTGCTCCATCTCTTGTCTCTCACATACATTGAAAAGTTAAGTATCTCAAAGAAATACTATCTGATCATGTTGTAAAAAGCTGCATCACAAGTGATAGGCACTGAGGGATCAAATTGACGCTGCATGAGAAGCGGAGTTGTCATCAAAATCCTTTAGTTGGTGGTTTGTTTCTGTTTCTCCCTACAATTACGCTGAGGCCCAGATAGCAGCTACAGAACTGCTTGGAGCTTCCCAGGAGAAGAACTAAGAACTAAAAGTAACACAAAAACTAGTTTGAGTCAGAGTAGTTTTGGAAGGACACTCTCTGAGAAGGTTCCCTGCAGGAACAATGAAGAAGTTGGTGGTTATTGAATTTTTCTATATTTTGAATTCTGATTATATTATGATGAGCCTGACTTGACATATTTCAGGACAGAGTGTATACATTTTTGAGCCTAAGGTTGTGTGTAGTAGAAGGAAAGGTTTTGTTTTCATTGTATGAACATGTTTCCAGTTCAGAGGCTTTGTATGTTTCAAACCATTGTCTGAGTTGCTAAACCAAAGTAACAAGTAGCATTCAGAGCTTGGGCTGTGAGTTTTCAGCATAATGATATTTGGCTTCTACAAGGTTCCTATTTCTAATGAACTGCTTCTGGTGTCTGAGAAATAGTTTAGGTGGTATCCCTAAAATATGTCTGGATTAGATACCTCTGGTTTCTGAGATGCTTGTTAGCATGCCCTCTTGGGTGACAGTTCTCTCCCATCCTTTTCTTTTGAGGTTGTCTGCTATTTCTGCCATAGTCGTTGCCAGAATTCTTGGTTAGAATTCCTACTTTCCTTACCACTCACATTGCGATGACCTCTAAATACTCTGATTTTAAGATATGTTTATTTGTCTCTGTATGCAAAGATCCTGTTAGGGAGTCAAAGATTGAGAATTTGTTTCTTTTATGCTTTCATGACAGCTGAAATCTGTGGATGCATTTGGAGTTCAAACCTTGCAGGGTAAACATCTGGCTGATGGAGGCAGAACATTTTCACCAGAGGTTCTTGTGCTTGGAATTTACTTCCTTCTGTAGGTCTGTGTCAAAACCTGACTGAGCCTGTTTAACTAGAGGGAATGGTGTAAAGCCCATCTGTTCACTGAAGCTTTTCCCTGACAGAGTGATTGTAGAGTGTATTTATGTTCTCAGCTGTAGTTGTGCTTTTTCAAATACTTAGTTGATACTTTTAGCTAATTCATGGTTTTGGTTTCTGAAAGGTGTATAGAATAGGTGTATTCTTAAAGGAAATGTTAAGAGTGTTGCAGACTGTCCCTGTCTTTAACTTGTAAATACAGGGAATAACACATGTCCCAGCTTACTATGAATGGAGAAATAATGTTAATGAACTGCTGCTGTTGAGAAGAATAGAGTACAGAGAACCCACTGAGATTTCTGTTGTTCTATTTTAAGTAAGCAGAAGTCTCTAGAAATAAGTGAAAAGAGAAAGCATATGTAGCTGAATACCTTTGCATACCTGGTTTTAAAATATTCTGACAGTGTAATAGGTTGTTACATTCTTTAGAGGTGAAGAGTATTAATGATCTTGCAAATAGTTTCACTATCTTTGTATTCAAACTTGGAATTACCAATTTAATTTGTTAGGTGGTCTGTGTAATAGAGCAAGGTGACATTCAAATTCTAATCAAAATTTTCTTCGTAAGCCTTTGTTGAGTGCTCTTAGGGGAAAAAGTGTTCAGTTAAGTAATTACAAAAATTAAAAATATTAAATAAGAAAAAAACGAACATCGTGAAACCATTTTCTGGATGAAGAAATTGTGTTTGCAACATCATGACATACTAAAGTGATTTAGGTTAACATTTCTTGGGAGGAACAGAGACAAGATTATTATGAAGGTGCTTCAAGTGCAAATATTGGCACCAAAATACATTCATTTGTTCTTGTTTGAATGAATAATTTCATTAACTGAAGAAGATATTAAGGCTTGTCTACATGAGGAAGCTCTCATAAAATAAGTTATGGTGTGAATTTAAAATATAATAGCTATTCAGCACTAACTCCGTACATGAACAATTTTATTCTGAGCTACAAATGACCTTTCACAGTTTAGTTGACTGAACAACATGCAAGTTCCCTCTAGTCCCAGCGATGAATAAATATTTATGTATGGTGTCAGTGTAGAATAGTTACATTAAAAAAAATTACATTGTTAGCTTATTCTGTACTACATTGCCCTCCTTAAAACTGTCCTTAGGACAAAGTATAGTATTATGTTACAAATATGTTCCTACAGGTACTTGTATGCTATACATGGACTTAGAGCAAAACATATTCCTTCTGAGAATATGTATGAAAAATGTTTAAATTGATGACAATATGATTCAGTTAGAGGTAGTAAGTCCAGTATGCTTCACTGGAATCTAGATATGCTCATACAAGTTTGCCGACCATTGTATGTAGAATAAATTAATACACTTATTAATGAAGTTAGATTTACTTGCTTTAGTTGACTTGTAAGGACTAACGATGTAATGAATATGACAGGATTAATAGTGGCTGATGTGTTTAGGATTCAGTCACTAATTACTTATTTTTAGTAAAGATAAAATCAAAATGACCTTATTCTCTTGCATAGTATTAGGAGAATATAACAAAAACTTGATTCCCTTGCATTGTTGCTTATGTCATAGATAAGCAAATGAAGTGAACATGAGCTATCCTCTATCCAACAGCTTCTGACGATGGCCACTGTTCTGCTTTATGTGTTTTTAATATGGTGAATTGTGGACATAAATATGGAAGGTTCACATGAGGATACCGGAAAGTGATTTTATGTGTATATCTCTTAGGCCATGAAGACAATTGCATTGATTGTGTATTAATATATTTAAATGTGATGTGCATTTTGGATTTCCATAAGAACGTAATGTCAAATACTACAATTTACTTGTTTTGCAGATTTTATTGATTAATTTCTTTTGTTCTAAAACAAAACCACGTTCTTTTTCATGAGCTGTGATCACATTAAGATTTATTGTCTTAAAATTTTTTTCCGTGCATTTCTTAAATATACTTTCTTTCGTTCTAAATTTTTCTAAGAAAATAGAAAAACTGGGATTAGAGCTGAATGGAAACAAACAGCGTTTGGAACAAGCCCAGCAGGATGTGACAGAAGCCAGAGAGGAGTGCCTAAAACTGACAGAACTGCTGAGTAAATCTGAACACCAACTGCACCTCACCAGGTACCCCTTATCCTATTACATGCTGTAGTACCAATTTCATTCTGCTATTATTTTTTTTTTGTCACAGGCTTCCCCACAGCTGATATAGATAGTTGCTGCCATTGACTGCATGGGCAGCCCGCAATCATATTAAAAGTGGAAATTTGAATGACTGAGTTATGAACTATAATTGTTGACAGTGAATTACTAGTGTGTAGAAAAGGCAGTGTTCAGCTCTGGTGATGAGGTACCATACTTTTGGGCAGGACAGAAGAGCCGGGAAGAGCTCTTTTGTTGTAAGTGTGCTTGATTGGACAAAGTACTTTAAAATGTCATTTGAGTGTACAGCAACACCCTTAGGCATAGGAATTTTCAGATTAATAACGTGACGTTTCTGCAGCAGAGTGACCAGGAACATATAAATATACATAACCATGCTAAGCTTCATTGAAGGTTGAACAATCAAAAGGTAATATTACTCTCTGCACATACAGAGTAAACTCAAGTGCGTGAAGAGGGTGTTTAAGTTACTTTCTCAGTGGAAATGTGATACAATGCAAGCATTGTGTGACTAGTGACTTTCCAAGAGCTTTTTCCATCTTTTGCTTTAGCCCCTGAACCCACTTACTTTATTACTTGGTATACATTTCTAGAAACCAACAGAAGATT
This sequence comes from Aythya ferina, assembly GCF_964211825.1. NCBI lineage: Eukaryota > Metazoa > Chordata > Aves > Anseriformes > Anatidae > Aythya > Aythya ferina. Next base: position 28,463,220 of record NC_140298.1, read on the forward strand.
AATGTGCCAATGATTCATTCCAGCTTGAGTTTTGGTAACTGCAGGAATTTTTACCACACAACATTGTCTTACTGTTACAAGGTTTTGGTTGTATGTGTGTTTTTTCTAACCCACTTCCCTCCCTCCCCAAAGAGTGAATATCCAGAAACAAGGACTTGTACTCAGTCTTTAAGCAAAAAGTTGAGTGAGTTTAAATTTTACTTGGGGGGGGGAAAAAAAATAATCAGATTTTTATCACTTAACAGAATGTCTGCATGTTTATCCAAGTCTTGTAGACTCTTTGTTCCTTGTGAGAATTCTGCCATTGAGTAAATGGAAAGAAAATAGCCTCATCTAAACTATTAGATTCAATGAATCAGTTTTTTATTCAGCTACATTTCTGTGTAATTCAGAGCACGGTAGTTTAACAGATGGAAGAAAGTACCACTCTAACAGCCTGTATTTAGAGAAAAAAATATGCTAGAGGTTAATGAACTTGAAAAAAGTTTTGGGTGAGTTGTTAAGATATCTAAAGTTTGGATTTAGCAGAACTTTATTAATAATGATTTGTTGTGATAGTTAACCAAATGGCTTACCACGCTCCTTTTAGCAAAAGGCTGATTATATGCAGTAAAACTCTGGATATCTTGGAGGAAATCTGACTAGCTAATATATTTTTGTGAAAATGTTTGACTTGTTAAAATGAGCATTATTGACTGCTTCTACATAGTGTGGCACCTACAGCTGGGTAACTAGAATACTGATGATTCAGGTAGCTTTTCAATCTACAATTTTTGACTCAGGTAGTTTGTGAGCTACACATCACTGGAGGCTGGGAACAGTATTTTGGGCAGGTAATGCCCTGTGCTGGCCCAGTTCTTAGAGTATTTAATAGACATCTGCTTTTATCTGCTGTTTGAGACAGATACTGAATTAGCACGGTTTCTTTGTCTGACCTAGCATGGCCTCTCTTCTGGAATGTCCTAATCTTTATTTTATACTTTGTGTTCATATTATAGCCTTTGTTTATAAGTATACTTTTCAGGCATTAAAATGTTTTCTATAATGACATATTATTATCAGAAAAATGTATACATTAAAGCATGGGAAATTGGTTCAATTCTTTTACCATAATATTCCTCAACTTCTAGAATACATTGTAGGTTTTGTATCCTTCTTATCTTTGGAGTGCATCTGCTTTCCAGGAGTATATTAGGTGATGTTGCTGTCACAGGTGGTGGTGGGGAAGGATGAGATATTCATTGCTTCTGTACCGTCATCCGTGGTCCCTGTATACTTATATTGGTAGGTTAGAGTTAGGTATTCTCACTTTGTCTTCTGTTTTCCTTGAGTCACAGAGGAAAACATCCCCTACTGAAATTAAACTTTTGCTCAGCCTGTATTCTCTTCTTCTCGGATCACTTCTGCTAGAGCAAGCTTTCTGTATTAGTGAAGGTTCACGAGTTAAATTTCTAATGGCATTACAGTTTTGCATTCTAAAGCCAGTATGTTTTTAATGGTGGTACATCCATGGTAGTTGCATGTGAACTGTATTCACTTGCAGTCTGTCCTCCTTCGTTCTTTATTCCCTTCACCTAAAATGGCAGCTGTGCCAGTGAAAATACTCTCTTGAAGGGTAGTGGTAATAGCAGTCCTATGGGGTTTATGGAACCATTCACTGCAATACTTGCCAAGGAGAACAGATTTTAAGCTCTAGAGTCCTGCCTGTGGGAGATTGCTGCAGAAATTGCACTGATTCAGTGCATCTCTTGGGTATTCTGGCCTTGGCCTCGTCTTGCTGATTTCCCTATTTTCAGGACAGAACCAGCTGGTCAACTGCAAGTCTTCTTTCAAAGCTGGACTTAAGGGAGGCCTGTACTGCTGTTACACTGTTGTGGATAGTTTTTCTGTTGCCTCACATGAACCCTCTTTGTTGTTCTGGCAAAAAATAGAGATAACTGAGGAGTTTGAGTTCTTTGCTTTGTATGACTTCAGGTATTACTAACAAGAAAAGCTTTTTACTAATCCACCGATTCTAAGCTTGGATATTGTAAATAAAATAATAAAATGAATACAAGAGCTTTAGATGTTAGTATACGAGTATTAGACGGTAAAGATTATATGAATGGATTAAATGAGAAAGAGTATGCAGTCTTTTGTAACGAGAAGAGAAAGTGCTCTGTGAAATTGTGCTCTTCTTCAGGAGTCCCACTTCTGTTGTATCCTAGTTTTCAAACACCGTTGATTGATTACCAGCTAAACAGCTTCTAAGCTAACAAAATGTACTTGTTAAAAAATCAAGAAAAAGGTTACAATTAGCTATTCTAAACCGTTGCCACAGAGTTTAAATTTGCCTTTTCCTGTCACCTTTGTTTCTGGAGCAATATGTTGCTTAGAAATCTTTGCTATTAACATGCATTTCTGATATTGAATCTAGTTAGTAATTCTAATTTGTATGTTTTCAAATGACTGGGAAAATACAGAACTTTTGCGGTGTAGTTAAGGTTGTCTGTCATTTAACTTTGCAGATGTCACCATGCTATGAAGCTGACCATGCTTGTGTACTTCTTGTTTTTATTGTTTTTTTTTTTTCTTTTTGTTTTTTAACCCTAATTTCTGTTTTGTGTTTATTTGTATTAGTTACTGTAGTAGAAGGATCTTAAGAAGTTACTTCTGAAGTCAATTGTAAATTAGTCTTACTTTAGCAAAGTTGGGTCTTGCTAATGATGCTTATCTGAATCTATTCTTCGGAGACTAGAAAACATACAGATCAATTTTTCTCGGTTCATGAGAATAATTGTTAAAAGTCATGTCAGTATGCTGGTGGAAAAGATCACATAAAAGATACAAGATATTAACAGTTTGCCCAGTTTTTAGCACATCATCTAATTTAATAAAAATTTTCACTATTCTAATGTAATGAAAGTGTCATTAAAAATCTTTCCTCTTTTTGTTACAAAACAAATCTGAAGTTGTTACTTGTTTCAGTTTAAGTCAGATGTAGTTCCTGTTTGTATATGCCAGAACACTTAAATCTTAAGAAGTGGGAGAATTGATGAATTTCAGAATTGAACTTTCTCTATGTCATCACGTGTTTTCTCAGGCTTGGAGGTAGGTAGAGGACTTGAGATATATTTGACTGAAATGTCATCAAACATTTGTTGGGAGATGGAATTGAAGCAGATTTTTTAATTAATATTTTTATTATTGTTGTTTATTTATATGAAACATTACAAACACTGTTGAATGTCAACTTATAGGTGGGGAGAAATTACTAACTTGTGTAACAACCTATGCTTCCATGTTCACTAACATGGGACCTTTCAGACAAAGCTGAATGCCTGTGTCACTCCCTTGAAGGATAAAAATAAACATTACAGTGAGGACAAAGGGGTGCTGTAGTTCTTGATCTTTCCAATTATGTGATATATCTTTTCTCCCCCATCTGTACAAATGATGTGATGTCTAGAAAGCAGTATATCTGACACAGTGGTATTTGGTGAGTACAGTGTTTTGTAGCAGTTCTTACTATGCACAGGTCTTCTAGCAGCCTCTTGCTTGTTTCAATGGCTCCATTAACACTTACGATAATACTTGTATAATAAAACAAAGCACGTAGATCTATCATTCCACCTCCAGGTTCCTGTGGCATTATTTAGTCACTGCTCTTGTGCTTCATGATGTCATCAGCGTTCCTTGTTAGAATTGCAGCATTACCTCATACATTAAATGCCCAATTTAAACTACACTATGAAATTATAAAATAGAAACTGGCTTCTTGATTTATTGGAGCTAGTTATACATAGTCCTCTAGGTAGTTGCAGAGTACCTGGTGTGTTGTGGTCTTCTTTTTTTCTAGTAGTAAATGGTAGTCAGCAGCACACTTACTGCAGTGCTTTTTCCAAGAATTTTAGCACATTAGAAAGAGTCCATCATCTATGCTGGAAATGAGATAACAGTTGAAGAAATGCTGTTGCTAATATTAAATGACTGAGATATGTTTTATGTTCCCAGACTGGCTGGCTGATGAAAGGACCAATAACACTTGCATTGTAGGGGGAGAAAGGGGGAAAGCTGAAATGAAGTGTAAGCAGTGATTGATTTCTAATTTTTTTGTATTTGCTAATTTTGTACAAAACCATTATTTTAAAATGCAGGGAGGAGTGATAACGTGAAACAACTCTGATAACTAATAAACTTTTTAGTTTCTGCTTCATATGTTTACTTTTCATTAAATTTAGGGATGGTTGTGACTGTGTTGTTGTGATTCAGTCAACATTTATTTCTATCTGTTTTTCATATACAAAGGCATCGGGATGCCAGAAAATAAACTGTTAACGGAGAATTAACTTCTTTGGCATGCTTTCATACTTATCTTCCAAATTAAAGAAAATGAAATGGGCAGAAGCAGAGTGTAGATTACCTCCTTTTTGTCAAAAATGGTGGGAATTTGAAAATTAATAATAAAAAAGGGAACAGATGCAGTAACATGCCAGAGGGAGATTAATGTGGAGAGTAAAATCTGTGAGCAACAAAACTGAAGCAAACTGAATCAGTGGGAGGTGGTTGTACAATCAAAATCAGGATAAAAGAGAAATTACAAACAACCCTGCACTTGTCAAAGTAGTAGTAATGAAATCCTGACTCTGCCAGCAGCGAGAACCTGTGTTAGCACTTTGGGGTAAGGCCGGGAGCCGGGTGCCAGGTAGGAGGGCAGCGCGAGGCTGCTGGGCGGCAGCCATCGCGTGTGGAACAGATGGCGGGGAAAGCTGGCCGGGGAGGGGCTCCTTAGCAGAACTAATCAGACAGTAACAGATAGGGCAGCTGGGAGGACTGACCACTGAGAGGCAAGCGGCGGGGTAGCCGCAGCTTTCCGTGCGATGTGTGCAGTGGTGTGCCCGTTGGTCTGAGAGAAGACCTTGCAATGTCTTTTTGGGGCAGAAGCCGTGCAAACTTCTGAGGCGGACAGAGCGGTCTGATGCCGCTGGTGGTGGAGGGAGGTGCGAGCTCGCTGCCCAGCTCCTCTTGCAGCCTCCTGAGCATCGAGCCCATCCTGTCTTGCTGTGTTGTGCTGCCAGTTACCCTCAAAAATGTCTTGGCCCTTAGTTCTGTCGTAGGATATAAGGGCATGTGGATTTGCGTTTTCTTGTGGCAGTGTGTTGAATGTAGAACTTGAAGATCTACAGAGACACAAAAACACACAGATCTGGGGCCTGATCTGGCAAGCCAATGAGAGAACTTCGCTCCTGCTGACATGGAGCAAAAAGCTGTAGGTCAGCATCGTCCCACAGGGCTGGGCCCCTCCGATGAATGAAGTCAGTTTTGTGATGTTTTATTTTTGCTCGGAGGAGGAACTTCCTTCTTCATAAATGAGAGCTTGTGAGAAGCGAGTTGAGGTCTGAGCCTTCTGATCTTCAGTCACTTGAATAAGTTTACTTGCGTAAGAATAAAGATCAATAGGATTTCTTGTGCGAGTTAAGAGGTGGCCATGTGAGAGAGGATTACTAGGACATGCCCTCTGTTGATGACTGTCAGCTTGAAAGAGAAATGAAAACAAAATTTTATCAAGGATGTAGGAAATAAAACTGTGAATTGTAACAACGGAGACCTGACTTATTACTGCCCAGTTGTATTTGATTGTGATGTGGGGTACTTCCTTAGGCAATTAACAAAGGAACATGCATCTCCTGCATCTACTTTTGAACTTGTGTCTCTCTCTTTTGCAGAAGGTTTATAGCTTGGCTCAATTATCCATTTTGAGCAGGGAGGGGAGGAAACATTACAGGAATTTGAAATAGGTGGTATAACATAGCCATATGCTATTTATGCAGCAGTTTCTGCAATAAATCTAATTTGGTGCTGTCAAAAAAAATTAGACTTATTTGGTATAGCAGCACATTAGTAAATGATCGTGGTAGCTTTGAAAGTTGTCATTCACTCTGCTTTACTTGCAATAGAATCCCGCAAAGCTTTTTTTTTCCCTGTTCTTTTTTCCCTGAGCAACTCTGTGAAAATGTCTCAGTTCTTTGTCCTGCAGCTGTAGACACTGCAAATATTTCCACAACTGAAAAGAAGGTCTTGCCTTAAGGTTAGAAGGATAGAGGATAGAAGAAAGAATAACCTCTTTTGTTAGCAATTATGTGAATGTACAGGCAGAAAAATCAGTAACGTGGGGGGTTATATTTCTCCCTTGCCTACAGGTTTACATGGTGCAGCTGAAATTGTTTATCTCATTATACAGCATGTAGATAAATTAGCTGCTCTGCGTTATTATAGAAGGTAAAATATTTTACCTGCCATGATAAGACCATATGCTGCTTTACGAAGACTGATTCTGAATGATTTGAAATAAATCGGCTCTGTCGTCTTCTGGCAGTGCCTTTTAGAAATTTTGAAGCTGATAAACTTTGTGTCAAGATAATGCACAGTTATTTAAATATCTTTCTATTTAGTCATTTAAACATATTTAAGATCATTGTACAAACATTTAAAGGCCATTGTTGAAGTTTAAAAGGAAGAAAAAAGATAAAGGGAATGAATAAAAAAGAAATCCAAAATCAGTTGTTAATTTTGAATATGAAAATCATTATAAATAATCTTTTTTCATTTGTAAAGAATTGAAACATGGCTTACAATTGAATTTATTGTCCTGCAATACATTTTTTCCAGGAAGAAGCAATAATACATTTTCAGATTTCAAGTCTTAGATTTATCAAAATTTTTCTCTGTGGCATTTAAACTGCAACTGGTCACATCAAATTTCTCTAATGATTTCATCTTTTATACATCGCGTCAGGTTGTTGAGGCAGCCAAATTGCTACTGCATGGAGAGTGTAGTTCAGGAGCGGTGACAATACTTAAAGCGCTTTGGAGCGAGCAGCGAATTCAGATGAAATACAGAAGAGACTAACTGCTGTAGAAAACAAGCGTCTTTATAAGGTCTTTGTTTTGAGCAGCTATTATTCAGCAGTAACAGTAATAAGTTTATGCGTGTGTACCAAATATTTACTTTGATCTCATTCAAATTAGGCTTTCTATTTGTGTGACTAATGACAACAGGATAACGATTTTTGGTTTTTGTTTTGTTTTGCTTTTTTTATACCATAATAATCTTTCAGACACATATTCAAAGCTGCTGGATTTTTTGCTGAATTTGCTACTGGAAAAATGTTTCTGAGTTTTATCCTTATTCTTGACTAGTTCTAGGACTTTTCTCTCAAGTCCATCTGAAGGCTTGTTTTTACAACAAGCTAAATATAATTTTTATATCAGTGCATGGTATTTGTGAACTTAATTTTAAAAGCTGCCTTGTGCTTTCAATAGTATACTGGAAGTCATTTACTTCATGCAGTCACAGTGATTGTTTCTTCTCCTGTGCAAGATTCCATTCCTGAAATCCTTACCCAGAAAAGATTTCAACAGAGAACCCAAAGGTCCTTAATTAGGGACTTGATTCGACTTGACATTTAAGAACATCAAACTGTAGGTTGTCAACTCTGTAAATGGATGGAGAAAGGAAGGCGAATTACCTGAGCATGCCAGCTTTGGCTGCTGGGCTGCTCTTGCCACCCCTGTGCCCGGTGCCCTGGTGCCGGTAGCTGGCCAGGGGGAAGTGTGAGCTGGGAGCAGCGTGTCCCGAGTGAGCAGATGAGCGCTGCTTCTGCCATCAGCTGCTCGACAGAGCTGACCTCCTTTCACTGTCTGTGCTGGCAGCCCAGCAAGCTTAATAGCATGCTACCATTGGTTGCCCCTGTGTTCCTGGTGATTTGAGTATCAAACTAAGCTTTTGCAGAAACAGGAGCAACTGTTTCTGATTAGTTGTTCCTTGTTCAGACACCTTCTACAGGGCTTAAATCAAAATAAGGAATAAAAGTTTTTTTTTTTTTATTATTATTTTTTTTTATTTTGTAGTTAGATGGTAGTAGTACAGCTGTAGACACAGCTGTATATTCTATTTGTTCCAAAGTTCCTCCTCCATTTCCACTGCTTTTGTTGACCTGTATGTAGTTTACTATGGAAGATCATAAAATCAGAAAACATTCCTTTGCAAATGCAGGGACTAATTCCCATGTAAGGGATGTATCAGTATTAAGTTATTATTCAGCTAAACTTATGTAGTATATGTCAAAGCAATTTTTATTAGAGTCAAATTCAGACCTAACATAAGTATAACTGCATTTCTGCTAATGAGATTGGATTACCTCCTGGATTTGCTCCCAGAAAGCTTTACTTTAATTCATTTGTGGTAGTAGGGTAATAAAATGGGTGGTTCATTATAATTGCTTTTAAAACTTAAAATATGTATTTATATTTTTGGTACTATAGTTAATCTTAGTGAAAGATTTTATTTTCATTTTTATTTATTTTTAAAGGATGCCCAAGATAAATGCAGTGAAATTGAAAGGTATTTCTTATTTTAGAAGAATGAGACTGTCAAGGAGGTTAGTTAATAATTCAGGAGTTTGTGGTTATCAGAATCTATTCCTGAAAAGAGATAGGGGCACAGGAGTTGCTAAAAATAATGTATCCTGTTAACAATGTGAATTTAGTCTCAGCCCTGACAAAGAATCTTTACAATTCATCTCAATGTATAAGGCAGTATTTTAACAAAGAGTTGCATATGTGTGCTTACAAGGCTTAAACGCAGGAAAAATATTCTGGATTTTTTTCTCCTTAAAGAGTGTTGCATTTTAAACATCTGTAGGTAAGTTTGGGGAAAAAAAAAACTGTCACAGATAAAATAATTTACAATGAATGCTGTTGGCCGCATCTAGGTTTTACTGTAAACTTACTTGTCTGTTCCCATTTTATCTTTGCATTTTTAGTCAATATCTTTGTTGCATGGTGTTAAAGTGAGTCAAAAGCTTTCATTTGTTATTTTTATTGTCATATTTTTTCCTTTTCTACTTCTTTGAATCTCTCTGCAAGTCCTGAGAGATTCTGCCAGTCTTTGCAAGGAGGTATATGTATGTGAATTAGAACATATTAGCTGTTGTAGTTAAATGATTAAAGTCTCTTATTTTACTTCTGTATTATTTCTCTTACACCCCAAACCTATCTTCACAAATAGAGAACTGTAAAGAACTTCATCTTCTGCTGGTTAGCAGAAGTGGATTTAAATCCACGCCGACAGTTCATTTGACAATGACCTTGAGGGGCTTTGCTTCTTGAAGAAGAAAGCAGAAGCTTGCGGTAAACAAAGTTCACTTCTGACAGATGGATTGAATGACAGAAAGGTTGCGAGTGCCAGAATAGCCCTGGCAGAGGAGGAAATGTTCAGTGGAATCCAACAGGAGAGGAGGTGTGAACAGGTGCAGGGTTGCTGACGGAAGGGGAACCAGATGGAAGGAGCCAGAGCCAGTTTATTTAAAGGAAAAGGCAGAAAACACTGAAAGGCTGTGCGATCAGTGGCTAAAAGTGTGCATGGAAGAAGGTAAAAATTCACAAAGCAAAACTGCACAGTGGGATATCTAGCACTTAACATAATGGTAGTAATTGTGAGTTTAGTTTTAAAGTTGCTATTGAAACATGTTTCTCCTTAATCTTGACAGCATAAAGACGGGAGCTTTATAAACTGACCAAAAAAAAAACCACCACCTTTGGCTAATAAATATACTGCTTGTCCATTATTTCTAATACTAATGTACAAATAATGTTGCAATCAGGTAACACCAAAATTATGCTGTAGGTAGTCAGACAAGTAAAGAACCAATAAAGGATACACGAGGCTAGAATTTTATTTTTTGACTCACCTGTTCATATCTAGCTCTTGTGATATGCGGGTAGGTAAACATGTCTTTTATTAGGATGTTTCTGTAAAATCTAAGCAAATTAACATCAGGTACAATGTAATGTTAGCACAGTACTCGATTGGTCTTGCTTTTTGGTCACAACTTTGTCCGTTTGCTATAACGTGTGGTATCTTGATGTAGGGCAGGGGAGATGTCAAACTTTCCCTAGATCAAATACCCTCAAAATCAAATATTCTCTTTCAGATTGTCTTCCTGAGGGATGATTTGTTGTGTGAAGCTGTTCTTCTTCCCAGGCTGTTCATGGGAAGCTTGGTCTTTTGGAGGCAGAGAATACTTTTCCTAAGTTCTCAACTTCAGCAGTAGTTTAGAAGAATTAACAACTTCAGCGCCTCAGACCTGCAGCTAGCGTGGTAACGTAAACTGGAAGTTGTATGTCTGCCCAAACAGAATGTCTGAAAAATTTGAGGTGGCTGTTCAGCAGGCATTCAGAGCGCATCTGTGATCTACTGGATCATTCAGCTGTGCTGATCTGATGTGGATCAGGTGTGGGCACACAGTCACTTTTCTTTTCAATTAGGCAGAGCATGCAATGCAGTGTCTATGCTGACCTGATGCTTGCTCCAGTAGGACAGATGATACCTGATTCAGCATAAAACTGGCTGGTACAAAATTAACATACCCAAATAATTTTTGAAAAAATTGAAATTGGCAGAGTGAGTTCATAATAGATCAGATCTCTGCATCATTTAGCTACATCATTTTCTGATTCAATAGAAGGAGCTTGAAGACTGAATTTACTGTATCATGTTAGCAAGCTGAGACTTGGAGTACAGATTCACAATTGTTCTGTGGTGGTCTGAGTCTGTGCTGCTACTGAAGCATAGACTCAGATTCCCTAGAGTTGTGACATGTGGCTCTGCCTGGCCACATATCTCTAGGCCCTTACATGTGCTGGCACTGGAAGACAGGCACCCTTATGATCACGGGGTTCTTTTTCAAATTGAAAAAGCATCATATGCTCTTGCAGGATAAGTTGTGTGAATGCTAATTATTAGAGGATAAAAAGAGAGACCTTAAACTGGCAACATCACCTTAGACTGGCTTAAACCTGTTATGAAACTGCATCCTAAGAGACTGCTGGTACCAAGATCAGGAATCACAATAAGTCAAGCAAATTACTCCTTTATTTTAAATATAGTGAAAATAATTTTCATAACTATGTGTGCAAAGTAAATGCGTGCGAAAATATTATATGGTAAGCAAGCATTTCAATGTTTAGCCATTTGTGGAAGTGGCTTGAAGGACAAAGAGCAAAGGTGGAAAGAGGATTCTGTAGAAAAGGGCAAAGAGCGAAGGGGGAAAGAATATTCTATAGAAAAGAGCATAGTACTGTGAAGTGGTTAGGGTTGGGAACTGACTTCGCAGAAACCACTTCTCATGATGCATCTTCCCATGCAACTTCTGTATTTAATTGTGTGTTTCTATCTGTTTTTATCAGCCAAATAGTTCACAATCTGATGTTAATAACCATTGCAGGATGGGTGTTTACATGCAATGTACATATCTGGCAGACAAGGCTTATAGATGCACCAGAAAAACAACATTTTGGTCTTAAGTCAGTATATTTGACCTAACACGGTACTACTGTTAGAGACAGTTTTTGCCTTCTCTAACAATGAAATAGAGGGCAGTTAATGATAAAGTTTAGCTGTGGCTTGGCATACAGAAAACCATCTAGACTGAAAAGTAGTTATAGTCTACATTGAAGGCAAGACACCAAAGGAATAGAATAGTGTTATAAGCTAGTCATTTGCAAATTCTTTCTTTTATGCTGGATTTAAAATGAGTAAGAAATCCAATCCTCTCATTGTAATAGATCTGCTACATAGCAGTAGATATACCACCAGTAATGCATATACTGAAATTAGCTATACTCAAGCTTCTTCATACTGTATGAACTTGCATAGGAGTAACACTCTGTGTTTCTCAGTTTGTGTGCCCTTACAACTTTTATCTTTCACATGCCCATCAGTATCTACAATTAGTGGTAATTTTGAAGTAGCTTTCAAGTACACTAAGTAATTTAGAAGTAGAGTAGGAATCATCTTCATGCAGAGCCATTAAAAATATTATCTTCTGATGCCTCTGGCAGGGTTTAAAGGTCAAAGCAGAAGTCTAGACTTTGTTTTATTTTGTCAATAGATCTCTTAATACTATATACTGGATAAAGTGCAAACATATATAAAAGTTATAAGCTGTTTCCAATTGTGCAACTACATTTTAAATAGAGAAAGCAGGGAAAAAAGTTTCAGTGGGAACAAGAAAGTCATATGCACTAACTTTCCATCTCAGCAAAATTGAAATTCTCAGAAAAAAGCAGAATGTCTTATAATGAGGTTGACATCGTTTGGATTCTGGGGATGGGGATACAGTTGTGTAACCTTATTTATTATTTGTATTGTGGAGAAAGTAGTTGTGATGATTTTGTCAAATGTTTGTACTTAGTTTCTTGACAAAAGTTTAAAATGTGGAAGTTTAAAATGTAACATCTTGTCTTGTTTTCTCCCCCAAAAATGATCCTTGTGTTTGAGGTGTTTTTGTGAAGTAGTAGTACCCTGGGAGAGCTGTCTTTTCCAATCACTTATTTAAGGTAGGGTAGTAAAAAGTTTTGTTCATGTTTGGTCCATTAACCTACTTCAAAGGTATTTTTACTTTAAAGTTATAGCTGTAGAATATTCTAGTCTTCCAGATCCATATTTAATTTTTGAGTCAATTTGAAGGTTTAATTTCATACCACCCTTGGCCTTTGCATAACTTTTTTTATTACTTTCAGTAGCTTCTTCATATGGTTATAAGAAGAAAACTGTAACGTTTCATTGCTTATGAAACTCTCTGTATCTACTAACTAATGTAACTAGGCATCTAACATGATAAAAAAAAAAAAAAGTTGTTTTTATGAACTTCAATTCAAATAGAACCATGTGAATTCTTAAAAATGATGCAAACCTCCAATTCTACCAATTAGAGTAATAATCAGGTCTCTACAGAATTTGACCATACACATGTAGCTTGTACCAAAGTTCACCAAACACAGTGTGCTGGCTGGGGCAGCTTCCAGAAACCTGAGCTTTCCAGGTTTCTGAGAAGACCTGGCAGCCAGCTCCAGAATCAGCATCCGGTCAGCTCTTGGAAACAGACATAAAGAGCAACTCAGTGGATAATTCCCACAATAGGATACAGGAAGGGCACTTTATCAGCTCCTTGGAGAGGTTTAAAGAAGTGACCTGATCATGATGTTTTTACAAGATATTTCTATGTAATTCTTGCAGTTGTATGCATGAGTACATCTTTTTTTCATTCCTTTTTGGACATCAGAACATTCATCTCCTTCAGTCCTGTAAAAGCACCAAGCGCCATAAAATCTAGCCAGCCAAAGCATGCTGTAGTGGTTTTGCACAGGTATGGAAAAATATCAGTACTTTTACTACAAAAATAACAGGTACTGAAAAAAAATCTACAGTGGTAAGAGGAAACCATGAAGCACTGTCCAGCTATATCCTCAGCCACAGCAATCCTTTTTATTAACAAGGATCAGTTAGATGAAAATATGTAAGCTTTATAAAAGAAGAACCAACCAACACTAAGTAAAAGGTTCCTAGAAGCGTGACTTAAGAGAGAGAAATCTTCTGGCCCTAAGTCTTATTATTGACTTTATCCTAACATACAGAGAAGGTACATGCTCGTAGAGCTCTGTTAAGTTGTAAGATGTGGAAAATAATAATTTTGAATCATGGCTACACTTAAAGCCAACATTTACTTCTTTATCAGCACAATTTGGGATCTCAGTGTTGTATTTCCTTATCTAAGTATCTGAAATACTAAAACTTCAGATAGCATAAATATGTAAACATGTTCTCCATTAAAAATAACTGATTATACTACAGTGATGTTAAATTAAAAGGCAGGTCTGAAAGCAGTTTTAAAAGTTTTACATTAATAGAGAAAATGATTTAAGACCATTCCAGGGAAGAATGACTTCTAGGTACCTTACGATTTCTTTTTCATGTTTGAAAACCAGCCTTTAAGCCTTGTCTACTCACTAGAAAAAAAACACAATCCCTTATCCTTTGGCATATGACACAGTTATGAAGATACGTATGGAGGACAGAGGGAAGAAATTTGTGAAGTGTTCTGATCCAAAGTATGATCTTATTCTATATACATTCTTTTATGACCTTTATCAGCATGGTATTTCAGTGCTTTCTGATAGTACAGTAGGAGACTGCAAGTGTTTTTCTAATGTTTTGCCTTACAGAAAAGGATTATTGCAACATCTTGTTCTTTATTCCCCACCCCATCCCCCTTTTTTTTACTGTAAGTGTTGCTATGTTGCTTGAGAGAAGAGCAAGATTATGCTCTGATTTCTATTCTTCCCTTGACACCTGTAGCTGAAATAATAACATGAAAAACCTGTAAGAAAGTTCAGGTGCTGCTTGTAATGAACAGTGCATTAGACCTGTAGTGTGGAAGGCTTGCAAAGTAGACTGCATACAGAATTGCAGAGTCTTTGTACCCAAAGTTATTGGCTGAAGTCGTTGAAGTTGTTAACACACATAGGCTTTCAAGTCCTGTTTTCAAAAGTGTTTGAATTGATTCGAGTGCTTGCAAGCCAGATTTTTAGAAAGATAATGGGAATTAAGTGAGTAGGTACCTTCTCAAAACTGATTTTCCATTTGGTATATATAGCAGCTTATGCTATGCATTTATTTGCAAAAAATGTTGGGAGAAGCTCACTTCCTCTAGAAGAGTGTAAAGTAAGTATACATAAAACCCCACAGTATTTTATAATTACATTTTTAACTATAATTAACAAGAAACAAAGATGGCACAAATAAGGTTATGATAAACTCTGGTGGGCTGCTGAACTGACATAATAGCTCAAGTTTTTTAATTTGTTCAATTAAGTTCATGGTCCTTCCTAATGGATCCATTAGCTTTTTACAAAATGTCACATGTTGATCTCATGGAAAAATCAAATAGTCGATATAGGAAGCATGGTTGCTTCACAGCATAGCTGTTTGTGAGAAGGCTTGCTGGCAACTTCCAGTCAGAGGCCTAATTCTACACTGAGGTTTATCTTGTGGCTTTTTGTTTTGCATTTGAACTCTCGCCAGAGCAAAAAGTCTTGCAGAATTACCTACTGCTGAACTGCATTGTGAAATTCAAAGTTATATCAGTCTGAATTTTGTCCTTTTGCAGCCGAAAACCAATTATTTTTTATGAAATCTGACTTTAACTTCACTAGTTTATAAATTCTTTCTTTTTTTCCTTTACTGAGAGCCACTTCTCAGAGAGAATTAGTTTTCTATTGAAAATGGACCTGTGATCCAGTTTTCATTTGCTAGTGGTGGGGAAGGTTTTTGTTTGTTTTTATTAAATTTGGTGGCTCAAATTCAGCCAGTGTACTTTTCATGTCACCTTTGAGGTCAAGGTGAATTTTCACTTTGTTTTCAGCAAGGAGTGTTTGTCTCCTTCATGTGCTATAAACTACACTTTATTTTGGCCTTAGTTTTGACAACAATTATTTGGAAAGCAGAACTTTCAGACCCTGCAAACCACTATGCTGTTCATTGAGATATGTGAACAAGTTAACCCAGTAGGCTGCTCTTGACAACAATAAGTCAGGCTCAGAGGAATGGGTGTTCTGAATAAAAATCATGGAAAATTTCTACTTCAGAGTAGAGCTCAAGGAGAGCTTAAGTTTGCTTCCATGCAAGTGAGTCTTTGGTTGCTTCTGACTTCATGGCACAAAAATGAAAGTCACCTTGAGTTCAATGCTCCTGCTTTAGTAAAATTGAACAACATTATGGCCAAATCCAGAATTAATTATCAGATAGGCATTTACTCGGTATTTCAGAATGGGTATTGTGTTAAAGAACTTGAATTCCTGCTGCTGCCTCCAGTTTTGCCTGGGTGTTTGCATTCTGTTGCAGAACAGACCAGTAGAGCAGAACTGCTTCAGATCCTTGTCATTGGTAGCCATAGCTGGTGTTTTAAAAAGGTCTGGTGAATCTTGAGCTCTTGTTTCTGATGCTGATCTTACCTGTGTCATCGAAAACTGTTTCCTGTGTGTCTACACTTGATAGCTCTGCTTTTTCTTAAATTAAGCTCCTTTTCTTTCACATTTCAGAGTAATTGTAAATAAGTAGCCACTCTCAAATCTTCTAAAGCTCTTGCAGTGTTTTCTGGTTGTATCAGGAGTCCTACTAATAGTTCTGAAATTTCTTGGGCCTTCTGTGTGCTTTATGCATGCTTTTTTTTTTCTCTGTATGTGTAAAATATATCGGGGAAATTTTCTGTAGGAGGGCAGAGAGATTGAACTTAGGGGACAAGGAAGGTGTCAAATCAATGTGTGGGTGATTCACCACTCAGTTTAGACAGCTTTGGCTCCAGCAGACATTTCGTTCCTCAGCAGCTCTAGACACCTTGGGTCCTGCTCTTTATATGGCACTGGGTATGTCTCAATCCACAAATTTTCCAGGTGCTAAGGCTGAGACTAGTCAGCTACCATTCTGCTTAAAGATTTACTGTCTTCCTAGTCTTATAGTCAAGCTTTTATCCATTACGTAAAATCTCCTATTTTCACCCACCCCTTATACACTTCAGACAAAAGGAACTCGCCACCATTTCTGAGCTCCTGTTCATTCACTCTACCCAGCAGGTACCACAGATGAGTGGCTTTTTTGGATGGGTCCCCTTAGCAAGAAGGTGTTTTTAGGTGACATCAGGTTCTCCATTTATTTTGCTCTCTTCCATTAATGTGTTCTTGTTAGACAGGAGTGTTCCCAGCAATGAGAAATGGACCTGTACAGGCTTACCTTGGTAGCTTGAGCTGTGCAGCTTGGTACATGTTGAAGGCTACCCCTAGCAGAAGGCTAGCCAACCAGCTGTGTGCCAGATAACTGCCCACAGCCATCTCACACAAAGACAAACAAAATATTAATTAAACAAAATAATGTACAAATGGCACTTTATTTAGCTGGAAGTGTCTGGGGGATGTGTTAGGTGTTGGTGCATTTTTTTTGAGCAGTCCAGTGCTCGTGACAACTGTCTGAAGGCAAAGGAGGTTTGCAAGCGGGGGAAGGGGTTAGATAGACCTTTCCAGCAAATATGGAACTATTTTTCATAATAATGTTTTCCAGATTTGGAGCTTATACTTAGGAAGTGATGTAAGCATCACTCCTTAGGATAGCCCCAATATAGTTACGAAGCAATTCTGAGAATGATGTGATAAGGTGTAGCACGATGTTTGAAATTTCCTTAAAATGTGCTTTGTTTCCTGAAAGCTATAATATTCTTGTTATTTAAGTATATTCTCTGTCGTATCAGTCTCAGTCCCACCTCAGAAAAAAACTGCCTGTGATTTCAAATGGAGTTTTTGCCTCAGGTAGGGCTTGCAACATCAGGACCAGGAATTAGTGTAATGTGACCCACCATTTGTATTGCTTTGGGGTAAATTTAAGAGAGAAGATTTAACATAGTGTATGTCATGCTGAGATATTGCAATATCTCGGATGGGTTATTAGGCACTGATCCAAAGGTTAAGTGCAGCAACCACATGAGATGTGGCTTTATCCTTATATGATCTATGCCCGTGTTCTGTTTTGTAGTTACCTGAAGTGGGAATTATCACACATTTATAAGACTATTGAAACCTATCCTAAGCTATTAAATGTAGTTTCAGGAGAAAAGTGTGTACATATTTATGTCCATTGAAATCTAGAAATCAGTTCTTGTATGTGTGAACTCACAGAAATTCTGACTCTAGGTCCAAATGAGCACCAGATAAATATTTACGACCTTTGGGAAAGTCTAGATATGAATTTGCAGTTGAGGATCTTTTCTAATTTATATGCATATATCTTTTTGTTTCTTATTTTCCATGCTGTTTTTGCTTGGCTTGCATTAAATAAAATGCTTCAATGGAGTGTGGTAGTCTAGCATTTGTTTTGCCTCGGGAGTAGATTGCCCCATCTTGCATATCTGGTCAAGTAAATTGCTCTCTTGCCTGCGTACTTCAATAATAGTACTGGGCTTCAGACCCTCCTGTACAACCCCCCAGTGAGCAGGGCCACAACGGGCTGGGCCTGCGTGGTGCAAACAGGCTTCTGTATTGTTATGGATGCATTCATCTCCTATTTGCATAAATTAATAGTTAAAACTTGCTTGGTTGCTTAAAAAAAACTCATTAGGCTTTGAAAGTAGCTGAATTATGAGCACTGTGGCAATCGCTCCTATTGACTTGTCTCCTGCTGGTTCACTGGGAACCAGTCCATCTCGGGGTCAGGTCCCTAAGTTTCATTGCAGTATTAAATAGATAACATTTAAAAGAAAATGCAAATAATCTGTTGAGTGCAAACTGTATGCTGGGGAACTTCCTTACACAAAAGAAGTTGTGTTTAAAATTTTAAAAGATAAAATGATATTTTAGTCGTAAGGGCTAATTTTTGCTTAGGAAATGAATCCCTTTTTTTTTTTTTTTTAATCAATTTTCTACTAGTCACTAGAGAATGTTTGACATTGTAAGAAAAAGGTCAGTTCGTATAACCTGCCATGGGAAAGGAATGCTTCGTGTGAAATCTTGGCCAGATTTTCTTCTTTGTTTTTATTAATTGAATATCCTACTTTACCTTTTTTATTTAGCATTTTCAATACATGATTTTTATTTTTCTTTGTTTTTTATAGACTGGAGAAAGAGAGCATTCAGCACAGCATTAGCAATGAAGCAAAGGCCCAAGCCCTTCAGGCCCAGCAAAGAGAGCAGGAGCTGACACAGAAGATGCAGCAAATGGAGGCCCAGCATGAGAAAACTGGTAGGTGGTAGGGAAAGATTAGAGCCTGGGCACTCACTCACAAGCCAGGCCCACGCCTTACTGTGAAATGACATCAGGAACACCTGTAACCTTTGGCTGGCCGAAGGGAGCAGATGCTAACTACACCGGAGATTCCGAATTACATATTAGTTAGCGTTTAAAAGAGAAAATGGAAAGTATTGCCCACTGTCTGTTGATTTCAGAGTGCTGCTCTCACATCTGTTGCACCATCTGGATTATGAGTTTATTTACCTGTGTTCAAGAAACGTAAAGCTGAGAGAGACCACAACAAAGTAGAAAAACAAAGGGCTTGTTTTTGGCTGGATTTTCAGGCACACATGTTATATAAAGAAAATAGCATCAGAAGCTCTGCGGGAAATGCTCTGAGCTTACAGTTAAAGTCTCCTGAATAGCATTGAACAGTTCCCACAGTACACACATTATAGCTACTCTAAAAGCTTAATGAGTTTGCTTCGGCATCCAAACTGGAGAAAAGCTTTAGCCATTAATCGGTTCTTAATTCACTGTCGCAGCTGGATGTAATTCACTGGCTCCAAATTGATATGTTCCTTTATTTAATCTTTGCAGCCTCAAACATTTTCAGCATTAGTATGTGTCCCCCCCCACACACCCCTAATCTAGAAGAAAGATATTTAATCCCTTGCATACTTCAGCTTGTCATAACAGGAGACTCCACTGCACTGATTTAGCTGATCAATAACTTCTAACCTTTAATCTGGGAGTAAAATGGGTTTTACAAACCAAAAAAAAGCCTTTTGTCATTGTGAAATACTATGCCAATAAAATTAATAAAATTCATTTTATAAACAAAAAATAATTTTTAGGGAGGAAATCTCTAACCTCTGAGCATGGAAAGGAGGAGGAGCTCCAGCTTTAATGGAACATGGTATATTCATATGTTTAATGAAATAGCATTATTGTCCACCGGTCATCTAGTGCCTTCAGAAAAATGATGTTGCTTATATTACTACTAAGCAGTGCCAGCTAATGCCTGAGGTAGCAGGCACATTTACATCTTCCATCGATTTTTTTGCTTTTTAGCAACATTATCACAGTACACAAGGACCTTATCTTGTGTTCAGGGAATGTAAACTGCTACGTTATGGCTACTATCTACACAGTAGGAGAAGAGAGGAAGCACTCAATCATATTTCACTGCTCTAGCCAGCACATCTGCATATGACCAAGTGTAATTTTGCACAAGAGATGTGTAATTTGCCCTCCTTGTGCATAAATTGTCCCAGTACACAAAAATGAAACAACATTAAGTTTGAGTATGTTTTTATATATTTGTAATAGGATTAGGAGTTGAAAATAAAAGGTATTTGTTATGTACATAAAGAAACCCTTCTGTATTATGACCTTTCATGCATATAGGAAATTTGGGTAACAGTGGTCTGTCTTTCTCTGAATGATTTTAAAAGCAGGAAGCAAGAAATATAATTTTGCAATATCTTCCTTTTGGAAGAATAAAGGTCTTTAATTTTTTCGTAGTGAATTTTGGTACAGCACAAGCTAACAGTAACTGAAAATGAATTTATAAAATTGTTTCACTACAACTCTCACTGGACAGTAAGTCTATCTCATTGTTAAAGACCGAAATAAATTACAGTAAGCACAGGACACAGTAAATAAAATAATTGCTTTCTTAAATGACAAAATGAAATGAGTCTACAGTGTGAGCGTCTGGATTGCTAGTGTGTCCTCTGCACCAGTTGAGTAAGCAAAAGGCTGCTAAGGCATGGATTGCTAATTTTATTCCTTCCAGAAATATCAGTAAACTTCCAGCTAAAAAGCAAAACCACCAGATTAGATGCATAGTCTTCATGGTGATTCTTCTCACACAAGACCTTATTCAATGGTCACCTCAGTTTAACACTTTAGCTTTAGCTTATTCTGACATACAGCCTTTATCTGATGAATGACAATGTTAAAATTCCATGTCCAGATAGTTGAAGCTTAAAAAAACATACCAAGAACAGTGGGATCTAGACAAAAGAAATTAAGAATATATTAAATAGTTCCTAAATTCTCTATAAATTTATACAGTTTCAAAATATTTTTCTAGTTTTATAATTTTATAATTTCTAGTAAATGAACTGGACTCATTGCTGACCTCCCAGAATACATTCATAACAAAATTAAAGGAAGAATGTTTTTTGTTGGCAAGAAAGTTGGAACAAATATCAGAAAAATACAGGTTAGTATATTTTCTTATCCTGTCCCCTTTATTATTAGGATATGCTTCCTTATTTTATATTTGTACTTTAATATTTGTTACTACTCATGTTGTCCCAGGTATTACATATTTTCTCAATATAATACATGACATTTAAATAACGTGGATGCATTTTTCCAGGATAGTTCTACTTTTCTACTTTTCATGCAATGTTTCTGGCTATTAATTCAAATTTCCTAGATGATTCCAATGTAAAAATTGAGTACTGCATTCTTTCTGATGTTCTGACACTCAATATGAAAATTTGAAAATTGTTAATGGAGCTACAATTCTAGTTTATCTGAAATTATATTTAAAATACTAAATATTTTAAATTCTCCAATCTGTAGTATGTTGGTTAAATTATTTACTTAAAGCTTCATTCATAATACTACACACTGAATAATTATCTCTGAAAAAATTGTTGTCAAAATTGCTTGTCATTGAAGCTCTGATTCTGCTGCCACTTGTTATGTGGTGCTCATTAAAATCAATAGCAGGTCTAAATACAAAGCCATTGAAAATTCTGGAGTAGAATTAAAAACTAGAAGCAATAACTGGTTTCAATAAATGCAAAAATATTAAGGTATATCTTTGAAAATTAAGTTCTATAGCACACAACTATTTTTAAAAAAATACAAATTCTGTGGATCCAGCCCTTGTATTCTTCACTAGTAAGAAATAGGATTTTTTAAGTGTGAAAATAGTCTTTTTGTAGAAACTTTCTGCAAGGTTTATATTTAGAGTACTAAACAGGGCTGAAATGGTGAGTTGGTATTCTGCAACTTCTGTAAGTTTCATGCAAAATGAATTTGTTAATTAAAGTAGTATTCATCTTACATGACTTATGTGAAGTAAGACAACACTCAGCAAAGGTAAAATTGGTTTTCAAGATAAGCTTTTTCTTCTGATGCATGGATTCAATCATCCTGTTGAGGTAATATAGCAGGGTCAACACTCACTCAGGGACAGAGCTTATTTATCCCAGTATCCTGTTTTTGGGAATGGTCAAAAGGGAATGATATAAGTAGATGGCAGGGCAGACATATATATATGATGCTTCCCACAGGTACTGCCTCCACTGTCCATCCTGCTTTTCACTGAATAAAAAGTGTTGACTAACTGTTAAGTGAATAAAGTTGGGAGATGAATCCCACCCTGAGTATTTGAGGAAGAAATTAGAAACTTGAAGAAATGTAAGTGACCTTCCCCTGCAAATGCTGCGGTGGGTATTCAAGAGAGAAGCAAACTGAATTTTTTCTTCTGAAAAAGCAGAGCTCCTCTGCCAAAGTAATACAAAATCTAAATAGATTCAAATCATATTATTATTCCAGCAATAAAAATGCACACAGACTTTGTTGCTAGAGCTCACAGTCACAGACTAGTAACTGTAAAAGGATGAAGGAAAGACAGAAAACATACTGTGAAAACACATTATTCTCTGAAAATAAATACCAGAGATTGCCAAGTGTTTCTCCACCTAGCAGCATTAGCTGACTATGTCAAGAACCTGGAAGGGGGAAAAGAAGCCCTCTTGGATCCCCACAAAGTGGTATACTTTGCACAGGGAATATGGAAGAATGTATGAAAGCAGTTTTGAGCAGTTGCCCAAAAATAGCTTGAGATTGCCTGCGCTGGAGTGGGTGCTGCTGCAGGCAGTAACAAGAATGGACAGATACATAAGGACAAAACTAGGAAAGCATATGAAAATGAGATAAGAAAGGTAGAACTGGAGATGGTGTAAAATGGTAACTTAATAGATGGCTTCAAAAATGATGTGATCAGAAGATCAGTTGCAGAAAATGACTTCAGCTAGGTTTTAAATGCATGATCCTTCTTTATCTTTTTGTAGTGCCTTTCCAAAAGTCCTCACACTCATCATCACCAGTGATAGCGTAAAATGCAGTTCTGAGATAGAAAGTTATACCTTTGTTCTCTGGAAAAAAAGGATCATTTTAGAAAGATTTTATAACTTAGTTCTTGTGTACATTATTAAAAGCAGATCAAGCCTCTTTAAAAAGAGGTGCATGAGTCAGTTTATTTATTTGTTTTGTTTCTTGATAGGAAATAAAGGGTCCATCTGTAATGAGAGACATTTGAAATTTATTTGTGAGAAGTGCTTAAGGTGGACACCTCTGTATTGTGTGTATGTTTTTATATTAAATATAGGTTTTCTGGTAAATCTAAACTGAAGTTTTCTTGTTTATATGTAAGCTGGAGCCATTTTTTTGTGAGCTAGCCCCTACACAGGATTAGAAAAACTTCAGAAAGACAGTGTCAGTTGAATTATAAACCCCTCAAGCTGTGCAGAAAGAAGATAGTGTCTGGGAAGGTTTTTATATGCTTAGGCATGTTTAAAAATACAGTCCTTTGTTGATTTCTTTTCCGTTATTTTGTTCTTTTTTTTTTTTTTTTTTTTTTCTCTGATTGTCACTATCTGAGTTTCTAGGTTGTGGATTAATGCTTAACACTGCCCACTGTGTATTTGTGATTTGCGTTTTGTAATTAAGGGGAACAATGGGAGTCCATTGGGTCTCGTTATATATAATGGTTGGTTTAATTTGTTTCACTTCTATCTTGTTAATTGTAAATTGATCATTAAGATTTGAATTCTAATCTGTCACCAGGGTTGTGAGTATTGAAGCTAGAGCAATGATCCTGGTTTTAATCACTGATGATGAGAAACAAATTTTATAATTTTGGTACATATTGCAGTTCATATATTTTAACACTGTATTTTATGGTGTTATAAATATTGTTAAATGACTTTTAGTGTAGTTTTACTGTTTGGACTATAATGTATAAATTATATTACTGTTTTGGCAACAGTAAGCATCCAACTGTGTGAGTTTAATTGAAGTAAAGAACACACACCCGGCTGAACTATTTTTCTGCATGTTTGGTTGACTGCAGTTATTGCGCTCAGTACCAGGGGTAGCGTGTTTGCTGAGGGTAGCTGTACGAGGATGTGCAGCAGTCTGTCTGCAGGATGAGTCATTAAAATTACATGCAATGATACTCGTTGTGATAGCAGAAAATATTTTAGAGCATATATGTAATTGCTTTGAAAGTAAATAATAAGCTTTAAAGCAGGAAAAGACAATGCCTTAAAAAACACTGTGCTGTGAGTCCAAGTGCTGCAGTGCAAAAGATGGTTGAGAGGAATAAAGGCAGTGTTGCCACCTTCACGTTCAAAAATCAGTTCATCCTAAAAATATCCTAAGTCCGACTTTAAATTATGGCTATTTATTATTTGCTGGTTCTTTGCCTCTAATCTGAATGTTTTGGTTGAGCTTGGATTTTTTTTCCAAGATTTTCCCAGCAAGAATGGGGTGTGTGTGTGTAAAAACTTACATGTAATTTACTTTTTTACCTAGTAATTGAGGCTTCTGTGGTAGATGGCTGGATCCAGAAATAGAGGGTTTTTTTCTGTGGTTGTGCCCCCTGGCATCATCAATAATTTTGAAGATATCCCATTCCTAATATGATGGCTTATGAGCAGAAAAGCATTTACGCAGACCGTGTACTGCCCCTGGCTGGGTGGAATTACTACTCATAGTGTAAATTTGCTCTCGCTGTCACAGTGCAGGTGTTCGGGCTCCTTACAGGTTTGTTTTATTACCCAACATTTTGAAATTTCTTAAAAAACACATAGAATTAACTTCAGAAACTGAGATTGTTGAGTAGTTTATTTAAAGCTACAGGAGGAATCGTTGTCAGATGATGCAAACTGTCAGTATGCAGTTGTGTATTGGGTCCAGTGTTCTCTTTTTAATGCCAAATTGAACTTTTCTACATTGACTGCAGTATGCATTCTGCCCTTGTGCTGTCCTCTAAAATTTCAGTGCTATGAAATACTTGAATCGGGATGTTCAGATTCTTAAATATTTCAGTTAGAGTGGCCATTCTGTAAATAATATTTTAATTTGAATGACGTTTTTTTTATTGAGTTCCTCAACTCAACAAAATGCTTCAATTCTTTTAATTATGTTACAAAAGATCTAGAAGAGAATACAAGTAACATGGTTCAAAGCATCAGGTGTTTAGAGCTGTGTATTAGCGATAAGAGGTCATGCTACTCATGTTCTCAATGAATTCAGTGCTTTCTTTTGTTTCTTTAATGATAGTTTTCAGTAGCATTTTGGTTGGTTTGAAGCCCTTGGTCTTTCCAGAAAGACTTCCTGCACCTTCAAGTGTGCTAGAGACGAGCAAGTCCCTTTAAAACTTTTAGATTTTTACCTCTTTGAAGTTGCTTCTGCTGTATCCGTGAATCAGAGAGCCACATATAAATACAGAAAAAGAAGCAGAATCCCACAGTTGGGAAACCCCGTCAATGTGATAATCTACAGTATTCCTACCAGGAAAACATTGCTGTTGCATTTTCCTGGCAAAAAAGGAACGCAAGATGGCAGATGAGTTTAATCCCTGTTAGCACTTGCTTGGGCTCTGTTACATCAGGTTGCTGGTGAACTGCTTTGCAACAGACCTTTGCTTTTATCCGCTGATTGTCTCTCACAATGTCAGTATCAAGAAAAGGCTGCATTCATCCTGTGTGATAAGAATTGGTCCAACTGACAATACTTTTTGATGCTGAGATTTCACGGCTACCCATATTTCTTTTAAAAGGCAAGAATTAGACTTCATTTACCTCTCCATAACAATCCTGACCACTGTTAGGCACCCATCCAGGAAACTCTTGTGCATTTAAGTTTGATGTGAACATTGGTGTGATTCTGATGTATTTTTTGGTGATCCTTAATAGAGCTGTAACTCCATATGTAAATTCAGTTGTATACAGTCTTCTTCCAAAGTTGCCCTTGCTAAATTCTTTCAGATTCACAGATGATATCATGTATTGTTCTCCATTTAAATATGAAAAGATGATGTTGTCATTTCCAGATTTGACTTGTCAGTGTAACAACATGTTTTTGAAGGAGGAGTATTCCGTTCTCCCTGCACTTTGTTGTGTTTTTCAGAATGTCAGTTGTTGTTGCATTCTGTAACAGCCAGGAAGGTAAAGTCTCTTCATTCTGTAACTGCAGCATATTTAAATTGATGATTTAAAGATATCTCCGAAGCTTTTTAACCTCAAGATCTGGAGTGGCAGATGCCATAAAACAAATTTGCTTGCTTTTAATTCTTACGTTCTGATGGTATAGCAGATTCTGACATGTTCTCATTAACCTTTTCCAAAGAGTTAAACTGTACAAGTGCATAATGTATATTTTATCACAATTTTATCCGAGATCTTTTCCTGATATTAAGAAACAGCTCATGCCTGTTTCTCCATGGGCTGATGGTTAGAGATATAGCAAGTAACAGTCCCAGGTCATTCATGGATCTGGTGTCTCTGCTCACCCGTGAAGAATAAGAATTGCTAGAAGTGACTAATTTTCTTAAAGGCTGTGCTGAGTCTTATGTAGATTACAGTATGCCTGTATGATTTGTACCTTGTTTTTTTAAGATTTATTCATTTTCCTCTTGATGTTTTTTATCTGTGTAGTGGTATTTGGGCATGTTATGTTAATAAATTTTCTAAAACAGTAGTACTATTGAGAGTTCAACCTGTACAGTGCCGTAAGGGTTGAACAAGTTTTTAGTAGTGATTTTTAAAATTAGATGTTAGCTTTTACCAATAAAGAACTTGAAATGTATTGTCAAAATGCTGGACAAATTTTTGCTTAACAAGTATGAATTTACATTTATCAATGATGTTTAATATCAGTGCCTAATGTCAAATGAGATGACTGTTTAAATTCATCTGGAACAAGCATAGCCAACCTCTGACTGAGTAAATGCTACTGACATATTTCCCAAATACACTGCAGCATCATGTTCTTCCACCTTAAGATTATTTGAAATAGTTTCTTGTTTCTGTAAGTTCTAGTAATAGCCTGTTTATGCATTTTATATACATGTATGAAATTTTATAAATGCTGAAGCCACATATTGATGGCACGCTGCAGGATGAAATCTGACAACATCCATCATCACTGTGTTTTACTTCTGTAGATCTGAAGTCAACCAGCTTAGTCAGGAAAAAGAGTATCTTCATGGCAGATTGGAGAAGATGCAAAAACGGAATGATGAATTGGACCAACAATGTATCCAGCATGGGAGAATGCATGAGAGGATGAAGTCGAGGTAGGAGGTCCTGTTAATCTGTCAGTATGTGGTACACTCTACTGTACCTGTTGTGTTCTGAACATAAAAATGGCACTAGATTGCTTGAAAGTAATGTTCTTGCTTTATGAAAATGACCACCCGTTCCCCCTCCTCAAGCATTCTGTGAAGTTGTGTGTTTTTTTTTTTTCATAACATCTTTTGCTTGTGCCATTTTGGATAAATAAAATGAAAGCTTGAACAACATAGTCTTCCAAAGAATTTAAGCCTAGTACATATGTGTGTGGGCTGCTTCGGCTGTTCTCTGCTCTAACTTGGATGAATTGTCTTACCGTATAAAAAAAGAGGGAGGGGAGGGGAGGGGAGGGGGGGCACGGGGGTGAGAAGAGGGGAGGCTATTCAGTAATGTGAATGTAGGCTACAGATGTGGATTCTGTAAGGTAATGTAATATGTTCTTCAGTATCTCCATTTTACCTTTATCAATAATTTAACTTCTATAAACAGAAAAATCTTTTTGAAGGTCTTAGTATCCAGAGAGCTATTAACAGCTTCCAGGTGCCCCTAGCCTTTTCAGAGGGGTGGTGACTCCAAGAGCTGGGAGCAGCTACTACAAAACTCATGGGGGTATTTCCACTGTTACCCAATGACTGTTCTGGCCACAGTGTCCAGACTGGTAGTGTTTTGTGCTGTGATTTGTGTCAGATAGCCTTGAAGATCACTGGGGAGACTACTCTTCTTGGTACCAGAAAGCTCATCTGTGCGCTCTTGCTCTTTTTTCCTCTCTGTGTATTCAGACATCAAAGTTTGCTGAGGCATGGCTGAGGGGGTAGGAGAAGATAAAGAAGGGAAATAGCAAGTGCAATAGTAGTCAACCAGGCAATCTCTTGTCAGTAGTGAAAGGCAGAGTACAGTTTAAGCTCATTTGGGCTAAGTAGTCCAGCCAGGGGAAAAGTTTGTTATTCTTGACCACTGACCACCTGACAAGAACAGAGTTTGCACATACTGAAACATCCAGTATGTTTACTTTTTTTTTTTTTTTTTCCAACTATTGACTTTTTATCTCCATCTTTTCATTATCTGTCTGTCCATTTTAACATCTTTTTTTTTTTTTTTTGCACTCTCTCTGCTTTCTTTTCAGTCTTCCAAGCCCTCTTCTTTCCTCTTCCTTTTCAGATTTGTCTGAACCTCATCCTGTTCCGCCGTACCCCAGAATTACCATCATTTTTTATAGCTCAGAGAACAAAGAAACTCAAGATACTACAATTGTGTCCCTAGTCTGTGACCGCATAATTTTTCCATTGATCTCACCTCTTTCTCCCCACCCACCTCTTTTTTTTCTTTTCTTTTGTGTGCGGTAGATTCTCAGCATTTGGGGGACACATGCACTGAGGACTCTGTTACTTTTTGGGGGGGGATATAAATCTTTTTCTTTTTTTTTTTTTTTTTTTTTTTCTCCCTAGCTGTTCCCCTGTAGCACTACTAGTATCTGGGTGGATATGAGAACTCTTTGTGAGTCTCTTGGAGAGTCTTTCCTCTATGTAAGAGCCAAATAGACCTACTGGAAAATGTTGCTTGTTCTCTGCTGCAGCAGCAGTGACTATACACTAGAAAAGATTGAAAGCATTAATCCAGAACAGAAAAGTGGTTTGAAAACAGAGTGGTCATGCTGCAGGCAGTGCCCTACCTTCTGCTGCTGTTTTGATGATGGCAAGGAGAGAAAACAGGACAGTGATGGTATTTGTCATATTTAGTATTTTAGAATATTTAAATATGGCAGAGATTTATCAGACATTTGAATCACTGACAGTATAGTTTAACAACATTTTCAGAGGGAATTCTTTTAACATTTTTAATTATGTTCTTACTCTGTATTTATTTAAAATCTAGGTAATTAACGACAAGGCTTTGTAACGACAAGGCTAATAAACAGCTTTAAAAATTCAGTGTAATCTGATTTTAGCCTCCATGTGAAAATTATAATAGTTTTCAGTATCAGTTCCCTATAAATCAGCTATGAACTATTCAGTTCTAAGTGAAGAAAAAGGTCTTTTCCAACCTTAATGATTCTACAATTCTACGATTTCTACCACATAAAAAACAGTGATTTTTCCTCTTCTGATTTTTGAAACTAGAGATCTGACTAGGGTATGTAGCAATTGAGATAAGAACAAATACTGATGTGCTTTGCCTCAGATTTCCATCCATCACTCAGATACTAATAATCACAATTTTAAGGGTGATTATTTCTTGTCACAATTATTTGCTGTCCATTTTTATGCAGCTACAAATAACCCTGGTGGTCTTGCAACACAATAATGTGCAGTGGGTTCCTACCCAATTTCCTATCTGTTTTTATTCTGCCTCTCTTTCGATAGTTTCTTGTAGCAAAATTAATTTGACTTAATTTTGGACTTAACATTTGCATTTGAATCATATGAAATGTGCCATTTGTACCTAAGAAATCTTTGTCACTACTTCTGTTCTGCTATGAGAGCACAAAGGCCCGGCTGTAACTATTTTGTGGAAGGAACGAGATCTAATTGATCAATCAGAATTTATTTTGAAGCAACATTTGGACAGTTTTGATATTTACACTGCTGAAAATGAACAAGATAACTTTTTTGCCATTCCCATCTTTCAGTCTGGCTATATGCTACATATGCATATTGTCTGGAATGATATAAGGAGGTTTTAAAGGAAAGGGTTGCTTTAAATTACAGTCTTTAAAGGTGATTTAAAATTAGTCTTTTTATGTAATGCAAATATCCATCCCTTTCAGTGTTTTTGCTCACTGAAATGCAGTGTTAAAAGAAGTAGATGTCCATCTAAGTGACACAGAGGACGCGTGCTATTGGAACAAACTTATATTGAAAAGTGCAATTTGCGGGACTATGGTGACAGGTTAAGACTGCAGTGGAGCTTCAGAACAGGTGTTCAATTAATGTTGTTAATCTAGCAACCCCGAGGATCTTTGCTTTAGATCTGTGTATGATTTTTTACAGTAGTTTATTCTTATTCTGGTATTTTTGTACCTACGGGCTTTTCATTTTAGACAGTGCTTTAGCTGCTAAGCACATTATCTCAAAAATATTAGGTAGTATGGTACAGGGCTTTGCCAGTGGAAATGAGCTGGTCAGCGTGGGTGCCTTTACAAGGCTGAATCTTGGAAAAATAAAATGTCTGTGGTGTAGCAAAGAGCATATTGATGTCAATTTTCAACCTGAAAGCCAATTTTACAATTAAATTCTTCAAATTCCCATTCTGTAGATGTGTGTTCATAGTAGAAATGAGCAATAGTTTGTATACTTACATGAAGTATAAGGCCCTTTTGAAATATTGTTAATAAAACATAAAACTGTAGGCTTCTAATTAGTGTTTTCAGAACTAATTTTAAGTAAATTTAGTAAATGGGATTTAGAGCTATAAGTTTTTCTGAAATTCCAATTTTGGTGGTTGGAAATGATATATTTTGCTGTGGGTGCTCACTGTTCAATCTATGCAACATTAACAATGCATTTTACACCACGGGGTAAACCTGGGGCTTTTTGCGGTGGTAATTTGGGGATTTGATGGTAATGCATGTGTTTTAACTGTATTTTTGGTAGCTAAAGTTAAAAAGGAGAGCCTACAGGACTGGCAGTTTGGGGCAGATGTGTGTCTATTCCTCAGGCATCAGTGGTTGTAAGTTAACTATAAAAATGTTACAACCATCTGTGTAACAAGACGGCAGAGATCTGCTCTTGCCTGTTACTATAAATAAGAAGGAGATTTGTTTGACTTCATAGACATTGGATTTATAAAGACTATATGTGTCAAATTGTAACTACGTGCCATGTTGCTGAGATGTGTCTGCAGCCAACTACCTGGGGTGCCTTCCCCTTCAGACATGGTAGAGGAGTGCAGCAACTGTGCCGAAATGTCTGTACAGCACAAGATGTCACAAATTATATTTGTTTTCCACCTATGGGGAAACGTATGATTCTTAAGGGGATAAGCGTATGTGGAAGACTTACTAAAATGGATCCTTAAGTGGACCTCTATAGGAGTTAGGGAGAATAAATGATACTGAGTTCGACAATGACTTTAATGTTCTTCCACCATTAATTTTATTGCTGTTGTTACTAAGTGAATAGTGTTTGAGAGATTGCATATGCATGAGAGAACACAGATTTATGAGAAATGAGGCATATATATTGAGATTATACCAGCTATTTCAAGTAGCTAATACATGAAATCATGAGAAGTGGTTTGCTGTCACCACTACAATCTGAATAGAGATTTTGGGTTTCTTTAGTAATTTTCCAGGAGAACAATTGGTTGAAATTATTTCTTGATAACTGAAGCTAATAAGTTGCACTGCATATTTTACATTTTTCTTTTTAAAGATCATGATGCCTTTTTGTTTTTTCAAGAAATGATGATGGGTGTAAAAACTCAGTTTTGACCGTTGCTTAAAAGGCCTTTATTTTTCTTTCAAATCCAGTTTGTTCTTTGTTGAATATATTGTCTTCCCTATTTTTGTTGTACTGATAGGTTAGTATTAAGTAATAATGAAGCAATTGTTACTTTCTACTCACTAGACTAAGCATCTGTTTTGAAATGCAATTATAGAATAAAAGCTGTAAAGTTGTGGCTTTTTAGTTTAAAAGGCATTATTTTTTATATTGAAAATAGTGATAAGTATATGTATTGTCCATAAATCTTTGATTATTAGAATTGCCTCAGTGTTTAAACAGCAGTATGCTTTGCTTTTTCCGGAGCATCCTTATTCTTCCCCACGTATCTTTGGTGTGGTTTCGCTGTAACAGGATTGCTCCAACAACTGGAGAGAGTTGTTTGTGTAGCCTTTCATTCAGTGAGGTGGTAAAAAGCTTTGTGGTCAATACATTCTGCATTGCAGTGCAGCCAGATAAAACTCTCAGCTCTGTCCAGAATTTGGGGTTATCATTCTTACTTATTTTTTTATTGCTATTTAATAGACTCACATTTTAGGTTGAGAACTGTATACTCCAGAGAAGTACTGTAGAAGTGATCTACAAATGTTGTGTATACAAGCACACAGATAGGTATGTGTAGCAAATCCTGTCAGAATCTGAAAATGTATTTGGCTTTTGATTAATATGTCTGAATGTTTTAACACAGTGCACATGGTCTGGAATAGGAACTAGATGTTCAAAACTCTCACTCCCTCTTTCTCCCCAGGTCACTGTCTACTTAATTTTTTTCCTTCTCATTATCATCTATAGGTGTGTGTATATACAGCGTGTATGTATATGCATGTATCTATATAGTTTTACATGTATATTATATGTATCAGTATTTCCATTCTAAATAGTTAACAGATTGTGTAAGATTATATAAGCTCCTGAATACTCTCCTTAAAGATTTATTTCCCAACTAGTTAACCAGTATATACATAAAGCAACAAGTATCTTAGTTGTTAAAAAACCTGAAAATGTGTGCTAAGAATAAAATACAGAGTCTTCAGAAAATGCTGCAAAATACTGCACAGATCAGTAGTTACCTTTCTTGAGAAGTAAATGAGAAGTAGAGGGAAATATCACACACAATTTTCAGATAGAAGCTTAGGGAACATAATAATGTTCTGTAAGATGTATTCTAGTTTGCTGAGTTCTGTGTTCCTCTACTACTGCTATTAGTGAACCTATACATATATTATATGATTATATATTTGATATACATATAATAATTCCTTTGGGACTGTATTGGGCTCCATTGTAAGAGTCATTAGGCTTCATTGCTTAAGTTGGTCAAGGGTTTCTAGCACCACTGGTGTACTGATTGGGGCCTTTCTTATTTTCCATCTGCATTTATTTGTGGCCAGCTTGTACCTATTTTTCTTTGAGCCAAAACTGGTGTAAGTAGTTCTTTTGTTCTGTTTTTATTTTATCTGCACAGTATTTCTAGACAATGGTTGTACCCATTCAGTCCTACTTTGAATAATAAATGAAGCCTTTTTCTTTTGTTCTTTTTACAATAAGCTTTTCCTCTCCCTCCATTTTCTGGTTGTTGATCTTTTTTGAATATAGGCAATCAGAACTGTCTGCAGGGTATTGGAAGAAGGCATTTGAATGTCTTGGATGGTGGAATTAATATGTTTACTGTAAATTCCTTGACTGACGGATCCTATGATCACATCTGCCTTTCTTACAGCTACATAATACTGGCAGCTGGTAATCCATCTCTATCCAAGAAGTGCATCCAGGACCTCTACCTCACAAGTAAATCCAAATTGTTAGCAGAGACTTTTGCTGTGAACTAAGAACCCATTAAGTCTCTAGCGTAAGACATTGTATTATCAAATTTCTTCCCATTTCTGCAGTTCCATTCTTCTGAGTCATCTGTTTCTTTCTGTGCAGTGTCCCAGACCTTCTCTAAGTTTATGATACCTCTTAAATTTATCAGCCCACTCCGACTTTTTGTGCTGAGTCGTAATTCAAAATATTAAAATATCTGTTTAAACTCAATGAGAAGAAATTCTTAAATTTCTTCCTTAGCTTCAGTTGTCCCTGTTGGTTGTGCTCTTTTTTAAGTCAGTTACTTACCAACAATGACTAGTTGCTTAGTTAGCAATTGTTGTTGTGGCATGATATGTAATGGATTGGTTAGGTTAATGTAGGTAAGATTTATTCCATATCCATAAATAAAAATCAGCTGCCAGAGAAATTAGGATTGATGTAGCAGAATCTGCGTGAGTTAATTTGTGTTTCAGTTTCTTGTGTTTTCCATTTACCTTTATGTCCCTATTTATTCTTTTTCCTTCAAAATGTCTTGTACACTTTTCATGCATTTGAAGTCACATTAACAGGCCAATCATTATTGAATTACCTTCTTTTAAGGATTAGCTTTGATATCTTAGCAATGTAGTCAATGGAGAGGGGAACAGGGTCTGTGTTCGCTTTTCTTATCAGGACAGCTGGTCACCACAACTTCAGTGTTTTAGAAACGGGAGAATAATATCTGGGATATTATAAATGGGGGGATAGTCCATGCCTCAAAGGAAAGCTAGGTGGAAAAATAGCCAGGTTTGCTTGCTTCTCTGAACAGCTATCAACACTCTGACTAACACCCCTTCTGTGAAGGGTCTGGTAATTGTCCACTCCTGAGAATATCTTCAACTCGACTGCTTTGATGTGCTCAGCCTTCTCCAGAACAGACATGAGGTTAGTTCTTATTCGTGCCATCAACTTCTGGGAGTCAAAGCCTTCAGCTCACTAATAGTAAGCTTGTGCTCTTGTCTACCGGGAATGTAAAAAGCCCTGAAATGTGTGACATAAAACAGCACAACATAAGGTTCCAGGCTGTTCTTGTTACTTTCTGTTGTCAGCACAGTTGCCGAGTTTCAAATTTAAATGTTAATTTAGCATTAACAAAGAATTCTTGATTCTCTCCTCTGAAATGGAGGTGGATAAAGGTGATACTTTTAATAGCCCAGCCCAGACTCCCCTTGATGTGTCAAGATCTAGAAATGCTTTGTGCCATGCAGTGCATCACGCTGATGTTGGAAAAAGCACACATTGCAAGCCTACCCATGGCCTTCCAGTGAAACCCCCTTTTTTTGCTCCTACATTTGCTTATTTGCTACAAACTTGCTTTTTTTTTTAATTTTTTATTTTAGATGGGGGTTGTTTCCAGTGGTCGTATACAATTCTTCTTGTGTTAATCCACCAATTACACCTTAACCACCACCGTATCTTCTTGAAATACTTTGTCTTCGGTGCCTGGTAGTAGCCCTTCAGATCCACAACAGTAGACCAGTCTTACCCACCTCCCTCACCAGTTCCCCAGAGATGTGAAATAAGAAGTGAGCAGGATTGGTCCAAGCACACCTTTGCCAGTGGGTTCATAGAAACATTGTTGTTTAATGGCAAGAAACAGCACCAAAACATGTCACAGTTCATTGAAACCATCTGCTAAAAGGTATCCAGAGCAACAGAATAAAGGTTTCTACCCAGGATAGTACCCTTCGCAATGTATTAGAAACTCTGGAGGACAATCCTCCCTGTGTTACTTTAGAAAGTCTTGATTGTTTAGACCATCTAAAAAGTAAACTGCTGAAATCTCTGACTGTTACAGTCACCTTGTTTTCTTCTATATTGTGTTGCATCTGCATTTTTAAAGTTCATTCTTCTGTGCTATATTTCTGTGATATCCATGTGATATGTCAGAACATTCAGAAATATATTTACAAGTAGTCACTGTGAGACTAACACTATGCAGTAGATCAGTGGCAACTACACAGTTGGGATATTTAATAATAATTGGGATCTTTCTATTAGGCCTTAAGTGAACTCACAATACTTGTAAAATCTAGCTATTAACCCATTTAAGCAGTAGCAGATTCATTTTTGGTTTCGCTCTCTGTGTATAACTTAGATTTTCATACTAAGGCTATTTGAAATCCTCTGTTCCCATATAACGGGGAAGTGAAAACAGACAGATGAATAACATTCAGAAGGCTTTGTGTGACATGAAAATTTACCAGTGCCATAACAAAATCTATGCACCTGCCTGCTTCCAGGGTTACTGTTGAAGTGAAGGAGACCCCAAACTAGTGGCAATTTATGTTCTTAATACAGAAGTGAGTAGATTTTTGCAAGGCTACTGGAAGGCAGCTTTTTCCTGATAACTCCACCATTTTGATTGCTTCCACAAGGTGCAGTTCTGCTCCTTTGGAAGTTGATGTAATTGTGGATGCTTTCATTTTTCCCATCTAGCCTTTTTTTTCTTTTTTAATCTTTGATTGTTTAGCCTTGATGTGTCTTGTGCCAGTAAGTTACACAACTAACATTTCACTTACAGGTTTTTTTTGTTCGTGATTTTTGGGTTTGATCTATCAAATTCATTGGAAGTGCTGTTGGTTTTGGATTATGAAACTAAAGACTTATTTTTGCACCATTTTTTGTTCTTTAAAATGCAGATAGAATCTTCTGTTGCCCATTTCTTGTCTAACTTAAACTGTCATTCATTTCTGGAACTTCAGTCATTCATTATCCGATTCTGAGTGCACTCAATAATAATAATGGTAATAATAATAATAATAATAATAATAATAATAATAATAATAATAATAATAATAATAATAAAGTAACTAAGTTTTTATTGTGTCTTGTGATGGTGCAAATTGGTAGTAGCCTAAGAGTTACAGGCATTGTGTTAGTTTTTAGAAATATTACCTTAAATATCAGAAGTTATACTGAAATTGGGAGTACGGAAGTGGCTGTAAGTAAAGACAGTATAAAAAGGGGTACTTAGCATCTACATTTTTAATGTACTCAAGGAAGTGTTGTGTGTGCTGTGGGCTTCTTAGTTTGGTTCTGAAAAAAAAAAAAGTGGTGATAAAGGAATGGAAAAGAGTAATAGATTATTCTATGGTTGTTTAACTTGTTCTTTGTGAACAGTAAAATCTTGTGTGCAGGAAAAGAAATTATTTTTGTTGTTTTGTTTGTTTTTAAAGACCTTTTTAACCTCTAGCAGCCATATTCCAGCTTTAGTTATATATATGAAAATACATGCTTGTCCCAAATATCTCTCATTTAAGACTTAATCCTTAAAGGCCTTTAGAATTCTGATTTGATTCAAGTCAAGGTTGCAGAATACTTCCAGGTCCACAGATTCAAAAGGTTGACTTAGTGGTAAGACTGAAATTATAGTAATCTTTCCTCTGCTTATGTAAAGTGGTGTAATCCTTCTGAGTGCTACACTAGCACTTCCCACACTAGGAAGGATTTAGCCTTAGTTTTAGCTATGTGAATTATATGTAGTCAAAAACAACTTTTAGTTTGATTTATTTTTATTTTTTCTCTCTCTGCTAGGTTCACTCAAGTGGCTGACCTTTCTCATACACGCACACAAACACGCATGCAGTTTCAAAACTGAAAAAAGCTTGTCTGTAAAATTACACCAAACTTAGTCAATTGCACAGATTAAGTATTTGGAGACATCTGATTTAAAAGCATTCTGACTTTAACTTTTACCATCATGAAGGCTGTTGTAATCTGCTGTGCCTGATCACACATGTATTAGGTGGTGCAAATAGTTGGGCTTCTCAAACCAGTTTTATGAATAAAATGGACAAACAAGCTGAAGGGCTTGTTTGAAGTATATGCATCCTGGGGAAAGGGCTTTCAGAGGCTGGACAGAAATGGAATTTCTTCATTGGCTTTCTGTAGCATTAACCCATGTCTATAAAATCCACAGGAAATGTGTCTAACGTTTTGTCCTTTTTAAATTTCCATTTTTAATAGCAGGAAAACACTACAGGCAGTGCATTTCTGAGGGATTATTGCATTTCTTGGGTGGCTGAAGTCACTCGCCCTTCAGCCTTGTGCCTCACAACACACCCGAGGCGAGCCATAATCCCCAGCAAGGCACTGCTTGTCTTATCTTATTGCTTAATTATTATACCTATTGAATGCTGCTTAGAACATTGTCAGCTGTTGAAAAAAAGGTAATTATCACTAGTCAAATGAAAAACACTTTTTTGGCTGCCTTACGGATACACATTTTACTGGTACCTTGATACATAATGAAGCCTGATAGCAAAACTTTTGCTTGTCTCTTCTTCAAGCCACAGCTGTTTCCCTGCTAAATTCATCCCATCTGTCTCCCCTTCCGTAAGGCTGTAGGCAGTATAGCATAAGTACAGAAGCAGTTCAGTGCTATTTTGGATAAACATAGCTGAAATTTGAATCTTTGCCATTTGCAATGCACACATTTTGTTTTACTGCTGTAAAGAGAGCTGTCAAAATAAAAACTACATGGATAATTTACTGAAATACAGTCAAATAAAACGATGATCAAAGGGGAAAAATGAAGATATAACATAGGGTCACTCTTACTTTCAGGATATATTCTGAACAATGTAATTGTTGACCTCTTGACATTTCTGGGCTCTGAGAAATTGGTAGCAAGTAAGAAAAGGAAAAAACACTGAATTAGAGTATAGCATGAAGTAGCCCGGGTTTCATGCCAAAAAAGGCTAATTGTAGCAGGCAGTTGTTTGCGGTAGTGCCCTGTGAGATATCTGAAAGGTACAGTTCTTCACTCATTTTATAAGGAGAATATGATTGTGTAAAATAATACAGCATGGGAAATAAAATGAACAGTTCTATATGTGTCACTTTGTCTCTGAAAATGGAAAGATACCATAATGATCACTGGGAGAAAGGATTAACCACACTCATCTACATCTTCCTTTGCTGTTTGCAGTTTTAGCAGATATGGGGAAGTATATGTTAAAGCTCAATAAGGTCTTTTTGCTTGAGTGTGTTGTTCTAAAATGGATTGGGTGGTTACTTATCCAAGACTTTTATTTGAAATTCCTGGACTTTCAGGAACAAAAGATCCAAATCCCTGTGACATCTGCTTGATAGTTAGCTTTGTTACTTAAATAGAGTACTGTGCAATATAAAGTATGTGAGAGTCTTTTGGACAAAACCATTTATAAATGTCCTCTATTCTGCCTAAGTGTTAGAAATCCTTTGGCACCTCTGTTAAGAGAAGGATTGTGACCATTACATCTTAGATATATTTTCCTTTTACTGCATTATTGTGGGCTGTGTCCCATCTCAGCAAAGACTATGTTGTGTCAGCACCATACCTATATGGCTGATGAACTCTTTTGAGCCTTTTGCAGGAGAACCTTGGAAACTCATCCTAGGTTAACCCTGATGTGCATTTGGGATAATTCCACAACCTGTGAAAGTTAATTCTCAAAGGCTAGTGGATTGTGTAAAGTAAAGGTGAACAAAGCTGTTCTTGTCCTAACCTAGATGACGCTGTCCTTGATAAAAGATACAGTGAGATGACCTTAACAAAAAATAGTCTAAATGTTATAAGCAGAAAGTTATTTTTGGAAAAAACATTTTGGGGAATTGAATACTACAAAAGTACTATTTTCAGTGTTTTGTGTTGGGATAGAGAAGGGGGAAAGGGATGTTAAATTGTTAGCTCCTTCATATGCTACAGGATTATTTTCAAGCTATATTGAAAGCAACAAAGGCTTTTGTCATGCTACTAAGAAAGGTACTGCTACATGAAAAGCTTGCACAGTGTTTTTCTTGCAAATGTGTGTGAAATCAGTACTCTGTGGCAAGAACCAAGACTGCATTGCTGCTCGTGTTTCCAGCAGTGTTGGACTTTCTTTATAACACTGCATGAATAAGGATGTTTTCATCTGGGAGAGTGAATGTCAGTATTCAGTTCTCCTGTAACTAATCCAGGAGCTGGTAAAACAGCTGCTGACAGAACTAGTGCCCCTACATTTCAGCCTAAAGGAAAAAAGGCTCCAGCATTTCTAAAGGAAGCCCAGTTCTTCAAGGACTCCACTGTAGAGTATGCCCAGTAACCTCTGTGTGCATCACATTCAGAATCACCTTAAATTAAAGATTGCAGAAGCCATACTATAAAGACTTCCATTGCACGAAAGCTTACGCTAAATGCAGTTAACTCTGTGTGATTTTGTTTTGTATATGTTTATATTGCTGGTGCGTTTAGGAGAGCTGTCCAAGTCCACTAGCTGAATGGGAATGTAGCCAACTTTTACCTCATCAACCTGTTGGAGAAAGTTGTTGCAGGAAGATGAAGCTTAAGAAACAAAAGGAGGTTATGGAGAGTTATGCAGGGGGAATGGCATCTCCCCCTCCGCATCCCCTCAAAGAACAGTTGTATGGACTTGCTTCAATAACTATTAGGTTACCCAAACATTGTAGTAAACATCTGGGTACTAAGACCATCTTGGAACAATTTTTTTTGTTTCAAATATATTAGGCTGCTCTTGAAAGTCCTGCTTGGATCTGAGCTTTTCTTCCAAAAATAGCATTAGGGCTTTGTCATCCAGTTTTGTATACAACTTGCAGTAAAAGGAGAGTGTTTAACATCTGAGAGAAAATGTGCATGCACCAGCTTAATGACTCAATGAGCTTAATAAGCCTTTTCCTCTCCAAAAGGAAAGATTGACTTTTGTTCAGCGTTAGGGATTGAAAATTGTTAGTCACTGTTAGAATCATTTAGGTAGCCTCTGGAAGTTCATGAGGGAGGCCTGCACTTTTTTTCATGACAAATTTGACAGATCCACTGCATGTTTTTCCAAACAAAAAACTCAGTTTTACAAAGGGTTTTACCTTCTTATGGTGTGTATGCAAATGAGAGTTAGCTACGGAGGACTGGACAAGATCAAGAACAAAACAAGTTATAGTGGCTGTAGTCTTTTCCCATGCACAAAGTATTAAGAAAGCTGTAAGTCTTATGATTTTTATATTTAGTATACCTTCTTTTTGCATAATACCTTACCATAAGTACATGTATTTGTTGACGGTATGATCAAAAATCCAAGATTTTCTGAACTCCAGGTGATCCCTTGCCTACAGTGTCAGGTATGCTTACACTGTTGAGACTGTTTGTGGTGATCTTAATCTAATATGGAGACTTCTGGCTTTGTAGTAAGGTCAAATATAGCACTTCAGTTGCTCAATTTGTTGTTGTCTGGCCATCATCTTTTGCTGAAGTCCAGGATATTTTTTTTTCTGCCTATGTGTTTTTAGATTATAAATAAGGCCCTGTATTCCACCCTTTACTTCTATAAGGACAAAAGTAAAAAGGAGGAAGGCGTCAGAGGGTGTCACATACAAAATAAAATGATAATAATAATCCATCAAGTAAAATGAAAGAAGAAAAACATTTCTTACAGTATTGTTTTCTGTTCTTTTCCCGTATACCTTCTCTTGTTTTTCTTGATTTAAGGTAATTTTAGGTACTTCATGTCTATACATGGAAGGAGTATATCCTGGTAAAAAATGTGCTGAATATTTCTTGATCTTCTGAAAAAAAAAATCTGAATTCTAAATCTTCTGAAAAATTCTGAAAATTTTTGGAATGTACACAGCAAAAAAATTCCTCTTGCTTAAAATTTTTCATGCAACTTATTTGTTTGCTTGGTTGCCTTGTAAGCGATCTCATCAAAACCAATAATCAAAGTCAAAAGCAATAAAATCTTTACAGAATATTACTACTTTTCACTCTTAGCTGTCTGCTCTCAATTTCAACTGTATCTATTCTGGCAAGTTTTAGGCTGATAAATTAATGCTTAGAAGTTCTGATTATATAGGATTTACAAAATCCACTATTTGAAAGTAATTTTTTAATGGCAACATGACATTAACTGAACAATGCATTTGACTGTATGGTACATAAATGTTTTTCTACGTTTTGCCTGGGCTCTTCCTAACAGAGAAACTGTTGCAACTATTTTAAGTGTTCGCAGGTCATCTGTAAAATAAAACTAAAATCCCTTGCATTTAACAGTAGTGAAGGTTTTGGATATGCACTGTTGAGAGAAAGAAAAGCTTACCTTATATTGTATTAAAATGCTTTCCTCTTACTTGCTCTATGAACTCAGAACCCCCCGGTCCATTTGAGCCCCATCTAACTTACAGAAGCGACACCAAGTTTTCAATGACAGGCGATATTTATGCAAAATCGGAGGAAAAAATAATTTTGGTAAAAAGCAGAACGGATTAGAGTCCTGACAGCTAAATTCACTATCAAAGCTCCCAGTTCCACTTCAGATAAAGCAGTATTGTAAAAGAAATGAATGAGCCTTCCCATGCTGTTTTCAATAACCAGTCGAACATGGGCTGCTGGAAACAAGTGAATTTGTTCAGTCCCTTAAATGCAACAAAGTGTTACAACAGAATTGAAAATGTGGGTTACTTGAGATGTTAGTGTTATTTGTGTGAAAATATGTTTAAAAAATCTATCCTACTAAAATCTATTCTCTCCTATTAAGTTAATTTCTATTCATATTTTCAAATAGTACATTTGGGGATTCTTTCCTTTGTAGTCTTTATGGGAAAGATTTTTTTCGTAATACTTCAGTGATTTTCTGCATCAGATTGGAGGGTACTGTTACAGTCAGTAATGTTTACATCAACAAATGTAAATTCAAATTAAATCTATTATTTAAATAGCACAATGGAAACACATGGTGCTTTGTAGTCATGTAATTAAAGAAGATCTGTGCCTCCAGGAGTTTATGATCTAAAGATCAAAAACAGTTCCACATGCAACAGACCTCTCCTAAATATTGGTGTACAATTTGGGGATTTTGTCTTGCATCTATTTCAGCATAAATTTTACTCCTGTACAGAGATTTCCCAGGCCAGTGCTGTACAGTTTGAGATGTAATGCATAAGTACTATACTTGGCTGTTTGTGCACGAGCAGTAAACTCTTAGAACAAAAAAAAAAAACTGGTGACTTAATGTCAAGATTTATACCTCGCTTATTTAACAGTAATGCTATGAGTTAAACTTTGTGGATGACATTGGTTTAGTTAGGAAAAACCATCAAATCTCCATCTGCTATATTTCCAAGAAAAAGGAGTCTGACTAGCCATGCTATTTTTTTTTCTTCCCCTTCCAATTGAGAAAGTGATTTTGTGCAAAACTGCATTTGAGTTAAATTATTCACTCATCCTGGGGCAATAGTCTGTATTCACTTTCCAGCTGAGCCAACTAAAAATATGGGTAGCAGACCAGCCTAGTACTCTGCTGTTGTCTTATATAATGTGGTGGTTTGGAAATGATGATGAAGACAACTGGGATATTTCATGGGTGAAACAGTAGCATCATAAACTAAAAGCTTTGCTTGCTATATGTAATGTTTTCTCCCTCCCTCATTTCTGTGCCCTCATTTCAGAGATGTTGCTTTTATTAGAAAGAGAGGAAAAAAAAAAAAAAAAAAAAAAAAAAACACCTTTTTATTCTTTGTAGAAGTTTTTGCCTGAATTGCTGCCTGAGTTTCCTCCAAAGTCCTGGACTCCCTGAAATGAAAACTTGGAAAAGTTAAGCCCTCAACTGGGTATGGCAGTGTACTTTGTCTAGGGTACTTTAAGTCTTCCTTTTCCCCTCACTCTATGCTACAAAAGAGATGGTTGTAAACACGTAGGTTGTTGTTGTCAAGTGCAGTGGCTCTGGATTTCTTCCAGTTAGCATCTTAATTAGAACACTGAATTAAAAAGAGAATTTTTAATTTCTTTTGGGTGTGGGGAGCTAAATAGAGACCTGTCGGTGAACCCCATGACTCATGGCTGTAAACTATTAAACTCCTTTGTCTCTGGGATGACTTAGCTGTAAAATAATTGGACAGCTCTAAGAAGCAATTTTTGGCTTCAACCTTCTTGCCTGAGCATTTTCCTTAAGTTAAGGTAAGGAGGTTTTTTTGTTTGGTTTGTGGTTCTTGTTGTTGTTCTTTGTTTGTTTGCAATAATGTACTAAAACTGTGAGATTACAATGTTAAAAAAGAAATTTGGTGTTTGGGATTGCTGAGCACTGATTTTTTTTAATCACAAGTCCTTTATATGAGTCTAATACTAATTATCTGAGATCCAAATACACAGGTCCCTGGCACAGTGCTACACTAGCTGTTGTTTCAGGCCTCCTTTTGTACATTACAAAATCCAGTATGTCAGTGAAAGATAAAAGCAACAAGGAGGAAGAAGTGTAAAACAAATCTTTGTTGCTAAGTTAGCCCTCATGTGGCAGAGGTTCATGTGAAGCCACATACCATGCGACCTAAAGGGTAATTTTGCTCAGAAAGCTGCAGCTCACTTAAAAAAAAAAAAAAATGCAAATAAGCTTACCTTAATTTAGGGAGAACACTCAGGCAGGGAGTTTGAAGGTTGCTCCTATCAATAAGGGTAGCTTATTAATTGCAGGTGCTTTGGGTAGAAAAATAAGGAAAGATAATAAGATTTCCTAAGGAGGTGTAGCATTGGTTGTCTTACAGCAAAGCAAAATAAAACAAAAAAAAGAACAGAACAGCAAAACAACCAACCTACAGAGGTCCTGTGAAATTAGGCAATAATTTTGACATCAGGCAGCTTAATAACAGACTCAGATGCAGAAAACTGTCCCAGTTTCCAACATTCCTTTCAGATGACATTAGAAAACAAGGTAGACTTAGCATGAGAAATAGTGTCTTTATATGAAGAGATTGCTCTTGTTAGGCCCATATGTGAACCATATATCCAGATTCTCTCTACATCCGCTCACATGTCTCGCTGTCAGCATCTGAAGAGAGATCCCCAAATGTTCAAATGTACCTTTCAGATCAGAGTTTAATTTTAGAAGACTTTCTTGGCTTATTAATTTTTATAACAGT
This sequence comes from Aythya ferina, assembly GCF_964211825.1. Classification (NCBI taxonomy): domain Eukaryota; kingdom Metazoa; phylum Chordata; class Aves; order Anseriformes; family Anatidae; genus Aythya; species Aythya ferina. The sequence goes on from NC_140298.1 coordinate 28,507,370, forward strand.
GCTGTGATGGAGGAGACACCACAATGCAAGTAAAATTTCAGAACTCAAAGTGCTATAGAAAGATGCTGCAATAACTGACTGTGCAATAATAGGTCATAATATATGAATATAGTAAAATATGTCTATATATAAGACGTCATTATTGAATAAGTAATCATTCACTGTGGTGGTACTGTTCATGTGTACTTTTTATGTCACAAATTGCAACGTGAAGGATGAACATTTCCATGATCTATGTGTGTAAAATAAAGGGAGGTAAAGTTTACAAGTCCATGTAAGTGTGGTTCCAGAATTAAGACTTGCAGAAATTTGGAACTTCAGTACTGTAGAACTGAAAACGAAAAACGTTCATAGGTATTTTTGCAATTTCTTTATTTGCTCTTATTTAATTTTGTATACATTCTTTTCAATTTAATGACAAGGTTTTGAACATAAAAGCAAAACCCGAATTCGTCAGGCTTCTTAAAAAAAATTAAAAGGCAGAAGAAAAATAAAGTAAGAAAAAGAAAAATCTTTATTATTTGGATTGTTCAGTAAGCACCTAGAAAATGCTGAAGAGTCACCCTCTTTATTAAAATAAGGCTGGTAATACCAAAGAGATAGAAAAGTAAAACCAATTGCATTGGAATAATTTGATTACCCTGAAGCTTGCAGAAATGTTAGTTGAAATCTTTCAGGTACCATATTGTATACCTAATTTCTTTGTGAGGTATGTTTTCTTATTATATCTTTAAAATTAAATACATGAAGTCACCATCCAAAACTAGAAATGATACTAAAATAGGAACTGTGAAACAAAAAATGCTGGTTTGAAGTGCTGCCATTTTGTAATGTGGTTCTGTGCTTTTCTGCTTTGTTAATGACCATGTTAAGGACATTCATGTGGTTAGGGGGGAAGAAATTAATTCCCTTCATAATATCCCCACTTCCTCTTGTAAAACCTTTTCAAATTAAAAGGGCTTTGCTTTGCATTTCCCATTTCTCCTTGTCTCAAGAGGGAAAGAACATTGAGTTATTTCTACACATTACTGCAGTGCCCAATAAAACTGGGTAGATGATTTACTTTTTGTTTGTTTGTTGTTGATATCAGGCATTTTAGGTATACCTAAAGTAAGAAAACCACAAGCATTACAACAATTTCTGTAATCATGATTATTACATTGTTGTTTTTACAGAATCACAGAATTTCTAGGTTGGAAGAGACCTCAAGATCATCGAGTCCAACCTCTGACCTAACGCTAGCAGTACCTCATTTTGTTTTTGTAGCTATGTCCAAGATATGGCAGTAAATTAATCAGAACTAGTCCTTATCTTAAATGGTACAAACTGCAAGTGAACTCATGGGCACTTTTGGCCTGACATCATACAAGGTGAGCATCTTATGAGGCACTGTAATTGCACTTTCCAGTCAAGGGAGAAGCCTGTTCCCAAACAAGAAGATACAGCAGGTGTACAAGGTTCACTTTCCTTCTCATGCCTAAAAAAAGCCCCGTATGTTTTGCCTCTCACCACAAAGATAATGAGCAATGCTCACAGTAAGTGTCAATTCTGAAACGCTTAATCCAATGCATGTTTCACATAATCCAAAGGACCTCTGTTGGCCAGCCCCCGTTTCTGAAATTCCGTTTCTGCTGTCTGCATGGGCTTTCACTGAAGGGAGGATGTACTGAAACTTGCTGCCGAGGGACGAGCGGGGCGTGGGAGGCTGCGTGACAGCACTCGAAGCACGCTGCCTGCTGGAGCTGCTGTCGCAGCTGATGTTCAGACATGCCCCGTGTAGTTATAGCTTCTGGCTGATCAGTCCAGGAGACATCCTGAGCTGGTAGAGGCTATTGCTGTAATATCCAAAGCAACCAAATAGGTAAAATAGGCATTTTTGACATCTTACTATTCAGATTACTGAGAATCTTTCAGGAAAATGCAGGGGAAAATCTGTCTCCACTCCTTCATCAATGAAAATAAAGGAAGTTATGTGCTGTCAGATGGTTGTGAAAAGTTCTCTCTCACATCTCCCAGAGTCCTCTGAGAAGGCTGGGGCAGGCGGCTGTGCCTGGCTGTTAACACCTGAAATGAAAATCAGTTAATGATCAGGAATGTGTGCAAAGCAAACGAGCTTTGAAAGACGTTCATCTAAGAGGCCTGAGGGACTTTTTGTTTGTTTCAGTTTTTGTTGTTTTTGGGGGTGTGCGTGTGTGTGTGTGTATGGGTTTTTTGTTCTGTATTCTTACATTTAAGTAGTTCCATAATTTATAAATTTTGATGAGTATGCATGTAACTAAAATCTTACTCAGTAGTTATTTATGAACATCTCCTGATACAGTTCTTTATTTATTATAGCTGGTAAATCAAGCCCTATCAAATTTAAACTGAGCTAAATTGCTACATCATTGAATACATTGCCACGTTTTACATTTTGAAATTCAAGTGTGTTTTGAACTTCTGTCATCTTTTTCATAAGGAAAAGAGAGAAAAAATGAATTGTTTGAGGAGAAAGTGGCCCTTTTGTTTGTTTTTAGTTAAAACTGTCCATGGCAATTTTGATTAAATTTAAACTAGCCTTGAGACAGAGAAGAAAAAAAGAAAACACATGAAATAAACAGCTTAGAAATTGAGCATTGTGTCCTCAGAAATGCTGTTCTGAACCAAAGCCTCAGCATTGGTCTGCCCTTTCTGTGAGGGTAGGACCTGGCCTCCCCATCTTCCTCTTAAGAACTCCAACTGCTAAATAGCTGAAGTTAAAAACAATTTGTACCCTCCATAGCCAAACACAAGCATTCCCATGTTGTAAGGAAAGCTGGCTTTGTGAAGGCAATGAAACGCTCTGTGCTTCTTAAAATGGAGAGTTGATGTGGGGAGATTATTGGGAGCAAATCCATGCAGAGTTTCTATCCTTGAAAAGCACTGGAACGTACACATGTGCTTCGTGTTCCTCATGCTACGTACTGCTGCTCTCTGTACAGATCGTCATATGAACAATGCATGTGAGCAGCATTTGAGGTAGAGCTGTTATCTTTTATCTCTTTGATGTCTTATTTTACTGATGCATGAAAAGTTGAATGAGGAAATAGTGTTTCTGAACAAAAGGTGCTGCAAATCCTCAGCAGACAAAATTGCAAAGTGCCGTCTGTCCTTACACATTTCTATCTCTGCCTGTCCTTCATTAACTGAGATCATTATTCATCACAGTGGTTGCTGAGAGTTTTATAGGAGCATTTATTTATAATTTTTATGTTCTAGGTATCTATTTTTTTAAATTTCAGGCTCCAAAGTGTATATTTTCTTTTCTGTTATAGTCAATTATGTCATAAATGGTCAAATGATAACTCATCACAAACAAAATTATTTTTGCAGCCTGTCTTCCTAGCGTCTGGATTCTAAAGAGACAACCTGGATGCCTGCATGCCAGTGCAACCAGGATTTCAACAGTGTCAATAATCTTTGCTCATCATACCAAAAAAATCAGTGTGTCAGTGTATTCCTGCAGAGTCATTAGCATACAGACTCACTCTGCTTGCTTAACAAAGCATGGTTCGGTATATTATAGTTTCCTAGTCTGCTTGTCTAATTCACCTCTGACAAAAGCAGAGAGAAAATTCAATCCCTTACTTCAGTGGCACGGTAATGCAGGAAATAAATCTTAGGGCATAAGGTCTGAAATGGCAGTCATTTAAATAATTCAAATGTAGCAATCATCCTGCCCATGTGCCTTTCATTTCTTTGTTTTCTTTCTCTGTATTCCTCAAATCACGGAGAGACAAATGTTCTTCTGCAGCAATCTATATTTTTAAATATCTAGAGCTAAATAATTCCTGTCCTCTTTAAATGCAGTTTAACTGGTTACATGTTAAATAATTATTTGCTCTCTCTTTTGTGGTGTGGAGGGGGGAGTTGGAGGGGAGAAGTAACATACAAGCAGATGTGCTGCTAGATCTACAGGCTTCTGCCAACCATATGGCATCTTAAAGAAAGATGGTTGGAGCGTCTGGATTAGCAAAGAGTCGGGATGGAAAGCCATGTGTCGTGTTGGTACAGGCAGTTGTTTTAGCTCTCTGTAAAAGGCTTCAGGAGATTGTGTAATGGAACAAATGGTACTGCAAGCCTAGTAACAGCCTTACCGCTGCTGGAGAGGCAATTGGCCCCCAGGCGGGTACTGCTTCATCCTTGCTTGTTGGTTTTTCGTGAAGGATTTTTATATCGTTATTCTCTGCTCTTCTTTGAACACACGGGAAACTCGGAGATCTAATTCTGAACTTTATCCTTGAAAGAGAACTATTGTGTGTTTAGGTTTTTTTCACACCCTCGTATTTTATAATGAAAACACACAGCTTCCCTCTGTTTGAAATGAGAGGCTCCTGCCCTTCTGCAAATTTCCTGCATCCTTCGTGAACACTTTGAGACACTGATTCATTGCATTTGTAGCCGATGCCCAGATTTTTTGGGGAAACTGCTCTCTCTGGGATTTACTTAGTTAAAAACAAGATTGGGGCTATTGAGCTGGTGGCTGTAATGTACCAGCTTGGCTTTGGTATTCTGTTCGACAAGTTGCTCTTTATGCAAACAAGGGGCCTGCTCCTATTAAAGGCAAAATTCCTTTTGTTTTTGTAACACAGGATTGGGCTCTCGGTGGGCCATTGTGTGCTTTACGGGAGTCTCTGTAGTTCACGCTGCAGCTCACGGGAGTTATTCAGGATCAGGATGAAAGCTTTTGTGTCTAGATCTGTAACAGAAATAGGTTTTAGTCATTTCTCTGCTGTCACAAAATAGAATTCTATGCTGCTCTGTATGTCAATGAAATCTTGCCTCTTAGTACACCTGTTAAGTGCAGTTTTATCTCCCCAATCCTCTTTGTTTCAGAGGAAATTTTAAAACCTGATGTTGCAGTAAAGAAGTTCAATTAAATTAGGATTATTTTATTTGAAGAGACTTTAAGTGCATTATGATCCCGTATCACAATTTTTATGTAACAAGGTAACATGAGGGACACCTAAATATTCACTCATAGGTAAATACCTGCTGAGCAGGTAACATTATGGCTTCAGAGACATTAGAAACAAACCATTAACTACAGAAGCATCTTCCCTACTGGGAATGTTTGCAGAAAAATGTATTATCTTAAACTGAGACAAATGCTACTCTAATGTAGCCTAAATTCACAATCATTTAGAAGCAAAACTATGATTACTGCTCTTTTTTTCTCTTTAATTCTTTCCTTACTCTCCAGAAGGGTCCTTATCTGGAGCTTAGGAAACAGCAGCCTTCAGCTTAATCTGCAGTTTAGTTACAGTAGAGCAGCGCCTGCTTTTTGCTGAGCTGCATTTGTGCCCCCCTGCTCAAGCCCACATATGTTGCTCAACGTTGATCAAAAGTGGCCTCCCTGGGGAGAGAGGCTAGGGTTCGTTTTGTCGGCCTGTTCATTACCTCGCCGCGGCTGAGCCAGGTGTGAGGTGGACAGTTGTTGGCCAGGAGCTGTGCCAAGACCACCAGCATCTATCTGGAAGGCTCTGGGCAGCCTTCACGGTGGCTGCTTAGGAGGAGCGGGGCCGGGCCGGTGACAGCCCGCAGGGACCTCTGGTGTTCTGGTCCTCTGCTGAACTGTCACCATCTTTCCAAAATCCAGGCTGGTTTTTGTGCTGTGAGCATGTGAGGTCACCATCATAGTGGTGGACACATTACTGGAAGTGTACATTTCATCCAGAAATGTTCATTTCTCTGTGGAAGTTGCCCAATAATTATGAATTATGAATAATAGTATATTTATGCTGCAGCTACGCTATCAGAGGTTACCAAGTCTAGAAGCCACATTATTGATTATTAGTAGGTGGAGTCTCTGGCTTCTCAGTTTGCATTTGTCTTCTGTATCCCAGCTTAGAAGAACAAAAACCATGGTTGTCTTTTTTAATATACAGGCACAGCTTTGTTTTCTTAATTTACTACTCGTGATTTCAGGCACTTAATTTTAATCATCCAATCACTTATGTAAGTGAGAATGATCATTTCCCAAAAGTATAACAAGATTTCTGAGCTTTCTGATTAAACATTTGTTTCATGGAGCTTTTCCTGTTACTTACCATTGGAAGAATAGGATATAAAGAAATAATGTGAGAAAAGTAAACTCATCCACCAAAACTAAGGTCTTCTGATATAGTCTAAAGGGGAAAGTAGTCTACCTGTAGTCACATTGAAGAAGTGTCAAGAAAATTAGTAACGCTTACTGTAACTTGTAGTAAAGAGAAGGCTAGTAGTTTTGTTGGACTTTTTGACAATAATTAAAATATTGTGGAGACAAACAGAAGAATATGTGTATGCGCAGTCCTGGACAGAATGATTTTTTCTGCAGGAAGATGCCAGTAGCCTTAGCGTGGTGGGATGCCTGTGCAGGGTCCAATGACAGCTGACTGATAGGCCAAGCAGTGATATGGGAGAGCCAGGCTGGAGCCACGTTCGTGCTTGTTGTGCATGGTACTCCTGACAGCCCAGTGCTGCTATCACAGAGACCCAGGAATGGTTATTCTCATCCACAAGCAAAGATTCTCTCACCAGAAAGGCATAATTGACCCTTCCCGCTGGCTGTGATCTGGGTGTGTTGATACTCGTCTCCAGACTGCTTGGTTGCAGTAATATTCCTTATTGTGGAAGGGTTAATGGCTTTCTGAAGATAACTGTAATGATATTCGCCTCTAAAGCAGGAAGAAAATTCCTTTTTTTTTGTAGCAGTGATAGAGTTCAGCCTTTAGACTTGGTGCACCATTCAGAGCACAAATGGACTAATATATATACATCATGAAATAGCCACTCTTACAGAGATTCTCTTACAGAGAGTCACTTTTAAGATGTATTTTCTCTGAAATGCTTCCCTGTATTCCTTCAGTGCTTCTAAGCAACTGCTGTTTTCACATACTTCACATGCAAATTCACTGTGCTTTTAATATAGTTTAAAACAAACATCAAGTGGACTCTGTATTCATGAGAGCTGAGCCCCATGAAGGTCAACTGACAGTACTGCTCAGATCCTCCAGCTTTTTTTTGTTGTTGTTTTCTGATCTCTGCTTTCTCAGGATGAAACTCTGTTCCTCTGAGCTGCTTCCAGTACAAAAGCTGTGTTTGTAACCCTCTCTGTCTCCCCTACCTTTGGTCTTCCATGTTATCTTCCTCACTTGGTGTTTGTTTGACACTGTGACTCTCCCTTCACTCTACAGAAGAGCTTTATGGCACACCAAGGGAGCCAGGGAGATCGACGCTGATCCAGAGTGCTGTGCTGTGTGGAGAAACAGAGGCTGAAACCTCCTCAGGTCCCTTGGATAAATTCATGTGTGCCTGAGCACAGCTCTTCTCTGCATCTCATGCACACCCTAGGCTCTTCTGCTCAGCTGATCTCTTGGTGTGACCTGTTTCCCAGTATCTTCTCCATATCTTCACTCAGTATGTTCCCCTCTACACTAAGTTTTGTTTCCTAGGTGGAATAGGTTTGGAAAATAGACATGTGATAGAGCTATATATGAGGGGAGGAAATAAGCCAGGCAAGGGACAAGTTCACAAATGGAAGCAATCTGGTCTGTGTGGAGAGAGCAAGGGCCTTGTATGGGAAACATGCATCTGAATATGCTGCACAGAGAAATTATCTCTGTCACATTAAAGTCATATTCATCCTCTTGTATGTCACAAGCATAAAACTTTCTTCTCTACAAATCTACATCTATCATTACAGTGAAAGTAATTTTTAAAACCACAATAACCCTGTGTGAACCCTGGAAGTAAGCAAATGTGTATAGTCCGCCAGAGCTTGTGGGCAATATCTTGCATTTGAAGTGATGCTGGAAAGAGGGGTGTATTGGCACCCCTGGAGTGGAAAATAAGGGTGATGGTGTTTAAGCAAAGGAACTAATGAATGATGCCTGCACAGATATTTAATGGTGTTTGATTTATTTTTTTTTTATAACAATCAAACTATACAGTATAGCAGTATTGTTTTTTTTATAGTGGAGGTATTTTTGAAGTGCTATGATATATAAGTATTAAATTGGGCAGACTCCCCTGCAGATAACTGGATCAGAAGGACCATACCTGGCACCCCTGAGCTCCCATTTGCAAGGTCATTACTGAGAGACATTTTACCTTTCAAACACAGGTACTAATAGCTATGAGCACAGAAGCTTTATGCTCTTTGTAATACAGTGCCTGCAGTCCATGCTGATAGCAGCTAGAGTTTGGGCTCAGCAAGGACAGCAGGACTGAACCCAAAGCTGTTCTGCTAGCCTATAATTGCAACTGTCAGAAACAACTGAAGCAGTTGTAGCTCAGCTGCGCTATCCTTTCTAGCAGTAGTATTTTTTTAATTAAGACAATGTTTGAAAAAGTAAATTAACAGAAGCTGATGCTTTTATCAGTGTTTTTGCTTCAAATGCCTGATGTCAGCTTGGGCCACATGTACATTCTGCACATGCCATCGGATAGAAAAAGTAAAGACTTTTTTCAGTTCTCTGTTGCCTGCCCAAACACCACATGTACTGTCTGTTACATGTCGCTTCTGATGAGGTTCATGCTGGGAATTTCCTTTTAAAGGCAAAGTGTTTCTGAAGGAAGGAGTTCAGATTGGGCAGATTGCATTAAAAAAATTATCAATCTCTGACTCAGATATACCGTTTGTTTTGTGTGGACACCTGGACACTAACTAGCAATCTGTAAAGGGTCAAGTTTGTCTGGTTATAAAAGAAATAAGAGAAATTGGTAAGCTGTGGGGAAAATGGAGCACACATTTACAAAAAGTGAAATAACCACAGAAGGAGTTGGGACTAGTAAGACAAGTACATAAAAAAAAATACTTGAGTAATGTAGACATGTACCTTGTAGAATGATCCTTATAAACATTTTAGGGGGTCACATTTGAAACCTTGGTAAGATAGGCATCTCTTAACATATCAAGACAGTTTCTTCACTGGGAACTTGTGTAAGATCTGATCAGCAAGCCCTGCCTCCCTTTTCTCCTAAGGTATTCTAAACTAACAGGCAGTCTGAACAGTTTGAAAAAAATTTATTAAGCATTTTTCAGCAATAAGCAAAAAATATTAACAAGAACTGTTCTTCTCCAGAACAAAGTTGATCCAGAGTTCATATTGACTATATTATTGACTGTAACATAGACTACAATATTATAATATTACTATAATATTGACTTTAATATAGACTATATTATTTTGTATTATTCTGAAGGAGGAAAAAACTTCTTTAGCTGAGAGACTCAAACAGAAATAGATGTTATTGAAGGTTTCACCCGTATCTTTTACGGCTTCCTGTCCATTCTCTCAAAGTGTTTCCTTCCTGTCAAAACCCAGGAGGGCTAAAAGTGACCATCATATCAGCTAAGCCCAGCTGCTACACCCCCTACTAAAGAGCAGGCTGATAATGCTCTTGCTTCAGCACTTCAGACATGAGCCCAAGAATAGATCCAGACTCAGGTTTCCTACATGATTGTTTAACCTGATGGGCCAGCTGTGGAAGTGAAGATGTATTCTCATGGTCAGTGATGAAATCACAAACAAAGCAGAAGCTACTGTTCCTATGTAAACTTTTAATTAAACTCTATTTGCAGTTGTTACTATGGCTTGTTATCTTCTTGGAGAAGATGTAGTGTAGACAATTCTTGAAAAGTGTGTGGAAAAATTAAGAGTTTCTTTAGTAAAAGGAAATTCAGAGGTTACCCAAAACACATGTAGGAGGGGAAGAAGAAGAAAAAAAGCTTAATTAATAACCACTTGGGTCACAGGTTCCATGGTGAAATGTGGACATTTTCTTTTTAAGTGTCTTATTCCAAGAAATATTAGCCTCTAGTTACCATCTGTTAACGTGAGCTGGTTGTCTCTAGTGTAGGGAACTGCTTACCTTGCTAAAATAGAAGTGGTATTGATTGTATTCCTATCTGGCTAAACAAATGACAGTCATTTCATGTTTCAGAGAGGTGGGAAATGCCACAGAAACATCTTTTAATGTGCCCTAAACCATCTTTCCATGTTAGAAGTCAGGAATTCCAGTGAGACAGAACTAAAACAGTGTTAATCAAGGTATTTGTTTTGTTTTGTTCTTCTCTTTAGATTTCTTTCATTAACTTGAGAAAGCTGCATCATAGCGTTCTGCTTTTGAAGCTAGAAGGGAGTATGGAATTCAGTTAAAGGATAGATAGTACAGATGTTTCTTCTTAACTTTAGGGAGCATACAGGGAATTCTCAGAGATGCTGATCTCACCAGGTCTTGATCTGTGCCTCAACATCTTAAGTAAATACCAATTTAGGAAAACATCTAAACCTTGGCTTATAATCCTCTATTTATCTGCATTTCAAAATGTATAGAATCCTATTTAGTTACCTCAAAATGTAGTGCATAAATTTGTGAATGTTGCAATCCACAATGAAGAACTAACTTTTACTACTGATTTAAGTGCCCTAGCTCTCCATGGAGCTGGTTGAAGACATGAAGAGATGGTGGATGTAAATTTTACTGTCTTTACAAGAGGGGCACAACATCATTTCTGCTAAAAAAAAAAAAAAATAGCAGAGCTGAGCTGGGAAGCAGAGGGGAAGTGTGCTGCTGTCCCTGAAGAGGGAATGGGGAGTGAGAGCAGGAGAGCAGCTGGGACTGCTGAAACAAGCCGTTCCTCTCTCACTGTGAGCACCAGCCGTACACCCAAACTCTTCACGTGGCAGTAAGTCTGGCTTTCCAAAACTCTCATGTAGGCAGAGCAAGCCTGATCTTTGATTTATGTGTAGCAGTTTTTTACTGTAGGCAGTGCCTGCTTTATCTGTGTCAAGAGCAAGCTGTGATCACCAGTTTGTATTTAAGGTTGTGTGGTGCTTCTTGTTTTAAGACACTGTTAAGTTCTTTGTGATTTCATTGGGCTTGCCAAAACTTGTGCTTTAGGCTGAAACTGTTCAGCAAGCTCATGGTGAGCCTTGGGAAGAGGTGAGAGGCCGAGCAGGGGAGCTGCAGCGGAGGTGGAAGCTAGGGTGGGAAGAAGCTGCACAGAGAGCCTTTGCTCTAGCATTTCCTAATGCTAAGTATCTGAATATACACATTCAACATCCTTTAACGTGTTGTTCTACAACTATCTGTGAAGTATCACAACTTAAACACTTCCCTACCATTTTAGTATGATAGCTGATTTGCAGGATGACCTAAAAAAAAAACCCTAATAGTGGGTAGAAGTTAGCTGAAGGAAAATCTACTGGATTTTGTTGTCTTTTCTGACTGCCTTGTTCCCTCTTATTATAACCACCTTGTTTTTAATCCTGCATGTGGTTTCAAAGTTCACAGTGCGCTAGAAACACCTGAGGTACACAAATGGACAGCCACCAATCTGATGTTGATCATTTTGGGGCAGATCGTCCTTCAGTAGCATCTCTGCAGCCTCACAGGTCTGTGGCCTTGTTCCTGAACTTCCCCCTTGCCACCAGAAGCAGTGTCTGATCACTGCATCCACCTCCAGGCCCGCAGGTGCTGGGAGAGCGCCATGAGGAATGTAGCCTGTTGCTCTGCCCTTCTCCTGCAAAGGGACGTGTCATTTCAAGCCTCTTGGCTGCGCCATGCCACCTTTTCATGACTTGGGCCTTCTGCAGCCTCAGGACCCTTCTCACCAGTGGGCGAGCAGCAGGGGCCGTGCCCAGTGTTGCTGTGGCCGCCTGGGTGGGGAGGCCCTGGGCCCGGGCCTGGTGGGCCGCCCTCCATTTCCTTGGCAACCGGCAGATGGGGGGCTTTGGCGGGGGTCAGCGGGGGGCGGCTGCACCGCTCAATAACAGCCCTTTCAGCTCTGACAGCTCTGCGCGGGCTGGCCAGCGGTAGTTATCAGATTACTTGTATTAAAACCTAATTAAGATGTGTGCCAGTAAATGCAGCGTGGTTATTGGATTTGGTGATTTAGCGGCTGTAGGTTGCTGCAATCCAATCACGCCGTTTCAGCAAATTCAGCTCTGCAGAGTAGAGGGAAAGCGTTTTACGTTAGTACCCTGACTGTACTGAAAGAGTAAATAACCTTTTAATGCCTCTGCTTTGTCAAGGACTGATCCCCGCTGCTGGATGGATGGACGCTACCCACAGATCCTTGCATATTAATTTATTTCAAATCAACTTTAAAACCCCGAGGAGGGCCGACAGGTTGTATTGGCTTTTGTTGTACCAGCTTTTCCCTTCAGCACTCGTGGCTGCCTGCGGATTAATGGACCTGTGACTTCCCCAGGGCAGGGGCTCGCTGCGCACTCACTGCTGGAGCCTGCCGGGTGCCCCTGCTTCAGCGATGGGTCTTTATAGAAAAGAAAGAAGCTTTTATTTTTGTCTGTAGGACACAAAGTGCTAGTTCAGCTTTGTGCTGCTGACCGCTGTGGAAGTTAATTCTGCTGGGTGTAATTCACCTTGGTACCAAAGGTCTGCTCTGTGCTCCATGTTTCACACAGATTCTGTAGTGTCTTGCAAGGGATGTCTATTCCTACCTGTCCAAATGTAGCAAAACATATCTCTCCCTTTCCATTTTGTTTCAGGACAACTAGGTACTAGCCTAATCTTGGATCCAAATTTAATTTCTGTGCTGAGTGAAAGATGTGCTCTACTGCAGGTTTTAGCATGAGCTGCACAAAATGAACAAGGTAGTTTGGAGCCCTGATAACATAAAGCTGTATTCAAATACTGAGCATCAGAATGAAATGCTCATCATGAAGTGCTCATTGCAGCTTGCGATGCCTCAGTTTTGTTCTTCTATGGATGCACTTGCCTCACAAAGCTGTCTCTTACCTGCTGCCATATCGAAATAGGAATTCTGGTTTAGACCGGTTAAGTTTGCATGGAAAATTATTTTAACAGTACTAATACTATTAAATATGAGCTACCCCTTGGTGTAAGGTTATCCTGCAAGTAGTACAAATATAAAACACTTGGAGTTACATGTCTGAAACTTGTGCTTTGAAGTAACATGTCAGAGGGTGGAGTCAGGCCCTACCCTTCAGCACTCCCAGGCCACGGAGCAGCAGTCGCTGCCATCCCAACTGGAGAGCACTTGCCACTTTGGTGGAAAATGAACTCATTTGGAACGGAGGGGAAGTATGTGGTGGTCACGCAGATGCTCAGGACGCAGCGCACGTTTGCCTGGTCGGTGGTGTTGCCAAAGTGAACATGGTGACTGTGCAACCTCACTCACTCGTATTAGCAAAATGTGCAGAAGGTTCTGTCACCCAGTTGTAAAAATGATGGCAGGCATCGATGTGCAGTTGTAACATATGGGAAGTACAGTGAATGTGGGTGGAGCTGTTCATTTCTCATCTTGAATCATTTACGAGATCAGCAGGCAGGCCAGATACAATGCATATGGGAATGTGTGGCTGTGCTGCACATGTCACACGTAATAGCAGACACTGTGAGAGGGCCCAGAGCCTGTCCTCGGGAGCTAAATGCACCGGAGCAGGCTGGTAGTCCCAGCGTGCAGACCAAGGGCCAGCTTGGCAGCAGTTTTGGGAGAGCAGACTGGTAGACAGAATTTGGGAATTCACAGACTGAGATGTGTGCTGACTAGATGTACTCCCTCATTATCTGTTGTGACCCAGAACTGTAGAAAGGAACATTATTAACCCTGTACTCGAGCACTGGAGCTGGATACAGATGATACAAGTTGTGGTCTGCTAGTAAAGCCTAGTTCAGTGGCTGTGTTGTTTTCCATCTTTGTTCAAGGGCACAGTCTAATATAACATGGTGGGTGATAAAGTTACAAAACAGAAAAGTGTAGTTGAGTAGTATTGCCATAATTAAAGAGTTCTTAATTTGGATGAACTATTGTAAATAAACTTTAACAGGATCTGATAGGATCCTGTAGATAGTCTTACAATAGAAAGCAGTAAGGCTCATATCCAGCGATGTTTTGAAATTTGCATGTGCTGCCTGTGAGTATCTAGTAGAAAGTGTTGTTTTGATGTAGAATTTACATGAGCTGGAACTTACTTCAGTTTGCATGCCAGAACTGGAGGAAGTTCCTTGCACTGAAGTGGTGGCTCTTCAGCTGGAGCCTTCTTCTTGCAGGAGGAGACGCCTGGTAGGGCCCTTCCTCATGGGCTTCTTCATTGGTGGTTGCTCTTGCATCCAGAATGGGCCCTCTAAGCAATGGGCAGCACAACCGTGTTGCTACTTGAGGGGCTTACACACTTAACCATGTCTTTAGCTGCTAGGAGTGCCAATTTTGTGTAAGATGGTGTCTCAAAGACCCTTAAAACAAACTGAAGCACTGGTATAATGGAAAGATTACTAATTAAATATAGAAGTCAGCAGAAATTTAAAGGCTTGAATCCAGACAACAGTTGGTGGTTGCTGAGTGGGGCTTTCATGCTGTCTGAGATGACCTTGTGTGAAGAGAGGATTTCATAGTCTCAAGGCTTCACCTATGGAGGGAGGCACTGGAGTTTTTTCCTTGTCTGTCTGAAGACAGCACGTTCTAGTTACATCTCCCTACCAGTACTGTTATAATGTAGTGAGTATGGTATAAATAAAAGACTGGAAGATGACTTTATTACAAATAAAGGAGTCCAGTAAGCTCACAAATCCTCAAACTAAAGGAAATCAATGGCAAAATAGTAAGCAGAACTCAGCTCTCCAGTCTGAAACTCTGCTACATTGCCTCCAGGCTACATTGCCTCCAGCAAACAGTACCACTGTCTGTGCACTCAGTGGGAGCAATCTGATGCTCTTGGAGGAGCTAGTGTCCTTAAAAACAGAACACAAAAAGTACACGTGCATTTTTTTGGTTTGTGAGGGAATTTTGTTTCTTTTTTTTTTGTTGTTGTTGGTGGTGGTTTTTGTTTGTTTTGTTGAATTCCACACCTCTGAAGTCACCCTTTGTAAAGAAATCAAGCATAAACAGCTCATATATCAACATGTTATAGTTTAGAACATACAGGGACTGTGAAATTAGACACACAGCATGTAAGTGTGTATTTAGTAGAATATTCTATGCTATCAAAGTGATCTTTTTGTTTACTTCATTGGATGTTTACAACCAGCTGTCACTGTTTGCAGCTAGCTGCAGTTACTTTTGTTCTGATCCCCAGGAGATGGTCCTGCAGCTCCTCAAATCCCTTTTTGCAGCTATCCATTAGCAGAGTAACAGGACAGGATGAAATATGTCCATTCACAGTGTTTGCTGCATTATTGTTGCAGTTCAACTTCAAAGGAGGTGTCTGATAGAGATAGACCACTAAATACCGTTTTTCACATAAATTTTGGCAAATTTGTTTCAGCTAAGTTTTACTAGATTTTTATCAAGAATTTCAGGGGTGTTTACTAATGCAGTTATTTGAACGATCCTGATTAAGAATGTGAATATTCAGAGTGATTAGCTTAGCTGAGTTATGACAGCTGTACAACTCAAAACTACCACATGGAGTTGAAAGTAGAAGGATTCAGAAAATCACATGCCTTATTGTGAGCATATAACTAATTCTATTAAAAACACAGACTGTATGAGAGATATGAGCCTAAGCACCTTGTTCAGTTGAAGCTGTTTTTCGAAATGGTGAGCAAGAAATGGTTTACAAAACAAGTGCAGAATTTAAATCCAGAACTTACCATAGCAAAACCCAGGTTGGTTCATGCTCCCTAAATACATAGTGTTTAGACATACAGACTTTTCTCTAGAGCACCGATATTTAAAGAACAGAAGCTTCTAAGATATCTGCAGGGACTTGTAGTTAAAGATGTTTCCACTTAAAGAATGAATGAAATGCGCTTAATGCGAAAACACAATTTTCAGCTTATTTCTGTTTACTTTCCTTGTTACAGATCTAAGCAAACTTTTTAAGATTTTTTTCATGGCAGGATTCAGAGGGCTATCCAGTCACTGGGGACATTCCAGGTTTTGAGATTAAAGTAAAGGTGCAGTTGCCCTTTCTACAAGGATGTTGTTACACTTGTTTCTCAAGTGTAAGCAAAGCCTTTGTGTACCCCTGCTGACACCCACTGGCTTGTTCTCCCTGTTTTGCAGCCCATGATGAGAAGTCTTTGGAGTGGTGGGCTCTTAAATCCTTCCAGAGGAATCTCTGTTAGAGATTAACGCTGACATGCTTAATTACCACTAAGCTCACTTTAAATAATGTTGTGCTCTGTAATAAGTTTTGGGCATTGACCAGGGTGTAAAGAGCAGTGGAATGAAAACTAAACTTTCCGTCACTTCAGGTCCAGTTTGTCAGGGGGTTGGGATACTTGGATTTATAATCTGGGCTAATGTCATTGAAATAACCGCCTAAAATCAGGAAACTGGTTTCTGAAGGAGCTGTAGGGTGCATAGGTCTGCCGACAGGTTTATTGCCATATCCCAAGAACAGCCCTGAACTCACAGCACCCTTTCTGTAGGAAAGAAGAGCAAGGCATGGCTTGCTCAGCTGCAGATGTCGGATGGAGTCCTATGGTCTTTACTGATGTCATTGAATGGCAAAACTGACTTGTCATGTCACGACAGGGCTTCTAAGTTAGAAGTGCAGACATTTAAAAGTGCTCATTTAAACTGTCAAGATCAAATATACTGAGTGCCCTTCTGTGGAGTAATAATATTTCAGTCTCAGCCCAACACCAGGCCAAGCTGTGTCATCTGGGAGCTTGCACCTGCCAGTGCAAAGATCAAAGCTTCTGCAGAGAACTCCAACTTCAGACACACTGCACTCTTTTTATCTATTTTTTCCAGGTTGCACCAGCTTGACAAGCACTGCCAGGCCACTGCCCAGCAGTTAGTGGAGCTACTCAACAAACAGAATCAGCTCTTCAAAGAGAAGCAGCTGCTAACAGAAGAGGTGCAGTTTCTGCGAATCCAGGTACTGTGCCAAAAGAAAAGAAAGTCTGAAGGGAATATTCTGCAGCTTTAGCGAAGAAATCCACCAGCAGTCTCTTCTCAGCTCTGGGGTTTTATTGTTGTTGTTCTAAGTAAGGCATTGCCTTATGAAAAAAAAAATCCATGCAACTGGAGATAGGCTGGTTGCTGGATCAGAGTCCCACTTAAACTAAATGAAGAGACAATAGAACAGCAGTACTTATTCTTGGTTACAGTTCCTAGCTTTCCTATTGCAAGATTTTGTGTTCCTTTTCCAGAGAAAAGAGAAATCTGTTCTTCCACAGCATTGACATTTAAATAGTGGCTTGATGCTTGTAATTTCTTGGAGCATTTTGCTGACGTTTGTCAGCTTAAGTCCCCCTACCACTGTGATTTTTTCCCCTTATTTTTAAATGTTATTTTCTTTCCTGCTGCTTCGTGACCACTCACCCAAATGTGAGGTGGAGAATGTGAAATCAATCCACCTGAGCACTACTCACTGCAGTGCACCTTTGGCAGGCCCAACTGTTGCTTCCAGTGGTCTCTAGGATGCTGCAGGTTTCCATGGGCTGTTGTTGCTTGGGTTTTTGACCACTGTTCTTCACCCATTGCTTTAGAACTACGGGAGAGGACTGCATGGTTTGTTTCATTCTTTCCCTTTCATCCATTTGTTTCAGAAAAAAGAGGAAGAAAGAGAAATAGTAAGTATAGAATGAAGTTTTCAGTAAAACTATTAAATAATCAAACCCTTGTTTTGTGACTAATTGAATTGCCTAATTCAACCATATCATGATGTTTTCTAACTAATAACTGGAGTTCTGTTAAAAGGGTAACAAGTTCAGTGGAGAAAATGTTGTCCAGTAGTACACTTAGCAGTAAACAGAAAATAGATGTCTTACAACTTTCAAATATTTACATCATACTCTTTTTCATAGGCTTTTTAGCTGTAGGATTTAATAAATGTTTAACCTAGGCAAATAAGATCCATATTTTGTTACGCTTTTAATCATGTCAGTGTGTTTGGTTTTACAGGATTTACTGTCGGTAGACAAACCTGGTAACCCAAGATAGCGTCAGGTTATCAGCATGTAGTAATTACTGACAAATTTTAGGGCAACCATAGTGTTCTCTCTATAAGATGGTTGAAGAACATTTGCCATTCAGAAAAGAAAATGAAAGTTGCTACTCTAAGGGAAGCACTCTAGGTAATATGAAGAGACTTCCTACGTAGTCCACAGAGATTCTGTCATTGATAATGTGTTTTATCTGGAACTGAGCATGTTTTTATGAGGTTGGGCGAAAGTACTAAATTGTACAGATGAGGAAAAAAAAAATCATTCAGATACACAACCAAGACTTGACTAGCAAAATCTTCCTTTTTTCTGTTCATTATAAGTTAATTGTGTTCCAGAGGATACTTTTTAACATGTGAATATTCAGAAGAGAAGTATATATATATTTTTTTAATTATTACGAGTCCTAAAAATCTGTTTGTTGCTATTGAAAGCAACAGTGATTCTCTGGGAATTGGAATTCAGCCCAAAAAAGCTGTCTGGAATATCAGACGATTGTTTGAAGAAAACTAAAGGACATTTCACTGTAAACTGGAGATTTTAACTACAAAAAGATGTATGTAGCTATTATAGAAATATATGTTAAAAATATCAATTGCATAATCAGTATTGATCAGAGGTGAAAGTGACTTATGCCATGTTTTACTGTGTTATTCAACAGCTATCCTTTGCAGTTAGTTTTTGGGGAGAAACCACTCATACCTAATGCTTTAAAAATGATGTAAAATACACTGACTGAAATTTGGTGTTATATCTTGGAACACAAGCCACTAGTAACTCTGCAATTGCATATTTCAGGAAAAGAAATGGGATGCAGATCTCAAACAGGACACAGATGGAATCAAGTAAAAACCTGGATGGATAAAGAGAAATGAGCATAAATAGGTATTTTTTCTATACACTATATATAGAGGAAAGGGAGGGAGAGGAAAGGAGGACTAAAACTATTTGCAGATGTGGGTTGAATCTGGCAAACACTTCAAGACAAAGGGAGAAGAAAGTGTTTGAAATGTTTTGGGGCTAGAAATTGTTGGGGGGGGAGGGTTGTGTGATGTTGTGTTTTTTTTTTATACTGTTAAAAATGTAGGGCAAGCTCTCCAGAAAAGAAACAGGTTTACCTGACAGAATTTAAAAAAAAATAAAATATAATTTAAGTTGGAGAGCAAGGAGGACATACAACTCTTGGCAAGGTGGGAACTTTTACAATTCAAATTTTACCTTAGATACCTTTTGGGCTAGATAATCACTGTGGGTTCTCGTTTGATTTGGAGTTGGTTAGCTTTGTCACTTGCAATAGTATTTTCCTTCTCAGAAAGCAAAATGCTATTTCTTTAGAAAGGCTTCAGCTTGTTCTATAATGAATCATAAAAACTCAGTGTCATGTTGTAAGAAACATTATATAAATAATTGCATTTGGAGTGATGCTGTTGGAATGACAGCACTGCTACAGTTTATAGCTGTTCCTATAGCATTGTAAGCATTAACTTTAAAAAAAAAATGCAATTGAAGTCCCAGATTTTAAAAATTGTTTCATTATTTTAATCTAGCTGATTTACGGGGAAAACAAAAACAAACAAACAAAAAACTACTGCCAAACCTTTAGCCTTCATAGGATTTCCAGTGCTCATATTTGCCATATCTGGGGGAAAAAATGGAAAGAGAGAAAGAGGTCTTTAAATCCTGCTACATTTTGGTGTGTTGAGAATCTGTTTTTCATGGAAAACTCATGTGATAATGTAAGGAAAATTCTTGGTTTCATAATGAATGAAGAAAAAAAAAAAGCCATTTTAAAAGAAATACTTGATCCTGCTACATACTGAATTCCTTACAGGCAACATGAGTTAAAAAGCTTTTTGCATCCTTGTTGAAGGAGTAACCAAGGCAAGAACTATAGGATTCAAAAACACCTTTCTCATCCTTGGAAATGAATTACAGGCTTTTGAAATAATGATGTTAAATCTCATGGTACTGGAGGAAGCTCAGAACAATCACCTGCCCACAACCTTTGGGCTAGGCCATCTTCACTTGGAAAATATTTGTCCCACAGACAGAGGATAGCAGAAAGCTCCCATTACCCATACCACTAGCAGAGATTTACATCACTGTCATTGTTTTTCCAGTTCATTTCCTTGTCAAACTTCTCTTGTGTATCTTCCATTCTAAAATGTAAAGTAGGCTCTAGGCATAGCCCCTGAGAAGCAGAGGAGTGAAATTCTGTCCTTCCCACTGAAGGTGGTAATGCGTACATGATGAAGATGCTCACACCGAAATTTTAATTTTCAGAGAGCTAAAAAGGATCAGTATGATAATTTGGCCTGACCTTACAGCATGTGCTGTAGATGAAGCCTTCGCATTAATATTTAATAGATGGCAGTAATATTTAATAACGATATACAGCTTAACACAGGCAGATCCACCAAAAGGTAGTCAAAAGTTTAATTACGGGATTTCTACTTCTGATTTTGAAAGCTTTTGAAGGATCCAGGTTTTGTGTTTCTACCTTTGAAAGTCTCTCTTACCCGGCAAGTTACTGCAAATCAGGAGAGCAAGAGATACGTAACTCCCATTCTATATAGTTACTAAATACAAACGTGTGTAATAGAGGAAAATAATATTTAAGTTGAGATGACTAGAAACCTCAGCACTGTCCACCCAGTGTGTTTATGTTTCTGAAGGCTGGAATGCTCTTCACTTGCGGGATCTGCCTTAGTGTCCCTCAGTTTCACAGAAAGAGCTGTTTGTCCCAGTTTTAATCCCCTTGCAGACTCTGGCCAGCTGAGCCCGCCAGCGTGCAGGCCAGCTGACAGGATTGGGACCTCTGGGATTACCCCCAGCCACATCTGCCATTCCACGCCGCTGGTCTGTCCTCTCCCCTGGACATCTCCCTGTGCAAGTCTGCCCTTCCCCGTGCTCTCCAGATTGTCATGCTGCTGAAACTGGCTCGTCCCTTGTTTCAGATGTCCCGTTTTTCAGTGATCCCATTGCTCTGTGAACAAACCACTCCTTTCCCAAACAGAACATAAAATATACTCACCCTTAAGTATCTTCCCCTCGTCATGCCTCTTGTGCCTTAGTGGGAGGTAGTGTCTGAATTACAGCCGGTCCTGGGCTGAGATTGTCTTTGTTCTCCTAGGTCTGCATGAATTTTCAGTGGGGCCCCAGCAACAAATGCAGTGTTTGATGGGCTCCCAAGTGCCCATTTTGCTTTTTTTTTTTTTTTTTTTTCTCAATTTAAACGTTAAAGCTAGCCTTCTGTATGTCCAGAAAATGAGTAGCCCTTCCACTTCTGATGTCGGAATTGATTCAGGCTGATCCTTATGTGGGCTTTTTTTTTGTTTTTTTTGTTTTTTGTTTTTTTTTTTTTATTGTGGTCTCAATGTACAAAAACGTGCATGTTGGATTTTTTTTAAAACAGCTAGTGACATTCTACAGACACGGTGTTGGTTTTTTTTTGGAGCAGGAGAAAGGAAGGTCATGACTACTGCTTAGGTGGCATTTAATCAAGTGGTGATGAGCGTTAGACCACGGTAGGTGGAGCTTCGGGTTTTGTGATGCTGCAGCTGGGCGCAGGAGGCCAGGACGGCCCTGGAGGTGTCTGCAGCAGCAGTGCGGCCTGGCCCCTCTCAGAGCACCATGCTGACCAAACAGGCATCTAGTGGCTCCTCTCCCCGCCCCTGTGACTAGCATTAACATCAGTTAAAACACTGGGGTTTCTATGGCTCTGCTACCTACAAAAATGAAATCTGTAAGACTAGCCAGCCACACAGCTAAAAGAGCTGCCCCTGAGGGGAGGGAGCATGGGGAGAACTTTGAGCACTTTGTGCTGCAGCACTCTGCTCACTCAGCTGGGAGGAGGAGAGCGGCACATCCCAAACAACTGCTTTAGCATCCAGCCTGCTGTGCCATTGGGCACACTGAGACTTTGCCAGTATTTGCACTTTTGTTTTTAAAGCAGATGAAGCCTGCCTATAGTCAGATGGAGAAATGCTGACTTCGTCAACCATGCAGAGGTTCAGTATCTTGCAAAGCATTAACTTGGAGTAACTGTGCCGATGGAAGAAACGCAGGCAGCCTGCGGCACTAGAGGTGGCCGTTTTGGTACCTAACCCATTTACACGCATCTGAGCAGGGCTAATGAAAACCTTTCTGTGGCTTCAGGTGGTAAGGAAAGGCAACAGCAGCTCCTTAGTTAGAGGCATAGATGACAGGATGAAACTTCTAGGTAGAAATGTTTTGAGGCTTGGTGAGAGAAAACAGCTGTCTGAGAAGGGGTACCTAAAAGAACAAGCAGTGGTACTAAGGATACTCATACCAGTAGCTAGGGGAGAGAGCAGTGCACTAACAGGCCAGGCATTCAGCTGCACCTCAAAGGGCAGCCTTGACAAGCCTCAGGTGGCCAGGAGACTTCTTCAGGAGCTGGGTGGAGTGCTCTTTGTCTTTTTAATCTTTTGTTAGTATTCTAATGCTGGCCCTTTAATGAAGCACAGCCTGGGCTTCCTCTGGCTGTCACTAACAGCCACCCTGATGCTGAGTCTGACCCATAACTCTTTCCAGGGATGTAATTTGATTTTCAGTGCACTGGTTGTGGATACAACCATAGCAATGACATGGTGCATGTATTTTTTGGGGAAAAAAAAAGTACCATGTTATTGTTTTTAATTAATTCTTTAATGAACTGCAACATTATAAATCCTTTCTTAACTCAGTCCTCAGTACCTTACCAACTCAAAAAAAAAAAAAAAAAAAAAAAGCAAAACGCTAAGTCCTCTAATGCAAAACCAGCCCAAATTGAAAGTTTATTTTTATTTGAGGTCATTTACATCTCTTAAATTCAAATTTCAGAACTCCAGTTGCTTAATTCTAGGTAGCTACCCCAGCTCCACTAGAGTTTGATGTCTTGCCCTTAATTAAGTCGTGAAGTGCTACTGAGGAGGCACAAACAATAGCTATGCGAGAGCTTATAAACTGCAAATTAGCCTTCCCACCAGAGGTTTCCTAACAGCACACAGGCAGCTTCCTGTTTTGCTACAGCTGCCCACCCCATATACAGTCTGTACAATTCACAGTAAACAGTCTCTGGCACAAACCTGTCTCCTCCTTCCTGGAAGGGAGAAGGGGCAGGATCTTAGACGTGCCCCAAAACAAGAGCTTAGTTATTTACTGCTAAACATGAGCGATGGCTAAAGCTCATGGAGATCTTGTTTTTCAGAAATCAGATAGCTCTTGTTCTTGCTACCTGTAAGATTGCTGATCTTAGAAAGCGGTGAGGACCACAGGAAGCACAGGCTTTGAAACAGAGTTTGTTTACATAGCATTGCCACATTCTTAACCATTTACGTATTTCTTTTCTAAGAACTCACCCACGGGCTGAAGTGACACAAATGAGAGATGCAAGCAGCTCCATAGAGACTACTTACTTACACTCCCATCTCCTTCTTCTGTCTTTCAGTTCTCCTTTGCACCCGTCTGAAACTCGGACTTGTTTGAAGCTCACACAGAGAAGCGTTCGCAGAAAACAGACACACTGGCTAATTTCAACTGGTTTATATTTGTTTTTAACTACAGAATCATAAATATTTTGAAACATTACTCACCTACCAAACTTTCTAGGAAGACAGCTGAGACTTTTCTAAGAAAAGGCTAAGCTTGCAATCCAGTTTTAACAGCTGTTATGAAGCATCAGCTTAATTCATAATTTGTACAATGTTTTATAAAATGTTTTTATCTATTTTTGTAATTTAACATAGATGTCTTATTTACAGATGGCAATACCAATAAACTGAATTTGATTCATTACTTTTCCTGGTTGTGTCCTTTTGCATTCAAGGGAAAATGTGTGTTTGGGGAGGAAAGGGTGTTTAAATCTCACAGAAATCACAGTGTGCTGAAGTTCATTACTCATGACCAGAATCTACCAGGGAACTTTGAATGGGAATGACCAGAATCTACCTGGGAACTTCAGTTGTACAAGCTACTTGCCACTTTTATACAAAAGTCAGGGTCCTAACAACTCTTAATCCATCAGAAGGGCTTAAGAACAATTGAGAAATATTCCCTGTAATGTGGAGTAATTTCCACAGGGTAGGTTTCCCATCAAAACAGTCACTGGCTAACACCTTTGAGACAAAGGGACCCTTTGTTAGCAAAGGCTAATACGTACATGAGGTGCCTGGCTCTCAACACTGAAGTGATTCTAGACTTTCCCCCTGGAAGATACTTCACTATCTTGGGGATGGGCATCAGCTGAACTCTGCTTCAAATTATTGAACTCAAAACATTTGGAGGCTACATTTGGAGGACTTCTTTCCAGTTAACTTTATATTTGTAAAGGTTACTTTCCAAGTACCAGGCTGTTTCAGAAAGAATTCATCTGAACCTTTTGCTGAACTAGTGCATAATAAACTAACCACGTAAGAAAAGGTTTTTACATTCAGTGTAGTTCCTGAATTGCACTGGTAAAGAGGGAGGGAAAAAAAAAAAAAAAAAAAAAAAAGTGCAAAGAACAGTTCCCAGTCAATAAGGCTACTTCAGCCAGCATGAACACATAAAATATAACAGAAGTAGGAGTAACAACACATGCAATAAGTTACCATTTGCTGTGGGACACAATCTTTCATTCCTTGTATTTTAAGAATTACTAGTGGTACAGCCTTAACATCAAAGTGTTTTTTCTTCCCATTTCAATTTCCTGCCATATGAAACTGCCAAACACATCTGAACTCCTCCCTAAACTGCTTCACCACTATGACAATAAACATGCTTAAATCGCCTCGGGTCTTTTGGGAAGGGAAAGGCTGCTGATGAAAATTCCTTTCTAGCTCAACTACGGGTTCTCCACGCTAGTCAGGTGGACAATTTTATTTTATTTCTCACTACTTTATAGATGGTTACATAGGTAAGACTATATGTTTATAAATCTGCAAACTTATTACTTTTCCCCACACCATAAATCTGTGTTTAAATAGGAGCAGTGCCTATCAGCCACATGCATGAAGGACCTCAGGCACCCAGTCCCAGCACTTAGGCTTCACTGAGATCCTGGAGCTGCTGTACCACGGCCCACGGCACAGCTGGACCCTCAACCTTTCTGGACCTACCTCACCTGCTGCAGCCACCACTGTGACTACAAGGATCAATTTCTCTGCAGCAGCTACTCTACTCATAGCAATCATTTACTCACTGTGCACAGACAGTGCCAGGTCTACCCCGCTCCTGTTCTCCCCACCCCACCCTGTCCTTACCCACAAACTGCTTACTTTTACAAAGTTTACAAAGTTCAGATCAGGCGATCGCATCCAGGAGCTTCCATGCCCACAGCTAGAGCATCGCCCCCCCCGAGGCATCACCCCTGTGCCTCCATGCAGAATGAGCAGTGGCTCCTTCCATGGCCACAGCTGAGTCCTGTCACTGATCTGCAAATATTGCAACTACTGTCCATCTGTTTGTCTCTTTCTTCTGCTCCTTCTGGCCTACTTCAAGGGGAAAACAAGAAAGACCCGGCTCACACACTTACTTACGTTCCAGGGAAGGGTTCATGCCTGAGAACTGAGCTAAAACCCAGATGACCGACTGCTCCAGGGACACTCAGCCCTCCTGGCTGGCTGCTGCAATTAGGCTTGGGCCAGTTGGCGGGCGTCAACGAGTCCCACCCCGAGGTGCCCTGCAAATCACACCTTCCCCTTGCTTCCTCCAGCATGCTGCCACGCTACGCGACTTGAGGCTACGGCTTTCATTCGATGACAACTCGCTTAAATGTTGGCTGTTCTGATAGGAACGTAGCCCTGCATAATCAGTACTTGAAAAGTACAACCCAAATTTACTTTTAGAAGTTACATACACCTCGCAGAGTTAACACAGACCACCTGTATGGAAATAGCCTTGGGCCACAGCACAAATACATCTTGCTTAGCCATTAAAACCTCTTTTTGTTGTTTGTTTGTTTTTTGTTTTTTTTTTGACAATACCGTAACTTAATTTACAAGCTGAAACTGATCACCCAGTATCTGAAATACGTCACATCAAGTTACAGTTATCACTAGGACTTCACAGCAAATAAAACTTTGAACTAATCATGCACAGATCATTATATATACAGTGATAAAAAAATAACGATGTACATTTTCTTGTAAGAAGAAATTAAGTAAATTCTTTGTGCATTTCAGGATTGAAACATCTAACCTATATAAAATTACTTTAAAATATGAAGTAAATATTTAAACCAAAACTTGAGAAATCTTTTGTAATCTGCAATATAGCCTTCTCGTTTCAGATTTTCTTTCTCTGACACAGAACAGATTAGGAACTTTATCCTCTAAGATATTTAATAATAATGTGCAGATATAAAAAAATACGTCCTTTGTGGCAAGCTTGAACATATATATAATATATTTACAAACCTCCAGAACAAATTAGCATTAAAAAACACAGAAGTAGCAGATTGACATAGTGTTTTATTTAAGCTGTCTGTACGAAGGAAAATAATGTGCATCCCTATCATATACGTGTAAAAATACTAAGGATGTACAGTGTACAAAAACAGTTTCTTGTAGTTATTTCACATCCTTGTGGGTCATATACTTAAGGAAATAAACAGTTTAAGTATGACCAACAGTAATACGGTTTCTTGGGTTCATAGTCGTGTCTGCTTAATATCCTTAACCATATGACTAGATCTTGCATGGATCTAATGAAAGAACTAGCAAGGTCAAGAAATGTCACAAACTCTAAAGCTACAGGGAGGTAATTCAATTACCAATTTAGAGGTTTTTATTTAAATAAATACTTTACATTTCATGCTTGCCTGTAATGCACTACCAGGAGCAAGATAAGGAAATTCTACTGTAGACAGTACAAACAGTAGCAGCAAAGTGTGTACATTGAGGTGTAATATATAGACCCTGCAGTTAGTAAGGAAAGACCTTACTTTTGTACTCTAGGAGAAGCACATGGCCCCTGCAAGAACAGTCAGCTTTAAGAAGCCGCAAGTAAAGATGGAAAAAATGTAAAACAATACTGGAATAAATGTTCTGTAAGCAACAGGAATGTACTGGAAGATGGATTCGTGTGGAAAGCAAAGCCGTGTGCAAAACTGCCAAAACCCAAACAGAAATGACCTATTTCCTCCGAGATGGCTGCAGTACAAGAGGGCATACTGTCTGCCATGGAAGTCAGTACAAGCTGGAGTCAAAGTCTGAAATGTACTGTGCTCAAAAGGCTCATCAAGGTAACCAGCCACCACCACGCACTGTCCAAACCCAACTACAACTACAAACAGGCAAAGAAGAGCTTTGAGAGTTTCTCCCAGCACAGCTTGTTAATTTCTCTTTCTTCTATCTCTGACACTGCTATGAGGGAATTCCCCCACCCCCGGCAGCATTAAATGACTGCTGACTCTCTCCATAGCACGAACTCGATCTATGATATTTTGGAAGGCAGATAACACAATACACACTGATTGAAGCCTTAAAAAGTTTTCAGATAATTCGCCCACAGATATTTACTGCGAACTGCACTCTAACTAGCTACACTGTGATGAACCTAGCCACAGGGTTTCTTTCTTCTCAGCACGAGGAAGGGTTGGTCAGAGGCACAACTCCAGTTGGTCATTAGCTATAGGTGCCCTGTGTCAAAAAATTTATTGCTGTTAAAAGCTGGAAAAAAAAGAAAAAAAAAAAAAAAACAACACCACAGGCATATAACACAGATTTTGAATCACCATAGTTTTAGTCTGTAAGTACGAGGCCTTTGCAGAAAACTAATTAATGCCCGTCTCCTAAGTAATTGGTTATTTCAGTCACTCACTCACTGTGTCAGTACAGACACTTCTACAGACCTGCAATGCATTTACTGTGCTCGCTCTCTCTACAGAGGGATAATTTCTACATGTTTAGTGTTACAAGGAGACAGAATGAGATCCTATGTAGTTAGCATATACATCATGATATATTTCTGACTGATTATCCACCCATTACTAAAGATAAAACACGAAACATGAAAAATTGTCTAAATTAGTCTGCGTCTTTAGCTGCCTTGCTAAAATGCCCATTGGCCCCTTGACTGTCCCAGCATATGCACTGCCAGCAGTGGGCTTCACGCCAGGATACTCAACTTTCCACATCAAGAGGCTAAGGCATCTGCGTATGAACATCTCCTTTCAGACTCACCTCCTCACTCACACAACGCAATCAGTAATACTCTGTGATATCACAGTCTTTGTGGGAGCTAACAAGATACGAACACAGAGATACTTCAAATGATAATCCCATGGAGTCAGGGCTTTCAGGCGCCGTTAGCAAGGGCACGTGCACACCATTACTGCACTGCAAAATATCCCAGCTCCTAGCACCAAAGGGTTTATTATTAAGATTATCATTGCTGAAGATCAAAGCTAAAGCTTGTGCACATGTTCTGTTAGATACAGATCTTCGGAAATGGAAAGACGTTTTCCTGTCAGTGGAGTGTTTCTTGCAATGCTTTAAATTCCATCAATCGGGTACCATGGTTACATGTAACATGCTGGGTTTCGTAACTCTTTTGGTTGAGGACAAACTTTCCTTGAGAATGGCTGATCCCAGAAATTTACTATTTTAATTATTAAAGTGCTTTTCTTGTAATCACTGGGGTCTCCTTGTTCAAATATGTTTCCTTCATATAGGACAGAAATTTTCTATTGTGCCATCAGGCTTTTACAGTATCTTTATCCTGAATAGAGCACAAGATGTAGCTTTTTTGTTTATTTGTTTTTAACCCTTTGGCACATGAAGTTGGAACTCCTCACCTCCACTGCCAAAGAATTAAAAGACAGTATTTCATTCACAAAAATCTGATTCTAAGCAGTATGTACAATTTCAGAGCCTTGTTAAAATTTCCACATGGGATAAAAGTGCATTATTCCCTTCAGCTTGTACAGTCCTTCCATATATTACAAAATTAACTGCTATAAGCCTGTTCTATCTAAGATGTAGCAGCATTTGCAAACATGACACATACAAACCTTATCTCTAAAAATAAATACTACCGCAGTATAACAAAAAAAAAAAAAAAAAAAAAAAAGGAAAGAAAAGAAAATAAAAGAAAAAAAGAAGAATATTCAGAGTTAAACACCTGTAGAAAAAGCTAATTCACAAACTCAAAAATAAGTAAGGCAAACAACTGTTTACCTTGGTGCACACATTTTGGTGAAAAGCAATACCATTATGCCTGTCTACATTCTTCAGCCATCAGAGGTGATGTATATCATGAAAGAAAAAGAAAAGCATGAGAAAGATGTTATCTGGTGCAAATTATAAGACCCCTAAACAACTTCAACTGCTGCTTTTATGCCTTCATTTCTTGCATGTATAATGTTCGATTCTCCATGATTGCACATGAACCTGGAAGTTCTAAGTGGCAGGCTGGGTGAGCCCAGCCCTTCTGCTTCTTCTGTAGTATCCAACAGTAATTAAAAAATAATATATATATATATTTATATATATCAACAGTTTAAGTCCTTCTCTCAAACGTTTCCCAAGCAAATTCCAGCCAGATGTTAATGACAGAGACCTGCTTCAAGTAATGATATGCCTAACAAAAACCTTGCATATGTACATCACCACCCCTACGTTTTCTTGTTCTAACCAGCACAAACAGATGCAAGAAAATATTATAGACTAGTCTTTTTAGACTAATTACAATTTTGATTCATCTTCTAGAAGAAGATAAGCTGGACCAACACGTTTTCCTGTTTAGCCTCCACTGTGAGGAAAAATAGATGACTTTGTGCACAAAACGTACAACGCTGAAGTAAAGTCATCTACCTTCAAAGAAACTGTTAGTAACTTCTTGACGTTGCTATTATACTGAGACGGTGGGCAGCAGCAATAGCAGGAGAGCATAGAGAGCTACCATATTTCATGCAAAACCAAAATGGATTTTAGGTAGGTTTGGGAAATAACTTTGTTCAATTTGGAATGGTCTCTGAAAGTGCCCCTGCTATCTTAAATAGTATCTAGTACTGGTGGTGATGTTCAGGAATCATTTTCAGTGATAAACCTAAGATGACAGTGAAGCAGCAGAACAAAAAAGTTATTCTCGTCCACTTGCGGAGTAGGAAAACTGGGGGAAATGCGGCCGCCTCTCATTGTCCATGCAGTCCATACCATCCTCGTCATCTGTATTAAGGCAGAAGTTCAAAACGTCATTATATTTACTATAAAATTTTATTATTCACCTAACATGCAGCCCATCTTTCAGAGTTCAATGCTGAAGTTAAAGGCTCGAGTTAAAAATACATCTTCATTCACATAAGTTTATGCTCATACAGTAGACTGATGCTCATGGAAAAGATATCCTTTCAGTAGGTCATCACTACAGCAGTGTGGGGATTTTTTTTTGTTTATTTATTTATTATTTTATTATGACTATCACACAAGGACTTCAATCACTACTACCCTTTCTAGGCTAATCAAAACACACCAGCACATCTATTTATTGGTAGCACAGAAGAAAAAGAAAAGAAGTCCTTGCTGATTGAAGCAGAGAAGCAGTTTTCATTGCTTCTTAAACTGAGTTCAGAAAATTATAATCTTGTAGACATACTTAAATGCTTCTCCATTTTGAAGGGAGTTAAAAGAAAGCACACCAACAAAATGAACAATTCGTACAAGTTCTTTTTAGTTCAATTTTTACATACAATTATTTAGTAAACTATTTATTTTTACAGTATTTTCTGGGATCAGAGGAAACACGGACTAAGCCAAATTCATAAATATTTTTATTTACATATTTCCTGTATTGCCAATGGAAACCAGACACCAGATGTTGCCTAACTCTGAGCATTTGGATCTGCATTCTCGCATAGATTTTTAAACAGTGTCCTTAAAGACACCTATTGAAATTGTTATCCTAACAATAGATTTATATGCATAAATTTATTGTGATATATGCGGTTTGGTTACTGTAGATACAAGATATACTTTCAACATTTGTGCACTGCTGCTGGCAATCACCCCTATTTTATTATTTTTATGAGCAGGGTGGGTTGTAGCCTTGCACTGTTTCAAGCTGCATCAGTCACGCCATTACTAGAGGCTAAGACAGGAATTTCAGGGAGGAGGTAGTTTCCCAGAGTTCTTATTAATTGACCACCCTGAACTCAATAAATTTAAAGCTGAAGTCATGGTAGCATCTTCGTATTTTGTATTGCTTCAACATTTGATGGAGAAATATCCATTCTCATTGCATATGTGGAGTTTTAAGAGATAATGGCTTTATTGGATCGAACCAATAGTCTCTAAATTAAACCAAACTTAAAATTTGTTAAAATTACAAATATGAAAAAATTCTTATATTAAAAATACAAAACTGAACCACTATAAATACAAAACCCAGAAAACTACTCCAGATTTGTTCAGCAACAGAGAACTGTGGCTAAACCTGAGAATCCTAATCCACCCAAAAATGAGCTAGCTCTATGACAGGATAATCAACCTTAACTACAGTATTTCCTGCCTACTTTTATGATCCTCCTTTTCCTCCTTTCTCAACCCCCCAGTTAAAAAAAAATAAAAAAATAATAAAAAAAAAATCTCACTTAGAAAGTGAATTCATTCAAGAATTCAGCAGCAAGACTTTAACTATGCTTTAGCACTAGCTTGGTAGTAACTCTGTTAAACCCTAGCTTGTCCGATTCCTGTGTGTGCAGTGGAAGATGAAGAAATACAAACTGTGGTGGAGTGAAATTCACTCCTACAAAGAAGGTCTGTGCAAGCCTCAGTGCACTGATTACATCTATATTAATAACTTCTTTAAGTGCTCAGAAAAAGCACAGGACTTGTTAAGAAATTCAATTTTCAAGTAATGGATATCAACACAAAAGGCATCCACTCATCTCTGTCAGTTTGGCGTGGGGAAGGGATTGTTTTTTTCTGGGGGGTGGGCAAGCAGGGAGATGAGGCTGGGGATTGGTGGGGTCTATGAAGTACTTTAAAATATGTGTGTCTCACTAAACTTAAACAACCCACTGAAATCAATAGCAGTCTCCAAGGAGGGTCTATATTCCAATTTACTTTGCTGAACTGGGACCTTTACTGACACCCAGCAAACATTTGAAGCTGGTGTTTTCCCTAAGGAAAGAACTACAGAACTGTGACCTATGTTAAATAATAGTAATAATATAACAAACAAACAAAAGCATGTCTAACATCTAATATTTCAAGCTTTGTAATTATTCCTTCTTCAAATGAAGACTGTTTTTGAGAATTTATTTACACACTTTCACGTGAAGATTTTTGCTAGTAAGCTTTTCCATTCAAACAAAAGAACTTTCATACATAGTGCTTTATTATAAAGCGATTATTTTTAAGTTATGCTTATGTATAATTTTTGACTTACATTTTTCAGGCGGCGTTATTGTAATAGTCTGAGCTGTAAATTCTTCATCAAAATACCTGGTGTCTGTCTCAGATGTCACTTGAGGTTTAAAAGGAGGTACAAGCTGAAAGGGACCAAGAAACAAAACAAAATTACTATACCTAAAGCCAACCAAATTACTACCAAGAAAGGAATTAAAGTTTTAATTTGTTTTTTTTCTCTACACCCTAGGTCAAACAAGAAGTTGCAAGAGGGTCCAACAAGAGACAGCTGAGTCTCTAACTCCTAGTAAGAGATACATGTCATTAGAATCAATCCCAAAAATACTAGTTCAGAATCTAGCTAATAGCAAGATAAGGCTAAATTCAAAGTATCACTTTCACATGACTTGCAGATTAATTGAGCTGCATAATTACCTAGA
Organism: Aythya ferina; assembly: GCF_964211825.1. Classification (NCBI taxonomy): domain Eukaryota; kingdom Metazoa; phylum Chordata; class Aves; order Anseriformes; family Anatidae; genus Aythya; species Aythya ferina. Next base: position 28,540,029 of record NC_140298.1, read on the forward strand.
AACTCTTTGGGCCGTTTCAATTACCTACATAGCTGTCAGGCAAAGGCACCTCCAGGTACTTGCCAGACCTGCGTGGCACGAACAGCTGAGGCAAAAGGGACAGCACAGAGGGTACAGTAAGCACACTGCATTCTGTTTTTCAGCAGTAAGGCTGAGAACTTACCTTTAAAATAAATCATGTAAATGTGAAAATAAATTTTATGTTTGAAAAAGGTCAGTTCATACTTAAGTAAGGTTCCTGAACCCAACATTTCTGGATCTGATCCTGTCCCCTACTTCCACAACACAGTGCAGTGCTTCCCAGCAGCAGGTAACTGGTATTTGCTCACTGCTTACAGGCAGCGCTCCCTCACATCAGCCTCACCTTAAACCTTCTCCTCTAAAAGAACATCCTACAGGCCACAGGTTTTAACTGGAAGGCACATTGACTATGGGATTTCATGCTGTATTGTGCCAGTCCAAAACTACACAGCAGGTTAATATATATGATATTGTAATGCAGTTCATGGAAGGGAAGCATTTTGGTCTGTAACTTGGAGCCCTTCGGTGTTATCCACTCACATACGACTTAAAATGCAAACCCTGAAGACAGCATATCCATTTCGCTTTCTACATAAGAGCTTAAGTTATGGCTCACTGATGTTATCAGACCTTGTGCGTGTTTTTCGCTAGTTTCATTTTATTTCTGTCAACTCCAGAACACCAACACTGAGCAAGTAAATTGTTAATTTTACCCCACATAGGAAGCAAAGCTGCTGTTAACCTCCTCCTCCCACTAGGCTCAATGCACTAGACTCATTTCATGACAGAAATGATGTACTTTAAGAAGCTGTCTTTTGATAATCCCTTTTTATGGAAGTATGAGTCTTCGTTATTTTACTATGTTCAATGCATATTTTAAAGACTTTTTTACACAGCTAGCCTGTCCTATCAGGGCCATATTGTGCATATGTAGTGCTATGCCTTTATAGCACTATGTAGTGCTATAAAACCAGCCAAGGAAAGACCTTGTTCAAGAAAGAATAGATCTCTATCCAGAAAATTATGTAATGAAAAAGACAAGACAGGCAAGGTAAGATCATAATATATAGCAATGCATGGATTTGCAACTGAAGAGGAAAAAAGTAATGCATCAGCTGGCAGGTTCTTCCTTAAAAAAATTCTGGCTAATTACTGATTTACTCTTCTTTTTTTGTCCTCTCTTTTTTGTCCACTGAGATCAACAGGCTTTGCTATGATGTTAGTAAGGGAAGTACAGTACTCAGGACTCTTCAGGAACAAGTGACTACAACAATAATTTCAGTCAGGCTTTACAAGCACCACTAACACAAATGTCACCAGCAACAAGCACATTCTGTAACAGGAGGGGGTTTGGTCCTCCCATGCCACACTCGGTAGCCAGACTTCCAACTGTTTAATAGGAAACTCTTTATCAACGCCATTCAGTAAGTCAGCGGCTATGCCACAAGTCTGGGGAAGTGAAACAAGAAAAACAAACAGAACTCCAGTCTATAACCAGAAGGGAGGAACCTGATGCAGATTTACGTCACTGGTGCTACGGGATTCAGTCATCTTACAGAAGTACCTTTCATACTTGAGACATGAAAAGCAGTAGTGGGCTTCAGTGGCTGTAAACACAAACCCTGCAGCCACGTGGCTGGTATTTACACAGGCTGTACCTTCACGTACACCAACACTGACAGCCTAGGGGAAAGAGAAAATGGCAGCTGAGAGCAAGAGGCATAAACACAACACAAGAGAGAGCAAGAGGAAGGTATTTTCTCTCTTCCCACATGCTCTGCCTCCTTCTCAGCACCACCTTCCAAGCTGAGAGGATAACCAGAGACAGGGTTCATTCCCCTCGACCTGCTCTAACCCCCCACACCAGAACAGCCAAGCCTAAAGTCTCAGAGTCGCGCTGCAGGGGCCTGCTCTGCCCTCACATACACACCTTCCCCTCCAGAGATAAATTCCCTCTCTGACCTCCACATAATTGCTGAGATACCTTCAACACAGACTCCCCAATTTAAAGGGAGAGCCTCTAAAATAATTTACCAGTTGCTGCACAATTCCTGTCAAGAAAAAAGGAACTGGCATGCAGTGCTTGCGTATCACCTCCAGAAGAAAATGGAGCAAATGGGATAAAGTGCTTTCCTTACGTCCTTCCACATAAAGCAGGAGCAGGGAGCACGGTACAAATGATGTGCACAAGTGCACACAGAAGGACACTATACCTCCACAATACAGTCAGGAGATTAGAGGCAGAATCATTCATGTGAGACAGATTTTGTAAGCCATGTCACCAACATGCCAGGCCATGCTACAGAAATTTGGCAATTATGTTTCTGGAGGGATGCCACCTTTGTTCATTAATTGTCAGATTTTATTTAAAAGCAGAAAGTAAAAATCTCCCAAAATTTCAGCTGTAATGAAACTGTTAGAAAGATGAATAAGATGCAACTGCTGCAGAGATAACCACTTACACTGACACAGGGCCTGAATAATAACATAGAAATTTCTCCACACAGCCCAAAAGCTTTAAGCTCAGAGGCTCAATGACAAAGAACAATGCACACAACACTGAGTACATCTCTGATGATCACAACATGAAGATGTCTCTCTATACCCAGTGACATTTTGTGCTGTGATGCCACAAGGACATGGCATCTAGCCGCTCTCACCACAGCTTCTCCCCACTTCTGACCCAAGAAGTCAGAAAGTCCAAAAGGAGAATGTGAGCACTGCGAGGCACACAGGGTAATGGGTGGCCAAAAGCAACAATACCAGCTTCGGTTAAACTCTGCCTTGTCAGTCTGTGCAAGGCTTGTGGTGCTCAGTCCTGGTCCTGGCTGCCTATCTTCACCTTGTGACAATTTGCCCTCTCGTAGCAGCCTGGTCAATTTCAGGAGGAGGACACTTGACCAAACAGGAGAGTTATACATGTTCAGCACTCAGCAGTTGCCTCTAAGGACCAGAAGTACAGACCACGTGTGTTCATGTGTTACACACACACAGAGATGTGTATGTACATACATACACATGCGTACAAATAAAGAAATGAAAAACCAAATTCAGCAGTGAGTTAATGGCTATAAGAGTTGATGTTTAAGACAAATCCTATTTCGCACCTGTCAGTCTGAATGTACCTCAGCCATTTCCAAGGTTTGATATTAGAAATGACAGCAGAAGCAGTATCAAATTCTCAGTATTTTTACTACTTCCAGGGAGTGGCATTCCCACCTGGCATCCATCAAGAGCAGCATGTGAGGACCACCACTGTTTTTCCACAATTCAGGACCTGGGAAACTTGACACCCATCTCTTGGGGGAACAAAAGGGGTAGATACAGTACCTGACTACTGCATTCATGAGGATGAACAGACAGACTGTGCTACACCTTCAGCTTTTTCACTCTGACTAAACAACTTTGCAAATACTTCAGTATGAGAGAAAATAGGTAACTTTATTAGCTCAAAGATTATCAGACAGGATCAGTTTGTCTTGGATTGCACAGGAAGTGGCTGAAGCTACTTCAGTGACTGTGATGGACCTGGCCTGTCAAATGAAAATTGCAGTGTGATCTTCCTTCTCCTTCTAATTTAAAAGGAATTTTCCTTCCAAAGACTCAAAATTAACACAATCATAAAAATCTCATCCACCAACAGCCTACAGCTGAATAATACTCTGAGATGAGTGTTAAAGGCATATGAGGTGCAGCTATACACCACCCCCACTGAATTACCCAAGGTATTTAAATAAACTAAGTAATTGTTTTATAACCACAAAACTCACAAACACACTAATTCTTTAAGTATCATATAAATATTAAGAAGTAAGCACTGCTGTCCTGTTTCAGTTTTTAATCATGAGGAATAACTGTTTGACTTTTATGTATGGTTCAACTTGAATATGACATTGTGAGCTGTCCAATTAAAAAAAAAAGCACTGTTGCATCCCAACATGTTTTCCTCTTTACTAATGAATTACAATGTACGAGATGAATTCTGCTTTTCTCACAGCTTATGTATTTTGAGAATGTATTATAAAAATAACTACAAAACAGATATTTTAATAATGCCTTGTATTGTCATCATATGCTGTATTTCAACAGTTGCCATCTAGTTTATTATTCAGGTCTGACATATGTCAAAAATTGTGTCAAATGTTACAGTTCTTTCTGGCTATGAAAGTTAATTATGTATTGGTAGTTAAGTGCTCATAATCTGATGTCCAGGAATCAAACTTCCTTCTCTGTTAACCTTCCCTGGAGAGCTATGTTACCAAACTGCAAAACTGTTATTCTCAAGAATCAAGCAGAGGAGACGGATGAGACTAATGAGAATGGCAGAACACGTGCATAACACGGCAAGAAGAGAATGGGGTCACGTCACTGCAACACACCTTTGTGTTTCATCACAGGCAGGCTTGGCTTTAAGTGCTGAAAACATGTCACAATTCTCAGACTTCCTAACTTAAAGAAATATGTATTTGCATTAACAGACTGGATAATTTACTAAATGACATTCCAAGTAAACAGCCTATTTTCACATAAACTGAAATTCATTATATAAATGAATATAACAACCAAATACCACAATAAAGAACCTTAAAAGGACACTAGCAAAGCCTGTCTCAAAATCTGACTTTTTTTCTGATGCATATCTGTCAATGTGTTTCCTCATTTATATCTTCTAAGCTCCCTTCAAAGCAAATAGCTGGTGATCCTAAAAATCATGCAGAGATACAAAACCAAAACACAAAACCTTTAGCTCAGTTTTCAACAATAGGCTGTCAACAACACTTTAAATAAAAATATGTAAGTTCTTTAAAGTACTGGTTTTCCTTTCCTAATGATACCCTGTGTCCTTTTTCTGACGCTAGCTCAGTTACCAAAGGAAAAAGGAGCTGATGAGCACTCTGTCAGTCTGTACGTCCTTCCATAATAAATTCTGAATGGTTGGGCAAATGCACCACGATGGAGCAAAGACAAAGACCACAAAATTACTGAGTTGAGCTCACTGAAGAGAAGAGCCATCCCCAGCTGCATCCCACCCCCAAACTGGTTTCCACTGAGGGCAAGACAGTGACCGGAGCTGAGCATCATGCTGCTCAGCAAGTACTTCCATGGGGACTGGCTCCTCTGCCCCATGCGGGTGGCCAAGCCAAAGGACAGCAGGGAACCAGGAATAGCCTACAAGCCCTGGTAAGAAACCAACCATATGTGCTGTGGGGTTGGAGGTGGTCTCAGACAGCCTGGAGGAGGCAGATCTGGGGTTTTAGTGCAGGGGGACACACCATATCATCGGGGGGGTTGCCCACAGTTGAACCCAGTTTTTCCAGCAGCTGATAAGGCAGAGGGAAGTCACGAGCCTTAGGGCTACAGCAGCAATGGCTTGTTTAAGGATCAGACACCCTTATGTTATACTCTCCTCTTTGTAAATTCAAGCAGCTGGGCAAAGGGGTGGTAATCAATCACTAGCTGTGCACGTACAGTTTATAGTATCACTGGAAACACAATGAAAAGATCAGACTGGTTAGCAGCTTTCTGATCTTTTTACTACTTTGCATGGCAACAACACAAAAGCAAGCAACAAGGGTCATTTCTACAGGCTTTATTACACAGCAGGTAATTGTGCCAAAATAGTACGACTCAAACAGCAACTGCTTAGAACCAGATGTTGGCATTTTCATATTTCCCTCCTGCCCCTTCCCTTAAAATCTGATACACGAAAGCACTTAAATACGTATTCAGCATTGTAGTTATGTCGCAGATTTTGCCAGACCTGAACCCTGAGCTTTAATCATGGGATTTCATCATCTGTTGTGGTTGTGCCTTAAGTAAAGCAAAAGCCGTCACAGCTGGAGGATAAGGAACAGCTTTGTGCAGCTGTCCGACCTCATGCTGCTGTAAGAGAGGTGCCTTTGGCAGCACTGCTCCATCAGTCTTCAGCGAGGTTGGGCACCTCAGCTGCAACCACTGCTGCCACTTGCCCCTACTCCTCTCCCAGTACTAACAAAGAAATTTGCTCCAGGAATAACCAGAGACACTAGCAGAAATCAGATGATATATGCAACTCAGCCCAAATTCCTGCATAGCTTCCTCCTTTTTTCATCCAGATTACATGCAGAAGGAAACCCAGAATTCGCTAAAAGGTCTGGATCTCCTCTAACATGAGGCTACCCGAGTGCTTCAAGCTGCATGCCTGAAGACATACCCAAATTCCTACCTTTAAATTAATGCCCATGTGTTTTTTGTTCAGTGAAAGATCCTAGACAGAACATCTGACAATTTTAGAATATTTTTGCAACCCAAATAAAAATACTCTAAAACTGTTCTTAAATGAGTAACAGAGAAATGTCAAAAAGCTTCCTGATTCTAGCTAAAAATAAAACAAATAATTTATTTAGAAGTATACGGGCTTTTGAAGTCTTCAGAGTTTGCCAAACTATTCAATTTCTCATACTCATGCACAGAGATGAAAACTCATCAGGGTTGAGCTGATCACAGGAAGAACCTGGCACAGATTGCTCTCTTTCATATGCCCTCATGATTTTTCTGCCAAAAATAAACACATCTGATCGCAAATGCTAAGTACTATACATTTTTCATTTAAAGGCAACGACCTTCTCTGCTCCAGTGTACCATGCAACATTTTATTATCATTGTGAAGTACCAAATTAGTTGAATTAGTTAGCAGTATCAGAGAGCTAATAATTCTGTTTGACCATTTGGATCCATTTGACCTGACAGAGCTGCTGTTCGTTGCATGAAACACTCCAAGTTTACAGACAGAGAATTCTGTCTCTAATCACACCAGTAAAGAGACACCCTTGTAAGTACAGTGATGTCCTTAATCTTGAGTAAAAATGATAAAATCAGTGGCACAACAGCACAGCATGCACATGCACAAAACCATTCCCCAGAAACTACTTGAAATCCACGATTTTTTGGTTTCCATTACTCTGAATGTGAACTTCAGTTCTTTCGTTACTAACAGAAACACATGCCTGAAATGCAGCCAGAAAATTACAGTTTCATGGTGCATAAACTTCAAACAAGAATACTGTGAAATACTTTTACTATGCAAATAATTATATCAACTATAAATTTAATCAAGTGACCCTACTACTAATAATAAACAGCAACAGAGAAACAAGCATAAAGGATAAAGCTATTTGAAAATCAAATGTGTTTGATGCATACTCCTGAGTTATTTTAGAAATTGTATCACACACCAAAATCTCAAAAATATTCACATAAGCATTGTAATAAAAATGCTCAGTTAAAGTTCATTAAGCTTATTATTATGCTTGAAGTTTACATTTCCGAGCACAGTATTCCACTCTGCATACTTCAGAACTGGTAAGACAGTGCGTGCACAGGAGGAATGACTGTATACCTCAACCAACCAGACAAATGGCTTCATAATAGCAATAAAACTATTTTTGAATTAAACAGAAAAATGTACTGTCAGAAGTAGTTTTAATGAGCTATTTTACCCATAAAGAACACATTGTATGCCAATACTGCACAAAAATAATTCCTGTGGTCCTTGAAGTTAACTGAGGAAATCCAATTCATTTTTTACTATCAAATTTAGTTTCTCAAAGCAGCAGTGGACAGAGTAAACAAAGAGTGACTGCAATTTCTCCAGTTATAACACTCCAATAAGCCATATCCACCTCCACGAGCATAAAGGCATACATAATACCTACGTTTATGTAGAAGCAAAATACCTCCATTTATTTTAATTGCTCAGAATAAGATCATGACTGTAAAGCACTTGCCATGTTGATTTGGAAAGATTTGAAGCACATGCTTTTAAGTTAAGAGTATATATATTTTCTTAACTGAATTTGATGTTGAACACAGTGTAGAATTGAGAACTCAGTTTCTAATGCAAAACAATTACGAAATCTTTCTCAACAGAGGAAGAGTAATGTAACAGTTTTTTCTTTCTCATTCAATCATAGCACGTGTCAATCCAACCAATTCCAGGTCCTCAACTTCCATTTTCAGATTTTATCCTCAAATATTTCTCTACAATGTCCTTACACAACCAACCAGTAACCTAATCAATATACTTGTCCTGATTATTTATTTTCAAGGTTCTTGAAACATCATGATACTGCCAGGGAAAAATCACACTTGTATCAAGTAACTTCAGAGAGTACCATATTTTGTATCATAATATAAGGTTCGCATTTCAATTCTGGTATTTGTCAGAGAAATACCACACCAACAACCACACATTTTTAAAATCCCAGTTCAACAACAACTGAAAAAACAGTTTGTAGCATTGACATTGGAGCATAAACATATTCTGCTCATTCGTATGTCTTCCATTTTCCTTTTTTTTGAACAAAGCAAAAGAGGAGAAAAATTTTAAAATTACGCAGCTCAACTGGCAGATTAACAATATATAACAGTTGGAAAAAAAAGCACAGAAAAAAGACTTCATCAAAATAGAAGGGTTTTATAGCAACAAGAAACTTCTTACACAAGTACTGAGATAAAATCAGCTTATGTATATAAAAACAACTTAAGTCAAACTGAGTTTCACTACTTAGTAAGATAAATTCATTTTCTAAAATCATTCCCTAAGTGTTGATCATTACGGGAACAGGACTGCGTTTAGACAAAACTGTTCAAATCCAATTCCCAGTACTCTCTTTCTCCACAAGCTGTTTTGGCTCAGAAGTATAATGCTGTTTTAATTTTCCTATATATTTCTCTAAAAATTAGTTTGAAAAAAATATCTACTTAAACATAAATAATCAGAAAGTAGATTTTTGCTTTCAATCTCCCCATTATAAAATTTCAAAAAAAAAAATCAATATTTCAATAAAAGGCAGAAATAAAATTCAGGATTTTTTATTTTTTATTTTTTAACATTTTCTTGATTCATACACCTACTTTTCTCTTGAACAACCAGGAATAAAAAAAGTAAAGGAAAAAAATGGACGTTACCATAACAAAAGAAAAGTCTTTGCTGAGTTTAGTTTGGTTTGCAAAATTTATTTTTGGTCCAGTGGCAAATTGAAAAATGGAAGATTAAGTAAGTTCACCTAGTTCAGAATAATTATTTGCATGTATTAACATGAAAAGTTGCAAAGAAAAATGTGGTTCCAAAGAGCAACGGTTCTATGACTTATCAGTTGAAACAATCTAACAGAAGCCAGATTATTCAATGTCATATAAAAACATACCTTTTTATCATATACATCTTGCCAGTTTACTCCAGCAAAGAAACTATGACGCATGATTTCTTTTGCATCATCTGGGCCTCCACCAAGTCTAAAGAGAGAATTTAAAAAATTATATTAAACAATCATTACTCTTAAAAGGAAATTAAATTGCTTTAATTGTTAGAAAAATGGCAACTTCTGAATATCCAGGAACAACTCTGACCTATTTAATATGAAATTCTCACTTGTTTAATATGAATTCAGGTGATATCAAGATAAAAAGCAGTAACAGAATTGTCCAAACCATATTCTGTTCTATTTGATTATTCCAATTACGGTGTTCATTACTGTCCACAATCAGTTTTTAATAAACCACTCATTTAAAAGACATAATTAACTTTAGTTTTCTTGAAAGACCAACTGAAGTTCTGGCACTATTAAAAACCATAACCAACCTAACAGCACTGACACAAAATTTTGCCAGGGAGGTGCCAAGCACTGAATCAGTAATGATTCACACATCATTTTTATACAGTGTTCGCTGCTGTTGCATCTGGGTGCTGTAACAATTAACCAATTACCATAAAATAGTCTCAATCTGAGTCAATTAGTATAAATTAATAAATTGTAGGCCTGCTGAGAAGGTTATTTAAAGGCCATTGTAAATAACCACAATATTCACTGTGGCCCATAGCTTGCCAAAGCCAGACTCTGGCAAATCATCTTAGGAGGTGAATTCCACGTACTTTGAGAGAACTTGCACGGGGTGATTTGAGCTCATGTAAGCAGTCACTGCTGCCAAAAGAGGAGGGTCCCACACCTGCCCATACCTCTCCCCTCTCACTTCCAACTACAGCATCGTTTTGATCACAATACTCACTGGAGTCCGAGAGCTGAGTCAGCTCGCTAATGTGGAAAAAAACAAACCCTACAACAAGAAAACAAGAACGAACTGGCTTTTTTTGTTGTTGTTGTTGCTTTAGCAAATCAAATTTGACTCAAAAACATTCAGTGAGCTCCCTTAAGCTGTTGTTGGTGGAGATAGAGCCACACATCCAGGGGAAGGAACCTCTGCCCCCTTTCAACAGTTGTTGGACTTCAGGACTGCTCAACTTTCATCTAACTTCTTCCCAAGTCCAGCTATCCTATGGTCTAACTGAAAGAAGTTGCAACATGAAAAAAAAAAAAATAATAATAATTTTAAGTGAACAAACAGCCCATAATTGTTAAATACTAACAAGGAGAATGACACAGGCAGTTTGTGTTTCATTAAAATGAATTGCTAAAGATATAAAGAAAGTTTTTAAAGCAACCTTTTAAGATAAATTCCTCTCTAATGCATTTATAGCAAAGAACAATAATTTGCAAAATTACAGAAGCATTCTGGACAACTACCTCAGTCCTGTAGTGCCTGGGTATGAAGTTATTCTCACTTCCATGCAGTATTTTTCTTTGTTTCTCAGCTATCCATTACAAAATTTGCTACATCTCCACTAAGCATCCAAATCTGCAGTCTCCAGACTTCTCTCAGTATCTTCCCATCCAGCTGCTCAGAGAAAAGCTGTGCTGCGGTTAACCTTTGTGCTCCTACCCTATTTATCAGTAGCTAGCACCGGAACTTGGATATGAATAAGCTTGTAAATATAAGTCTGTAATAAACACTACTGTCTGCAAAGATTAATTACAGGGAAGTATCTAAAATTCTAAAGGTTAATATGTTTGATGGCTCAAATTGTTTGGAGGTTAAAATGCACTAGGAATTACTACAGAGATAAATTTTTACTTTACTTTCCATGTATTTATTTGGCTGGTCACAATTTGCTTTTAGTACATGGAGTAAATTTAGTTAAAACAGATATTGATGGGCAGCAATGGAAAGGCTGAATTCTTGTACTGTCCTGGCTGCTACACCAAGCTCAGTGCAGCTGAGTCCCTCAGAGGTACATGGTGACTGGTCCTGCCCTGAGTGCCAGCAAGCATAAGCCTGCTACCGAAAACTTGAGTATAAACTGAGGATGAAGGAGGACTAGAGAAGTGAGAAGGACACACAGAAGAATGCCTGCAGCCTAAGGGACCAAGAAGACCAGGAAGACTGGGAAAAAGAGACAAATCTCACTCATTTACAGAGACAGAGATTTGTTTTGGAACCAGAGGGACTGGACGCTGCTGGCCCAGTGCAGGAGGCACTGGAAAATAGATCACCTAGACAACAATCTTCCAGGAAAAAGCCCACAACAAAGAGGTGTAGGCAGCAGCTGGGTGATGCTTGCTTCCAAACAACTTACATCTCACACATAAGATGTATTATCTAACAAGTTTATAGTTTACGTGATCTAATACGTCTTCTTTTTACGTGCTTTAATAAAACTTAGCTGTGGCAGCTTTTACATGTCTTCAGGCATGATCACTTCCAAGAAAAAGTGGTTTATTCCCATTAAGCATTATAGCCAACTCAGGGCTAATTCATATTCTGAAAAGCAATCTAGAGCACTCCCTTTGTTCCAGTACAAAATCTAAACCTGAAAAGATCTGACTTTGTTGTGAAGGATTAAAAAAGTATTCTCTTCCACATCCCTTTTCTCCTTTTGCTTGTTAAACTCACTGTTGTATATTATTGCTGCATTGAAAAAGTGGAACTCTGAGGCTGTGTGGAACTCTGTCTGGCTGTGTATGGCCCTTTCCTATGACTGAAAGATCCTTCAGTCAGGAAGACCAGGCACCACTGGCCTACATTACCCATTATAATCAGAGTATTTACTATCACTGTATACCTAAGTAATTTTACTTACCGCTTATTCGGATCTTTTATCAGTAGGCCTGAAAGTAATGATTTTGCATCTGCAGATAAAGTTCGAGGAAATTTTATGTCTTCCATTAGTATCAGTTCAAATAGTTTCTCATGATCTTGGTTGTAGAACGGTAATCTTCCGCACATCATTTCATACATGACAACACCTAATCCCCACCAGTCCACTGCGCGACCATAGTCATTATCTTCCAACACCTACGACAGAAATCAAAGCCAACTGTAATACACGTGTAATACACGCACTACTTCAGGCATGATAATTTCAGTCTATTCAATGCATCTCTATATGAATGTGTTTTCTTCTATACCATGCAATAAGGTTCATTATGTTCCATGAAGTAGTCCGAAACAGCTGAACTGTACTAGTGCATAGAAGTACGGCAACATTTATACAATATTATGTTTACCACGATACTGTATGTTTATATGATATGATCACAGAAATATAATGCTTATATCATTTGTTAATATGATAATGCCTCCAATGTTGTGTGTCTTATCTTAAAAATAGTTACTCCACAGTCCTCCTCTCAGGAGCTCTAGAGAATCGCAATAAGGAATCTAAACAGTATCTCTTGACCTCTTTATACTGAATTACAGAAATAGAAGCAACATAACAACAGCATAGACTCAGAATGAGTCTGTATAAGGGATAAGGAAATTAAAGGTTACTGTATGTATACATACATAGTTCTGTGCATTACTAGGTGATCACACCCTTTCACTCAAAAGTCGTAAAAATTAGAAGTTCATAAATGGTAACAGAGGCCACTACAATGGTGTGTGCCTAAATTGCCAGTATTTGCTGTAGAAATGTATTTTAAAGAGGCAAAAACCTTAAAACAAGAAATTAGATGTAAATAATGAGCAGAAAGAAAGACCAAAGAAATGCACCTAATATAGATGAACTCTATAAAGAATTAAAGAATATTCCGTGGTTTCTGTATCACTAAAAGGCAGCTTCTGAAAAGCAGCATACACGACTGATTAAAAAACATAAACTAATCCACAGAAAACAAATGCCTTTTGCAACACACCATTGCAGACAACAAAAACGACCAAGAGCTTACCCCGATTCAAACAGGAAGACACACAGAAACTGTCATTAAGATACATGCTAGAGAAAGCCTGGTGATGTGTAGTAACACCTTCAGGCTTCAAGGAATAAGGCAAACTCTAGAAGATCAAAAATAAACTTTTTCCATGAGCATATTATATTGTGACTCTCTAAAAAGCATAAGAATACTTCCAATAGTTTTCTGTGAAGCAAGGGCAGACACAGACCTCACCTATCGGGGGACACCAAGTGGCCATGACCACATCGTATCATATGAGGACATGCGCACTACACCAGCCAGTCCTAATATGGGGTGTAGAGCTCATTTATCTGCCTCTCCTTTTTCTTCCACAGTGAAACCAAGTCCTGCTCTGAAGTATCTCCTACGTGCTATTAGTAGAACATACATCTGATTCAGTACGGCAATTTTGACAATCCCACGGTAATTAATGCATTCATATTCCTAGTTTTCACTGTCCTTAAGGATACGTAGTAGAAACATGATGAAAAGAAGTGTATTGCAAATCCCTCTTGTGTATATATGATTAAAAAATCATAAATATTAACACATTAACACATACTATTTACAACTGTGCCAAAACACACAGACTCGTTACATCATTGATATTTCTAAATAGAGGGTGAAATTTTGGAAAGTGTAAAACACAACAAATTATCTGAATAAGTACATATGACAAAACCAACTAAAATAACTCCTGCATTTTAAAAATAATTAAACATTCTACGAGTTTCAGAATACTGCAAGCTATTTGCTGAAAAAAATTATATGAAATCTGTGTCACTGGGTCTTTAAATCACCATTTCTTCTGCCACAGAATAAAAGCATTATATATTTTTTCTGATACATGTGTTACCACTGTTATTATTTCTCCTATTTGTACCATTAGCTATTTTTTTCTTTTGAAGTTACTAAAATACGTAAAATTGTGAGGCAGTGGTAGATTCTTTTTACAAGCAAGCTGAGGTGTGTTTTGCACATACAATTTACAAAAGAAGGCAACAGGAACATAAAACATTTCATTCTCTGAGCAAGACAAATCACATGCCCAACAGCTAAAGCAAACTGTATCTGGGGCTTTACCTAATTTATGCAGGACTTTACCTAATAATAATAAAAAGTATGAGCAACCTTTTGCTGCATTCCCACAACAGCAACAAAACAGTGGTACAAAGAAAGAGCCAAATGTGATTTTTAACCTCTTTTTACATAAAATCATAAAAAAGCATAAAAGCTGGATTAACTGCCTCCCGAACCCGCATATCACCAGCCGGGTTCTCATCCCCAGCTGGCAAAACTGGCAACTCTTTATTTTTGTTTAAATACCTGGTTTACAGCCAGCCAGACCAGCAAGAGCATCAAAAGGGTTTCGTTTAGGCAAAAGGAAAACAGCCTGAAAACAGTGTAAATAAAGGAAACTGCATCTCAATTTATTTTAATATAAATGGAATAAAATGGCGCTTAATGTTTTCACAGTAAATACACACAACTATTTTCTTTAGGACATTTCTATTCCTCATGGTGTTAAGAAATCCCAGGATTTCTGGACTGTGAGAAATCAATGAAAGTGTTGGAGTCCAACAGCTCCTATGATGAAATCTATACAATTACAGTAGGCACAAGAACGTGTCTATATGCACACGTCTATAGCATTACAGGGTCCTTTTCAAACAATTCTTCGAGTTTAGGGATTTGGTTTTAATTACACTGAACACAGGACAAGAAAGCTTCAGCCCAGTGCTAAACAAACATGACACAGTTGCATACTCTGTACCTGTGAGTAATTAAAACTTTTGCATATCAGGAGGCAGATGCCTGCTTTTAGAAATGTCTCCTGAGGTTGTGAGGGCTGGCGAACAGCTATTGCTCTCCTCCAGTATATGTGGGGTACTCTTGTATACAGGGGGTGCCAGTCTAAGCACCTGGCCAGCCTCAGCAGAAATGTTGGTCTCAGACTTTGTACACTGCCCTCTAAAGCAACCTCCATCATCTCCATCCAATTCCTGTTCCCCTGTAAGGGCACACAAATCTGTCTTTAAGACAATGCACTATCCTAACAACCCACTTCCTTCACAGTTGCAGCAGGGTAGGCAGCAGGACCACCAAAACTATCATAAAAGGCACATGCTCATCTACTCTGATACTTGTTACAAACCAATATGTTGTTTTCTAAAGGTATCAAACAGAAGGATCACATGGAACTCATAAACTACAGACAGAGCAGCTATACTGAGTACATACTCCAGTCAGGTGTATTTTCATGTACAGATGAAGTTTATATGCTTTCTTCCCCCAGATTAAAATGGTCAAATCATTCAAGTATACAACTTCTCTTCCTTCATCTGCCTCTTCTACCATTACACATAAGGTATGAAAATTCCAAGCCACCTCATCAAGATCTAGTGGAGATTTTAGGAGATGAGAGCTCCAGTGTGATGTGATTTCAGTGCCTGGATAACGTTCATAGTCACTCATCCCTATTTTACACCTCACATCCAGCACTGTACCAGTGACTTCCCAGTGTCAAGTAACACAGGAGGTCTGCTGAGTGATGTTCAGTTTGGATGATGCCATAGATTATGAGAAATAAAACACAAGAAGCGACCATCACTTTTATTACTTTTATTACAGAATCTTACTGTTTGTTTTAAGGTCTCTAGCTCAGTGACTGGTTCTTCCAGAGGCAGCACCAGCCTCATGCACGCTCTCATTTCTCTTCCCTCACCACAACTTCACTTATCTTGCTAAAAGTATGCAACACTACGTCAGAGAGTAGACCAGTACTAAGAAAAAGAAAAAAAGTGTTTCACCCTGGGTTATTCAACCTGAATCAAGTCTTTGGGCCTAAGTCACTAAATAATTACTTGAACAGCTGTAGTAGCACAAGTGAGAAGGCAGAAGTGGAAACCCCAGGGCAGGTGGTGTGGAACATGGAATTGCCACCGAAAGAAATGCTTGTTACACTCCACCCACAGTCCTCACCACAGCAGTTACAGAGACTCTCCCAGCTATTCCTGCACACAGACAGCTGCAGCAGCCATTCTCACTTAATGGCAAGATGAAGGGCCTGATTCTCTTCCCAACCTGTATTTCTCTAAAGCACTCTAGCAGTACGAAAGGGCTCCAAAGTGGGCAAAAACTAATTGCTGCACTGAAACCATTGCCATTTTTATGGGCATTGATGCTGCTTTAAAACTTACATCTGTAATAAGAGGACATAGCCTGGATTTATATGGATGCTTTTAAAAAGCTGCACAGGTGCTACTAAAGTTTGTGTTTCTCCAGTTTTAGATAAACATGCAGGAGGTTAAATAACATACACACTTTGTAACAACCAAGAAACATTAGTCAGGCATCTGCTTCCAGGCATATGCAGGTACTTTAGTGCTTTTATGGATCTTTTAGATGCACTGGACAATATTATAGTTTCAGCTAAGGGAAAGCTATTTATTTACCTTATAACTTCATTTGTATTGTGCACAGAAGGCAACAAAGCACAGCTCTTATGCTTGTTTTACATTAAAATCTCAACACTAGCTAAAACAGTACTTGTTTCATTAGTCAGGAGCTATATATAAGAAGTGTTACATCTCTATACACACACACACACATATATATACATTTCAAAGAAAGCTGGACAGCAGTAGTAGTCCATGCCACAGTTTCTCATGCTTCAGAACACTGCTCCCAGCTCTCTCTAAAACTTACTGGAATAGCAGGGGAAATAAATAATAAAAAAAACTGTAAAAAGTGAAAAGTAAGCATTCACCGGAGATTCTACTCTCTTGAAGGGTGTCTACACCCTTCAGAGTTGCTGGTAAGGATAAGACAGTAAAAAATGGCCAAGGATGTATGAGATAGTGCTACGTAAACAGAGCAAAGACCATCAAACCCTCTAAACAAAACTCAAAATTCTACCTTAAGTAGCTAGAGCCAAAAGTTTTCTGGCCTGCCACAACTGTTTGTAGATACATCTGCAAACTCTTATTTACAAAGGTTTGGGACAGAGACTTAGAAACCAGGCAGTTAAATGAATCAGAAAAAAGATAAGTCAACATAAACACATGCAATGCGCATGATTTTGTGGAGGGAAAAAAAAAAAAAAGGAAGGTTGGCAGCCTATATGAAACCTATGATCATCTAAAGTCAGTCTTTTTTTTTCTCCCCTTGACTTCAGTGAAACTAGGATTCTCTGATATGTCAATAATCACAAACTGAGATGAATATAGAAAAACCCTTAACTTTATTTGTACTGCATTTTCTTGAAAGAATACATCTCTGATAAGCAACTTCTGGAATATTTTTTGGTTGCACACCAAAAATTCACACAATCAAGAACTATACTTCCAACAGACCACTAAACATTAATTAGTTGCTACAACTTCTGGACTCTACAAACTGACAAATATAGCAATAGCATTGCAAATGGAAGGCTTCATATAATTTGTTGTTGATCTTCTACAAATGGGTTTCATTTTTAAAAGAACAGCTTCAAAATCTCATTTTGGTACTTTCTGCTAGATAACTAAGGCAACTTATCGGGAAAAAAATTGCATATTTACCTAGTTATGGTTACTCTTAATACATTATATATAGACTCTCTGATAGGACATTACAAACAAATAGCTTGCTCAATCAATAAATTCGACAGAACAGATGGGAAAAGATTTAAACATCTAAACAAACTGTCTGCACACCTATGTTGTGATAGAAAACTGAGAACTTGGATACACCAATGTACTGTTAATTTAAGGGGAAAAAACTGTTTTCAATTAACCTTACAGTTCAGGTGGAGTGTATGTTCCATAAGCGTTCCTGGTAACCCTTCACACATTTTTATTGCTGCAGGTGTTGGTCTGCTAACAAATATTCATCCACATATTATTCAACAAAAGTTATAAAGTGTATTTGCTAGAACTTTCTAGCAATTGCAGTAGCTACTGCAACAAAGAGAAAGTTTATGACCTAACACTAATGAACTGAGGTTATACACTTTTTTTTTTTTTTAATAGAAACAGATGTTTATCCTAAATGTATTAAAATTCTCCCTAGAAAAGGGTATGTTTGCCGAACATTATACAAATTTAGTTACTGTCACTGCATCTTCTTATGAACAGGGAAAGCATTGCTTAAATGGATACTTATTGCTTGTGTTACAGAGCTGAAAAGACAAATTGTCGAGGTTATAGATATCCTTGGAAATGGATATCTGAGAATTGAATAAAGGAAAAAAGTTTTCCAATACTGCTGTAAGTTTTGCAGATCATTTTTTTCTATTCTTTATCTGGCTTGCACTTCTGTTTTACTCCTGGTCATTATACAGACAATCTCCCTAATACATTCTTGTTCTACAGATTTCCTACATCCTACCTAGCCTCTCCTAGTGTAACCTTAAAATAAATAGCAAACTAAATTTTTTCATTCACAGGCACATGCTGGGCTGTGTCAGAAATTTTATGTCTTGGTATAAATATATACCAAGCAATTAAGCAATGCCTCCTAGAGCTAAAAGCATGCAATACTAATAGTGTTCAACATTCTAGAAGGGACTGAACCTGCAACAGAATTTAAATAGAGTTAAAAAAAAAAAAAAAAAAAAAAAAAAAAAGGAATTAAGCTATTGCACATCAAAAAAAGTATTCTAACAAAGAACTGTTAAGACACCAGTTTAAACCCAGCAATCAAAAATAATATATCAAAACACACTAAAAAGACCCCCCCCAGAATTCAATATATACATGTATTCAATACATACAACCAAACTAAACCAAACCAAAGCAACCAACCAACCAAAAACCAGAGATAGTAAAATAACTGTTTAGTCTGGAGAAAAGGAGCCTATGGGGAAACTTCATTGCTCTCTACAACTGCCTTTCCAGCAGCTACTTTTGCTACCTGAGGTTGCAGAAAGGAGGGTGGTGGTGTCTTTTTTCAGGTGACAACTGATAGGACACAAGGAAATGGTCTCAAGTTGCTTCAGGGGAGGTTTAGGTTGGAGATTAGGAAAAATTTCTTCAGGGAGACAGTGGTCAGGCATCGGAACAGGCTGCCCAAGAAAGCCGTGGAGTCCCCATCCCTGGAGGTATTCAGGAGATGTGTGGAGGTGGCACTAAGGTACGTGTTTTGGTGATGGGACTCAGTAGGTCAGGCTCATAGTTGGACTCAATCATCATAAAGGTCTTTCCCACCCTAGACGATTCTCTGTTCATATGATTCTGTGGCAGTTCTCTCTCATGACTCTGCTAGATTGGTTCCATTCTATGAAAAACTGCAGACCTGTTAATATCTCTATTAAATGTCACTGTACTGGCAGCAGAGTCCATAACATGCATAAGATGCAACACATGTAAGAAATAACAAATAATAATAATATTGTGATAAATCTTTCTGGTTGTTTGTCATTCTTGCTGGAATAATTTTGAATTTTTACCCATGTTAAACAGAATTTATTCAGCTTTTGTTTTTTTTCATTGCTCACAAATTTTTGCTGAGATTGGAATAATGTGTGCATTGATTAAATGATAATTAATGAAAAAAGCTTCAAGTATATTATTGAGACAGTCTGTATAAGAATTGTCATACTTGTATTACACAAAAACGTGTTTTTCGTAAGAAAATCGCACTGTGCTTTTAAGTCCTGGTTTGAATACAACAGTTTATTTGTAGGCAACATGGAGCTAATCTGTTTTCTAGTCTTTTGTTTGTTTTATTATTTTTGCTTATTTGTTACATCATTCCCCTTGAGAGGTCTGATATTGCTTGTGGACAATTAGTTTTTGTGTCTGGTGAGATTAACTAGATTGCATGAAAATTCAAAATCATGTTACGTCATTGGTTATCCAGTTTCAGGTGAAAGTCTAACTCCTGTACCAATTTATCTCTTGTTGCAGCAGCTCATTCTATGTGTAACAGAGCAATGCTTTCATATACTCATCTTTTGATCTTGATGCTGGTGATTACAAATAAATAAATATTCTGCTCTGGATACCGTGTCTTGTCCATATTCCATCATGTTCACCTCGGGGCCCTGCTGGCAATGCCAAGCTGACAAAAATGCTCAAATTCAAGTTCCTAGCATTTCTGATGACTTAAGCATGTAAGAAGAGACAATGCGGTACACTAAAATATACTATGTGATAACAAAACAGAAAAAAGGCCACATTTGAGATTTTCATGAGGTACTAGCATTTCAAGTTAAAACAACTTTTTGTATTTCCATTTCATTTCAACATAAAAATCAATTTGGTATTTGGAATTCCAGCGTAAGGAGAAAATTCCGCATTGTAAAATCCCCATAAATCAGAAGGGAAACTATTTTCAGGCATTCGTGCTCTTTCTCCTCCCACCCCCGACTGGTCTTCACCCAGAAGTGAAATGTAGCCAAATATAAAACAGACAGCTGTTCAAGAGCACACGCCAACACTAAACCACATTTCCACAGGTAAAATAAATTCTATTGTTTCTCTACTAAGAATCAGATTATATATGGTAAACAGAGAGTAAATAAACTTGAACTATCCTTTTGAAGCCAAAAGTAAATTAGTGAACCAGAATATAACGTAACTCAAGTGTTTTGGTACTGAAGAAATTAAACATACTTTCAGGAAAACGAGTACCACTTTTTAGAATTAGAGGGGGGTTGGTTTTAAGCAAAAGGTAATGACCAAAAGCAAAATGTTCTCTGTCACTACGAAGCAGTAATGCCTCATGCTATAGGTTAAGTATGACTTGATTATCAAAATAAAAAAAATAATGATGGCATCAGCGTCGATAGAAGACTTAGCAAGTATTTATCAGATTAACAGATCAAATACTTTTTAATTTATGGAGAAAAATACATTTCATCCACTGAAATTTTTTTAAAGGTATCTTTTTTAAATTTATTTACATAACAGATATTTATGTTAAAACTCCATTAAACTAATGCAAGGGAATAAGCAAATGTTAAACCCTCATGCTAATGGTAGGTCTACTGGATGTAGCAATCCACAGACAAAACAGCAATATTATTTTCGTTGATTATATCTTCTCTTCTTTCTCAGCCTTATATTTGCCTATATGACAAATATGTAATACTGCCTGTTACAGATTAGCTCTAGTTATACAGCTGTCCCCAGGAAAAGTATGACATGCCTATATACAAGCAACACTACAAATAGGTGACATCAAAGTACAACTCTTCTGACAGCACTCTTTGAGCATGGAAAACAATTGATTCGAATGCATCATTTTCAAAGGAAGAAAAAAACACAACTTCCACCTTTTCAAGTCTCTGGCTGATAAAAATTAATATTCTGTCCTCAGACAAAACACCACCATATGACATATTTTCCTAAATATACATTGAACACTTGTAGGTTCCATTTCTTTCTATCAGTAAAGTTTGAGGGTGTTGTGGGCTTGCTGGTTGATTTTCTCTTTTTTTTTCCCTCTTTTTTTTTTTTTCTTTTTGGTGGTTGGGGGGGAGAATGGAAGGGGGGCACTCAATTTTGTTCATTCTAACTTGGCGATCAAAGAATTTTTATTTTTACACTATTACAGAAGTGCATTTTTCTAGGTTTCCAAAACCACCTTATTCAACCTTCCCCATCTGTCACCATCTGCTTCTTTTTAGCATGTACTTTTTGTGTGATCACATAAGCATGTGAAAAATAACTAACATTCAGATGATTGTCTGCTGGTACATTTGAGGACTGGGCATAATAAAAGTGAACTGCCAAAACGTACTTAACACTTCTAATTTTGTTGGGTCTTGCATGTAAGCTACATTTGATTTTCAAACTGTTTTACAGTTGGAAAGTTGATCAGGTACTCTAACTCAACAGTAAAACTGAGACTACATAATTAGCTCAGCACTAAAAAGATTATATTCAAAGACAGGAACAAAACCCAGAAATACATCCACACGAGTTCACACATCCATCTCGACTGAGTCTGTCTGCACAATGTTGCCTGAGGCATCGGATAAGATGCTACAAGAAGCTTACTTCCGGACAGTCGCAACCTGTCTTCTTTCTAAGCTGCCAGGGGACAAGGAATAAAGGACTCCCATAATTACAAGAGTGTATGAAATCTCATGGAAACACTGGAGGAGCAAAGAAGCTAAGACAAGAGTAGGAATGCACAGAAATGGAATGCATTCTTAACAACACAGCAGGCACTGCTTCTAGGTGCAAAGTAATTGGAAATTGCCATCAAAGCACAAAATGCCCTTCTTAATCAAATTTTACTAGAAAAAGAGAAAAAAAAAAAGTATAAAGCTAAAGAAACATATTTATCTCCTACCTTCCAAAAAAAAGGAAAGAGAACTTCACTTTAAGAAAATTGTATGTATGAAATTCTTTCCAGCCTGCTAGAGCACCACTACAGGCTTCAGGTTTCAGCATAACCACTATGCACAATATTACAAATATATTAGTACTGATACAGACAATTTGGTGGACTGTCTCCTTATCCTTTCCTGAAAAAAGAATTGAGTGAAGAAAATAAAAAGAATCTCACTAGCAACTGAAACTATCCCCTCCCCCAGATAAACCCCCAAAGCCACCAACAAGTAGGCTTTATTAATGCTCACCAGAGGTAACTCAACATGAGTGAGAACTCGCTCTCTACAGCATGATGGAAGATGGAGCACAAAATAGTCTCTTTTCCATTGTTTCTCCTAACAGCACTGTTCCAGCTCTTGAAATTCACACTGTTCTTAAAGCCTTGTGAATGCAGGTGCCATCTAGCAACATCTTAACAGATGCCATACCTTAACTTATGCCATTTTCCACAAATTCCTTTTTTCCCTTTTTACCTTTATTATCCACGGGTTCTAGAGATGGAAAATAATGGCACATACCTATTATTTATATAAAGTTGCAGAGAATTTTAAAAAACACATTACGTAAATGCCTCCATTATCTTTAAACTCAAATGAAATTTAAAGGAAAAAGAGATAAAAAGGCAAGTGCTTAAG
This sequence comes from Aythya ferina, assembly GCF_964211825.1. Lineage (NCBI taxonomy): Eukaryota > Metazoa > Chordata > Aves > Anseriformes > Anatidae > Aythya > Aythya ferina. The sequence continues at coordinate 28,563,063 of NC_140298.1, forward strand.
CCATGGCAAAAATCATCTTGTTCTTCAGTTCCTCTATGTTCCTGGACAAACAGCTCCCCAGCTAGCTCCTTTCCATTTTAATTTGCTCATCAATTTCTACTGCCTTTCCTGTCTCTCTGCAAAACATTCTATTAATTTCTGTTAAAATTAACAAAGTAATATAATTGCTTTTAGTTTAGCTCAAGCTTTCCTTCTTGCCCACAACCATGTTTTCCTCCGTAAGAAAAACCTTCTCATCTCCAAGCTTTGTTTGCTGGCCAAGCAACCTACCAGTGAGATCATTAGATTCCTTTCCTGAATCTCCCTTCTCTCCTGTTAACCTTCCTCATTATTCTCTTCTTTAGTTTACTGAAATTCACCTCTCCCCCCATTTAAAAAGTAAAAAGAAAACTTAAAAAAAAAAAAAAAGGTTTTGGCTATATTAGTCATGCAACTTAATTTTCTCTGTTGTGTAACATGCCCATCTCTTTACATTCTCACCCTAACCTAACCCTCTCAATTGGTACCAGAGTACCCAGCCCTTTCTGTTGTCCATGATGTTGGTACCTTCATCAAATTCTGTGCAAACAAGCACCCTCATGCTTTTCTCCACACCCGAAGGAGCTCTTCAGTAATATTCACATCACTACTTTTATCTGAGTTAAAATCCATCTTTAACACACGGTTTTGCAGAAGCTTAAAACACCAATTTTCATGCTAGACTGTTTCACTGCATTCTAGGGGTTCCCTCTCTGCCTACATCCGTTAATTTCAGCTTGCATCAGACAAGCTATGTGCTAGATCATCTTATTCTCAGTACAAAAATTTACCAGACTGCCTTTGGTAAGTAGCCTGATCCAATATAAGCAAGTGCTAAAAGAATGAAATAAATGTATAGCTGCAGCGGTGACAAAATGCTTTTTCTGCCTCTGTCACCATATAATCTGCATGCACCACAACATTCCGTAAAAATTCAACTGCAATTACCGTAAAACATGGTAAAAGTTTTTTCTTGCTATGACAAAATCTGCAAGACAAATTACTCTGATTCAGATTGTGCCTGCAACACAGGGCACCATGCTTCCCATTGCTTAAACTCAGCCACTGACCTTCAATGGCCAAGTTCTACATTCTGGTTCACTCACACAACAAAGCCATATCCTTCCAAAAAGTAAAAGCTGTAAATAAGAAATTAAGTGAAATGTGAGGAAAGACAGTGGTTGCTTCTTGATGGAAGAGTTTTACCTTTCATTTTTATGAGGTAACATTCAGGGAAATAACTGATTACATATGAGCTTTCTTACTCCTTTTCCTAATAGAAATATGATTTAAAAAAAAAAAAAGAAAGAAAAAGAAAAATAAAGAAGCCAAACAAGTTTCAGGTAACGTATCTTAACATGTCTTTCATCTCATACATATTCATAATGTAACCATCCAATGGTTTTATTATAAAGCAAGTTATAAAGCATACAGACCTTTTTATGCCTATGGACAAAAGTATGAATCTACTCTTGTCTTATTTATTGTTGTATAGCTTTAAGTGATCATAAACTGCATAAACTATATTAAAGTGGTCTTGCTGTTTTGTTTGTTTGATTGATTGATTGTTTTTTAAATAAAAACTACTGTTCTTGCAGGAATGTATTCATCTATCTACTCTGTGCTTCTACACGGATTAAACTTAACGAGGTTCTACCATTTTCCTGTTATGGAGAAACACACCAATATCATTAAGCATCAATATCTACGATGAGTCATTTGAATAAGCATGGAAGTCTTTTACAGTCTTGTTCATAGCCAAAACATCCCATTTCTTGTTAGTGAAAAGATACAAAATTAATTTCTGATATTTCATCTCACATCTCCCATGACACCAAAAATTAGTACCACAGTGACTGCCCTACTCTTGCTAAGGGTTTGCTGTTATACTTGCTGTTAAGGGCTTGAGCTGAAACTCAGAAAGTATAATCTCATATAAGAAATTACCTTTATACATGATTGGAGCTACAAGAACGTTTATTTCTCTGCCCAAGTAGCTTAATTTCATGAATATTCTGTTAAAGAAAGTAGACTCTAGAGGTCTGTATCTTTATTAACAAGTCTTTGATCCTTGATGATCAACTGTAAACCATCAAAATCCGAACTGCTTTTAAATGTCTCAAAGGTATGTTTACAAGTACAAGTACTTTCTCAGTTTTACTCTTTCTTTATTAAGCAAATGATACTGTTTGGAAAACACAGACGGTCCTGTCCTGCCTTTGCCACTGCAAAACTGCAAAAGATTTTCAACTGATAATGAAATTTAATTGTAATGAAGAATTTCATTATTAATCAGATAACCAAATTGTTCTCAAAAGCCTATACCATTTCACAAATAAAAAGTTACTCGTTCTTCAGTAACTGTGACCAAAACATACATCTGTACTGTAAATATATTAAGCCCTGCTATTTGACAGTAGTAACCATTTTCTGCCTAGAGGATGCATTCATAACCTACCCCTTTTTATTCTTGGTACATGATTATCTAAGACAAAGCACAGTCAATGTTATTTTAGTTTTCTTTGAACTGTAGAATACCAGGGTTGAGTAACAGCAAAGGACAAAGAGAGGAGAGTGGGAAGGGAATGTACACATAGGCCACCTAGCTTGAAGCCCTGCACACCCCTGTAACAGCACAGTGCTTGGTGAAGGTATGCATACACTTCTAGGTGGTTGTCATGAACAATAAATCATTGACTGTCCAGAAAAGTAATTCTAGCTCCAGTGATGCAAAACTGGTTCCAGCCTGGCAATCTCATTACAAGTTTTTTTCCCGTGACCCACTATCCATTTATCCTCGCATGGACATTCTTCTGGCTCTGCCAGACATCAGTAGTCAGTCTTGGGGTCCTGTATAAAAGGTCTTATCAATGTAAAATGAAAGAGTATATTCCTCACTGGATGGGACAGTCCCAGAGGCATAAGGTTTCCAAGCAAAATACAGCAACAGGTACACTTACTTTCTGATTAAGAGCAATTCTGAAATCACCAAGGAAAATAATTCTGTATGGATCCACTGGGACACGTGCACTTGCAAGAAGGTCATGTAAGAACAAAGCCCCCTTACACAGGATTTGCTACTTCATTTTTTCCCATTGAAGTGACTGCAGTCTGTCTTTCACAAAAAGACAGCAAGCAGGACTCTGCCTCAAACAATGGTCCACAAAGCATTCAGAAAACCAAGTGAATCCATAACACTGAGTGCATATAAACAAAAATATTAAATCAGTTCTCAGACTAGATGTAGTTTCTTGACAGTGCAACAGTTTCTGGGTCAATCAACTGCTTCCTGGCTGATACACGGGAACCTTGGGCTATCTCTGAATGTTATAGAGGATGAAAAGGTATTATTAAAAGTACAGATGCTGAATGTAAGTCTCTACATAACTGGAGAATACCTTGCTAGTGAAGAAAGGGTACTGCCTTTACACACACCATGACCAGTAAGATATAAGTATATGCTGCCATTTGTCTTGGGATAAACAAGCAGGAATTCACCATAGTAAAAGGATTAAAGTCCAGCTGTAACATTAAGTTCGTATGAACTGCAATTTGTCAAAAACAAACAAACAAACAAACAAACAAACAAACAAAAAACAGTGTTTGTCATCTGGTAATGATTTCTGTAGCCTGACCTACAAGAAGTGATTTTTGCGTGTTCTTTCCCTGACACATGCCCATGAAAAGATGGAGCACCCCGTCTCATCACGGTCCAGTTATCAGTCAGATCTCCCAGGTATGAAAATAGACACAATTGTCTCACATGAGCAACTGGTAAATGCTATTGCAGCAGCAGAGAGTTCAAAGGGAAAGGTTTATTTTTTCTAATGGTGTTCCTCTACTGCTAACTTCACCCTTTCAAATAAGAATGTGCTGATAAAGGTGTTGAATCTTCTCATGCTACATCAATAACTGAAATCTTGTCTAGTCTGATAGAAGAGAGCTAACGTTTCCAAAAGTGAGAGATGGAAAAGTAGATGGAAGCAACTGAACAGGATATTTGCATCTTTGAGAAAGTTTTCAGGACTGCTGACAAGAAGACAATGAGGGGATAAGAGCTGGCAATGACAACTGTGGTCTGTGCCAGAGATGATAGTATCATCCCTTGTGCTCTTCTAGGACAGATTCTGGGTATGGAACACAAGAAGAGTGGCCACTGTACCATGCCAAACAAGTGGAAGTGAAACTTCTTTTAAGCAGCCAGGATTCAAAGCAGGACACGAATAGCTCTGGAATCTACAAATTCAGATAAATTCCAAGTGCCCCTGCACTAAACGCAAAGGTGCTGTCAGACATCATCAAAGAGAACAACAATCCGCATCCAAGTCTTCCTTGGAATCTGTGAGATGGAGTTCTGCAAAAGAGACCAACATGGGTGAGTTTGCCTTCACAACTAGAGCAGGCGATGACTCACTAGACAGCTGAAATGAACAAACACACTTAACCAAAATTATTTAAGTTCTTCAAACTTGTAGTGTGAGAGTATGACTACTCATATTTCTCTTCACTGCTGAAACAGTTAAGGAAGATGGAGACAGAAAGCTAGGGGCTCCTAAGAATGCCAATACTTACTTTATAGTTAGAGAAAAAGAATGTATCAAAAGATCTTGCTATGATGCAAGGTGGTTTCATTAATTCTACATACCATGTTAAACTCATAACCAACTATTAGCAGTTTCAGTTTCTTCCCTGAGCAAAAACTGAAGGAGACTTTAAACTTGCTTTAAGACATTTCAGAACACTCTCAGACCCTCAAACCTGTCCATTCTTAGATCTTCGTATCCAGCCAATGGTATCCTGAAGGTGATGTTTACCTGTTTCCTACACATCCCTTAATTGTAAGGTTCAGAATGAGAATTCAAAGGCAATCTAAACCAGCTTGCTCAAATAGGCTCCAAGGTTTCTTACTGCTGCTCAGGATTCAATATTCCCAAAAGCAGGAGCGTGAAGAGCCATGCTGAATCAGTGACACTTAATTCCCTCTCTTTAAACTAAGGCATATTCTTCTTCAAAGAAGATTTTGGATAGAAACTTTGGTAGCACTGTGTTGCTGCAAGAGGTGGGGAATCCCTTGATGAATGCTTCTTAAAAAGAACTTACAGGCTGAAGAACTCTGTAAAGTCCTTTAAGTTACATAGAAAGTTGTGTATCAGGTATGTACTGTGTCCATTCCTGATCCTTCAATACAGATGAGAATGGAACTAATGGCTTATTCAGGATCCACAGAATCCTTGGCATTAAGAAACAATGCTGCCTCTCATGTTAATACCATGCTGCAATTTCACAGCCTCAGGGGAGAGGCAGAATGACCTCTCCTAGCACCACAGTCAGTACATGTTAACTGAAAGCAGAGAGGACAAAAACCCAATGCTCAGTGTGCTTCCCTGGCTTTTTTTTTCAATAGGCATCATCAGTAGCAGAGCTGTCAGCACTAATATTGGAGCATATTACTTGACTGACAAGCTTTCACAGCAGATTCTGGAGTGGCCAAACCAGAGTTATGAAGGGAACCAAAACAACATCCTTGTGTCTATCTTTTTGGCAATCCTGAAGAAGTGTGATGTTTTGCACTCCAAGCACTAGCTAATAGTAAAGACGGAGCTGTACTATCTGGGATGGCACTTCAGCATACATACTAGGAGATCGCTGGTTCTTGGTGCCTACCTCAACCAGTTCAGGGATTGATACACTCAACTTTTTAGCAGAAATATCTCAAATGTCAACACTCTCTCCCTGAGTCAGGGGAGTTCAGATAAAACCCAGCAAACTCAACACTTTCCTCTTCCCCCCCTCTGGTCCACTAGGACTATATAAACTCTAGTTATACAGCTCAGTCAAGTAAAATCATATGTTCCAAGTGACAGACAGATGGAAGATTATTTTTGAAGAAATCATCAGAAGATAAAAATTTTAACAGAGAAAGGCAAACATGAGAAGGAAAATGCGTGTTAAAGGCATTTTTAAACACTAAGGAGCACAGCATCAGTATACATACAATCACTAAAATCACTAAAAGCAAGCATATAAAATTCTGAATAACAACTGTATAGTATTATTCAGGCAGACAGTCAGCTCTTCACTACAATGAACAGTTTTCATCATACAAACACTGCAGTCTAAAATTAAATGAAAAATAAACATTGCATAGTACATTATAAGAGTATATTCTAAATCATACCTCAGGTGCCAGGTATTCTGGAGTACCACAGAATGTTTTCATAGTTGCTGCGTCTGTGATTCCTTCTTTGCAAAGTCCAAAATCTGTAATCTTTATATGTCCATCTTTATCCAACATTAGATTTTCTAACTGTGTGTTGGGGAAAAAAAGTTCCCTTAGTATTTCTTAAGAGGACAGGCTGATGCATTACATCATTTTTTTTATTTTTTTTTAAAAGCTACGAACTTACGGTTCAATTTGTCTATAATTTACCAAAAAAAAAAAAATCAACATCTATTACATACTAGCATTTAATAGTGTTTACTCTTATACAATTTAAATAACTATTTAATGCTACTTAATACAGTTTAGAATAGTAAATCACTTGTAATTCAAAGCATGGCCTTTCATTCTAAAGTTATATTCATTCACAAGTTTGGCACATCTTCCATAAAAAGTAAGAAAAATAATTTTCTAAATATTCTCAAGATAAAATCAAGGAATTCAAGGTCACAAACATGACTACCAATTGGTAAGACTTCATAGGTTTCCTTTGCTGATACATGATCTTCATTTATCATAATGTATTTTACTTACTGTGTTGTCATCAAACACTTACTATATATCCATGTCCCATTCTTTGAAAATAAATTCTTAAAATATCTTTATTTTCCAGTCTTTTTAATAACAGACAAAACTGGGGGTAGAGAGGCTATTGTAAAAATAAAATCTTGAGGCAAATTAATTCTTGTATACTTGCAAAGAATTTTTTCAAATTACTCTTTCCTTATTTGGAATTTAAACAAAAAATCATGACATATCATATCATTCCTTGGCCAGATAACTGCATATTTTTCCAAGATATCACAGCACTCCATGTTATTCCGACAGATTCTGCTACCAACGTGCAATCCGGTATCTTGTTTTCTGTCTACTGCCCTGAGCAAAACTTGCCTACCACAGCCTCATTGTTTTCAGTTCCTGTACAAGGGAGTTCATGAATGAACTCCACTGGTGCACACGTAAAATGTGACAATGTATAATGGCACAATCTCCCACAGAAAAAAAAAATATATATATTAGGCTTTTCACAAAAATAAAATGGTCTCATCATGGAAATTAGAGGTTCCTCCCATGTAAGTTAGAAAATGTTTCTATTGAAAGTGGGGTTGTTTTTCATAAAACATGCCCATAGTGTGTCTGCAGCACCATATAAAAGGCACTTCAGGCAAGAGAGCAAGTAAGATAACTGCATACACAAACAAATCTAAGACAAACTACATTCCACTATTATCTTTTCCAATATACAAAAGACATTAATTTTAAAATTAATGCTGAAATTCTTCTCCTATTGAACTATTCTGGGAATGTTCTCAAAACATAGTTCTTTGATGAGATAAACAGAATGTAGTCACATTTTCCCAATTCCCCATTTCCCTCATTTGGAGACACTGGGAAACATATTTGAGGTTTGTGTTGAAACCTGAATAAAGTTGTAATTAACAGGAAAAAAAAAAAAAAGTTTGGAAGTTTAAATCTCCTTCAACTGGTATCATTAAGGAATGCTGTTTTTGTTGGTTTGTTTGTGTTCAGGAAAAACTCAAGCAATATATCCATCTATAGACTACTGTATCTACCAAACTGATTCCTTCAGTATAAAGGTACTTAGAACTTTAAACTGAACACAGATTTTTTTTCCCCATTAACTCTGAATAGTGCAACTTTATAATTACTTTGTGTTTGTCCCAATAGTCTCTGCAGAAACAAAATTTTGATTACTTTTTTTTTCTTTTTTTTTCTTTTTTTTTTTTTCTTTTTTACCTTGAGATCACGGTACACAATCTTCCCAGAATGCAGATAGTCCAAAGCAGAGACAATTTCTGCACCATAGAAGCGTGTGCGGTCCTCTGAGAACACCCGCTCTCTCGACAAATGGAAAAACAGCTGCAGGGTAAACAGCAGGGACAGGATTGTAATAATTACTGATTTAGTGGGGGAAATTAACACAAACATAAAACACCTCTCATCACCATATTGTGATGATAGATAGTATACTCTCAGTGGACACTCAGCACTCTTAGACAGCAGCTGGCTTATCTTTTCCAGGTTTCCAAAGGGAGAAAGCGAGCTGTTAAATCAGCGTTTTAATCAATATACCAATCTTGTTTAAGGCATTCTGTTTGCTACTCATTTAACCTTCAGTTACCGGAGGAAAAAAAAGTATGCAGCAGCAGCATTGTGTGCTTCTCCCTCCACCACTTCCTCAAAATTTTATTTTAAGCCATTGAGAAATATCATTAAAATACCTATATGATGGTTCCACCTTAAGTTTTTCAGTAATTTAGTAACTTTTCTTTGCACTGTAAGGATGTCTAGTTCTTCAGCAGACTTTGACTGAACAGGTGAACTGGTATTTTACAAAAACAGCAAATTCATAATGCTAATGATATTACAGTCATTAGAAAAAGCAAACAGACATCTGCTTAGGGCTTATAAGAAGGAACCTATGCATTTATTGTATTTCTTTACTACAGCGTAGACATTTCCTTGTTTTTTGGTTTTTCTTTTTTCTCTCTTTTTCAATACGTCATAATTAACAATACTTCACAAACAATTCTTTAACATAAGTCTTTCAGTGAAAATTATTAGTCATTATGTATTCTCAATAACATCATCTGCAATGGAAAAGCCTAAGATGATGCTAAAGTTCTGTGGGGTTATCATTGTCTTCTCAGATAAAACATCACTCTCTAAACATGAAACACACACGCACGTGCAAGAAAGCAGGATTTGTCCATTTAATTTAAAGTCACTCTAAAGTTGATAGTTGCATTTACTGTGTTAAGAATGCTTAGGAAAGTCTTTAAACAGATTAGTAAGTATATTTCCATAATCTACTTAAGACCAAGCAGGCCTTCCTTACTCCATGTCAGGATGGTTTTGATTTTACCACAAAAACTAATGAGCAACAAAAGAGAAATACAGGAAACATGATTTTGTACATTATAGACAAGGGTGTCCATAACTGTGTATTTTTAAATTTCTCTGCTAAAAAAAAAAAAAAAAAGTCAGTCCTACAAACTTGTAAAAGTCACCTTTCCTGACAGCAGTACTTCAAAAAACGTATATTGTTTCTGAAGCTAAACAAACTTACCACTAAATTGAGCCTTTTGGCAGTATATCCTTCTATAACCTAAGACTTCACAGAAGCACACAGAAACTATAATTTAATATACTTTTGATTTAAAGAGAGTATTTAATTTTTGTTCATTGTATCTGCATTACCCTTTCAATCTCTTGTTGAATTCTCAAAATACCCTGTACAAAAATGGAATACCTGCATGACAAGGGGGATCATTATTTTGTGTGCATTTCAATTGTTTCTAGTACTCATACCCTCTTTAAATACCAACCCCTGATGCTGATATCAGACAAGCCTATCGTACCCTGATTTCTGTACTATCCCACAGCTTATTTGCCAGCATAAACAGAAGATACACAGAGCCTAAGCAAGCAACTCTGTTTTCATTAAGTGCTTCAGATATTAGAAAATTGAGTAAAGAATAAATATATTTTTTTTCCATGCATTTTTGCAGGATATTTATTTACATAGGAAATAAACACCATTAAATAACTAGATCTTCATCCCAAAAAGGCAAAATACAACATTTATAAAGTGTCCCAGTATGAATCTATGAGTAGATAAACTGTGTAGACAAAATTTTTCTTTAGTGTTTCTTTTTTTTTTTCCAACAAAATGCTATCAATATTCATTCAAAGTAAAATGACCAGTTAGAAACAACTAGCAATTGTTCTGTATTTGCAAAGGAGATTGTGAGTTCCCAAGTCAGTTTATGTTAATGTTACATACAACCAGAATTTATTAGCTCATACTAATGCACATTAGTATGTCCAGTCTGTAACAAATGCTCCAATTTTCCTTCCACCAGTAACTCACAAAGTGGACACATGCAAGTTATAAAGTTAAGCACTTCCCTTACGTATGACTAGGTAAAAACAAAAACAAACAAACAAAAAAAGGCAACCAAAACCACTTTCTTTTCATCATTGTCTTGGCTGAGAAAGAACCAATTTTTGAACACGAGGCGGCTTAAGGAGAAGTAAGTTAATATGGTTCTCCAACTGGGTGAAGAGCCAAATTATTCTCCCTGAGCTGTTTAGCCACTGGAATTGCTCAGTTGTTCCCACTGCAGCCAGCATACCCCCCGACTGCAGCCCAGTACAGTATACAAAACCAAAGCCAAAACTCAGCTACAGATTGTGGTGGACCAGCCTCTGCTTTCCATGCATCTGAACTGTTAGCATAAGCACAACTATGGACCACTAAAACCATCCAATGCAGAATCCTCTGTTTGTGAATCAGAGCCCCTGAAAATGTTTTAAGACATGCACATGTATTCTGACATCTCCATCCACAAGCAACAGTGGTGACTAACCATGTGTGAAACAGCAGGAATCTGGGGCCTTACTTACCTAGCAGGTAGAGTGGGCAGTGTGTCTGATGGGAAATATGAACTATCTTGTAAGTAAAACATTACCATTTTAATACAGTCAGTTGTCATAAGCATTCTTCGTATTACTATAGCACCTAGCATAGTTGTTATCAAACCATATGTAGTAGTTTTCAATGAAGAATGATTATTTAGGTATAATAATGCATGCTAGAAGTGAATTCATATACACTCACACATATGCTAAAGATCCTAAAGCAACCTTAAGAATTATAATAGAAAAATCTAATTCCATGAAATTACACCAGCATTTTCAGCTAATTGTATAGTTTACTGTTTTGGAATGATTAGGCCACCAGGCTCCATTTACAATTGTCAGAACATGAAGACAGGATTTATTATGTCTGGGAAGGAAAATAAGATATCTGATGGCAGGTTATGAAAAGAGCTTCCAACATTTGCACTATTTATTGATTTACAGTTATTAAATATGTGAGCTAAAGTCAGTAGAATTGCTGTAGAAATAGCTTTGGCACAAAGAAAGCCATTTTGTGCATAATTTTTGATGGCATACATGAGGGTGCTATAGTTACAGTGAAGATTGTAGCTATAAATTTCCTAGTATGTCTGTATTTAAAAACTGAATAACAATGTTGCCATGGTGTTTTTTCTAATAAAAAAATAATGGAAAAATCTCTACAAATAAAAATAAAAAGTCAAATATAAAAGCATATTCAACTGCAGAGCCTAGCACGCCAAATATGTAAAAGACCCAACCTTTACGAATCAATGTGTTAAACTTCTACAAATGTTAGTGCCTTAGTTAGTATGTTGAATGTTGCATGACTGGCTCTTGCTACTGTGTATTAGGCTTGCTCAGCTCTGTAATAAAGCTTACTCGTATGCTTACAGTTTTGATTGTTTTGCAAACTAACATCCTTGAAACTTTGAATTATTTTTTTTTTATCGTTTCAGACTTCATAGAACTTCTAGGCAAATTTCATACCCAGAGAAATACAGGGACCTGTATTTTGGACTGTAAGAATTTAAAATTTAAGGCCAAGGAATACTCTCTCTTAGGCAGAGTTCAGGAAAAGAAAACAGGACTCAATCCACATAAAAATAACAAATTTTACAATGATATTCAGTTATTTTTCATCAGGTAGCTTGTGAATCATCTCTGTTTTTTTCTAGACAGTAATAACACTTTTTCAATTACAACAAAACATTTGGTTCTGTCTCACTAATGAATTGAAGTAAGAACCGCAGAAGAAATATGCAAGCAGAACAATGATTCGGAATCCTGGTGTGGAGCAACCATCTGAACAAATTTTAGAGTCTAATTTTATTATACAGATAATTACCAATTAAGTTAGTTAAAGAGTATAGAATGTGGAATTATCCTGAAAGTCCAAAGCACGGAAGTTAATCAACTTATTAATCAACTGAATCAGTGTATCCTGTAGAGTAATGTATGTGATAGATTTCACTCCTAAAGCATTTAAGCCTTTACAGCAAAATACCAGAAATCAAAAATGGGAAATATACACCCTGAAAGCATTCCCCAAGAACAGAGCCATTGTTAGTAAATTAATTCATATGCCACATTTTTTACCCATTTTGTGCATCCAAAAGGTTGTGGGAACATTGTAATATACTACTAACTTAAACCTTAAACTGTAATCACATGGTACTTTAATGTAATTCCTTCAAGATAACAATGGTATTCAGAAGTAAACATAATGCCAGAAGTATCATCCTAGTTTTATACTGTAACATAGTTTATGATCAATAGACATTGCTAAACATTTCAACCACAGTGTCTAACAGTAACACTAAAAAACACTTATTTCAAGATTGGGTCCTTAAGCAGCAGAAAATAAACTATAAAAGTTGCCAGGATAAGAAAAATTTCAGTCAATATTTCTGTCTGAATAATTTGCTTCAAAAAATCCCCGAACATTTTGCTTCTATATATTTAGCTAAAGAAAATAATTTTTTTCAAGTTGAAAGAAAATTAGTAAGTTTACGTTTTGTATGCAGTAACACACTTTAACACAACTTATTTTCCTCCAGAATGAAAATCAAGGACCCCTCATTTTACTGTCTTTTTCCTAATCATAGGAAGAGAAACTGAAGGTTCCTAGTACTGAATAGACTTTTTATTACTGTAGTAAGGCAGAAGCCTGAATTTCTCTTGCTTTCACCTGGGTCAGAGTCAAGGATACTGACATAAATTTCTGACAGAAATTCTAAGGTTGTTGTTTAAAACATACTTTCAAAGTACATCTCCTGAGATTACAGAAATGACTATGAAGAATTAGCTAGTTTACAAGGAGTCCTTTTAAAAACTCCCTGTAAGTAGCACTGATTTAGTATTAGTGATACAAGATTAACGCCAAATAAGCCAACTGAGTGTTCAATAGAAGGTTATTATCCCATAACCATTGAGGGAAATTCTGTATCTACTGTCACTAGCCACAATGGTTCAATGCCTGTGATGCTGGGTTCATGCATACTGAGTTGAACAATACATCCTCCTATATGAGAACCCACACCAACATGTTTGGCCACCAATGGTATAGGGTAGCCACAGATGAGTGTAAATGTACATGGATGTAAATGTAAATGTAAATGGACACTGGACCCAGAAATTGCAAGAGCAAGGAACATGAGACAAGTAAGGAACACAAGACCCTGCGGGTGCTTAGGCATTAGAATTGCAGTTGAAGACAGTTTTATTGAAGGAGAATGCAGCAAAATTATAATGTAAAACATAGCATCATGTTGCAACAATTCCTGAATTAACACTTTTTTTTTTTCATAAAAAAAGATAAAGGAAATGCTTAGTCCTTTAACATTATCATGCAGCATGCAGTATACAAAATAACAAATTCCCCCTAGTTCATGTTGTAATGAGATAACATCTGAATAGTTAAAGGCACTCAAAAGGTAGATGAAAGCTCTCTTCTTATATTGCAATTATTTTTAATTCCACTTGACTGATACTCTAGAGTTTTTGATACTCTACTCTTCAGTAAAACACCTGGAGGACAACAAAGGTTTACAACACTATACAAAATTTTGCACTTAGGTTTAAATTTCCAGAGAGTATATCAAGCAAAGGGGAAAGAAGTAAAGAAAAACATGAACACCCCATTCTTTTCTCCTGGGTACTTGCAATGGCTATAGGAAAGAAAAGAATGCATATTTCACATTAAGACAAAAGCAAGACCACTAAACTATTTTAGCTTGTTTGCACTGGATTAAAACCATATCGTACCAGAACCTGAAGAAAAAAAATAATAAATAAAATAAAATAAAATTAAATTAAATTAAAAAGGTATTTTTAATTATTTCTCTCCCGTGAAATTATCTTTCAAAATATAACAGTCTAATTTTTCAAGAATGGGAAGTGTTTTTGAGATAATACTTTAAAGAGTCTTTTTTTTTCTTAATATAATTTTTTTTTTAAAAAAAAAGATACTTCAAAGATACTAGAAAGCAAAAATGGCAAAAAAAAAATACACCCTTTAAATTGTGGCCCAGTGGCATCACTACCATTAAAAGTGCAGAATGTGTTTTTTAAACTTACCTCTCCTCCATTAACATACTCCATCACAAAACACAAACGATCCTTTGTCTGGAAGGAATATTTCAAGGACTTGCAAAGAAAACAGCAAAAGCAAACCAATTATCATCTTGTATTAAACCAATTTCTTGCATTTTAACAGTAACAAAATTTAATTTTATCCTCTTAAGCAGACAATTCTGACTTGTTGAGAACTTTCAGGAACTTTCTTGGTGAGAACTTTCACTGTTTTAATTAACCTATCTGGAGCTTGAGATGAATTAACATAAAAACCTTCATGTCTTCCCTCATCTCTGTTACATGTCCACTGAAAATGAAAACAGGATGCTTTTTATAATAAAATATTAAATAGCTATTAAACTACAAAATTTTCTACTGCATTTCTTACTGCCATACATAGTACCATTCATCTACTTTCATCATTTTAATATCTTATTATGTTGATTTACACAATTGAGAGTACATATTCTTTCATTCTTCTTCCAAATAAAATTGAAGTTATCTTACCCTCCAGCTTGCTTTCAATTCCAAAACAAGTACTTTCTATTTGCGCATAGTATGTAATGTTAAAAACACAGAGTGCCAGATGCATATATTGTTTACATATCATTTTTAAATTGTAACAAATGTTTTCATCAATTACAATTTTTGACTTTTCAAAATTTATTTGATTTTGTCAGGAAAAATGATACAAAAGAAAATCTACAGATGCAGGTTTGGCCTAAAAAAAAGAAATGCAGTAGAACAAAATCATAAGGAGGCTCACATAACTTAAATACTGTGTCTCTAAAACGCTTGTTCATCTCAGAAAGATATAAAGATACAACCATAGTGACGTTTTTGCTTGACTTCAGTGAAAATACACCTACTCCTCCTTACCTTTTACATTCTAATTTAAGAAACTTTTAAAGATCTCATTGACTGAACTTCCAAGAGTATTTTGGCCAAGCAATGTAAATGCAATCCTTTCCTTTCTAAAGGGTTTATGTTTTTCTACATGAGGAAGCTTCCATGCCATGCTTTCATTTTTTTAGTAGAGAAAAAAAAGTTTCCTATCTCAGAATAACATGTTATTTATTTTGAAATCAATTTAAAGATTTTCTAATGTATTACCAAAGCAGGAGTGTAAGAATTACTTCCATAGAAGGAAGTATGTTATAAAATTAAAATTATTAATCATAATTTGTCAGTAGTATCAAAATTCTCATATTCTCTTCAGTATTTTGTTTCTATTAAATATTAACCACATGAAGACACAGATATTGAAGGTATTTAAGCTTTCTTGCATCATGGGTTGCTTTTGCTGAACTAATAGGTATTTTATCATTTTATTGAATTCTTAACAATTTGAAGTTTTCTTTGCAAAAATTACTTCCTTGACAACTATGTGAAATCAATAACTTCTAAAAGATTTATTAAAAGAGTTCATATACAAAAATCGTAAAAAGTCCCTCAACAGTTCCATTCTACCATTAAATTTGCTTTCAGTGCAGTTAAGCTTTACAAAACTTTATTTCTGAACTGTTAAATGCATATTTAACATTAAAGATATAAAAGATATCGTAAATACCAGACAGCTGTTGCATCTTTATAAATCATCATAAGAAAGACTTCAAAAAAACTTGTTCATAAATTATGTTCATAATGGAATGCCCATGTCATTCAAAATTACCTGTTACAAGTTCTTAATTGCACTTAAAACTTAAGTTCCTCATACTTACTGTTAAAAAAGGGTGTCTGGTGTTTTTCAATACTCTGCTTTCTGTAAGCGTATGAGCCACTTCATCCTGAGAAATAAAAAGTACAAGAAGCAGGTTTGAAGTAAGATATAAAATCCTACTTAATTAACTACAAGGAAAAAGTCAACACTTCCAAAAACAAAGCAATATTTCAGATTTAGAAAATGAATTAACCTGCTTGCTTTAAAGGAAAAATGAAAAGTATTCATATTTTTGAATTTTTGAGAATACATTTTAAAGTAAACTAAGTTTGGCACCATGCAATTCTGCATATTTGAATTTCTTTTCTTTTTCTTCTATTTTATTGCTTTAAAATGAAGTCTTTATACCCACTGCATAGTGAAAAGGAAAAAAAAAAAAAAAGATATCTGTTTTGATAGTTTAAAAATGTAGTCATCAGAAAATGCCATTCCGATGTGCATTATCTGAACAATGTACACACAAGTTGAATCAATATGCACGAAACATACACAGTTAGTAGCTGACAGGCAACTGTAGAATATAGTCTAATTTAGCCTAATGGTAAGAATAGCCACAACATTTTTCTGTTTTCTAAACGTTGTTTTGGTGTTTGTTTGTTTTTGTTTAAAATCATTCAGCCAAAATTAAAGAGAAACCACACAAAAGCCCTCCTCAGACCCCACAAAATCCTACAGAAGCCACACGAGAAGTGCTTCGCTGGCAGTGCCTACTCTCCCTCCCCAAGGATGCAGACCTTCTCCAAACAAGATGGGAAACATCCAGGAAACGACTTTCCTCATTCCCAGATAGATTTTGAAAATGGGGCAATTCAGAATAAGACAGACGTGCTCTCCTGTCCCTCAGCCTACGTGGCAGGGATTACCAAAAGCCCCTTCCAAACGGAAAAGAAACTAAGTCGGCCCCGGCAGGTATTTGTGCCTGGGGAAGCTCGCCCGTCCTTGCACCTATGGCCGTCCCCAGGCAGGAGGCATGCCAGAGGTGGGAAGGAGCCTCCAAGGAGGGAGCAAAGTCCTGGAGACAGGGTATAGCCCAGCACCACCAGGCCTGCAGAGAGCACAGGCACAGGCCTGGCAGGGCAAGCAGGAGAGGATGGCACAGAAGAGGGCTTGTGCAGCTCCTGAGGACAGGGAGGAGGACAATAAATTTAGGAAGTTCATATTATATGCATATGGTTGTTTTATGCTGCTCTTTGAGTAACACATGTTGGGAATCCCCCTCTCCCCAGGCTGCTGGGGTCCTGACCTAAAAAGCCTGAGAAGCACAAGGCTGTTTTTTGATATTTACTGTGGCATTAAGCATCAGCTGAGTATTAGACTGAACTAAAGACTAACTTGGTGACTCAAGCATCAGTCATAAGTAAATTTGTTTAGTCAGAACATACTTTAATATTGCTACAAATAACACCAATATAACATTAATGTCCTGTATGTGCTTATCAGGCTCTGCTCTGAAGATAAGGTATTATTAAACTCCAAAGTAAACACAGATGTCAGGAGTTTTAAATTATACGTTTAAAATTGTCAAAATAAGAAGTTAAAAAATAACAACAGAATTAGCAGTAATAAATTATGATGCCATTTAGCTGAATAACAGCGTAATGTTGAATGTAGCTAATACAGACAGCCACATACTGGAGGAAAAACAAAAAAAACACTCAAAGGAAAAAGCAAGTCTAAAGATTTTTCAGCATATCTTTAGAAGTTTTCCATATGAACAATGGCAATATGAAGTAACTTTATAAGTTGCATCCTCTGCTTTGTGGATATTTCTCCCCTTGGGGTAAGGGGGACACGAAACCCATTCACTGTGTTTACTAAAATATATGAATAAACAAAAAAAGTTTCACTCTCTCTCCCTTAAGTATACAGCTGTGTTTCCTGAAAGTTGTGAACTGACCTGATGAACAATTTCCAGCTGGGTGGAGGAACTGGAGGAAGGGTGCAACTGCTAAGAAGGTGCTGGAGCCAGAGAATGGACTGGGTCTTGCGTTGTTGAGAAAGACATGAAAGTTTGAACAGGAGGTAGCAGCTACCACTGTGAGCACCAGCAGTGAGTGGTGCTCACAGAACCCTCTCTCTCTATTGTTTGATAGACAAATATTCCTAATAATTCCCAAATTACTCATCTTGGGCCCCTGTCTAAGAGGAATATGCTCCTCAAAGAAAAGCCTTGAAACTTTTGCACCCTTATTTTGCACCTTGCAACTCTGTGCTTCACACCCAGCACATACTCTAGATGCTCAGACTGTGGAAGACAAAGGAGAAAGGCTGGAGGCAACATCAGGAAAAAGCCTAAGAACCACAGGACTTAAAGTGGATGTTTCTAGCCTAACAAAAATAAATCTTAACACAATGTAAACTTCAACTTACGTTTTTATTGCTACATTTTTTTCTATTCCATTAATTTCATAAAATTTTTCAGTACGTCTGCAAAGTTTAAGTACCCAGTTTAGTTCACAACCCAAGACAACCTATGTGACATCGATATCTTCTACCGAGCAAAGGATAATACATTTCTGTATCACTACTGAAAAAGAAGGAATTCAAAATTCCATACTAAGGAGGTCTGTGTTAAAGTTCTGCTTTACTGCTAAAACTGGAACTTCAATGTCTTCACCCAACCAATGACTCTTAACACCATCAGATTTCAACATAAATGGCCACTTTAAAGTATGAAGCGTATCTATTAATGAAGGAGTTAGTGAAAAGGTAAGAAAAAAATTAACAATGATATAGCAAAACTGAATAAAACACTTTATCTAATATCTGATGGACAGTCTTGTAATAAACAGTGACATGAAAATAAATTGAACAGACTTGCTACTGATCTTTCTGATCTTCAGTGATCTAATTTAGTCTGCAATAATTTTTTTTATTGGTGATGTGGAAAAAAAGTTCATTCTCAGGTTCAGACTACAGGTTAAAAAGGAGGGAGAACAGAACATTACTTGTAAATGCATTTTATAATATCCCAAATTAAAAATATTTTTAAAAATGAATGTGAGTTATTTAGGTATCTGCTCAATTTTATGAAATGTCAAGTTCAAAAGCTTCCCTCGTATGTTAATTTTGTGGAGGTAGACTTAAGAGCTTATCTATGAGGAAAATTTTAATAGACATACATAGCATTGCAGTATACTACTATAGAGACTTTTTACACTGTGATGAAAAATCTATTTTAATTCTTATTTAACTAATTTACTTTTACTTTTTGGTATAATTTTCAATACTGTTAAAGGAAAAGGTAAGGATTAATTACACTTTCTCACTAATCTTACTACTGAGCATTAATTATTTTATTAAGCTTCCAAATGCACAAAACATTAATTTGATATTGACCCTATTCATGTTAATGAAAACAAACTGAGACAACATTTACTGATTTTTGGAAATCCCATTCTTCATCAATTGTAATTTGAGCAAATCTTCAACCTATCTAAACTGCTATCACCCTCATGGGGAAAAAAAGGAATCTACCATTTTCCAGTGAATCATGAGGTTTAGATCAGAATCAAGTTGATGAAAAAGCAACACAGGGGCTGGTTTTCATGAAGCTCAAAGAAATGTAATCACTTTGAGGTTTCTATTCCTTTATTAAATTTAATCAAGAATGATCAACACATTCAAAAGTTATTAGATAGTGAGTGAGAGGCAGACAAATGAACATAGAATAGCCTGCAGAATGCTGTAAGCTCTCTTTCCATTGGTCAACAGGAAAATTGGAAAAACATGAAGACTATTTTAAAATAAAATATATATAATACATAGTAGTTGCCATTCACATTCAGTCTTTAGGAATAACAGTATTCTTAGCCTCAAGCATTCAAAAAATTTCAATTAGGTCCATATCCCTCAAAAACCACCTTAATTAGTAATTGGGATTATTTTAATTGCATAATGATAACAACAGTGTGTAGCATTCCTATTTTCAAGTTGTTTTGTGCAAACAGGATTCAAAACTCTAGAACTTCAAGAAATAGAGCTCAGAGTACATGATCTTCAAGTTTAAACTGAGTAAAATTATAACCAACCACAAGAGCTAACAATGCTACTCTAATCAAGTTTAAGCGACTGGACAATTCCAGTTAAATAATTTTTTTCAGACATCAGCTTCAGACTTCTCTTTTTCCTCAAAAAATGAAACAATGTGCATGTTATTCCCATGCACAGCTTTCTTATCTAACATAGCAAAAATAGAGCATAGGCCCACTAAATTAACTGTATTTATCTGAATAAACTTGCAGATCACTTAGGAAATGTTTAGGTGTACAATATACCCTACAATGCTCTTTTTCTTCTTTTAAACTTTGATCACATTATTTTCTTGCACAGTGAATTATCTCAATGCCTTTGCACACTCTAGGTTATAAGAGAGTGGAAAAAGGCATACAAAATCTGTACACCTAAGTATATTTCACTCATTTTCTTTGCACTTATATTTCTGTCAAACTTAGTTACCATCAAAAATCAAATACACCTTAAGTATTGGATGTTGATTATTCCATTCAAAAACTGACATAATATTAAAACTATAACCTCCCTTACCTTTGCAATAATAACTTCTTTTTTCAAAATCTTCATGGCGTAGTATTTCCCACTGGCCTTCTCTCGGACCAGGATAACTTTGCCAAATGTTCCTTTGCCCAGTAGTTTTAAATAGTCAAAATCATTCATTGTCTATAAGGAGCAAAGAACAAGGATTACCAAGACTTCTGTTATGCAGTTCCAATATATACAAAAATGTTTCTGTATATAATCAAATGATATTACCAATATAATAAGACCAGTTTACAAAAATAGGTACACTTCTATGATTAAGCTCATAATAGCTATATCCTTAAACCATAAAGGTGTATTGATCACTACTATTAGTACGGTTCCCTAAAGTCAAATACTGCACAGTATACCACACACACACACACACAATTTTTAGAAATCACATATAAAACAAGACCTTATTCTATACCAGCATTTCATGAATTCTGCAATTCTAAGAAAGCTCATCAACTCCTGTACTACCACAATAATGCAGCATTTCAGCAGGCTTTTCATAACACCAGCCACTGCACTACTGTTTGTTTGTTTTGTTTTTTTTGAATATACATAACCCTTGCTGCAATATTCTACCAGTAAGAGTATACAGTGACATTTGCATGAGAGGTTGACTTCTAAAACTCTAAGTATAGATTACTATTACATGGGTTTTACATTAATAAATACAGCTCCAAAAAGAAGGAAGTGTCAAATTTTAATCTTTCATGTGATACCATTATAGTGAATTGTCAAGCATCTAGTATTGCCTGAGTTTTGCAGAGTAAACATACTACAGCCACAGGCATACAAGAGCTGGTTCCACCACCAGACAATTTGAGTCCATTTGGGAAGCATAACGCAGCAACTGCAGAGTAGCTCTGTGCAGGGTTGCCTTGGATTGACAATACAGTTTATTTGGCCAACTCAGGACCAAATCGCAGTGGTTTCCACAATGCTTTTTTCAGCCTAATGTGTTACTGGTTTGGGTGCAGCACTGCACAAGCACACAAAGCCTGTTAAGGTACCCAGGAGCATTGAGGAAAGCAGTTAAAAGCTCTGAAAGACAACACAACCCACGTACTGCAGGGTTGCTCCTGGGCAAGCATGTATTTCTCACTCTTATTTGGCTGTAGTAGAAAGGTAGTCTCAACAGTTATTCTAGTTCTAACACCTTTTCTCATCAAGCTTCATTTGTTCACTTTGCTTATCGACAGGATATATCCACAACAGCCACCCAGGCAAAAAGTGAAAATTCTATCTTAATGAGTATCAGAAATGTTGTATATTCCATAGGAATACTGTTGGCTACACCTTAAGTAGTCATCTCAATAGGTAGGAGATATAAAAAAAAAGAAAAAAAGAAAGAGAAGTCACCTTCCTAAAATAACTTTGCCAGAAGTATGCGGTTGAGAAGCAGATAAATGTGGACCCTAGACTTGTTTCTTTTACTGCTCATGTGATTATCTTTGAATTCCATAAGCCTTATTGCTGACTAAACACCCATCTTCTCTAAGGAAAGGAAATTCTAATTCTGCTAACCGTTCCAGAAGCTACACAAGAGTGCTTCGGCTGATTCTCCAAAGGAAGCCCTGTTTTTCACAAAGGATTATTAATTAAAGGCAAAATAAAAAAATAAAAAAAGTAAATGCACAAAATACATCCTTTGAATAGCACTTTCTAAGCTCCAATGCTACTATGGATGGGAATACCAGGCAGGATTCCAACTTGAAAAGAGGGCCTCTGCTGTCATAGATGATACAATCCCTGTTATAAATGCATTAAGCATGATTTAAATATAGATTACTCATGATTCTTCCTGATTTTTCTACACTGTTCCAATGGGAAGCCTATTCCAGACACTCACAGTCTCACAGTCTGGAACTTCTTTCTACAATCTGCACATGTATTCAACTCTTCTTTTTATTGACTGTCCCGTAGTATCAATAACTCTCCCCTTCTTTCTTACTGAGTAATATGCCTCCAAACATTTATAAATAGTAATTATATTCTCTCTGAGTTTCAGTTTCACTAAGCTAAATCTATTTAATTCTGTTATGTACAAGGAAAAGAAAAGATCTTGCCTTTCTTTTCACCTTCCTACTATCCCTTTCTTACACCAGTTGCAGTTTCAAGTAGCTTTCTTGAACAATGGCATTCTAGATAAACTTCTATTTGCATCTTACGAAACAGAACTAGTACTTTCCTTATTCCTACTAGAAACACCTCTAAAAGTGTCTGTGTATCCCGTACGCATTCCAGTAGTGTAGAGTTACTGGGCATATTCTCAGTCAGAAATATGTAGTCAGAAATACTGGCAGCAAAATACATTTGCTCCCGTGGGAAAGAATAGAGGACAAAATTTACCTCTAAAATCATTTATTCCTTTAAATTTAAGTGCTGAGAGTGTTACCATAGATCTGAAGTTGCTGTGTTCCAGTCCTGCCAACAAACTGTGGAAATAATTTATGCAGTCACTCACCCTGAGTCAGTTTGAAATCTGCTCAGAAAGGGGTTAGAACTCAAGTTTCATCAACACATTAGTGCTGTAATTCCCTCGTTTGGAGGTCTTTGTCCTGCAGCTTAAAAGCTCTTTGGCTTTAAAAATTTTTCAACAAACTAGTTCAGGTAACATCTGAATAGCTGGATGTTGCAAAGCTTTATTAAAGATGCTTTCCACATATCAATTGTCTTGCTAAATCAGGAGAAATTACATATTTTTCCCATGTAATGTCAGTTCGGTAGCTGCTAAGCAAACTAACCTTGGTGAATTTCATTCTTGGCTCACACGTAAATTGATGGGTCTGGTTTTGCTGCCAAAAACAATTCACATCAGGAAGAATAAAACTCCATTTTATCCCAGAGAGAAATATGAGTAACAGGGCTTTCAGATAATACTAAAATACTTACTAATACTTTTTAGCTAAAGTAAATTCACGCAAGAAAACTTGAAGTTTATGACCACAGACTTAATGATCACCTTAAATGATCAACTTTTTCAAAAACTAATAAAATGTGCTACAACTAGTGATGCACAAAACTGGGAAAATTATAGGTAAGTATAAATGCAGGTCTATCATTAATGCATCTATAGATTTATTATTAGTACAAGAAGCTCATATTTCATTCATTGTATATCAGTGGTTACAAAATAATTATGAAACATTTTCCTGTCAAAATGAAACTTCTGTTAACAGTAAACTCTAGGATTTGGATCATGCACAGACTTTAGAACCAAAACATAAACGATGCTCAAGCTCAAGAAAAGTATGTCATACAGCTACAATTGTACATCTTTTTAATACTTAGTCAAAACCTACAATAGTTACTTCTCTATAAATATTTTATGATCTTTTTTATTCCAAATACTGATCCAACTAGTAATTAAAAGTGCCTTTTATGGCACTAGCATCCTTTCAACACATTAGCCTTTTGTTTATCAGGGTTCTAAATTTTTCTTCCATTTATTCTGTCTCCAGTCATATTCCTGCAAACTCAAACTTTAAATAATTTTGAGCTTTCTTCTTTGGTTAGGAGAGAAAAGGAAAATACACACGACTTGT
The DNA here is from genome assembly GCF_964211825.1 of Aythya ferina. Taxonomy (NCBI): domain Eukaryota; kingdom Metazoa; phylum Chordata; class Aves; order Anseriformes; family Anatidae; genus Aythya; species Aythya ferina. Next base: position 28,587,115 of record NC_140298.1, read on the forward strand.
TATAATCCTGATAAACAATGCAAAGAGTAATTAATGTAAAACAGCAAGAATTATTAGAGGACAGACAATAATATTAATACATGGATTTTGATTTTGAACTGGCATATGTGAACATTTTTCAGTCACAAGCTCCTAACCTTTAACAAATTGTTCTAAATCAATATATACTGCCTTAATACCATAACCTATTTAATCTTTGATTCTGTTCATAAAATTATTTTTCTTAGCTCTACAAATAACCTGTTATATAAATGCAGGACATTTTCACAAGGTCATAAAACATTCAGTAAGTAATGGAGAGCTGGTGGAATGCAGGTGCCTTATGCAAGAGGAAAATGCTGTCTATATTAGAAAGCACTACCATCAATCTAAAAAGTTACTTCCCATCACCGACAGGAATATCAAGTGTAAGTAATAATTAGTAGTAGCTTTTTATCTATATTGAGAAAATGGCACTGGCAATCAATCTGAGGTTGGTGATTTTCGAAATGGAAGGAGCACATAGTTATTTCTAGTCATGTAGCAAATATAATCAGCGCATTTATTGTTTGAATTAAAATATCTTTTACAGGAAAGTATTGGAAAATACAGAGATAAGTAAAGGAAATCGCACGTATGTTTTTAAAAAAGGCTGGATAGAAGGGAGTTTGAATAACAAATTTGTCTAAACCTCTTCAAGATAGACTTTCATGATAAACCTTCATTCTGTATATTACATATCACCAACTATACTGACAATTTAAAAAATAATATTATTTAGCCTGAACAAATCCCTCTCAGCTACCTCAAAATACAAAGGGACCATTAGGAGGATTAAGTAAGAAACAATGAAAATACAGATGGATTTTCACTGTAACCTAGAATTTTTGTTTTGATTGTTTCCTTTCCACAAAAACTATTTCCACTCATATTCATCACTTGGGATTCCAAGACTAAGATACAAAACAAGCTACAGTAATTAACAAGGGAAAGTTACAATTTATGGAAAAACAAGTCCAATGCATATGTACATGCATGAGTATGCATAAACATGCATTAAAAAAATCTATTAGCTTTGCTATGTCCCTCTCTGTACAAGCGCAACTTGGATCACAATGGAAATCCACTGTTGACTGGTCATAACCACCCCCCAAAAAAAAAAAAATACCAACAATTTTTTACTTCCATCAAGTTAAAAGAAATACATTCAAGGTCACACATCCTACCTCGGGAATTCCTGAAACTTACTCTGTAAAAGCGCGTTCTCAAATTATTCTTTTTAATTTTGTTAACTGGTACAACATACATGTAAGATTGTGATCCAAACACTATTACAATGTTTGTACAGTGTACCCTAGTACTACTACTACCACTACAGTCACAACTGCTACTTCGTCAACTAAAGAGAAGACTTCACAAATATCACAGTCAGTATTTTCACAGAATCACAGAATTTCTAGGTTGGAAGAGACCTCAAGATCATCGAGTCCAACCTCTGACCTAACGCTAACAGTCCCCACTAAACCATTTCCCTAAGCTCTACATCTAAAGGTCTTTTGAAGACTTCCAGGGATGGTGACTCCACCACTTCCCTGGGCAGCCTGTTCCAATGCCTCACAACCCTTTCAGTGAGGAAGTTCTTCCTAACATCTAACCTAAAACTCCCCTGGCTCAACTTAAGCCCATTCCCCCTCATCCTGTCACCAGGCACGTGGGAGAACAGGCCAACCCCCACCTCGCTACAGCCTCCTTTGAGGTACCTATAAAGAGCGATAAGGTCGCCCCTGAGCCTCCTCTTCTCCAGGCTGAACAAGCCCAGCTCCCTCAGCCGCTCCTCGTAGGACTTGTTCTCCAGGCCCCTCACCAGCTTCGTCGCCCTAATTTTGGAAAGTCAGGATATCTACTTTGATAATTCTACGACAACCATCAAGGAAAAACACACAAAGAAACTGCCTTTGTGCTAAAGCAGTGAAAAATGACAAAAATCACACACACACAAAACAAAAATGCATTTAACACACAATTTATGTAGAAGATGGGCAGAACCTTCCCCATCTTCATTCATAAAGTTATCAAATTCCCTCACAAAGAAAGGCCAACAGTTCTACTGATAAAGAATACTTAGCAACCATAAAAGGTCATAACTTCTAACAGTTAAAAATTTATGGGACCATAAACAGCATAAAAGAGGTAACTTTTTCCCATACTTCTGATCTTCCTTGAGAGGCTGGATTTAGAGAGAGACTATCAGAGCCTGAACAAAGCCAGCTCATAAAAGGAGCCCTTTGCCCACACACAGAGGGAGGATCTTGGCTCAACTGATCAGACATGGGCTTGATGCTAAGGGCAGCAAGCCAGTCAAATTGAAAGACTTGTTCGCCCAAAATTTGCTTACATAATGTTCACAAAAGCAGTCATGAATCTAGTTGCAAGCTCAGAGCAAACAAATTTTTAAAATATGTAGATTTGAAAGAGGAAAGTAATAGTTTTGCAAGATTTTAAGCTGTGGCTTAACAGAAGGTTATGGCAGTAGTGCTAGTTCTAAGAATAAAGTCTCCTGATGCTCTCATTCTTTAGAATCTTAGCAGAAGGCTTAGAGATGATACGCAGTGCAGGGTAACTCAAAAAGTCTGCCAAAGAACACAAGACCTTGGGAGATAAAAACACAGATGCCATAGCTAAGGGTGTACTGAAAACTGGTGGAAAATTTGAAATACTTCCTAAACCTGAGGGATGTTGGTAAGCAAGTTTGGAGGCTTCCATAAGATTGATTGCTGTTTCCCTGATAATTTTCTCACTTTTTTATTCCTACTGAACTCTGAGGAGTGATTTCTTTTTTTTTCCTCATTACATTACTTTTGGTTTATCTGAAAAATCCATTCTTTACTCACACTGCACCCTGAAAAACAAATTTGTATATAAATAAAAACCAGTGAAGCTACAGAAAACTAACCAAAGAACCATAAAATGCTCAGCCTTCTCTAAAGCCTATTTACTCCTGCTATGGATCTGTTCAAAACATTACAGTTTACTACAGGTATTGAAATTCCTTTCAAGGAACTAATTTTTAAAAATTCCTGATATGCACAAAGAATGTATCACTAGGAGTTTTCATCCAACATCATGAGGAAGAAACTCTACTTACAAAGAATAGTCCAGCAATGAATAAAAGCAGCAGTTTGCTAACAATTTCTAGTATTTGAAATGTTACTATTACTGTAGAACTTAAGTGGCATATTGACACCATTATCAAAATTGCAAAGTGAAAAAGTGTCTCTGGTTCTTCCAGCTAATCTGGCCAGGGATGTTGCTGTCATGTCTGTTCCAATCATGTTCCATATCCTAAACACTGTTTTCTTTGTAAATCTTTTGCTACCTTTTTAGAGAGAACAGGCCCACTCCTCTCTGCCTTGTTTCTTAATCTGATTATGCTCTTCTACTCATATGTATACCATCTGGTGCATGCACAAGCAAAATTTGCTGGGCATAGATGTAATATCAGGTGACAAAACAAGCTTGTAGGACACAATGTGCAAAAAATCCCTGAAATTAAAAGAAATCCAGTACAAGAAAAGGCAATAAAAATGCGTTTAGGAGTTATAACTGAAATGGTTCTGATTATGTTAACAACTACAAATGCTTGAACAGAAGCTTTTCAGAAACAGTTCCGCAAAGAAATATTTTTCGCAATTTCTATTAACACAGAGGAAGTAACAACTCCCTTCATTATGGTCTCTCAGTACTTTTTTATTCCAAAAACTTCTGAGAACCTTTTGTTAAGTCTCCCAACAGTCAGAAACCTATGATTTTGAGTTTTAGCAAAGGAAATTCCTTGGTGTTATCAGTGTGCTCTTCACTGGCTATGCAGACTCCATTCCAATCTATTATTAGGTATTGAATATCACCAATTTTCATTTCATGTTTGATTTGTAGAGTTAGTTTTTGGCTTGTTGCCAAAGCCATGAAATATTCTGTAGCACTGCACATGCACTGTCCCAGTATCTTCAGCATTTCTTAGAGCATAAGCTGCAAGACAGAAACAAAACTGATCTTCCTCCTACTCGTATTCTCACAGACCCTTTTGTTGTACTGGAAAATGCACTGAACTGTGAACAAGGAAAGCATACGTTTCAGATAAACAACTTATATTAGACAGCATTTATTTTGACACCTTGAAAATGCTTGTTTTTATGCAGTGTTTTTGTATTCCACTAAGAGGATACACAAGCTTGGAATAGTGGTCAGATCTTTAATAGAGCAAACCCAAATCCCTTCCACATAATCACACAGCCTCTTAGAAGACTGACACATCTTGAACACAGCCTCTGTCTTGCTGTCACTTATCGTATTTCACCCTGGAACACAATCACTAAACCTCTGTGCTGCAAGGCTAAAAGTTCAATGCCAACCTCTCCAACCTGATAATGTATGATGAGAGTATTGTTACACCTGTACATAATTAGCTTTTACATTTTTGTTTAGTAAAGAAAGCCTAGAAAATTACATACAATGAAACCACATAAAAGTACTATGCTTGTATTGCAAACTCAGGTTATCAAAAGTTAGGACATGATAGAACTAAGATTTCCTGTCACACCTTTGTTATATTCATAAGGATATAGTTTAGTTGTCAGCCACTGATTTTTCTATAATTCTTGCTTCATATAGTGCAAAGAACAAAACATGCTCTATGAGTAAAGGCATATGTTCAATATTCCTTTTCACTGTTCATCATTCAAAGACATTCAGTTACACTAGCTGTGGGACTATTATGCACTGTCTGCAGACTTCCACTTAATTTTCTACAGCTTTCATTTTCTATCTAGAAAGAATGAAGCCAGTCCTATAGAAACAGGTTATTATTTCTCCTGCAATTTCAATGCTTTTCTTGAGCCATGTCAATCCCATGTAGTAAACGAGAAACATCCATTTGAATCCCTCATTATTCTTCAAGAGCAGTCTGTACCTCCAAAAACACAAGAGAAAATGGAAACACAAAATAATAACAAATTTTGTGTAACACTATCTTTTAAACATACATTTAGTTGTGTGTTTGTCCTGTTAACTCTGAAGGTACACCTACAAGTATGTTGTAGCCAGCTATGCTTATATTCCTACTTACAGCAGAAGCTGCAAAGGATAGCAAAAAGTAAAATATTATTTTCTTGTATGTCACTGAAAATAAAAGCAGAGTTATTTTCCCAGACAGCAAAACCAAGGTCATTAAAAGCCAAGTCCTGCTAGCTTTTCTCATGCAAATCATCTAATTTGTACTGGGTATTATTTGCATGAGAAAGGGGGCAAATCTACTTGTCTAAAGAAAATATTTTATTTCTGTATTTCTAAAAAAGTAAACAAATGAAAAGGGAAAGACAAAAATAATATTCAAACAACAAGCAGAATGCTAACATCTGCCTGAATGGTTGAACTTTGTGTCTGAAAATTGTTGTAGCAGACAGCATAACAAATAAATAAAACTAGAGCAGTACAGCTTCATTGAAATAAAACAAGTATTTACTTTTATGCTTGTAATATGCTGAAATTTGTGTACAAACACTATTGCTTGTATATTGTTATACCAAGTAGACCATTCTGCAGAAGTTACTTACATATTAGACTTACTAGATATTTTTGAAGGTTATTACCTTTCTTTTATGATGGGTTGTTGAAGCATCCATCTCCTCTTCTCCTATATTGTCTATCTGTGAAGTTGGACTACAGTTCATCCTCTCCTCTTCTTGCCTCTGAAGTCTGTCTGCAACAGCCTGGATTGCTTCTGTCCATTCTTCCCTATCACGAACAGGCCAACAAGCATATTAGAAACTTATAAAATTGATCCAAATAAATTATATATAATGTTTTTCACATGCAACATTGCTTCATTGTGCAATTCTCATGTTACACAACAGTAGACTCATATAAATTAATTGTTTCAATTTCTTTCCAAATTCTGCGTAACAGAAACGGTGAAATTAATCAGCATAAAAAAAAGAATCACTGCACAGTTTATTTCAAGAATTAACAGTATCTAATCTTGCCAATACTTTAATATTGAAAGCTTGAAAACTCTTGCTACAGGTATAATACAGATCAGGGCATAGTATGTCATATCCTATCTGATATTGTATGATAATAATCTGCTACTTTAAGAGTGTTTTTGGTGTTCCCCCTCACCATGAGAAAATAACTGTTTTATTAATCTACACCATATGTTCAACTCTTTGTCTGTCTCCTCTTAAAACTGAACTTATTGGCCAATTTCACATGCCCCTCAGAATCCAAGGTCCTCAAAGATAATTAAATTCCAACACACACCACAAAAACCAGCAGCTGCATGGAAGGCGCAGGCCCAGATGAGGGTTTCCACCGAGGGAAAAGCAGGGGCAGCTGAGCCCCTGGCTACTTGGCATGCTGGCTGGTCTGCATAGACCTAGCAGCAGGCCAATCTGCACACCACAGACCCACACCAAGTGCAGTATCTGCTGCTTTTTGCTCAGCCAAGGGATGCAAGAGGAGTCTGGTGGTGTTATGGAATGCAGCAGGAGGTACAGTGCTGCATACACAGAAGGAAGATACGGTGGAGTAACAGTATCATGGTAAAATTGAAAAGCTCTAAGTGAATACACTAATACATGTAAAAGAGGAAACAGTGCAAAAAGCAAAATCGTTGTTTACTTATTAATATAAACAATAAGAATGAAGCCAAACCATAGTATTGGTCTCAACAGGACAATGGAAAGACACAGTGGATCTAACCAGAGATACAGTAAAGATTATTTCAGCAAGGCACACCGTCCTATCTTCTATAGGCTTCTGGTGTCTTAAAAAAGTTAACTCTTAAGAGTGTGTTTGTGTTACTGAAATAATAAAAGCTAATAAGCAACATAAATTATAACAAACGTACTGCTTTCTGTGCCCAAAAAAAAAAAAAGGAGCACATTAGGAGGAGTAAAAGGAAAATCTAAGACAGCAAGGCTGGAAAATACTCCAAAAGCAGGCTTCTATTGTTCAAAATTTCACACTTCAGAGACATATCATGACATAGTTTTGGCTTATTTGAACACACTCATCCTACCTAGTTGCAGGCAGTTTTTACACTAGCTATGAGCTCGGATCATACTTTACAGAAGCTGACATAAAATCTTCAAATAACTGTTCAGAAGTGCTCAGAATGTCACAATTCCCCACTCTGATTATTGAGCAATCCCAGCTGAGACTTGTATATAACGAATACAGAAAGCAGAACAAAAATAAAACTCTCACCGTTCCTCCGGAGTGTCTACATGGAACGTCCTCTCTATGACAGTGGTCCACTGAAGACATCTGATAATGAACGTGTTTGGCTTTGGTCGCTCTGTTTTCATTAGCTGACATTCTAGAGAAATACATGACATTTCCTCCTTTATACATTGCCAGTTAATGGGTGAAGAGCAAATAACATTATTTTGATAAAATACATATAGTTTACATATACACCTATCCAGCACATAGCAGGAAATACAGAATGCCAATATAACCATGGGCTTGAACAAAAGGTAGAAGGTAATGACCATAAGGTGAAGAAATCAGTCAAAGGAATTGATGGAACTTGTTCTGTTCCACATATAAAGAGAGTAATCTCCATTTGCAAACTAGGTCTGTTTTGAGGGTAAGAAGAGTATTAGATCCCAGATTGCTCCAGTATGCCAAGGTAACAGCAGTAGCCAAAGGCACATTTTTCCATCTGTACCTGGCAGGAGGAATATGACATTTTTCCTTCAATGGTAATCATGCTGCAATAACTCAGGCTACCATCAACTCAGGATTAGATTTATCATAAATCTTACCTGGGAAAATTCAGATGCTGAAACCAGTCTGATTATTAAACAGGATTACCCCCCAACACACACCCTGGGGCTGCCCCAGGAAGTCATCTGATTTTTCTTAGTGCCCCTAAGCAGAACCAGGTCCACCTAGACTATTTCTCCTGCTTCTCTAAACTCTTTCTACAATTCCCCAAAGTAGTAATTTCAAAACCTCTGTAAGCAAATATTTCATCCAGCTATAAGAAAATTAATTATTTTATAGCTAGAAGACTTTTCCTAGCATTTAATGCAACTGTTCCAATCATTTAAGCATATTGGTTTTTGCCCTGTTGAGCAGTTTATTTATTTTAGCAGCTATCCCTTTTAGACATCTGAAGACTATTTTTTCTCTCTTCAGTCTTCTCAGGCCTACATCAGTTCAACCAGTCTATCCTCACAGGTTGTGCATTCAGATCCAAGATCTTTCTTGTCACTCAAATCTAGACATACAGTAGACTATCTACTATACCTCTGTCACAAGAGCACAACACTATCGATTCAGGCAATGGTTCGATGAGACTGTATGCTAGATTTTATAATACAGAATACTATACTAAAAAAATTACATTTGTGTGACACAGAACTCTGACCTACTAGAACTCTTTATTCATGCAAACATATTTAAACAACTTTTTTTTTTTTTTTTTTTTTTGGGAAGACAAGGTTACTCTGTCAAAAGTATGACTTGTTTTTTGCAGCCACCACAAAGCTGACATGAACATCACGTCTCGTGTTCCGGTAATTCAACAAGAACGCTATCGTTTGCTCAAACCTGATCCAGATCAAATGTGTGATCGCAAGTCATTGATCAAGTACACAAATTGATCAACAATGAATATGGCAACAGAATTCCTGTTTACGATCCACTCTAAATTCTGTTTTACAGCTACCACCTACCAGCTGGCCTGCACCTTTCACCAATGGAGTTGGATTCTATAAAAAATTGCATAACATAAAAATCTTGCATAAAACCTTGCACTTACTCTTGGTGAATTACGTATTATTTATTCAAGTTAATGTTGACATTTTACAAAAGTCATGTTATATGACACGTACCACTTTGCAAGGCAGGCTATTCTTTCATTGAAGTATATATTATATTGGCTAACTTTTTTCCCCACACACAAATTCAGTGTCCTGACACCTCAACTGTCATCCATAATTTTACAGGAATGCATTTTAAATATTCTCCAAGGAACCGCATCAGACCAAGCAAATTTCTAAACACTCAACATACTTCAGTACCCTCTAGCCTGCTTTTCCCTTCTCTCTTATTCCTGTTGCTAGTGTTAATTGTACAAGCTGCATACTCATAACTGACCTTCTGAAGTGCAGCTCCATACTGAAAATACATTAAAGCAATTCTCTTTCATTTTACTAGTTTATAACAAGCTTAATGCCTTTTTCCAAGGCATTAATTTGTATGCCTGAAGACCTACATGTTTTGGGACCCATTATCTGAGAAATGGCCTCTGTCTCTGTTATAAAGCTACAGCAAATGTCATCAGACTTACTTGTACTGGCATACAGTGCATTTGTACTTAATCCTTAATACAGGCATGAAAGTATTGATGTTCAGGGGTTCTCTGTGAGGAAACCCAGATTTAAGAACTGTTGTAAAGGCTGGCATGGTGTTTTTGGAAAATTGGTCAAGGGCAGAAGTGGACAAGTCTGTCAATAGGATTTTTTTTCTGCAGATCAGCAGAATGCCTCAGAAGCTTGATAGACATATGTAGAAAAAAAAAAAAAAAAAAAAAAAGAATAAAGTAAACACTGTACTACACAGGTGTGTATTCCTTAATGCATAAACCAATGTATTCTCCATACATGTATAACTTATATAAGGCAGACTAGTTGCTGTTCAAGGAGATGACAGTACATTTCACGAACCTGCATATACTATGTAGACTCAAAAGAGAAACAGTAATCCAGTAATTTGTAAACAGTAAACAGTAATTTGGGGGTTGGACCCGATGATTTTTCAAGGTCCCTTCCAACCCCTACAGTTCTGTGATTTTGTGATCCAATCTCACTGCTTTTATATACTCTGCTAAGTCTTGGTTGGGCTGATAGCCGTCCTCAGCATTTAGTGGAAAGAGCTAGAGCAGGATGGATACAAGAAGAGGGAACTTAACACAAAAGCTGGAAGAGAAACACGGAGAACAGAAGCAGATGAAGGGACCTTGGGGAGCATGATGAAGTGGTGCTGCTTAGGATACACAGTTAGGCTTGTGGCTGGCTGCAAGTATTATGAGAGCAAAGAAACCCCTTTCTTCAGGCATACAGCTGAAGTCCAAGTTACAATCACAATGATACTTAGCATAGGGGTAACAGGCTATCTGTTTTGTTAACTTCCTCAGTTGTAGCTTTGAGGAAAGCATAGGGCTAATTTTGTAACAGACAAGACTGCAAGCATTGCCTGTTCTAAGATCACCTGATCTTATCCCTAACAAAACCATCTCCTCCATCTTTAATCCTATCACACTTCAATCACGTAGGCTGAAACTTTCTTTGCTGGGTGTCTGCCTAAAGCTGCACACTGCTGGAAAACACTACGTTTTGGAGATGAGACTTAAAATTTGGCAAACCAAGACCATTGATATCCTTCCAGTATTCCCATGAAAATGTGACACATCTGTCCATACTACCTGCAGGAGAGAGAAGAGTGCAGAAGAAATTGAGGGGAGGGTGGGGTTGGTTTAAAAAAAAAAAAAAAAACACCTTACTAAAGTATAAAATTCTTACAAATCTGTGCATTAAATATAATCCAGATGCTACAGCTATCTCCTGCCTCTACAACTGCTAAACAGAAAGCACTATGTTCATAACAACTCTTGCTATCTTCAGACAGTATGATAAAGAAGCAACCTGGTTGACGTAAAATCCAATATGGAATGATATACAGCAAGTGAAAGAAGAGATATCAGGAACAAAAAAAAACACAAGGAACAAAGGCAGAAGAATGTAAATAGACAAGAAAAAGACTGGAACCTGTGTGGGAAAGAAAAACTAGGGGGATAAAATAAGGCTCACTTGGAAGAACAGCATTAAATTGCAGCTAACATGGGGAGACTGCAAGAGGAAACTACAAGTGGCAGTTGGTCAAGAGACCATAAAGTGATAATACAAATGAGCTAGTTTAGGAGGTAGGAAGGAAGGTAAAAGAAGCTGCCAGGTACAGAAAAGAGAGATGACTATGTTAGTGCAATCTGAAGGCAAAAAGGTACAGAGTCAAACTTGCAGAAAATTCTGTACAATTAAAGCACATCCTTCCCGGTGCCTCTAATAGAGCCAAAGATTTTGAATTTCACCATTCATTTGCTGATTGCAAATACATACAAAAATGCATACATTAAAATAGCATTAATTTAAGTTTGCCAACTCAAACGCTCAAAAATAGGAACAAGTGGAATTAAACTTGCCTATGTCCAAATGCTATATCTAATATGACCTTTACCTACTTACAAGGTATTCTGTATATAATGAATATATTATTGATATATACTTGTATGGATATGCATGTAAATCTGTATCTAACATAAATGTATTATTGGTACTGCATATCATTATTTTTTCAGACCATCCTTAAAGTGATGCACTTTATTAACAAGAACAAAACACTCATTTTAGCTATAGATGCATATACTGAGCTCTGTAACTACCACAGAGTACTTAACTCTCTCAGGTTTTAACTATAAATATCAACTTAATCAATTAAATATAATAAAAAAAAAAAATGCTGTGGCAATTGAAAAAGACATTGAAAACATGAAAACAAACAAACAACAAAAAACATTTCATTACAATTGAAGGCTATTGAAAAATAAAATCCAGGAAACCTTACTCAAGTGTTGTTTCTTGTTGTGTTTTTTAATTTTTATATTCTACTAAAACTGGATGAAGGTGTAATTTCCTTGTATATGGTTAAAATTGAATATGTTCGTGTCTTACTCTCTGAAACAAAGAGTTTCAATACGAAGTGGAAGAACAATGTATTTCTAAAAGTTGTGTGCTACCCATCCTTCTGAAGTATATAAAAGTAACAAGTCTGCTGATATTTAGTCACCCACATGCTTCACATGCTGCTGTATACAAACGTACGGGATAAACAACATTCCTATCATGATTGCAACATGAATAAAAACTTTTGTGGATGTCTTTCACCTACAGCTACCAAAAAAAAAAATCTATTAAGATGAATAAGTACTCTAATACACAGTTACTGCTAATTACCAAAATATTTTTCTACTAATTACTGGAAAACCTGTAGTAGTTTTAGACAGAGAGAATAGTTTGGAAACTACAAAAGCACAGAAGAATGAGTGAAACTGGCTACTGAAAGCTGGCTCGGAAATCTCGAGTGATAGTTGGGTCATTACCAAGAGGAGAGAACACTCTACCATAATGTCTTCAAGTTTGCTACTATACATAAACATATGTAATTAAAGGGCTGAATCTCAACTCAAAACAGTTGGAACTCTAAATTATCATTCAAAAAGATGAGTAAGCCAGTAAACAGACAGACTCAACTTTGTGTTCTTGTATGCTAGCCATCTACAACTTGGAATTACACATTTTAATCCTAAAGCGTTCTGTCTTGCTAGGATTAAACATCGGTCATGAAAATTTTCCCCTTTAATATTAGAGGAGATAAAAAACCTTGAGGGAGAACACTTGTTCAAAGCAGCAAAATACAAAATCTGTAACAGAAACTGACAATTCAGTTCCAGCAAGTCTGTGGTACTTGCTTGAATATTTTCAGATCTAAAAAATGGAAAAATGAAATAGAACCAGTATGAAAAAATGCAATGGATATTTCTCAATTATCGAGCTTTTTTTTTTTTCCTTAATAAATAAATAAATAAATAAAAGGTAAGGTTACCTTTTTATACCAGAGGTTAACTTTCATTTCCTTACCCACAAACAATGTGACAATTCTGAAATGTTAGACTTTTTCAAATAAATGCTACTATCTAAATAGTTATGCTAGTTAAACTCTCCTGAGCAACTCTAACTACAAACTGTATTTCAAAACGTTCTGTTTACTTTACACCATTCTGAACCACAGATGACAAAGTTTGCTTGAAGCTGTAATTACTCTGCAAAGCTGGGAAGCCAATTAGAGGGCCTGAAACCTGCCAGTTCCAAAAAAAAAAAAGCACAGATCATCTGTTCAGATTTTATTAAAAAGTTTAAAGTTTGAATTCTATAACTTTAACCATATAATCACCAGTGTTCTTTTCCTAAATGCACTCCCGCAGCACAAAAACCAACCAACCAACAAACAAACAAACAAACAAAAACACAGAAACAACACTAATATCATATTATTATTTCATATATGGAAGTTTTCAACTTCAGCAGAATTTGTTGATATGGCTAGACAAGCATGTTAAACATAAAAGCAGCCATAAAAAATGCACTAAAAAATGAACAGAAGGTTGCATATTTGAGAAAATATTTCTAATGCAGACTGAGTTTTAGCACAAAAGAGAACTTCCTATAATTATCACATGATATAAAAGAAATAGTACTGGACCACTGATTTCATTGCGTAGCATATATGTATTTTTTCCATATATAGACTGATAGCTATAAACAGATACCTACATATTTATTTGCATTATAATTGAATCCTTAATTTCTTATTCTTCTGTCTTTCCTTCAGAAGACATACACCTCACTGTCCCAACATTTGCCTCTTCAGTTGCTACTCCAATGCTTTATGTCTCATGTAGAAACACATTGCTTACAATTACTTTTTCATTATTGCCACTCTCTTTGTGCTCTGAATACCCAGTTTTCTCTAATGACCTTTTTTGTTAGACAAGTAGCAGAATTAATGTACCATTATCATAACATTGACATAGATAAACATGTTTTTGCTCATATACGTATGAAAAGCCCTGATAATATATATATATATATATATGTATATATACACACACAAATACATGTGTATACACACACTTTCCCTTAGCTTGTTCCTTTCCTGATTCTCTCAGCTGTTTATCTACTCCCTAGGGTAACTCTTCTTCTCTGAGGCTTTCCATAAGACTCTGTCCTTGGTCTCCTCTTTTCTCACTACATTTTGTTTATGTTTATTTTGTTTTATATTACCCATAAAGATAAGTTTGGTCACACAGAGATATATGTGAATGACATAATATCCTTTCCTTGGTCTCAGCAAATGCAGTTTTCCCCTAAAAATGTCATACCCAAACTGATTATAACAAAATAAAATTAAAAAAAAATCCACAGATTATTTTTCTCCATTGTCCCTTTGATCACATCATTCTTCTCTTCACATTCCTCATTTCCTACACAGCTCTAGCACATCAGACAGTGGTAACTTTTCAACATGGACTATCCCCACAGCTTAATCTCATCCTCTTTATTACTCTTTATTCAGTATCCAAACGATCATTCCTGCCATCCATCCTCCTCCCACTGTTCCAGTTTCAACACCATTTCTCAAAATCATTCCTAATTTCTCTCTGTTTGCTGTACTGTTCTCCTTTAAATCCTCCTTAAAACTCTCCTTCACCATGATGTGTTAAAAAGCGGAAGGAGGGAGGGAGAACAGAAAAGAGACAAAAAATCTAACCTTGACAATGGATTAGTTGTTGATGTGCTGAGACCACTGCCTGTACTACAGGCTAATACTGTCTCATTGTTTTCTCATACTCCCCCCATCTGTTTGCATCCATCTGCTGTCCCTTGTTTTATATTTGGAATTTTAGTATCTTGGAGCAGGGACTGACTTTTTGTTCTGTATGGGTAGAAATCCCACTTCTGCAGTGCTTGGCTCATGACTAGAACTTGTATGTGCTTTGATGCCACAACAACATATATGACTGCATAACAAACACACACACACATTAAAAAAAAAAACATATATATGTATTCCTTGAAACTGAAAAAGATCACTGTTGATGCACTTCATCATACTGGAAAAGTTTATTTCCACCACTCTAAAAAGCACTGAAGTAGTATCCACACGCTTCTATCATGACAACTAGCTTGCTGGTCACCCTTTCATGCAGAGAGAGAATGAAAACGAGAGATTTCTGTATCTTATTGTTGGGCTTTACCTGGGGTTTTGCTTGTTATCACAGAAAGTAGTAACATTATATATCCCTCTGTCTTTCATACAAACACCTTGATTTCATTTATGCAACTGGGTGTATCACAACAGGATAAAAAACTCTCAGACTTGCCAATACACTTTCACTTTGACATGCCATGCTTATACCAGGCCCTATTTAAAGATAACTGGGGACTAAGTAACAGTAAACTGCTCTCTGAGAAAGCACTGTCCATTAAAATGGAAGGATAAGATCAAGGAACCTATTTTCATTCACTACCCAAGCCAACAACTAAATCCAAACTTCTAAGTCAAATGACAGAATACCAACTATGCCACCTAGAAACCATTCATAAGGTAATAGGAAAGCCTCCCAAAGAAAAGTACTGGTCCAGTTTTCCAAAAAGATGAGCATAGGCCCATCTAACACAGTAATATTGGTTATACACAGTGGATTTGAATTTGAATTTCCATAGACATATTTGCATATGCAGTAAACTACATATACATTGCCTTTTCCTCCCCATAAATATTTTCAGTGTTGAATGAACATTATTTATTCAATTTTACCATTATTACTTTGGAATTAAATTTGTACTGTAATTATAAGTAACTAGTTACATGTGTATCCATGTGCTCATGTCATCCAATGTTGAGACGACTAAAAACACCTGGGACTTCAAAATTAAATCTCATTGAAAAATTAACTGTGGAGTTGCTGGTACAGAAAGTCATGCCTAATGGCAAAGTATTTTCATGCATAAGTTGATCTCAGCTAAAGCATGTTTTGTTTTGTTTCGTTTTCCTGTTCATTTCCTAACACCATTCCCTGAAAACATTTCAATCCTCATGTTTTGAAGATTTTTTAATCCCCAAAATAATAAACCTTGTCTCTGGCCCATTGAAAAGGTTAAGACTAGTAAAAAGTAGTACAGATTCTCCATTTAGAGTAGCCAGGGTTCATCAATAATAATTTCCACAGAAGAAAAAAAAAATAAGAAAAACATGTTATAAAAGGATACCTTCTCACAATAACTAGAATTTATTTCACCTTTGCTATTTCTTTTCAAAGGCAAGGAGGGTAGCTGTACCACAGAGTGCTTAGAAAGCAAAATCTTTCAAGATACCATAGAAATTCCAGGTGACATCACTTTTGGCCAAAGCTCAAAGGCTACTGCAATGGGATACATCTCTTTCCAATTATTCTCCGCGTGAAGATCAAAATGAAGGCAAAGGGCCAATTCTTAGAGATACCTCATCCCAAATGTACTGTGTGATTACTTACATACTCATTGCATGTGTGAGAAGTGGTTTTGTTTTGTTTTTATTTATTTATTTATACCAGTAAGGCCACAAAAGCTCCTTAAGTAGGATTGGAAACAACCGCCTCTTCTTCCCCACTCTGCTCTCCCTAATAATAACGACCGTCAAAGACCAAGGTGGTTTACACAAAGCAGTATTGATTCTGCTTCAGCAGCACTGGACCACTTAAAAACAGTATTGTGCAACCATACTGTTCTTTTTAGGGACTACTGAGGGTATAAATCCTGTCATGCTGCACAGCCTGAGTACTAGTTTTGTTCAAAAAATAATGGAGTTTTAAAAGACAGGGCATTTTTTAGGCCCCTGCCTATACAGAGAAGCTACAGCAATCAAATCAAAATTATTTTTAAACTGGTTCTGACTGCATAAATGCCTAAGCAAAAGCAATTTAAATTAACATATTTTATTTTGCAGTTGAGGTGGGCTAGGAACACACGCCCACTCAGTTACCATGACTCAGTCAATCAGCAGTGTCTCTTCAAACTACAATAACTTCATTACTTGCAACTGCTTGTCTATACCTGAAATGAGCTAAGCTGATTTTGAACTAGTCAGTTCAGGTAAGCTTATACTTCTGAGGTTACCTCCCAAAAACCAGCATCAATCAGCATTAAGTTTCCACACTGAATTTCCTACCTCATTTATCTTCCAGTGCATGGCTAAATACCACAGCACAACTCTTAGTGAGTCTAAGTGTCAGGGGATGACCATTAAGAACTGAAAGCATACCTCAAAAGCACAGCTCTCTCTGAACTAAGGTGTTAAAAAAAAAAAAAAAAAAAAAAAAAAAAGCTCTGTAAAATAAGCTGGCTTGACAGAGTGATTCCTACACACCACTCAGTGTCACAAGATGTTGTTCTCCCCACCACAACCCCGTGGCAGCTCAGTGTATGTGGCAAAGGGCACTCCTGCTGACATTTGCATGTGCCCCAGGAGGGCTGGGGAGCAGCTCCCATGGGGAAGCCAAGCCCTTGATTGGGAGCCTCAGGGCACAGCCAGTAATGGGCCAGTCCCACACCTACCCACAGGGCTCAGCTCCATCCAGCCCCAGTCCGCCATGCCCCATGTGCCCCTCAGTCAACTTCATCTTGCCTCCAGGGACCCACCACCATTTCTACCGCTGGGCCCACACAGTTTCCCTGCTTTTTGAGCAGACAACTGCAGGCTGAGGAGCATGTGCTGCCTTGGGCTCTCCCTGTCTACAGAGAGCTTCTACCTGTTCAAGTGCTGTGTCCTCATGCCTTCCCCTCTATTTCCTCCCCAGCCACTCCATGGAAAAGAAATGCTATCCATACACTCCATCCTATGAGAAAATAACACCTGATGAGAAAGGCATTATGAATAAAGGCATATTCAGTCCTGGAAGCATCATTAACAGGATACAAAATAGTTTTGTTCTCAGGCCTTCCTCTCACTCACAGGATTCCTGAGGGAATACGCTGGCTACACAGCATCAAGGAGAGAAAAGTGCTAAGTGTTGGGCTCTGGCTCTGCTTTTCTTACAGTTATCTTGGAAAAAATCAGGAAGCAACTATAGGGAAAACAATACTACATCTGGGAAAGTCTTTTGCAAGAGAGGAAGGGGGCCACACTGTTGGGAAAATATCTATGCGATCAAAGTAACTGGTTTGACAGAGTGGATAAAGAAGTTTTAAACTACAGAACAAGTATCATACAAAGCAGAGCAGTACAAACTTTCCAGTGTTCAACTCCAACAGTGCAAGGAAAATAATACCATAGCCTTGGCCTTTTCTGCTTAAATAACAAGCTGTAACTTAGAGCCAAAGATGTCTATCATTTGGAGAGCAAAAGTAGACTGAGACCACACTCACTTTACAGATAGCTACAAAGATTACATGAAGATAGGACTATAAAGACATATCTTTAAATCCCTGCCAACCTAATCAAGATGGTATTAACAGTGATCTCACACTCCATCTGCCTGGCTAGTAATTTATGAAAAACATACTTCACTATTACAGGAAAAATATGTTGCACTGCTTGCGGCCACAAACCTACTGCAACAGCTCAGGAACTTACAGATCGGAGGCCGTGAGACCAGTACTTGACATTTACCAGGTACTGCAGATGAGATCCAATTCATTCACATAGTGTTAGTGGTTGTTTTTTTTTGTTTGTTTGCCCTGCTGATGATCTCATCTTCAGACAGATAAAATAGGTGAACAAAAACTTACAGTCCTTTGCAATTCAGAGTGTATTATCATACTGCCTTATATTTTCAGCTTTTCCTTGTCATGCAATTCTGTACTTCTTATTCAAAATCAAACAGAAACCATTTAATTAAAACCAAGTTAAAAATTGGAATCTTATCCAAGAATTCTGATTCTAGAAAATGTTTTGTTTGTCACATTGTGAACTCCATATAGGTACTTCACTTAGATTTTATAGGATTATTTTAGTGAGTGAAAATATCTCTCTATTCTTGCCCTGATCAGCAGTGATTTCTGATTAAACTACTGCTTTTCCTGTCAGAAAACAGAAAAACTCATCTTGCTTACCAAAACTGTATTTTGCAAGATGCAGAAAGGACTCCCTGCTCACTGCTCCTCCCCCCCTCCCCTTTTTTTTTGAGGGGGAAACAATAAGAAATCTTCCAATTCCCATCAAAACAAAGTTTAGTGGCAGCATTCTAATATCAGCATTACATAAGTTGGCCTCTGGGTATCAGGACAGAAAAAAAAAAAATCAACACCAGTCAATCAACTTGGCAACACGACTATTTGGATCATCATTCTAGTTGTAATGGCAAAGGAAGACTAGAAATGCAATGAAGAGCATAGTAAATCAGGACATTAAAAAACAAACAAACAAAAAAAACCTTCAGTGCTTCAAGTACTTCAGTACTACAAGTGTTCTTTGTGCTGGGTATAGGGCAAGATGTATCTAAGAAACTACTAACTGCTACAAATGACTGGGTTCGTACGTTAAGTAGAATAACTAAAGAATAATGGCCTATGACCTAGTCAATGCTAGGTTTACCCACTCATATGAACAACATAAAGGTATTATTGTTTTCTTTTGTTTGTTTGTTTTTTTACTGGATAGCAACAAGGTAAAATGAGCCTCTAATATTATTAAAAGGCTTGTATATTTATTAAAAGGCTTGTATATTTATTAAAAGGCTTGTATACTCAATACCATTTCGAAGACTTCTGTCATAATCAGAATATGCAAGGTTTTCCTCTTCTGGTTGTAGGACAAGACATGGGCTTGGAGCACAAGATGATTTCTTTAATAACAAAATGTGCAAATTACTTTGTATACACTAGCTGACTCAATCTCAAGAACAATCCTATCAAGAAAATAGGCAAATTCAGTCTCAGTAGAATTTGTTCCACCTTCAGCAATGCAGAGAAAGGGTATCCAGATTCCCTAAGTACACGTTCTTGTGGCTCCAGTACTCCCCTACAAAATTAAATGCTGCTATTTATTATATTGCAGTATGCTAAAAACATTTTCAAAGAAGTTGACAAAGTTTTCTGGTTTTCTAGTGTTCTTTTGGAAGTTTCTAGCTATGATATACAAAATAGTTATATTATGGGAGATTTTCTTGCCTGATTAGTTTAGCTCCACAAATAATTTAATTTCTATTCAGAAACATTCTTCTATCAATCTCACTTTGCCAGACAAAAAAAAAAAAAAAAAAAAAAAAAAAAAAAAAAAAAAAACCTACAAATTGATCTCTTAGAAACATTCTGGGAAAAGAAGAAATCACAATGTCTTCACTTTACCCAACAGATACATACTTCATAGCTTTGCTAATATATGCAAATTGTCTGATTGCTCAAAATTACTGATTAACCAGGCTGGAGAGCTGATTACCTGATTATCCAAGAGATAAATAATTTAGCATGATTTTGTGCTATTTGACAGTCTAGATAATTTTCTAATTAATTTGAGTTTTCAAGTGAATTCAGGGATACTACCAAAAAAAGAAAAAATGAGGTCAATGATCTGAATACAGGTAAGCTTTCCAAGGATTTTCTTCTTATAGCAATCATTTCTCAAATGTTATTGTTAGTTACAGATACCTCAGACAAAAAAAAAAAAGATAAAAACTGAGTACTTAGATTTAAAAAAATATTCAAAAACCAACCCATGGTAAAATTTTTAATGCCATCTGTAAAAATATCCTGTAGAGCTGGACATGAGATTAGGGGGGAACTAGCATGACGTGTGGCATCAAACTTGCACTGTTACCAATAAATTCTGACCTTCACATGAAGCAATATGTAACAGATATTTTGTCAATATGCTGAGAGAATAATAAATACTGGAAATACATACTTGCCACTGAAAAGTTGTTGAGTGGATATGGCAGATCCACATCCTGGGGCTTCTCCTTATAGCCTATGAAAGAGCCATCTGTCTTTAGCAGGAAATATCTTGGCCGCCAATTTTTTATATATTCTCCTAAAGAAGAAGAAGAAAAAAAAAAACACGTTCATTAGTAATGTAGAAAAAAAAAAAACTTTGATATTAAAAAAGCATAACATATCATCAGTGTCTAACATTAATTATACCAAAATCTTTTCAGATGTTTTCAATTTACAAAGGAACTTAAAGGAACTTTAACTCCCTCCAAAAGAAGAGAAAATGGAATTGCAATGGTAAGCCTGGGCTATAGAATAATGCCTCTGTAATAAGGAGCTACAAGAACTGTACAGTAATACTCCATAAACCTAAATTTTATTATACTATACTCTTCCAAATCCTACATTTTCATACCTGTAAACAGTTTGAAATTTGATACAGGTGAAAATAAGCACTACAGCTCAACTTTTAATAAAAAATAAATAAATAAATCTCAACTACTACAAGGTAGAATATTCACTCTGCTGAGGCAAAAAACATCAAGTTCCTTAAAATATAATCTATCAGTAAGAAGACTCAAGGTAATGAAGAATGTACACAAAGCATACTTAACAAGTATACTTGAAAGCAAAAGGAATATATAAAGAAGAAAAAGCAGAAGCCAGTAATCTTTTATAAGGTAAGTCTACCCATAAACTCATCACCTCCACTATCTTCCTACCCCAGTCTGAGCAGAAAGTTCTGCAAGCCATGAGGTATTCATTCAGAAACCGCAATGTAAACAGGACAGCACAGAGGTGGTACCTTAATCAGTGTCATTTATTTGTTATTTAAGGGTGAAAAATCTCTTTAATATTGCAATATTTTATAATGCCACACCAAAATCTCAGCAACAACTTCATTTTTTTAATGTGTAATTACTCAGGTAAATACAAGTGCATTTAGACCAGCCCAACTTTCCCTATCTTTGATTTCTTTCAACTCTACAGAGCAAATAATATACATACAAGCATCTAGTAAGATTTTAAATAAGCCATTGTAAAAAAAAGTGCATGTACCAACACAGAATTTCCAAATGTCCTTAGAAGTTGCCACTTATTACACACTTGTAAGCTGCATGCTAAAATACTTCTCTGAGACTCTAAAGATTACAGCAATGTGTCACAATGAAATAAGAATCATGACCTACTCATATTAACTTAAAAAAAAAAAAACACACACAATTTTAAGTTCAGTAAGGCTGAAACTTAAAAATTATTTCAATTTTTCAGTTTGCAAAATGCTCAGAACTGACTACAAACTGGAGGCTGCACTGTCCCTGGACTAAACTCAGTCCTTGAGTAGTGCTTAATTACCTCAGCACCCTGCTAACTGTAGCTACACAGCTTTTACACAATTCAGAGGTCAGACAGAAATTTACACCCATTAAAAGAAATTTACACCGAGATTGCTCCATTAGAGGCTAATCTTTGTTTCCTGACCCTCGGTAGCAAAACTTTTAGTTATTCATATCTCTGGATAGCAAGGCACCCGCTTGATTTTGTTATCTAGAGATTTTCACGTAAGTAGAGAGAAAACTCAAAAAGTTCAGTGTTACTTAATTTGACCAAAAAATAGAGCAGATATACAGCACTGATTACATTTGTATTGACCCAAAGCTTTCTATCTTAAATCTTTGGTGCTAGTTCAGCTGGGAACATCCACGCTGATCCTGCTGGTCTAAATTGATTTCAGAATGGGAAATCCCTGCTCAAATAAAAGTAAGCCCTCCCCTCCTCCTCCCCCCCCCCCCCCCAAAAAAAAAAAGCGCAAAAACTGTATAATTACACAAAAAGGTGAATACGTTTCTTAAATTAAGTTTGCTGAATATTTGAAAACAAGATAATCATAGGCCTAAGGAAAAGTATGACTCCAAGAACATTTTAAATATGTTCCATGAAATACATGTTCCATTTTTTGCTGAAATCTGCCTGGACTCAAGAACTGAAGCCAAAGCAAAACCTTACATATCAGTTCATCCAGTATGAGTTTTAAAAATATTAGCAGCCTGGTCACTTCCCTAAAGTTGAGCAGATCATAATGACAACCTTCTGTAAGGTTCTCATACACTACATCTTACTTGTTTCTAGGAGACTGCTATGACAGACAGTGCCCCTGTTAGTTGATTTAAAACCTATCAAGATCTTAGTCTTCTCTGGAAGGTGCATTCACTGGGAGGCAGGTGGCTAATAGAAGAAAACTTGTTCAAGGGAAGTTTGGACAGAACACCAGTACACCCAAGCCAGCTCAAAGGTTCAGGTTTCAAAGAAAGTCCTCCTTTCTGTGAGGAATAAACTGGATGGGGAGATAAGCAGACTGGACTCTCAGAATTAGGGATGACAAGGTAAGAACACTAGTTAGTCGCCTCAAAAAAAAAGAGAAACCATCACTAACTTACATACACATGCTCTTAAGAGATGCAGTGCATACTTCTCTATCACTTACTCCCTTCTCTTCTTAGGGCAACATTTAAGATCACATTTAGCTTCTGCTAGGTACTCAGTCTCTTAAGCAGAAGACTGAACAGATTTTTGATCATCTAGTCAGTTATGCAGTTGACATCCTGCCTAGAGAAAAACTGTTAGAAGAGTCTGCTACTTCCAAGCTTTTTTGAAGAGAGTTAGGCACTTTGGACAAAAGTTAATCACAGGAAGATATAAATAATTGAATGAAAAATTAAAAAAAAAAAAAAAACAGCTTATCCATGAGCACAACTCTCCCTTCACCCTGCAAACTATAGCCAGACACAGGACACGCAGTTTAAAAGCAACAGCTATAGCTTCATAAGAATACTGTATATTTCTTTCACAGACATTTTTCTTTGAAGAATGTTTCTCCTAAGTGGTTCCCCAAGATGAAATCAGTAACACCCCTTTTTCAGGGCATCTGTACAAACTCATGCACATACACAAATATATAACCCTTTTTTTCCTTGAAATGACCAATATTCCAATCCCTCTTCAACACCTATACAGGAATATTTATCATCTGCCTTTTATTTATTTTGTAATTTAATTAACAAATGGGTGAACACTTTTGAAGAATAAAGTAAACAGTGCTATCAGTAAGCAGTTCACTTAACTGCTGAAGTGGTTTAATGGCTCCCAAGATGCACTCTAGGTGATCTCTTATAACCACATTCCTTCTATAGTATTTGCTTAACGACAGAAAAATATTTTAGTCCATACTTCTTAATAGACATGTTTAATGGACAGTTTTGAAAGAGAAAAATCCTCCATACAAAAAGAGGAAGAAAAAAAAAAAAAAAAAAAAAAACAAGATAACAACAATAAGAAACCCAACACTGAAACACAACAGAGTATTGGAAAGAAAAAACACTTTCATGACTTCTACTTTACCAGCCCAAATAAAACAAAAACATCTTTCATAGTTTAAGCAGTATTTAATTACTTTAAATATGTCTGGGGTGTACATTTAACAAGTACCTCAAAAAACAAACAACAAAAAACAAAGTAACAAAAAACAAACAACAAGAAGTTTACATCTGGAAAGTCAGTAATTCAAGTGAAAAGAAATTCCAGGAGAAAGGAGTCCACACAGGCTAACCAACACACAAGACAGCCTGACAATTTAATGAAATGTAGCTGTGGTACTTAAAAAAGCAGTGGATCTGCCATAGAGAATTAATCAGTTTGTACCCGACTTCCTGCTGAGTTAATGTAAGCTAAATTATTATTTTGCTTAAATTTACACCCTTCTAAGTTGAAAAACATGTACTCATAGAATCTATTTATTAGACTGTAAGAAGAGGTCTCTAATTTCAACCACCACAGCAAAGAAAGCCAAGTAATACATACATGTTTTTAATTCTTGTCAAAGTTTTTAAAGCTGCTTGAGAAAAGAGGCACTAAAATGCATATCTCAAATATGTACAGACAATAAATACATATTCACAGTACAAATTTAGAATCAGGTCTAGGTTGTTGGGGTGTGCTTTTTTAACAGCTACTAGCAGAATACACCCCAAAGTGGAAATAATACAGCAGAGCATTCTTGAGGCACATGAAAATACAATCTGATCTTTGTGCAAAAGCACCCTCACAAAATGCAACTCTTTAACTAATGCTGGATTTAATAATAAATACACTGGATAACAACAGTAACAAAGAATGCTTAAAGAAGGTCTGTTCAGAGAACATGACCTTTGCAGCTAGCTCTGTACTTGCCTACTGCAATTGTAATGATTTTTCTTTTTTGCCTTTGACAGATAGTAACAAGAATCCTGCCTTCAGGACATTTCAGAAAATATGTTTATTCTAGTGATGCAATGTTTGTAGTTTTGATACTGCGGAGGAGCTTCACAAAGAAGTGTTTTCTAAGAAACCATGTGAGTGTACAACAAACCCACATTAGATTAACCATATCACTCTAAGTTTGCAATTTTTTCACTTCACCTGAGGACTCAAATCATCTCTTCAAACATACACTTCAAGTTGCATTCAATGGTTGCAGTTTTTAGCCTCATCCATTTGTAATCCCCAGCATATGGAAAATTAGAAATTCTCAAAAACTTACTTAGTAGAGCCAAATTAATCTCATTATTAAAATAAATAAATTAATTAATTAATTAATTAACTGTAAGTTTTAAAAGATCACTTTTGCAAAACATCTACATTTTTTAATATGTAAATGGTTTTAGAGGTGTGAAGGAAATGTCTTTAATATACAGTGCTGATAAGCAACAGAAACCTGAGTTCAAAAACTTGCTTCCTTAAAAGAAGCAACAGCTGCCACACAGACATAAGTGAGATTTAAGGGAAGGGAAAAAAAATAACCAAGCCCTCCAAGCAGAGAACACCAAAAATCTGCCTCTCGTCTGTGTCACCAATTTACAAAAATGGCTTTAACAGAAATAATATACAAATATGGTTCTCTCCTCTTTTTTTTTTTTTTTTCTCCTTTAAGAGGCACTTCTGTGTTAAATCAGACCGTAGTTCCCCTGCACTAGCATTTAATAAACAGTTGGGGAAAAAAAAGTGAATGTGTCTAAGAACAAAATTATAGTAAATAAACTTTTAAAAAATAACCATAGGCATATGCAGTTTTTCTTTAAAAGAAACAACTGTAATTAATGCCAGGTCAAGTAAAATATCAGAAGCAATGCCAGTGGTTCTGAGATTGAATTTACTTACCTTGGCCCTCTGAGGGCAGTGTTACCTAACGCACGATTAGAAGCAGCAGTAGACTATTTGACTAAGTCTGTAGACACTAGTGAATGTAAAGCACTCCTGTTTAATATTTACTCACTTGTGATTTCATGACAACAAATTTGCAACACAGTTCAAAGCTACTGTAAAAAAAGAAATGTTTTAAAAAGCTAAAAGATATACCTGTCCTCATGATTCAATATATGCTCTTCAATACAATGTGTGTAACTATACCATCATGCAAAAGGTTTGACAAAAATCTTACTGCATGCCAAAAAAAATAAGTGAAACTATTTTTTTTGAACATGCGTTAGCATTTTTAAAACTTTTTTTTTTTATTACATGCTAACTCATAAGAATTTTCCAGCACTTCAAAGAAGAGCAGAATTTGGAACTAAAATTTTTTGATTCTGTCTTTTATACCACAACACAATGATTATTTATTCATGCTAACGGTTTTCCCACAGTTCCCAGTTCACTAAGTGACATTTTGAGCACATCTGTACTTACATTAGACAAATGATTTTTTTCAGTCACAAGAAGAAAATAGTATATAGCATTTCATGCTATACATGGGCATCAGTGTATACCACAGCTAAGCTTCCATTACACTTCCTACAAACTGGGCAATGGTTCCAAACATGAGGTTTGGATACCAGCATAAGCAAAATGCTGTCATATGGACAGTTCAAAGCACTTGAACTTCTTTATGACATCTCAACCACCCAACGAAGTTACAAAGACTGGTCAATTTATGCTCCGCTTTTCACAGCTGTGTGGTGAGAAACCAGTGGAAACTACACAGATGCTATGATTTTGCATAATGCAGCAAGCAGACTCAGGAACATGCTCTAGAAGTTACTCAGCTGAGCAAGAGAAGAAGAAAGCAGACACAACGCTCTCTCTTACGCCAACCAAGATGTACTGAAGAGCTGGCAAACAAAAGGATCATTTTTTCTGAAGCAACAGTAGGTTGTGATCAAAACTAAGGACTGCTACAGGTAAGGCAGGCAAGTTCCAAGCAGAGATGGAGTCACCACGTAGGGTGGAGGCACTAAGAAACTCTCCATGGTCTCAGTGTGCTTCTCTGCACATACAGGTACAGGAAGAACTGAGTTTCTCAGTGGGAAGTTCTTCCCTGCTTCTGTTCCTGGGTTTGCTTCCTCTCAGGTTCTGAATGCAACCTACAAAAGTGAGTGAGAGTTTCACCAGGGCTCACATCACTACCCACCCTCATCATCTCATTAGGACCACTGGAGTGAGTCAGTGTCCTGTCTTGTATAAATGCAACCCTACTTCAGCTTCTGTTGTTTATTCAACCTTTTTTCTGTTGCATTAATAATCTTTTCTTTAAAATATATAAAAATCAAGAGGAAAATATTCCGTAAAAGACAGACATGCCACTATTCAAATGGCAAGCAGTTTTCTAAATGGGTATCTAAAAATTACCGATGTGTTTTGGCATCTCATGGAAAATAAATGGTAGCAATTCATACTCAATTTTGATATGCACAAAATTTTGTCCTTTTAGAAATCTGTACCAGAAATACAAAGTTATCTGACATCCTGACAAATTGAGAATTGACCTTTACCATGTCCATTTTGAGCCAACAGGAAGAAAAACTTGCCAATTTCAACATCACTCTCACTTCCCCTCCATTCTTAAAGGATAAGAATTAGAACAATAAATAAATTAAATAGAAGTTGATATTAGCACATACCGTCTGGAATAACATAGTACTGGATTCCATTGACATCCCTGAACAACAAAGGAGATCAATATTTTCTAAATGTCTGCTATTCAAGAGTGGAAACCCATGCTGGAAACATTTGGGGACACTGCTCACATTTCTTAAGTCTCTCTCTTGCTTATGGTTTTACAGTATCAAAGCACAAAATGCTACAGTATTCAGCTGCTTCTAAAAGGAGTTTTGTAGCTTTTAATAGTATTGAGATGTATTTGTACTAAGTACAATTAAAAAAAAAAAAAGTAGTCTCACAGGATTTTTGTATTGGTAAAAAAAACTTCAAGTTCTCAGTACTTTTAAATATTTATATTTTTTTTTATACAGAACTATCGGCACTAATTAGTAGACTGTATAACAGAAAACATAAGACTTTCCTTTTTTTTTTTTCTGTCAAGTACTAGTAGACCAAAAGACCTTTTTTAGATGTTGTAAGTATTTTAAGAGTAGAACAAGCATACAAATATTTATCTATAAATTACACTGAAAAAGATAGCTGCGGCAGTAATGATTTAAATAGATGTACTTGGTAGAAATATATCTATTAAATAAGATAATAAAATGTAAATGATTTTTTACATGTAGCTATGTTGAATTAAACATCATCTTAACATTCCCTACTTACAACTTCTTGTATAACAGCCAACTCTAGTTTACGCAAGAAACCTCAAACTTTCCATTGTTTTCAAAAAGAGTATGATAAGTTTGACAATAGTATTATCATTGAGTTGAGTTTCTTTGACAGATTAATGTGTTGTCAAAAACTGTCTTACCCCTCTTAAAGCTGGTATACTTCCTAGCATGTTTTTTCAAAGCAAACCCGTCTCACTTTTACAACTGGCACATCACAATAATTTTAAAATAGCTCCTCTAAACTTTATGCTTGTCACTAGATATGCTTGTAGCCTAAGACCTTATCAAGTGCCACAAAACGAGCACTAACATCATTCATCTGAATTTTTTCCTCAAGCATACCATTAAGGTCAACATTTTCATTTTATCATTCAGCCCACATCATTTGCAAACAATCAACCTGAGACACGTAGAAACATTCCTCAATATGCTTGAGCAGAAAGAACAGTTTTGTTACCACTGTATGCTTCAGGATTTACTTGAAAACTCTTTGGGTGCATGAAATCATGATAAACAATGACACAGGATTGCCCAGAGTACCTTGAGCTTCACACCAGCCATGACACAACAGAAAATTGAACATTTCTGTAGAGAAGAACCAACAACTCAGGTAACAGGTGAAAAGCAATTCACCATCTGCAGTGCCACTGACCTGCGTCTAGATTCAGGTGCAGAAGTCAGTACTTGGGTAGGAAGCAGTCACACCTAAATTTTCAGTTGTAAACATAATCCAAAATTGACTTTTTATGCTTAGACAAGATGATGGTAAGAGGAAACATAAAATGTTCCCATAAAGAGTTATTGTTATCAATGATCTAAGATGGAAGACTTAAGAAAATTTGGAGGGTGGGGAGGAAATCTTGGGGTTAAACAGTTGTTAGATTCATTCTGGTAATATTTAAGGCATATTGTGACTAACCAAAAATCCCTGATATATACTAGTAACTGGAAGACAATCTGCAACGCAGAGCTACAGTACACCTCAACCACTATTTCATTCTCCACTTTTCAATTCAATACAGATATCAGATTGCTGAATTTGCACATAATATTTAAGAAAAATAAATAAGGCTTACAAGTTCCCTTTTGCATTTTTAAACTAAATCATCTGGATAAGGTATTGCTTTCCTTTAGCCTTTTGGGGCAAGCTTAATTTCCTTTCATGTTTGTATCCATTTTCATACTTCTTTCACATTATCCTGGAAACTCATATTGAAAAGCACTCGCCAAACAAGAAATAAGAAAGGATTTTAGAGAAAGAA
This sequence comes from Aythya ferina, assembly GCF_964211825.1. Classification (NCBI taxonomy): domain Eukaryota; kingdom Metazoa; phylum Chordata; class Aves; order Anseriformes; family Anatidae; genus Aythya; species Aythya ferina. The sequence goes on from NC_140298.1 coordinate 28,616,530, forward strand.
AGAAAACCATACTCCTATATAGTGATGCAATTTTTTATTTATTTTTTATTTGGAACTGTCAAACAGGAAAATACACAAGTTATGGCTGACCAGCTCCTTGCCTTTGGAGAAAAAAAAATTGAAAATAAGATCAACTGAAAGAGAAAATTAGTTGCTAATCTCATGCTAACCCCTAGCATTTATTTGTCTACTATATGCCAGACAATCATCGATTGGCAATGTCTGCATATGAAAAGCTCAGGATGCAGTAGTAAGGGTATGCAACATATTAGTCTTGAAGTAGACAAAGCTACGTAGGAACTTGTGTAGCACCTGTCCACCAAATGTCTGAGACTGAAATAACTGCGTTATTCTTTCTACTTCTCCAAGTACCAAATTTATCAAGACTTTTTTTTTTCTTTAAATCCACCACATGGAGAAATCAAAAGTTTTCTTTGCTGCAAGAAAAGGCTCTTTTTAGGAATAAACAACGGAAGGAGGGAAGATATTAAACTCCTGAACTAATTAACAGAAGTAAAGGAGGCGGTGGGGGACAATGATAATTAATATGTACCCTCCTCCTAACCAAATCTCCACATACATTCATTCTGTATATGCACACACAACAGCAGCATCATAAACCGTCTCAAGTTCTTGCCATTATTCAGTTCGACATCTGCACATGTTTATGCGTCTCTCCAAACAACCTCTTGAACACCCTGCTGGAGCTGTCATTTTTTTCTTCTCCCTATCTGGCAGATGGCAAGTCAACAATCGGCATCAACAGCAGCCGAATATCTCCCCCCTCCATCCGACCCCCCTAAACAGACACAATAATAACTTCTTTGTGCTTCCCCACAATGCAGCTGCTTAAACCATTTCGCTACAAGGCTGCTTTGCCTTAATAAAAAAAAAAAAAAAAAAAAAAAAAAAATCCCTTCTGTCAAGTCTAAAAAGCAGCATAATGTTAAGCAAGCTAAAGCCACAGCACAGCTGCAAACGGGCAGACACATTGACAGCTCCTCCCTTAACAAAGCCCTGTGAATTGAAGGGGGTTCATCTGAGGCTCACACAGTAATTAGTATAAAAAAGTCCGACAGCCTCTATTATGCTAGGAAAAAAAAAAACTGGACAGAACTGGGCTGCTGTTTTGCGTCAAGAGTTCTGCTGCAGAGTAGATAAATCATGTTGGGTTTTTTTCCTCTCTTTTTAAAGACAGTAATAAGGAGGATGAGAGAAGCTAATTTGAAAACTTGGACACAGTAATTGTACCATATGGTGAGCATTTATCCCTTCTGAAATACACGCTAACAGTCACTTACATGCACAGTGCTTTGTTTTACAGTTGTTATTCTCTCTACCATATTCATAAAATGGATCTGAATATCCGATACACTAGAGAAGTTGTGTGTAATTAGCAACAAAACTGCCTGAGCTTAATATATTGGCCTACCATAGCAATCTAGTTAATTGCAGAAAATCCCATGCCCCCAAATTTAAATAGTGTCCACTTCAAGGATTTTTTTTTAATTATTTCTGTCAAACTGGCTAAATATCATACATAATAAGGTTCAGAGAAGTAATTTATTGACACCAGTACTCCTTGATACAGTTGACTCTAAAATGCACAAGCAGGACACATTTCCCTTGTCATCCATGTAGGAGAAGAGAGAGGAATTAATTCAAGAAGCATTTAAGGGAAACCCCAAAACACTTAAGTTCCATCCTACTTGGAAAAGGAATTGCTCCATAAAATTAACATGCTGAAACTAAACTTCGGAGTGTGGCATGGCAGGGAGACATAGACTTCAAGTCCACCCCCCCGTTTTCATCCCCTATTTTCTTCCTGATCGTATTTTCCAGTATTTTTGTTAGTAATTCAAACACTTCATTCACAAGAATCTTCAAAATCATGAAAATATACCATTCAACCCTCCGGGTCTGCTCACTCTTTGCCACACACTTCCACCTTTTCACCCTGCTTATGCCACCAAATCAGATGGAAAGCACAGAAGATAAGGAACCAGCTGAACTAAGCTGGGAAAATGTAGGTTTCTTTATTTAAAGAAAACGCTGTATATCAGTGGCAAGACCAATAAATCTTAGAGGTGCTGTTTATAGAAAATGAAATGTAGTGAACTTCCAAGCAAGGAAAATAAAATTTGCAGAAGAAAAAATGCAAATTTGATGAAAAATTAACCAGACACAAAGTCTGCAACTGAGGATCCTGGTATTTGCAAAGAACCAGAAGGGTGTCTTTCTATTAGCCTTCACCTCAGAAGACAACAACAGAAATCTTCTTTGTGCCTTTCCAGGTAACAGACAAATACTTTCACTGCCTCTAGATCAAAAATGAGGTATTTGAGCAGCTTGCTAGGGGCTAAGGTGTCTTAGGGCAATGAACAGAGAAGAACTCCCTCCCCTAAATAAGAACCAAAAACCGAAATTTCAAGTCAATTGGCTGGATGGTAATCTAAGAAAACTGTTTATAATTCTGTTTTTAATCATACTCTTAACTAATGCAAACTGACAGAAGATAAACAAAGCAGCACTGCCTTTCAGTAGAAAAATCATGCCCATCATACCTAAGGGATTTCTTCTAAAACATCAAGAAAATAAAATGGACAAAGACTAACTGACACAATTTATTTCAACTTCTAAAAAGCATTTAATAAGTCTAAAGAAACAGTAGCTCTGTGGAGAAGAAAAAAAAAAAGCTGTGTGGTAAAACAAAATAGAAATGGGAAACTGGGTAAAAGAAAGACGGCTAAGCAGGATCATATGGTCAAACTTCAATTACTAATGCTCTATAGTTCTTTTATAGGAACATTTTTAGTTAATATGTACATCAGTGATCTGGAATCACCACTGTATGTACTGCAAGGCAGTAAAACTGTTCAAGACTACCAAGAATGTGAAGCATTTCTGAGTGGCAATGCTATTCCAGTGAGCTGAGATGAAAAGCACTGAAGAATTACTGAAATTAATAAATACAGGAACAATTTTCAATACTCATACAAGGTGTATAGTTTTAAATTAACCACCAAAGACCAATTAATGTAACCATTGCTTAAGTGTGCAGCTTTGTAAAGAAAGAAAATCAAATGTTATCATTTTAAAGGTACACAATTTTAGGAACACTGAAAATATTATCATTTCATGATAAACAATTACAGTTCTGCTGACTATATTTAAAAATAATAATAATTGCAACAGAACTGAAAGGCTTCAGAGACAAAATGCACCAAAACCAACCAAACAAAAAAATCACCGGAGTTACAGAGGAGAGAATGACTAGATTAGGCTTCAGTTTCAAAGAAAGGTCTATGGCTATAGGATTTAATGTTACAAATGACCAACAGCAGAATACCAGTTATCTGAAAAGAACGAATTTTCAGAAGGGTTCAAGAGCGGATTTTCAAGCATCCAGCACCTACAGTTACAGCTGAAGTCTGCACCATTACAATGCAGCCACTCTGCCACCAATTCAGCACCCAGTATCTCTTCGCACCTTTAGAAAAATCAAGCCTCTCCTTCAGTGCTGTAAGGAATCTTCAAACTCGTGTGGACACTTTTTTTTTTTTTTTTGAAAGGAAGTCTCACGTTGAGGAAATTGGAGTAAACATTCGACAGAGGCAGATTGTTCCTTTTAACTGCGATGTATTTCTGTCCTATCGCGAATCTGCTACTCAGCCAGACAGTGCTGACAGCAAATTAAAGTCCCAGTCCTTGGCCACTTTGGGTCATTTTATGTGCAACCTACCACCAGCACAATGTGCTTGGGATGGCAAGGAATATGTGTGAAGGAAGTGTGCTGTGCACCCCATGTGCACCCACTTCACTGTGTCTGCTGAGCCAGCCCATGCCAAAAAAAAAAAAAAAAAAAAAAAAAAAAAAAAAAGTTTTGACCTATTTCAGCTCACTGTATAACGAGTATTTGCACAAAGGAGAAACGGGGGAACAATAGGCTGGAGGCATGAAAGATGCAAGGGAGAAGACGCATCAGCATGAACTTCTGAAAGATTAATGATTTATTGGAGTGCTGGTCTACCACGTGATTGCAATTCTTGTTTTCCAGTTAAGCTACAAGAGCAGGTTTGAATGATTCAAATTTCTAAGATCAACTGCATCATTAAGCAATGATGCTACCGCTGACACAATGTTAAGCCAAGAAATTCCCTAATACAACTTCACATTTTATATAAACAAAGTATATTCTGACCTGTGTCAGAATATATCCTGACAACCTTATTCATACATGTATATACAAAAATTATAGATAAAAAATTTTGTTAGCTTTAAAGAGTATGCACGAATCCTTCTACTCAGGCAAATAACTGAAAATTCACTTAAAATTCTCAATGTGAAAAATCATTTGAAATAAAGTACTTTGACATGTATTTGTGAAGTAGCAATTACAATTTAATGATGTCAACAAAATCTTAGCAACACAGAGATCCCAGTGCTAATTGATATTTTGAGTTAGCCATGCAGTAATTCCTATACTAGAAACAGCACCAAGAAGATGAGAACTTGGTCAGTAACGTATTTTCTTAAACTTGCAGACTATAATTAATGCAATCGAAACTATATGTATATATATAAAAAAAAAAACTCCAGTTTTTAACCACAGGATTCTACATATTTCTAAAATATTTTACTGCCTTAGAATGAATAAAACTGCTCCTAACACCCACATATGAATCACAATACAGTTTAATTTTAATATACATATTTTACAATATTTTATCTTGCATGATTTTGTTATATTACAATTGGAATAAAGGTTCAGGCAAGTGAAATACTTGTAAAGGCTTAGTTTTTCCACTCCTCTGAATTAAAAGAAAGCTTTGCTCGTGAGCAGAAATGTGAAATTCTTTAACCTGCAGTTTTACTAGTACAAAAATTTTGCCTCATTTTCAAACACTCTTTTTGAACGTCTTAAAAACAGAGCTTTTAACTAGGAACCCCCAAATTCCAGCCACAAGGTAGAACTGAAAAATGACTGACCTAGGTAAGACACACAAGTTTAACTAACCAAATGTGGTAAACTCAGGATAAGGTTTGTTACTGTTTTTCACTAACATGCACATCTTGTGGTTTCTCTACTACAAGTATACATTTTTTTCTAATCTGAATTACTGAACAGTTTTTACTGATTTTGCCTCCAAAATAATTTTGACACAAAGGGTAATCTAATATTTTATCAGACAACCTGAAATAGATCCTGGCAAACTCAAATTATCTTATTCAATGCCAAAGGCAAACTTTATACAAGAGAAAACTGTGATAATCTCTTCCTAAAACTGGCCTTCCTGAAATTCAGACTGATTATATATACAGTTATTAACTGACACCAAATATTCAACATTTGTGACACCAAAATAATAGGGACCAATAAGGAACTGTAATTTTCCAAAATATATTTGCATTAATATTAAATTAACAAAACCAATTTGGTATGGTTTTAGTGGATTTTTTTTCCTCTAGAAAGCAAACAGCACAATTTTCTAATTAATACAAACAAAATGGAAACTGACTTACAACACTGACTTCAAAATCCTTGTGAAAGTCTGTACTGGTGATGTCACAAATGCTGTCACATCTGAGCGGGTATTGTCTGTAGAAGGTTCAGAAACGTCCATTTTAATCAAAACATTTATTAGAGGTAGTTGTGTATTTTGTTTTTATTTTAATGAATTACAGAGTTCTCTAAAGAATCATGGTTGCAGCTCCCTTTAAAAAATAATAGATTAAGTAGTCTATGTATCTGAAATACACTATCTGGATCTGATCTATAATGGATGTAGAAAATCATGTAAGAGTGAGGGGAAACCTATACTTTATACTTTCATCAGGCTTTAATAATGATGTTCACATAACATTGATGTAACATTCACATCTTCTCCTTTGCTTGAAACGTCCTACAAATTATAACTTCCTCAGAGTACTAAAATGCCAATGATAAAGTATTATAAACCTTTCAACTTCATTGTACTTTGGAGAAAAATATTTTCTTCTATTTTCCCCACTCCAAAACACTAACTACTCAATTACTTTTCTTACATCTGGGTGTTAACAGAGCACCTGAGTCAAGAAATCCTCACTTTAGTGGTCAGTCCAAACACCCAGAAAAAAAATTTAGAGGCAGAGTTTTAAAAAGATGGGGATATTTGTTCACTTAGATTAAGGTTTTAGGCATCTGAAAATAAACTTGCTTCTCTCCCTTTTCCCTGTGCAGCTGGGAAACATGGCACCACCAGAAGTGCCATGCTGCCCTTTGGGAATGGATTCCAACTGTGCAGGTGCCTGAAAAACTCATAAACATTCACCTTGGTATGTAGAGCACAGAAATAGTAAGATTCATTTGATACAAGCCACCTATATTCTATAAGCATTTTTATATGACCCCAGTAAACTTCATCAAATGAAGAAAAAGCCTTGCCAAGAAAAGCTTGCAAGTAAGAAAAAGAGATTTATATACAGAACTCCTTAAAACATCTTTTAAAATTTCGTATTTATGAGTTAAGAACTGGAACAAATGACGACGGAATAAATCTATGCTTCTACCTAGTATTTCAAAGAGAAACAAATCTAATACCAGAATTAGGTATGAGGACATATGGGCAGTCTATCACCTGACTACCAAACAACCGTACTAAAGCTCACACATGTTTGTTAATCCCAAGAGGTAAAACGTTGCTTTGTCTTCTGGGGGTCGTGCTGCAGATGAGTGCCCGTTATGATGCTGATGCATTTTTCTGTGCTAAGATCCCGAGGGAATTTGAGTTCACCATCAGTGAAACAGACAGAAATTTTTCATCTCCTCTGTCCTAAAAGTCTTCAATTTTTTTGTTTATCAAGTGTGCATGTAAGAATAGCAAGTAGTGGCAGCACAGCTGAAACAGTTTCAACAAAAGCTTGTCTTCTGACTGCCTACACTTTAATTCAGTTAAATTTTATACCAAGACTATTTAGTTTTCAGTGACAGCTTGATCTTGTACCAACAGATCACATGTTTGATAGGGAATGACTGAAATTTAGTGACATGATTATTGGTTACAGACAGCAAGCCCTCTCCAGACAATCTGAGATGATTAAGGGGAGGGCCATTTCCCAGAGATCTGGCTATTCTCTGATGCACTTTTTATCTCTGTACGGAGCAGAATAAGGTTGGACCAAGTGATCAAGAATGAGTAAACTATAGAAACACTCTGGCCCCCTAGAAGCTTTCATTCTCTTGAAATAAGTCTGTTTGCAGATTCCTCCAGTTCCAACCATACACCTCAGAGAAGTGCAGATGCTGTTTTTGTAGGGTTTGGGGTGTTTTTTTTTTTCCTCACCCTTTGGATCCTGCAGCCCATTGTTTTTACTGATCTGATATACCAATTGTGCGGCTCACTTGTACAACATGAAGAAAAAAAAGGGGGGGGGGGGGAAGAGGGGGGAGAAGAGGGAGAAGAGGGGGGGGATGTCAAATGGGGAGGTGAGAGCAGGAATAGGACAGTGTCCCATCAAATCATATCACTGACCCCATCAGCCTGGAAGTCATGTTCTTGCTGGAATCTGCATGAAGTGGCCACAGGCATGCGTTCCAGACAGGGTTTAGCTCAACCTCCTCCTTCATTCATTAGCAGCATCTGCTAGATACGATGAAGAGTAGAAAGAAAACAACCTCTGGATACTGTTCTAAAAATTTCCCCCTCTCTCTGGCACATTAGGCATCTGTTTAAATGCTGTATTCATGTGGGTAACAAGTAGGACGGCTGCATGACTATCTATTGTTAATTGTACATGCACCAAAGCACAAGACATGTATCTTCTTACTGTGGCCTCTGTTTGCGAAAGGACGATCATGCTGCCCAGTTGCATCCTTTACACACGTTTGCTCCTTATGGTAGGAAAAGTGCAGAAACAGTAATAACCTCTGCCTTCATTCAAGGAGAATGAACAGTGCCTTAAATGATACTTTTAGTCTCTCTCTCTCTTTCTCTCAAAATCTGTATTTGTGCTACCACCAACGCAACGTTTTAATTCTTAACCCAGCAACACTCCGCACACTACAGGAAGTAACACTGCATTGTCGTTAAACACCACTAATTACATAATTTAGCAAACAAATATTAAGAAATTACTTGATTATCACAAACACATGCCGTCATGGAGAAAAGTACAAAGGATCAATGGGCTTGACTCGGTGGAACAGAAAGCAGAGAAGCACAGCAAGGGAAGTATGTAGACACTACATTAATTGAGAGACCTCTAACTAACAATAATATTGAGCACAAAGGTACTAAACTGATTCTAAAAGCAGTACCCAGCCAAGAAGGACTATGAAACTCACTAGGAACTACAGTAAATTTATTTTTTAATATTGACACAGTGCGTGTCAACAGGCACCTCAGCAAAGAGCAACTGGATCTGAATAATATTCTGAACAGGTCTCGGACAAATTCTTAATAAGCTCATGTTTCATTACCACCCTGAATTTCTTGTGCTCAAACCTGTATAGGACACTCTGTGATTTTTACTCATGGTATCATATATTTTAAGACAAAAAAGAATATCTGATCATTTCAGTCTAACCTCTTCATGAAAACAACAGGCTAAAGATTTTCTCTGTTATGTATATATTGGTAATGTTGGTTCTCTAAGTGCATATCTCATGCACTATCTTGTTTTGATGCTGTCAAAACACTTTCCTTAGTATTTTTCCAGTCTTCCTCATAGTCACCCGCATCTTCATTCTGAATACATCTGGATTCAACACTCAGTCATGCGGTCCCAATATCCTTACCCTGCTACATTCGAGAGCTCTTTGCCCCATTCTTATGTCCAAGCAATTGGATACTTCTCAATATCTGCACAGGTTTCCTCACTCTTATGCTCTAAAGCAATTCTCTCAACACTGAAAACAATCTTTCCTCTCTACTATTTTTTTCCCAGATTTAAATATTCATTTTAATATTAAATATTAAAAGAGAAACTGGAACGGAACTCCAATCAGCTGGGAAAAAGCCAGCACATTGGCTATGAAAGGAAAGCCTGCCTCACCGACCTGATGAGTTCAATAAGGAGGTGATAAACATGAGGGTAAAAGGCACCCAGTAGGCATAATGTGTTTAATGAGGTTCCTCCCCAAATACAGTTAAAGAAACTACATTGCACAGGACTGGTGGAGGGTTTTTTTATACAGTCTGAAAATTGGCTAAGGAACAGGAAACAAAACATAAGGCTTAACGGCCTCTTTTCAGCATGAGAAAGACAGACAGTAGGTCCCACAGGGATCCATGCTGGGATCATTTTTATTCAACATCTTAATCAATGGACGTTGGTATGATCCATGAACTCTTAAAGTTTACAGATAACATCATGCTATCGTAGACAGTCAAATATAATGTCAATGGCATGAAACAAAAAAGAAAAAGAAGGACCTCACAAAATTGAGCTGGCAAAGGTGAAAATGAACAACAGGTATAAAATGTGGGATAATGTATATATAAAAAAATAATCTAAACCATGCATCGCAACATTTATCTTAGAATGAGGAAGTACAGTTTAGTAGAGTCCTGGAGTCGCTGCTGACAGCTTTATGAAATCATAAGTTCATGTACAACAGCAGCCAAAAAAAAAAAAAAAAAAAAAAAAAAAAAAAAGCTGACAAAATGTTGGGCATTTCAAAAAGGATACTGTGAAGAGAACGGATGTCATTTTGCTGACACAGAAAACACTGCTGTGCCCACATCTTCATTAACCTGCACAGTCTGGTCTCCACATCTCATGAAGGATGCAATGCAATTGCAAAAAAAAAAAAAAAATAGACATAGAGAGAAGGACAACCAAAAGGATCCAGGGGATGGAGCAGCTGCCTTTTCTAAGAGAGGATTAAGAAGCAGGGACTTCTCAGTTCAGAGAGGAGATGTTTGAGGGGTTATGGCTGACATTTACAAAATCAAAAGGCCATAAATAAGTGCAGAGTTGTCATTCACCCAATACCACAATACAAGAACCAGGGCACCTGGCAAAGCTACCAGGAGATACACTGAAAATGTGGAAGAAAACCTTTTATGCAAGCCTTTTTTTTTTTTTAATGTACTTCTGAAACTTACTGCCACAGGGAGCTGCAGAGCCAGACTGCATTGGGATGTTCAAAAAGTTTAAATTCACGGACAACGGGTTCATACATGGATACTACACAGATGACACAGGGATGTACATTACTAATACAACAGTTCTGGACACTGGGAAAATGCAAGGGGAATGAATGGCAAGAACATAGCCAAGTTTTCAGGCTCTCCTTGAACAGCATCTCCTTTGCTACAGGCAGATTACTGGGCTAGATAGGACAGTGGTATGACTCAGATATAGTTTGACCATTTCTTATTTTATTTTTACTCTCTGCTGTAACATGAAGAACAGATGTGATCACTTCCTCTTTTTCATTTAGCTTCAGTAATTACAATTCATTCAACCTATACTCATAAAACACTGATCACTCTCATTGCTGGTCTCTGTTAATAGTCTTTATGATCTTGAACTGCAGCACCCAGAAATGGACACAGTTGACAACCGAGACTTAAAGTGCTCAGTGGAGCTGAAAGATGTTTCTCACAGGCTCTGAAACTGTGTATGCATGCCTGCATTTGCCTTCTTCAGAACACTGAGATATAATTATTATCCTGACTGCGATCCGTGGTACCTACTGGTACCTCTTCTTTCTGAAGCACTTGTTCTCCATCTGTTCTTTTGTAAAGTTGATCATTCTAGTGTTTGTGTCAAACTTGCTCCCCCAAATAGCTTCTAGCTCCTCACAACCACATCTCGACATTATTGATGTTCTAAATACCAATCCTATCTTCCAACACACCTGCAGTCCCTTTTGCCTTGGAGGCACCTGAAGACATCAATAACCATTCTCTTCTCCATTAAGCACCTCTGCAATGAAAGTACTGACTAGGCAGAATGCATGACAGAGCCTAGCAGATTTCTGTTCCATATTTACTTCAATTTTGATAGAGAGCATTTAATAAATGCTCAGCACAGTTGTTGTGGTTTTTTTAAACCATTTTTGCTGCTAGAAACAAAGCTCAGTTATTTCATTTAATCTCTGCATCTCATTTCCTTATGAAAATGTTATTCACAGATATCAGAAGCATAACTAAATCCAAGATACAACATCCCAAGCTTCTCTCCTATGCACAAAGATTGCTACCTTGTCAGTAAAAGGAAATTTGATTAGTTTGATGCAATTTAACTTTGCCAAATCCACAGTGACTCATCTCATTATTTTCTAGATGTTCATAAATAGTCTACTTATTCTAGTATTTTCCTTTCTGTTAAATCGATGTCAAGCATTTTGCCCTATTAAAACACATTTTGGTTGAACATAAAATACACGAAAAGCAATCCGGATAACTTTCTCGGTGTTATTTATTATACTAGTCTGTGATCTCTAAATGTTATCATAGACGATTTCATAATTGTTTTCTTAAGTGCTGAACCTGCCAAAGAGAGACAGGTGTAAAACTGATCGCTGCAGGATACAAGTAGAGTATCATCACATACCTTCATCTCCCAAACTTTTAGACATACCTTCCAGTCTGACTTCAGGTAGAAAGTGAGTTGTATAGGAATACCAAAGAAAAAGAGGGAATCCAGCTTACCGTCATAAAAATATGAAAGAAGAAGCAAAAAACCCAGTCCAGTCTCAAAAGAGGCAAAGTATTTACTGGAAGTCTTACTCCTTTGTGTACAAGAGGCCTCATGACCGATCTTTAACTCTGACATGAACACATCACGGTAAGAGTGTTCCAGAATAATGGCATAATTAACTCAAAATACCCACTGCAAATATAAAAGAAAAACACCTTCAAATATTCAACAAATAGCACCTTGCCACAACCATTGTTATCTGCTGCTGCCAATCAGTATTGTTATGGTTGTACAAAGACTCCAGTGCACCAGACTGTCGCTAATTATGTATATTCAAGTGATTAGCAAGCACTTGTTGCCTCGTTCACACCACCCTCCAAACAGCAGCCTTTGAGAGGAGAATAGACTGCAAATTTATTGAGAGAACACTGTTAATCCTTTGGGGAGAATGTAAATGTAAACAGGACTACTCTACATCAAGGTGCTTTGACAACAAAAATCATCTGCATAAACACATGCTCAACAACAAACAGGTGTTCTATTTCACAACTAGCGCCCATTTGATGCTTTCAAGTAAGCATTATGCACAAACTGTTAGAAGTACTTTGAAACCAGCTGCAATTACTATAATTAGCTGTTTTCCTACACTTTGGGTATTTTTTTTTCCTGTACCTGTTCAGTATTGTGTTGGTTGCAATCTGCAAGCTCAAGTGAAACTGAGGTTCTAGCCTCTTGTTTAAAGATTACTATCCTTTCAGTTCAGCATGAACTATGATAAGTTCATATTTATCATTAAAGTGCCACCAGTTATAAGATGATGTTTGCATAAAATAACTTAGCAGTCCTACAAATGTCAGGTCACTCATGTAACACTCATCATGAGTAGGAAAACAAGGACAACTGCCAAAATAGCACCATAAAAATAGTAAGCCTTCAATGTTCAGGATTTCCCTTTTTAACAGAAATGTCCCCAGGAACTAACAAGATTTATTTTTAATAACAAGAACTTTACTTCTAGTTTTATCAGACAATGGGTGGTGAGAAGTCCTGATTGTAGACATCTACTCCTCAGAACATGCTTCAAGTAAATGTTTAAAATAATTATCTAGAGAGAAATCACGTGCTTCCTTCTCTTTAATGAAGAAAAAAATAATACATACAAAGCACCTCTACATGTTATAATAATTATTTAAATAATTATCTAAGTATCTGACCATTCCTGCCTCAGCATTTCATGGCATCTGCACAGCCTTTGGTTTTCAGCAGTTCCAAATTTTCTGCCGCAGTGATGCATTTCTACAGGTGAGTTCAACACGAACGATGAATAAATCTAGTTGCCTCATCTCCAAAGTCAAATCCTAATGTGCTAATTTCATAAGCTTGGCTGTGCCACCTATAGATAGCTAAAATCTGATTCTCCTACCCTATGATTTGCCAGATTTTAACGACTGAACAGAATAATTCCATATTCAGCATCTGCTGAGGGATGATTTTTTTTTCACAAATGAAAAGCTTAGCAAGCAAAGACTGGGACTGCCCAGGGAGTAAGAACACAGCTGGGAAGAAGGGCTAAAGATGATAAATACACAGTACTAAGATAAGGACAGGCTACAGGAGACTGAAAGAAAGAGTCTCTTTCACCTTGTGTGAAACAGGCAGGAAAATCTGTCATCATCAGAATGCAGCACCTTTCCAAGTCAGGAAGACAGCCTTCTGTTGACTAGTTAATTTGACATCCTCCACCAATAGGGTGTTCTTCACAGAGAGGGTGGTTGCACACTGGAACAGGCTCCCCAGGGAAGTGGTCACTGCACCGAGCCTGTCTGAATTTAAGAAGAGATTGGACTGTGAACTTAGGCACATGGTCTGAACTTTTGGGTAGACCTGTGCGGTGTCGAGAGTTGGACTTGATGATCCTTAAGGGTCCCTTCCAACTCAGGATATTCTATGATTCTATGATTCTATGAATATCAAAATATACCTGAGGTCCCTCTAATGCTTCTCCATCTGTAATAGAGGAGTTCTATTTTGGGTATGTCCACAATGGGTGATCTACAGAGTTCTATAATTTTTTCTACAATGTCCACTGTTTTCATTCCAGCAGCGTCTGCTCAGCTGGAAATGATACGATAGCTTCAGCTCGTTTGGGCCAGCCAAGCAATACGACACTGTATTCATAGCAGTTATTCCCTAAGAGAACAAAAGAACAAGTAAAGATTTTAATAAATGTTGTAATATCACAAGACCTCCCACAAAAATGCTGGGAGCATCATATGTCTAGAAAATTCCAGGCAAAACTAATTTTGGGGGTTCTTCCAGAGACACATTACCCTTTGATTAGCCCAAACAGAGGACAAAAAGCCAACTGTGGCTTGCATTAGCTCATACGGCACGCATTGAAAGTGATACATCACTAAATCTACAGCTTATGTATTTAAATGCAAAGGAACACCAGAGAATGTTGTCTGTCTTAATGTAATCTTTGTGATTTGTATTCCTAGTTCTTACACTGCAATCGAAAACCAAATTTCACAATGCAGTCACAGCTAGCCACTGAAAAAATGCAACCACTCCATAGCACCAACCATTCTTTTGACCTGAAGTCAGGTAATCCGAGGAGCTAGACCAGGAGAAAGGAAGCAATTACATCTTTCTGTTTCAGGGCATTTTTTTTCTGCTGGTTTAATATGTTGTTCCAACACTGCTTGCTTAGATGAACACTGCTGGTAGGGCAAAAGATATTGCAGAAATGCATATGCAAAGGTTGCAGTGAGCAGCCCACTCCCTCCCATTCTAAAGAGAACCACGTATTAGTTTAGCTAATCTATTATAATCTGTCTCATTATATGAACAGATATGTAATGATTTAAAACAGCCCATTTTTACTTCAAAATCTGAAGGGCTAAGAGTTAGTAATTTGTTGCAGAATTTCTAATGGGAATGGTAACTTCTACAGTCACTGCAAGAAGGGGCTGGAAGGGGCAAATGAACAGCTGTGGGATGCTTAAACAGCTCTAAGTAGATGTGCAAATATGGTTCAGTTATTGTCAAATAAGTCAACTATATGCTAAGCAAAATATACAGCTATAAGGGTGTTTACTGCTCATTCATGTCATCATCACCACACATAAAGATACATGCAGACACGTCCACTTTGGTTTGTTTGCTTAAGACACTCTGCTAGACACAAAGGGATCTAATTAAGAGAAATAACTGTATTGAATCCAAACATAAGGATGGGTATAAGAACCTGGTATCCTATTTACACACACAATGTGTACTGTTTCTGGGTTTCAAGTAAAAATGTGAGAGAGAAAAAAAAGAATAGCATATAATGGAAAGTTTCTGTAGAGGTCACTATCAGTATTTGCACATTGTTTGATATTAAAGTTGTATAAACTAGCAACATCCTGAAAAATTTATGCATGTGTTTACATTTACAGGATATATATTTAAGCATGCACATGAGATCAATATGAAATCACTCTGAAGAAACACTCTGAAATCACAAGTTTTAAATGAATCAAAGAAAAACCAATGATACTATTCAGCCATGGGTTTAAAAGAAGAAAGAAACGTAATTTTAACGAGACCCTTTTGAGCTTTACAGCAGTACAGTTACCTCTAATTTACTGCTTTTCATAACACTCTTCTCTCAAAAAACATTTTTTTCCATGAATGCTGCATCTAGATCTTCTTTCTTTTTTTTTTTTTTTTTCTTCCATGTGTTCTAGTGAAAGGTGAGATCTTCCTAAAGACAGTCAGGCAGATGAAAAGGACAGAATATTTTGTACCAAGCTGATGTCCTGAGCTAGTGCTCCAAGCAAGTCTCATAACAGACTATGGTTTTGAGATTATATTTTTCCTGCAAAACAAATATAGTAATTATAAATGCATTGTATTTGAGTTGGTCAGATCTAACTGCCTCAAGAAGACTTTAGTCATCTTTAGGATGAACCAGTTGCTCCTTTCAAATGCTCATGTAAGCAAAGGGTGAAGTCTGAATGGGAAGATGAATCCTAACTTTCAGAACTCCAAAGAATACTTTGATAGCTAGTATTCATCAGGAGTAAACAGGTAAGTGGCTAGCACAGGCCAAAGCATCATACCTACACAGGCCTTGCATGTATTTTCAATATTATTTTGAAGCCTTCCTGTTAAGATGAGCTAACTTGCAATGACAGAGAAATTATGGTATTTATTAGTATGCTAACCAGCAAAGCATGGACAATTCAACTGTGCTCAGTACTCTCCACATGTAGGCCATGGTCGTGGATGTAACCTGTAAGCTTTGACAACTGAACTTTAGCCAAAGAAGTGAGAGGTGTAATTGGTAAGGAAAGGAAAATCCCTTATCAGAAAGTCTGCCTTCTGTGACAAGGACTTCACAGACGTCATGTACATAGAACATCCTGTGTTGGAAGGGACTCACAAGGATCATCAAGTCCAACTCCTGGCTCCACATAGGACCACCAAAAACTCAAACCATGTGTCTGAGAGCACTGTCAAAATGCTTCTTGAACTCCTGCATATCAGTGCCGTGACCGCTTCCCTTGGGGAAGCCTGTCCCAGTGCCCGACCACCCTCTGGGTGCAGACCTACATGACTCTACTGCAAAGCTGAAACACTCCAGGGCTGCTATGAGAGGAGATCCAAAGAGCTGCAGCAAAAAGACTGGTTGACAGAGCAAGCATCACTAGTGAGAGCAGTCAGACACCAGTCCAGTTTTGGAAATGACTACCAGTGAACAAAGTTAGTATGAGCAGTTAAAATGGTCAATAGAAACAACCTGACATGGATGCACCCTTCAAATCAATATTCTAGAGCACTAAAACCCATACAATAGTGACTACCCTAAGTTACAACAGTTTATACAACCTGGCAACTGGGGACAATAAACACCCCGGCACTAGGTAGGACTACTCTACCAACAGCAAACTGAATGGAATACAACTAGAGGAATGGGATTAGTGGCTGGCTACTTTGGCAAGCCCTCGTAGCTGCAGGAGATTTGGGTCAGGACTACTGCCAGCATGTTTGGGGGATGAATACTGATGCTGTTATGATTCTGTTTTCAGTGGTTCAGACCTCCCAAACTGATCTTCCATCATCTTTTCCTCGTGTTTATTGACCTTCTGTGATGGGGAAATTAATGCTTACAGACCACACCTAGGAAACATAATTCAGTATCCTGGTTTCCTAAGAAAGAAATTAAGTTGGGGATGTATAAGCTTTCCATTAGGACCCCTCAAACACCTAACAACAGGGTTTTGGCAAAGAATTGCATACTTCCTCAAAGACCAAGCTTCTAGAAAGAATACACTCTCCTGCAAAAACTTGTGCTGATAAGTTGTGTTCTCTGGATGCCTCCATAACCCATTCCTACTAATTTCCTGCAAAAACAAAACAAGACCATATGCTAACAGAAAACATACATGTGCTTTGAAATCCTTCTTCAGCATACTGGGTGAAAGCACTCCACCAGTTTGCTGCTTGACAAATAAGCAACGTGTACTTGTTGGAACAGTATTTAAAAGGGGTGAGACAGCAGCACTTGTACAAATATTTAAAATAAGTACACTTTCAAAAGTGTTTTGTTAAACAGGGCCATATTATAACTAAAACAATATAACACATTTACAACTAAGCCTGACTAAACAAAAACGCTTATGCCAAAATATCCACAGCAGCGCTAGCACATTGTAACAGAGTGGAGCCCCCTATGTTTTTATGGAACTTTCACAACCCTCACCCTACATTTATATGGTACTTTCACGACCCTAACACAGCATAACGCTGTTGCCGCTCTCACATCCAGTTCCCAGGGAGGGAGAGGCCTGCAGGCAGCCCTGAGTACGCTACTGCCCGAGCATGATGTCACTGTGGTGCTGCCGGAGGGGAACAGTCAGTACCAGGAAGCGCCAAACCCCCTCATTGTGCGCCGGAATCAGCACAGGGATGGATGCAGGTTGTAAATCTGGACGCGGACCAGCCAGATTTCAGATCACAGCTTCGCTCTGGGAGGCAGTTGAAGCAATAAGCAGAACGTCCACTTCTGTTACATGCGATGTTTCAAATGTAAACATTAACTCTGCAGCTGAATTCCCAGTCTACACTACCATAAATACAAAGAAGAAATACAAATAGCTGACCTCTAGTAAAGCTAATAAATCCCTAAGTGTTGATTCCCAAATACTTTCAGATAATTCTCTTCCCCTCTTCCACAAAATACCTTTGGAGTGACATCACTACAGTTTTAAACAGCAAACTACATTTATGACCCTGAGAAGTTAAACAGAAGGAGGAAACAACGAATGAGATCATCTAGAGGGGTGGGGGGGGATGTTTCTTTTCACAAATTACCGCCACTTTTTTTTTTTTTTTTAATTTTTACTTTAAAAAAAATTTGCATCCTAAAGCTTTTCTCAGTCTCTCCATTATGTAACAGTTCTTTAGGAAACCGCCAGCTACCCTGACAACTGGGATGTTTTGCCAGAACGGCTTTGTCTAAATCCTAAAGCAGTACTTGGCTATGCACTGAGCCCAGTGGCTGCCTGTGATCTGAATGCCAATGAGGAGCACTGCCCCTGTTGTCTGACAAGTCAGAGACTTAAAGGTCTATTTGAGGTCAGCAAACTGTCTGGGCTACTTTCGTAAGCTTGAGAGACTGAGAAACACAGCCAACAACATGTTCTTTCCTTTGAGTGCCACACTGGGCAAAGAGCGTTTAATGCACAATTGCCATTACATTTTATTTTAAGTAGCAAAGAATACATATTCTTCATCTTTTGTTTCTGTTTGCTTTGGTGCCTATCTTGAATTCCTAGGATCATCAATGAAATTCAACCCCCTAGTGGACAGGTAGAAATGAAGACCGATTTACATTTACTTTAAAATCAAATAAACTTGCATATCTCAAAATTGAAGTAACAAGATTACTGCAATTAATACCAACACACAGATTGTATCCAGTTTAATATATGCTAACTCTGGTGTACTGGCTTTATACCATTCAAATCCCTAGCTTTCCTTATAGTCCCCATTCAATCAAGCCCTGTATTGCACACTTAAAACTACTATTTTTTGTTGCACATCATGAGAAATAGTGTAGCAGGCCAAAAAGTGCTCAAAAATCTCTTTGCCCAGATTTGTTACAAACATCTTGAAATTCTCTTTTTTGACACTTACAACAGATCTTTTAAGATGGCAATGGGTACATAATCCATCAACATCAGTAGTTATGAGGCAGCAGTAACTTCCAATCTTTTACATCATTTCTACTTTTGGCGGCAGAGCCATAATTATCTGCTAGTTGCACAGAATGTTAACTTATTCTCTTACTATTGCTTTTGATGTAAACAGTGAAAAAAAATGAGACCTACAATGCATGCCGCCTTTTTCACCAATACTATAGCTGAATCTATGAGTATTAATAATTTTCTGATCTAAAAATTTGGACAATTCAAATTTCTATTTTCAAATTTACCACCTTTCATTTGCAATTGGAAATTTAAGCTTCAATTTTTTTGAAGGAAAATTTAACTTCAAACACTCTGAATTCTTAGATATGAGGATATCTCATAAACCCAAAAAGGAAGGGATGCCTTGACTTCTAGGATGATGCAACTACATTTCACACAATGAAACATGTTGTTCACATAGCAAAAATAACTGGTAACAACATGTTTTCATGCATGTTTACTAAAATTCTGCATTAGAAGGTATTTATTATACAGAATTACATGAGATAAGGTGACAGAAAACTGTAACGTATCCACTGATTTCTAGAAGGAATTCCCATTTTAGACAGTAGAGTTCAAAAATTAATGAAAAAAATTGCAAAGTTGCTCATTAACTTGTCAGACAAAACCACAAACTAAGGAAGAAGCAGTTAAGAGAAGAGCTTTGCTAAAAGCAAGGTTACTTCTCCCACTGAGAAAGGGTGCTAATATGTTTTTGAACTTGCAAACTATTCCACGTATAGCTACATTAAAAAAAGAATTTTTGGTGATATATTTTGGGCATATGATATGATCTTGAGGGGGAGGTTGCCTTTTCACTTTATTTTACCTACAGTAATTCATTCATTCTGGATGTTCCCTGTGAGCATGGAAAACTAGTATGGAGTAACTGTTGCATATATGATAAAACAAAATTGTGTGATATTTGTAAATATAAATACAATATATTTATAAATATATATATGTGTGTATATTTAAAACTGCATTAAAATAATTAAAGAAGATCTAGGTTATAAGCTGTACCTTTTTAGGAAATAATTTAGTAAGGCATATCTCATGTTCTTTTCAATCCATTACCTTTATTACCATACATCATTATGTAGCAAGGGGTTTCAACATCAGTAAGTTAGACTCTCTGAAGTCTCTAGCTTTGACATGAGACATCCCCAGAATATCGATTATGACCCTTCCGAAGTGATCAAGGTCTTGTGTGACTGTGGAAAACCAAACCTTTTCTAGCGAGTTTCACAAACTTATAAAGAGCAGAAGTAAGTTCATGGAAAAAAATAATAGTCAATAAACCTTGCATCACTTTGTGACCCCAGCTATTCAAAGTCTTCAGCCATGCTTTCAGTATTGCTGAAAAGCACATGCTTGACACCCCTACCATAGCGATGTGCACCTCCAGGCTGACAGTCGGCTGATTAAACCACTAGCTGACAGGCACTGGAATACAGTCCCAGAGGAAATTCAAAGCTTTCTCCACAGTTTGAGACAACCACTTCAGTTCCCTGGTGCTCTTGTCTTGGAGTAGATTCCTCATGAGTTTCAGCCAAGTGGATTTTCAAAGTTTGTCAGCTTCTGTTTCTTAGACCAGGACTGTACTACTAATTTATCTTATCACCTGCTTGTGGCAGGTATCAGAAAAAGCCATATATTAAGTGAAATCTATTAAGAAGAATACCACGATAAAATTAACTGTCCATTTCCATTTTCTTCTTTCATCTTCTCTCCCAGAATCCATGCAGCATCATAGTGGTCATGAAGGTAACAATTTTACATAGTGACTGCACTTACAACACTTAGTACATGGCCACAACCTTCATATTCATAGCAGACCAAATCATTGTGCTCAGCACTACACAACAGCAGCTGGAACATACAACAGTTTCAGAAGGATGCCAACTAGCAACATATCAGCTATGTATTAAATACAGAGGCCATGCAAGTTTGACAAAGTCTCACAGTTACAGTAGATTTTACTTGTCTTTCCCAAACAGATTTTTACTTATTTTGGGATACTTATCACAATAAATAGTTATATATTGACCACAGCAGAATAGCAGTTTGCAATGTGATCATATATAGGTAAGTAACTTTATTTGAGGAACTTAATCACTCTTTTAGGAAATTAGAAACAAAATATGTTTTTGAAAATCCCTTTTCTTCCCTCCTCAGTTCTCCAGTTTGTAACATCCTGTAATTTTATTTCAGGTTCTGTTCTTAAACTCCAATCTTCTTTCACTCACTTTGTGAAAGTGCAGAGCTACTGTATTATTTTAACAATTTTAACAATATTTTAACAATTCTCTCTAAAAAAAAATCAAACCCAAACCCATTCAAGCCTACAAACTAAAGAGACTTGTAATCTTTAGAATATAAAAAGCCAACATGCCATGTTTTCTTCCAACATGAAAGAAGTCCACTTCATGATTAAAAAAAAAAAAAAAAAAAGTAAGGAAAAAAAAATCTTGGCCACAATGGATGACATATATATAAGCAAAAGGATCTCCTCAGCTTTTTAGTTCATAGTGGCATCACCTTCCCTATCTTTTGCTAAAAGCTCTACATACAACAAGAAAAAAAAAAAAAAAAAAAAAAAAAAAAAAAAAAAAAGGAAGGTATAAAGCAGAACAGCTCATATAAAGATGTGTTTCTGAACTATTGCATGGTTTTGAGATCAGGTGAGAAAGTCTTGTATTTTTTGACAAGCAAATTCCATAAGCATCCATTTCTCCTCTCTGACCTTTTTCCACTAGCCTGTGTATGTACACTCACTCTGCCGCCTCCTCAGGCAGAGGACTTTCGCTTTAAAAAGATTACTACACATTTACAAGTTTGATCATGTTTTTTGAGGATTTTTGCCCAAGTGGCTGTGCTAAAAAAAGCTATAAACTTCATTAAGTTCAAACACTAACCAATGAAATCAGACCAAATGGTTTAACAATTCTTGCTAAAATACAAATGAGGTAAGTAATGTAAAAAGTAACAGCTTTCCTTCAAAGCAAACATCCTTTGGTGTCTGACAATGCTTTCAAACCTTTAGCCTCTGTGAAATAATGGTCTAACTTTCTGCTTTGAATTTGCTAATAATTCAAGAAGTGCTACCTTGGCAATTTCTCCTGAGCAATTCTGATTCCTCCTGCAATATCTAGTTTGAAGTAATTTTGGTTTCTCTGAGCTCTAAATGAGAGCCAGAAAACTGAAAATTAAAAATCTTAGTATCTGTATTGAGCAAATTAGTATAACCTATTCTTGAGAACAGAAATAGTGGGTAGAGATTTAAATATGACAAAACTATCAAAACAGCTTTTGTAAAAAGAAATTACACCTTAAATCACAGTTGTTTTCCTTTTAAAGTATTAAAATATTAATAAATATTTTGATCAGAAAAAAATCCAGTTGATACAGACTACTTCAGTTTCCAAACAACATTTGGCAATATCCGTTAAAAAAAAAAAAAAAAAAAAAAAAAAAAAAAAAAAAGGCTACTAAAAATCCTACTCCCCACAAGATAAAAGGGATGATCTTCTCACCAATAAATAAATAAATAAATAAATAAATAAATAAAATATATGCGAAATTGTCAGTTTTCACAATGAAAGGAGGGTCATCAGTGGCGACGCGCAGTGACCTACCTTGAGTTTGACATAGACTTAAATGACTGGGAAAAGAAGATATGGTGTGTGAAGGTGTGGTAAATCAAAGCTGGTGATGAGAAAAGATGTTCTGCCTAGTAAAGAGGAAAGCCAATTGTAATGAACCATAGAAAGACTTCAGACAACATCTTTCCCTATTCCTTATACTTCTCCCTAGCTTCACCTAACATCACAGGTTATACATCAGACTGGCCACTGGGGCTATTCTTACTTCTTTCTTAACCTACATATTCATTCCATAGGTATAACCAAATTGAATTGATAATAAGCTCCTGAATCAGCACAACCATGCGTGTGTTCCAGGACTTTGGCTGTCTCAAGATTTAGTCTGGAGATGGATTTTGTTAAACTGTTTGTGTTTGCCTCCAAGTGGCTTCTCCTGAATGATTCTTCTAGACAGGGTTTTCTGTTCAATATTAAAACATCGTAGAGAGTCTTTCTTAGGCATCCAAGAGGTCAACTCTGATTTCTGAGGTGTAATTTCTTTCCAAAAATTTGTTTTGATAGTTTTGTCATATTTATATATCTTTCTCAAGTCTCTCTCAAATTCTGATCCCTGCCTACATGAACGTCTCTAAAGCCTGGGACACAGAAGCAAGGTCTCAAAACTTAGAACTACGTTTCAGTCATTTTTGGATACAGGTGCTATAAACACAAGTGCTGTGTATTTCAAAGAATTTCAAAAACAGAGATAGACAGACAGATGAAGATTTTTTTCTGATGTCAATCCTAGCTCTTGCATATGGTTTTAGTGAGAGCTGACCACACTCAAGCCATATTTGCTTTGACATGCAATTTTCAAATTAAAACAGATGTCGAAATTTCATATTTGTTGCATCAAACAGGTAGTTACACTGAGACCACATACACAGCAGAAAGTAAAATCTACAGATGAGATGAATTTCATTATCTGACCAATATAAGAGCATCTTTGCAAAACAGATTATATATAGCGAGGTGGGGAGAGACAGAGGAAAGAAAACACTGATACATTTAGGATTGAAAAAGAACCTCTGCAGTTTCATTTTATTGATGACTAATTCACTATCTACAGAGTTCCAGTATAAATATCATCATCTTTATAAACAACTATGAGCACAGTTAAAATTAGTAATATAATGACCATTCTAGATTTCTAGGTCATGTTCCATTTTCGTAACTCTCAACTTCATCTTCCTAAACAGAGACATCATTATTTGAGAAACTCCCTTAAAACCAAGGGCTGATTCCAAGAGAGCAGGACACTGATAATCTTAATTTTGAAGTACAGCATCATTAAAATAACTAAAGGGAAACAGAACTGATCATTTTACAGATGTTAAAAAATCCAGTAAAAGAATGTGAAAGAGACTATTAAGTCACATTTTACATCTAAACATTTATTTGCAGTGGAACATTGAGAATGGTGGGATAGAAACTTTTTCTACGGAATTTAAAAGGGGAAAAAAAAAAGATTGAAAAAAGCAGGTTTGAGATATGAGGCAACAAAACATTTTTGAACAAAAACAGGGCTCTATCAGGATCAAAGTGACTAAATAACCATGCTAATTAGTACTTCCCAATACGCGCACTCACAAAGCAAGTACACATAATCATTTCAAGCCACCTCCTTACAAACCCGCCAGCCTGATTTTTTTTTTTTTTTTGAACTTCTCACTCTCATAGTCTTCTTACATTAATAGAATGAGTTGAAAAAAGAAGTAACAACTCTGCCACCACATACCTACAGAATCTTACTAGACATCAAGTGTACAAGCGCTGTTCTTATTATACTTGTGTAATGAAAATTGCTAAGTAACATCCACTGTAAACTTCATTCTCTGGTCATTCAGACTGCGGACTTCAAGGGTGCTAAGCAAGATGCTGGGATGCTGGACATACTCCTGCTCCACTGTGTGCTGATGACACTATGAAACTAACTGGCATACTTCACACATGTTATTTTGACAGACCTACAAGTCTGGACTTCTTGGGCATCCACTATCCAAGATATGGGCATCCACATCCAGCAACCACTATCCATTATTTTTGCTGAACTAACATTAGAAATAATTTTCCAAAATTATAAACGTTAAACAATTTTAAAACTATGATTTATCAAAATTCAGTTTATTTTGTCCCAAATACAAAATTACACACACACAAATATATATGTTTTCCTTTTCTTATTTAAACACATCCACATTTTAAGAGCTCTTCAAATACTGCATTGGATTAGCTATAGTACTTTTGTCAAATAAATGGGACATTCATATTTAGATTACATACACTTAAATCATAGGTTTTGTATGTGCATTTTGAAATTGTTTTTTCTCATAATGCAAATCAATTCATTTAAATTACCTGAGTGTTTCAAGGAAGAATATGTCAACATTGTTCAACCTCTCTACCTTCCTCCTTACCGGTGTAACAACCATCATTTTCTAGAATAAAGTCTGGGAGTACTAAAGAGCAACATCACCGTATTCAAAGCATGAAAAAGCAAAACTGGACACATGGCTGCCACCACCTCCCTGAACAGGAGGAACCTCAGCCGCCTGACCCAGTTCCCATCTTACTTGGATGTGGTCTGTCCACTGATCTAGCAGAAGTTGAATACAAATTGAAACAAGTTGAAGCAAGTTGGCTATTTCTCAGGGAATCGGGGGCTACTACACTGTCCAAATGTTGTACAAAAACATTACAGTAACCCTTCTGTTGAGAAGCACTAGTAACTAGGCTTTGAAATTTAACTTGGAACTTGCAATTTGGCATGGGATTTACTTGATGTCAAAGATGTCTCCAAGAAGAGCCACCCAATTGTGATGAGTTTTAATAAATAAATAAATAAATAAAATGCTTCACACCTGCTAAAATAGACTTGTTGAGTCTGGCAGCCCAATTCTCCAAAGCCTTGTTACGCAGACCCTTTTCTCTCCCCTGATGCAGGGTCTGACCAGGTCATTTCCTGCAATTGCTCCTTCTGACAATCAATTTTCTGCAACAGTGCCACGCAGCTAAATGAGAGCACAGACACACTTTCTTGCACTCCAAACATTGCCTTTAATGATGTCCAGGTAGCATAAAGATTAACGAAGCAGTCCAAAAGGACTAATTCAAGTTGGGACAAATGCATTGCAGAACTCTGACGGTTATGGGACAGGTGTAGATAAAATGCAGAAGATGGGCAGAGGGGGCAAGTGGTTGGCCAGAAAGTATAGAGAGATGAGTGAAATTCAAACTGATTACAGAAATAAAGAAACAGGAGCTGGCACTCCCATAGTCTGAGAAAATAAAGAGAAAGAAGAGGGCCAGTGCTGGAGGGTGTGAGAGCAAAAGAATAGCAGCAGGGTAGCCAAGAGGAGAGCATGAATACAAAAGCAAAGGGAATGTGGGATTAAGTAGCAGGGGAAAGACAAGTGAGTGGAAAGGTCAGAAAGCACATTATCCCAAAAGAGCTGAACTTAGGGGTCCTAAGTTGTTACGTTCTTCTGTCAGCAAATAGCTGTGAAAACCGCTGGAAGCTCTGTTGAACTGCTTCTAGTAGCTAGTTGTCATTACAGATAAGAGCTTGTTACAGCTACCAATTAAATATTTCAAGTGCAAATGTCTGTTCTAACCCAAACTGAGAGATGCTGTAACTCAAGTGATATAATTACTTTTCAGTTTGCTTTTAAATAGGAAATCACATCCAAAGAAAACTCCTTTAAAAGACTGACTCATTACAAACTGAAGGAAGTTTTAAAAATAATAAAACTAAAGCTGACTATGCAGGCTTCGTTTCAGGTACATACATGTTAGCATGGGTATCTTGTCACTGAGCAAGAAGATACTCAATATTTTCTCTTTACTTAGGGGTTGTCCCAAACTCCATTTCATATTCTCTGTTCAAATTCTCCATCAGATTCTCTGAATTTAAGAATCATTATATGCAGTTATGTATTAAAAAGCCTTGAATGCATGTAAAATACTCTTATTTTTATATCTATGTATTTGTTAGCAAATTTTCCATATTACATTATTAATGTACAATTTAATTCATGTTTTTATTTCAAAGAGTAACTGTTGGTGTACCATATCTTTCTTGCATTTCTGCATCTAGAGATCTCTCAGGGAAAAAAAAAAAAAAAAAAAAAAAAGGCAATAGAAGAGTATTCACTGACAGTAACAAATAACTGAGAATTGTGAAACAACAGAAATTGCTCCAGCTCATACATCACCTAAAATACATGAGCGTATCTTTCAGTGTTGAACTGCTGAGGTAAACCTGCAAAGAAAATGGGCAATTTCCCTTTCTTATTTCCTGCAGTTCCATATTTTTCCCACAGGTAGCAAAGCATTGGAATATAAAAATTCCTTTAAATTTTATAGAAATGCAATAGAGAACTTGCAAACATTTATCATATTCCACCCCCAGCCCCAAGAAAAACCCCAAACCACAGAAAAGCGATAAACACAGATCTGTTCCTCAATGAGAAATGTCATATGCCAAATGTGATATTTTAACATTTGAATGTTTGGAATTACTTCAATACTGAAAACTGAAAGACTGATTTAAAGAGAAAACAAACAAATGAATACAAAAAATAATGCTTTCTTGCTATCTGCCATTCCTTAGAAATCATTACAGGACTCATATCAGGCAAATGAAGTTTATGCTGTGATCTAACGCCTCTAACAAAGTGATCAGCAACAGAACAGGAATTCATGCTAAATCACGTCAGTCTCACATATGAAAACTATGGGGATCTTCCCTTCATGTCTCTTTTTGTAAACTACTGTACACTCTGTTTATTATAGAATCTAACTGGTCTGAGGTACATTCTTAGTACAGTATCCCTTATCTTCTTAAAGAAATGCAGGTGGTAAATTTGTACGTAACAACTGATTTTGTGTAACGACTGATCTTTTTTCATTAGCTCTCTAACATATGAAGATTCATTAATGCAATCCTGAACATTCGAAGTTGTAAGTAGAAACCACTGTTTTATCACAATTATTTTTGCTGTGTTCCAACTCAAGGCTGTAGCAAAACTGCACCTATAGAGGGAAGTGGGGGGTCCTGGTGGTGACTGATTTTAAATGTGATTCATCAAGGTTCTCCTCCCTCCTTTGATTTATACAGCTATCAGAAACCACCAAGATAAACTCAACCTTTCATTGTAGCATATCCTTTGTTCTCTGTACAGTATGCTTTTATTACCACCCCTTAAAAATTGTTTTTATCATTTGATCAAGATACCATACTATTTTGCAGTAAAACATTATCTGGTGAAGAAAGAAATGTATCAGAATGATTTCTTTTATCTGGCTGATGCATAATCAATGATCCACCCTCTACAGATGGCTATGAAAGCGTCCAAAAATGCTTAGATGTGAGAGTTCATCATGTGCCACAAGATGCTTTTTTCTTATTTTTTTAATTAGATTTTTAACATACACCCTCCTTCCTGATCACTAGTCCCTTCAGGGCTTAGGCAATTTTTAACAATAACTAGATCTGTGAATGGCTGGAGTGATGACCCCCCTCACATCTGGCATGACAATTTACACATAGTGAGTATACTATTGCTGATTTTAGGCACAAAGATTCTGGAAATTAAACATATCTATTTGTAGGCAAAAAGGTTAAAATAAAAATATAAAAACATGTATATAAACTGTATAAAAACATATACAGCAAATCAGGCTTATCAGACGGAACATATCTGCCTCAAATTTTCCTCCCCAGCCACATTCCTCTATGCGTATTGTCAGCAGGTAATCAATCACCTCCTGCTCCTGAAAGAGTAACTTACTGACAAAGTTCATACCATTTAGACAAAATTATCAATTAAAGATTACAGAAATCTTTCTAAATTAACAAAAAGCAAAATCTTCAAATGTTAAATCAAGTAAAAGTGATTCTAAACTTTAAACTGCTTCCCCTTATTTCCATCTGTGCTCTTAATAATCCAGTGATATACAGAACTAAATATTTAAGTAAATAAATATTTTGTTCAGCTGAAGGGCCTTGGGGGAAGGCCAGCTCTGAGAAATGTAACTTTAGAAGAAGTTTACTATATCCATTAAAAATATTTTCATGAGTAATTCTTAGTAAATGTTGTAAGTCCCATGCAAAATCAACGCAAACCAAGCAGGAAAACACAATTCCATGTGAAGCAATCATAGTTTGGTTCTCTTCTCTAGCCAAAAGCCTACCACGGATTCTGGAAAGCCAAAAATGTCATCTGAGCACCTTACACAAAAAGAGTCAAGAAACATATTAAAGTTCCCTTTTAGCAAATATTACCTAAAAGAAAGAAAAAAAAAAAAAAAAGAAAAAAAAAAAACGTAAACGTGCAAGAAGAAATTCAAATAACATTGTACGTAGCACTAGACATCTTGGCTAAGAGAAAAAGACTCTCCCAGTCTTATCTTTCTCGGGACGTTTTTTTCCCCACTAATACCATAGCTGCCAAGACACAGTTCTTCATTTACTCCTTCCTTTCAAGCAACATAAGTTTTTCTTTCTCTTTCTAAGCATCAGCACAGATTTCACTCTGTCAGAATAGCACGTCCACATTCAAGCAGTAATTGTCACCATGCTTTTTGCAATAGTTAAGACCCCTTTTTCATTCTGTAGCCACAGCTACAGGCTCTATGACAAGGCTTCAAAAGTGAAGTTGCAGCTACTTTGAATTCAGATCCTGTGATAATCCAGCAGTCTGTGATCTCTGGCAATGCAAAATTGGTGAGGAAGAGCTCCTTTAGAACTAAATGAATTAACATCAACAATTTCATAGCAATAAAAAACCTACATCTTCAATTTCATTTGATACTGTAATACAGACAAAAGTATGACTTGCAAAACAAATGAACAAAAACAAGAAAAAAACAAGCTTCTTCAATTCAGAATACAAGTCCTATCCCCATTTAACATGCATCCTTTACTTTCTGCCCCAACAAAAGCAGCTTTCTTAAGTGTCCTTTACCTTCTCGGTAGAGAACACCACCAGAAAAGGCACCTTTCTCCTTCTACTTTAATGATTTTTTTTTCCTATCTTGTTTGTTTATTACTATCACTAAACTATACATTGGGTTGCTCATTTCACTTGTTGACATTAAAACAAAGTTTTTTGTGTTTGCTTTAAGTTATAAAAATAGTTCAGTGCGATTTAAAATTAGGTAAAACTTCCAGTTACTTTTAGTACAAAAGAAATCGTTTATTCTTTCTAATTTATTCATTCTAATACAGTCTTTACATACAGCTTCCTGGCGAATGGCAGAACCACCTCTCAAAAAACATTATACAGAACAGTTTATTATGACTTGTAGACTGAGAAATCATTTCAAAAATACTTCTGTTCTCCTTTTCATGACATAATAAATAACAATAGCTTATTAAATAAACTTTCAATATATTATATTTTGGGTGGAGTAATGTGCATTTTCTACCAATCTTCCAAAAACATTCTCACTCCTACCTTCAAGCACGCATACAAAAACATTCAGCAGCACGTTTCATGTTTCACAAAATAAAGGTCAAAATGCACATAATCTCAATTAATGTTATCAAAATCAGAAGGCTATGAGAAAGGGAGATTAATTGTTTGCCCCAGAAGACTCAATTTTACCAAAGCACAGCACTGTGGTAGTAATATTTTTAAATTACTTATATAAGAAAATCTTATTTCACACACAATGGAAAATAAGAGGAGTTTAAATCGTAGTAACAAAGAACCACTACTAATAGAAGAAGTGAAAAACTGGGAAGTCTATATTTAACTTGGTGCTCAGTCATTAGAAAGGTGCCCCATAACGACCATATGTTACTCAAATATGTTATCACACCTACAATTTCATCATATGTCTCCCAAGAAATTAATTAGCTCTAACTTTTTCAACTTTGACAAAAATGTCTGCAGTAAGTCAGATTACTAGCTGTTGCAAATGCTTCAAAATTCAAAGCTTGCCTCAGCTTTTATTTAACCTTTTAATTACTATCATTGAATAACATTTGGAAGGCAGATGTTCCTTTTTTTTTTCTTTTGCATATGTAGTTAATAATAAAAAGACCATTTATTTTAAATTAATATTACTTTTTCAACTGCAAAAATGCTACAAAGACAGTCATCATTTTATACAGCAAATATAGAAACACGAGCAACATTAAAATACCAGTTGCCTTAACTGGACATTGAATAATCTGAAGAGAATGTATTCTAATAAATTCGCATAGCTGGGTTCATTTATACAAAATATTGAGAGCTGACCTGGACTCTCAGCTGAACCAAATATACTGAAACAATACAGGAAAGTTCAGCTTTCAACTGCCACCTCAGCTCACAAAAAATAGCAAAAAATAAGTTCAAGAATAACATGAGCACAATGAGGACTGATTGATTCCTTATTTAGGAACCTAATAAAATATAAGGGGAAAAAGTCAGAAGGACAGAGCACCAACAAGCAAAGATATATACTAATAAAACAGTACACCCCACCTACCATCCTGGCAGAGGGTCTCAAGCTTATCTTACAGATAACAAACAGTCTTGGTAGATGGCATTCACAACCAAATCTGATTTCTTTTGTTGTGACAGTTACAAAATATCTGCAAAAGTTATTCCAACAGCTTCCTAAGTCTAAAAATTATCCAACAGAAAAAATATTAACATTAAATTATTTTAATTCAGGCATACACAAATTCTAAATGTTTTTACTATCAACAATAATTATGTAAAATAACAAATTAATATTACAATCTATATTCTATTGTTCAAAAATATTAAGCAAAATAGTATAGGGCTCTTTGAAAAGAATCAGTACTTCATTGTAAAAATCAAACAATATGAAAATAAACACGTTACATCACTATTGAAGGTTTACATTCAGAGTTTCTTCAGGAACTTCTATACAAAGCCATTAACCTTGCACAGAGTTATCAACTAAAGGTCCAATGAACAATCAAATAATTCAAGAAAAAGCATGAAACAATCATGTTTTGACCAACGGACATCAAAGACTTTTTCTTAAGGCAGCAGGATGTAACATGTCACCACAGAAAGTAAAACAAGTAATTCAATACTATATTTTCTTCTCCTCCAAGCTCAGAGGAAGGTTCTTACCACTTTATCCACAGTCAAAATTACCCCTTGCTACAAGAATATAAATTTAGCCAGTCATATACATGCAAGGGTTCACACGTAAAAATACTAAAACGGAATACATTTTTGAACAGGACAGATGGTAGCTATGCTATTCCTGTCGTTGTCTACAGGTACCATAAACCTAGGCTATCAAAGTTAAGCCAAAAGTTAAGACAAACCCAGTCTTTTTTAACTATGGTGGAAAAAAAAAATACAATAAAATCACATTTAACAAACCCTAACTCCCTGTATAATGACAGCATAACTCGACTAAAAATGAGAAAGAATGAATGAAAGAACAAAAAGCTGTCTTCCAAAAGAAAAAGTAATTCAAAAGCTTATTCGTGTCTACATATTTTCAAATATTTTAATTGAGTAGCTATGGCTATTTGAAAGTATTCATTCAACTGTCGTTGGATATCTTTATTTTTATTTCAATCTAAATTTGGTGAGATTTTCTGTGTACCAGAATTGCTAGAAATATAAATTAGTGATGTGTATGCTGAACTGTAAATCTATCTTTCTCTAGAAATGACTATTCTCATTTAAGTAAAAGGTGTCAGTATGCAGTAGTCCTAATTAAATCTGTTACTGTACGGTCGGGTATACAAAATAACAATGGGCCAATTATAGTGAAACATGATCATACCACATAGAAATTATATTTGGATAAAACATACAGGGACAATATGATGCTACAAAATTGACTTCAAAATAAATATTCAAAATATTTACAGCATAAAAAGAAAAATTCATGAGTGAAAATTCATGAGTACAGCTGTATTATAAATAAAATACAAAAAAAAATCATACATTAAAAATGAAAAGAAAAAAATGCTGTCTAGAAAAACTCTCTACAACCAGCAAGCCATAACTATAGCCTACCCCATAACTCATCCATTCCCACATAAATAATTCCCCATAGCCTTTCCATGTCTTCTGCATCAAAACTAAAACAAAATATAAGTTTTGCCAAAAAAAAAAAAGCTAGGACAAATTAAATTTGGAATTGTTGCTGTGGTGTCTCAGGGAAACTACAGTTCAGCCAACATATGCTCCTATTTTCTCTTTGAGTTAGCTTCTGCAATAGAGTTATATTTTTCATAAGGCAATGGATGAGCGAAAGAGGCAAATTATAGGAAAGAGTTTTGCCAGAAAGCCCAGCCAACAACAGACCAGGGAAATTAGGTGCTCAAGTAACAACTCTATTTCCTTCCCCCACAGCTTTTAAAACCAGCAGCTGATACCACCTACATGTGACAAAGCTGCAGGCATCTCCCCTTCATTCCCATAAAATCCTTGAAAGCAGACACCTCTGTCAAGGAGAGGGGTAGATACATAACCAGCTGGACAGGGGGAACATGCACAGTGGACAACAGAAGAATGTGCATGGAGGAGCTCACACGTGGGAACAAGCCACAAGCAGCCACCAGCAGCCCCAAGACAGAGGCGCGCAGGAGCATTCAGCAGTTCCAGCCCCAGCACGGTCCCCAGGCCACCCCAATGCACCCTGCTCAGTAGCTGAAGAGGCTTACAGCCAGCAAGGATTTTGAGGTAGCTGTCTTCAACACCAAAAGCCAGACTGACTGGACCATCTGCAGGCTGCACTTCAGCATAAGCAGAATACTAATCTTAAAAAGTGTTCATTCTATCTGTTTCACTTTGGGGGGAAAAAAAATCTTTCCACTCCAAAAAGAAGACTGGGATGCTTCTGCTTGAAATAGAAAACTGAGTTTACAATATTCTTCTAATAACCAGTCTCCAAACACTACGGAATAGGCATAAAGGCAGCAGGGTTGCTTTCCTGTCCTCTGTGCACAGGTGTTGACTGACATCTCTTTAGGAACATTCTGAAAAAGCTGATGACTCCTTACTGATAGAAATCATACCTACCTTCAGAAGAAATCCTTACACAGGCATCTTTTACATCCTTAAAGGTGCTCTGAAGGTAGCACAGAAATAGCTCTGTTACATTAAAATACATGTACATCTTTTTATCATACTTATTTTTAAACTGAAATTTTGTGTGCTAGGGATATGTGCATACTTAAAAATGCAAATTTTAATCTTTACTATCATCCTCTGTATCCCATTTTCAGGTCACCCACACAAAGAGATGTAGTGAACCCTGAAGAAAATCAGTTCTTATTCAGACTGCTGTAAGGGACATGAACATGCAAACCAAAAATCATGACCTCCATGGGTTTCAGCTACCGAGCAGACAACGTGTTTAATGATAGCACAACATGTTTTTTGGTATGCTCAAGCAACAATCCTTATACTCCCGCATTGGTGATCTCATGACAACCATTAGCACATATTGGCCACCTTTTTAGTTGCTCAAGACCTTTCTCATATTAGTAATTTTACTTAACCATTAAAGTTGCATCCATGTTTGAATTTCTAATGAACACGTGTTAAAATAGATTTTCTATTGATGTACTTCACAAATCTTCTGATTTTTTTCTATTTTTTTGAACCAGATGCTTCACTACAAACATTGATCAAGCCACCTTTCCTGCCCTCCCACAGGACCCATGTGCCAGTGAGGATGTATCAAAAAGGAAAGTGCCAATCCATCATACAAAATGTTTCAGAAACATCTTTCACCTCTGGAAACCAAGACCCTTGATCACAAAAACAAACAGAAATTATCTTTGTCTCTTTTAACCCCAGCCTACGAAATCCAAGAAACCCCCTCAAATACCATGACAAGTGCCAGGCACCAAGAAGATCCCATGTTGCTGGAATGCCGGGACATGGACATGGCCAGGAGCACGACAGGAGGTTTGGCTTGAGGTGCTCCACAGTTCTCCCAACTTCAGGGGCAAGATGAGACACTTCACCAAAAAAGTTTCTGAAACTGCCCCAGTTAAACTCTCCAGATGTAATTTCTTTTGTAGCAATCAGACTTTGCTTGTTATTTCATATCCTAATCAAAACAACACAGACGAAAATAATTTGCTTACTGAAGACACTTTTTTTTCTTAAAAACTGCCTTTTTCATCCCCTTCCTCTGCCGCTCGGTGCCGTCTCAATAGCTCGTGACATCACGAGGCAGCTGTGCTGCGCTCGCCCCGAGCACAACAACAACTGCACGAGAGCCTCCCAGCCTGAGGCCAGGATGCTGAAACCCAATTAAAATGCTTAAGATAGCACGATGGATATTTCTAATGGTAAATATGAACCCAAACATATAAGCTTTCGCAAATGCAATGGATAATTTTTTAATCTTTTTAATCTAAAAATATTCTGGTATTCCTACATATTGCAGTGAAAACAATCAATACCACTTGAAAAAATGCTTGCTTTTTCTATTTTGCACCTGCATTCTTCTGCTGTAGAAGTATGTTTCTCATCAAAATTTTTACCACCAAGTTCCTGAGGTGGGTTGAATTAGAGTAACATCATTTCTGGAGAACAGACCACCACTACTCCGCGAGATTCCTTTGTGGACACAAGTAAGCAATAAAACATCATCTTAAAAGAATCTTTAAAGAATATTTTATGATTCTGCCTGGATTCCATGAATTTGCAATTATGTGAAGAGCAGACTTCAAAATACTTTTCCAATTTTAACATTAACATTTAACAAATTATGCATATAAATATTCATATAACTTTATAATAGCTATAGCACATGTGATTTTGGGGAGCTATGTAAGTGCAATGATATGTTGGTTGAGGGCAGACCCTAAGTACCTCTTTAGGCAGTGCAATACTTAGAGACAGTTCAACGTGTAACATTACAGGCTCCACCAAGGTTAATACAGCCAGCAGGGATGCAGAACCTTCAGAAAAACAGCCGTATACTTAAGGATGTACAATTCTGGTACCTGTTTTGGCTAGTAAGCTGTTAACATCCTGGCTATTAAGGATGGGGGAAGAAAGAAAGAGAACACAAAATACAGCAGTGGACAAAGACTTAAATAATTTGGGCAGAGTAACAGCAGGAGCAGGGTAAAAACAACAGACCGGGCTCATTCGCCACACTCCTCCCCTCCCAGGCCTCTGCCAGCCAGCAGCATAGGTCACCCAGCCCAAATTCCAGCAAAGCCCTGCTGGGGCGCAGGGGCCCCCAGGGCAGCCCCGAGCCATGGGCGCTGCCCATGGAGGCCCCCACAGCCAGCTCCCATACAGACCTGAAGGCAGGGTCACTGCTCATTTGCAAGGCCAAGGCCTTCCTTCAGTCTTCTTTTATTACCTGTTACCCTACACCCGATCTTCAAGTATGTATATTTAAAATGCAGTGTCATGTTAGCTTGGAATCTGTAATTTTAAGGAGAAAGCAATGCTGTAAATAAGGCTGTAACAGACCAGAGCAATACACTGGCAGTGATTCAAATGCATCTCAACAGTGCTCAGCACAGACATCAAAGACCCTTACAGGCAAAACCTCCTGCAGAACGTAAGCATTCAATTACACGAGTATCATTGCAGAGCTGGATTGCACTTCAGGCATTCATACTTTTATCTATGTAAGGTTTCACTGTATATGTAAACTGCTAAAGGATGACTGCTGTTTCACATATAATACTACTACAAATTTCTACAGGTGATCTCAGGTATTTAAACACAATTCCTGTTTCATCTTAGAAGCCTCAATTTCAAAGTCTGGGGCTTGACAATGAACTTTTAAAAGATGTCAACTAGCATTTATTATTATTACAGGTCTGTTAAATATTTAATACTTTTACTCAGTTTCCCTGACAGGCCCTCAATGTAGTGGAAGTCCCAATTTATCTTTCTGATGTGAACTAACAGAATGTAAGTTTTACTCACAGCTTCGGGTCCTTCCTCCCCAGCCCAAACCTTGATGGCTGTGGTTCTAAGCTTTACATCCTAAGTGTGGCTAGGACCACAGTTTGGTCCATTTTTGAGTAAGTCTTCTAAATCTCATGGCAACAAGGCAGTAAGTCAAGGGACTATACCATAATTATGAAAATATTTCTCTACACAAGGACCAAATTTGTAGTCTCGACATTTCTACCAAACTACAAATATTTGGTGTATGATTAAAAAAAAAAAAGAATAATTGGAAATTTAATTTACTTCCTAATATGCAATTTGCACAAGCGTACTAATTCAAAAATGCATCCCTTATATTCCATTATGCAAATATTACATTATGCCAGGGAACAACATTCTCATTGCTATGTTTTCTGAAGAAAACACACCCATCTAAATGACTTTTAAAAGCAGAAAATGCAAAAATTGTTGCTACAAATTAGTTAGGCCACATTTAGAACTATTACAGTATCATCTTCTTACACTGTTGCAGTGGTGTTTTGTGTACTTACCAACTTCAAGAAAATTCTGTAATGTTCAATTGCAAGAAAAAAAAACTTTCAAGTAACACTCAGGTTAGAATTTGGGTTTTTTTTTTTGATCCAGAAAAGTTCTTTATGCAATGCAAAATCAAAAGAGATGCTAAAAAGAATCTATATCATCATCTACAACATTAAAATAACGCCATCTGGGCCACTGGGCACTCATATCCTCATATCTAACAAAATGAAATTGATTTTGAAATAAGTACATGAAAAAATAAAGCTACAATATCATCAACGTTTGCAACTCCATTTCTTCTACTGCCATGTTTTACGCTTCTTGGAAGAGGCACTTCAAAATTCGGAAGTAGGATTTAGAAAGCAGATTCACATTCCTGTAACATTTGACCCATTTGGAAAAGTAGAATTTAGCAGATTATGGAGTCCTTGTTGTGTCTGACACCACAAATAAAGCGTCCAGTTATATTCCACAGGTAAGAATAAAACAGACAAACTTTTGCAGGCTACTTGTGCAACTGAAAACAGATTTTGAAGTGTTTAAGTGTAAGAACAAAGAATGGAAAAGGAATTGACTATTTTACGTAGAACAAATGAAATGAAAGTCTCTGCTGGCTAGCTTTCTCAAACTAAAAAAAAAAAAAAAAATCAAAAAAGGGACAAATAATGATCAGCTGTTGGAAAAATAGCTTTAATGAGCACTTGTAGCATCACATTAAAACACCCAATTTGCTTAATAAGTAGGGAATGTGAGTGTCTAACTACAAAAGGAGTGTAAAATGCCATGCTATGAAAAAACTGTACCAGAAGAGGAGTGAACGCAATGAATTTAGGCAGAATTCTATACAGAAATGTACAGTAACTTCCCGGGAAAAGTATACTGAATGTCATATCTTCAGCTAGCATTGCATTGTGCTTCCAATCTCCAAAATAATCCAAGCCCTGAAAAGTGCTTACCAGCACATCATGTTCAGAAGTCCTTGACAGTGGAGATCAGGGAAAGCTGGGGGGTGGCGAGAAGGGAAACGAAAATCAACATCTATCAGAAACAGTGTTCCCTGGTACATATTCCCAGCTACCCATATATTGGGGAAGCTATGATCAGCAAGTTCTCTAAGGATTTTGGAGCTTCTATAGTTGCTGGCTGGAAGGTTAAAAAAGGAAAAGGTGTATTAGTGTGATGGGCCCTGACACTGGAGGCTAGAATCACAAATATTTTTGTGGAGATCCAAGAGCTGAAGCTAAGAACTCACTGGCAAAAATAAATAAATAAATAAATAAATAACTAAATAAATAAATAAATAAATAAATAAATAAAGACAGACTGCTTTATAGGCAAAACAGTTTCTTTTAAAAAAATCCTCTGCGTTAAGACTTTATTTGCTGTACCAATTCCTGCTAACATAGCTCCCTTGTTCAAGAAATATATCGGTCCTGCAGGAAATACCCATTTCTTACTAGGGCAGGCCCAGGAGGAATTCTCCTTCGTGCAGGGATTCACGCTGGGTTGTAAAGAGATTATCTCTTCTTCAGCAGCCTCAGATACTCTAGTCAGTCTGTCACTGACTGCTAAGTGGAGCAAGGTGAACTGCTGAGTGTAAGCGAGCGGTCACGTGTAGCTCTGCGCTCCCAGGAATTACCTTGCTGTAACGACAATATACAAGGCCTCCGACAGAGATAGGTATGAGAGAAAGCTGCCTAGAAGTTTCCCAAAAAAGAATAAAATAGCTGGTAAAGGTTCGGGATCTATTCAGGAAACCTGTATCATATCACACTAACATTCGGGGACATGGACATACTGGTATAGTGCTCCCTACTGTATTTTGTTAGGGATAAAGAAAAGGGAAAGAGGGAAACACCTCAGAAATGTGTTTCCCATACAACCACGTTCACAAGCCATTTGTACAAAGGGAACAGCCAAGGCAACACAAGCACCAGGAAGGCTTCCCCAGACTACCAAGGTCACTTCCAAGCCTACTGCAGCACCAAACCACAGAGCCCTTTTTGCAAACAAGCAAACAAATTGAAGAGAAATTGCTAATTTTTCTTTGAAGTTAGTGCTACCACAAATTTGAAAGAAAACCTCTGAAACTGAAGTAAATATACTGGAAACAACATACCAGTTAAGCTCAGCCCAATTTTCAAACAGACTTTGTAAGCCTCACACAATGTGCAAATCTATCCAAAATACCTAATAGCATGGGTCACAAGCAGACATAATCTGATCTTGCATCAAAACAAGAGCTCTGTGCTAATCACTGGTCAAAGATTTCATACAACATTGCTCCGGGTATCTTTATCACCTCTGATAATTCAGAATATCATTATATTTGTTTTCTCCGATCACTGTATTTATTTTTCCTCAGGTGAAATTACTGTTCTTTATATAAACAAACAGAAATTGATTTTTTTCCAAGAGTAAAACATCACAAAAATATATTCTATTTAAAAAGGTCATTGCTTTCCTTAGGAAAGACTAAACATTACTAGAACATCCTAACAGAAACAAAAGATTAAAAACAAATAAACAACTAAACACTATTTCCAATTCTCTTTATAGTACATCAAAACAAACAAACAAAAAATCCTCAGGGGAAAAAAAAAAAAAAAAAAAAAAGAAGACAGTGGTAAATTAAACGTAACAGGATATGTTAATAAAAGATGAGATTACAATAACACTACCACAGTTGATGGAAGTCAACAGATCAAAAAAGCAATATTTTAATATTATTCATCTATTCCAAAATAAGGAAAATATTCTAGATCACTATGATGCTTCATCCCATTAAAAGCCAACTAAAGTATCCCAAAACTATCATGCCTCAGTGTTTTGTTTTGTTTTGTTTTTTCCCCAAGATTTTTATTTAAGATGGAAGGAAAAATAATTTTCTGTTTATTTATTTGAATTCTGTTTTACTGATCAGTGACCTGAATGTCACAGAGATACTGAAGAGGCCATTCATTTAGGTATAATGAAAAAAAAGAAAAATCTATCTTTAGCATTTTTGCTGGCTTTATTTATTATAGAACAGACAAATGCATCTCAAAAACAGTAAGAAAAAAAAAGACTTTAGAGTTTTTTAGTAAATCAGGTAAAGAACAATAAAATACAAGAGAAATCCTCCAAAAGTAAAATAAAATAAAATAAAATAAAATAAAATAAAATAAAATAAAATAAAATAAAATAAAATAAAATAAAATAAAATAAAATAAAATAAAATAAAATAAAATAAAAATATCTGGGTGCAAATCAGTCAGGGGACAAGCAGACAGCAACAGCTCTTTAGAAAAGTAATCCAAACTTAGAAATTTAATTGTCTTTGAAAAAATCCGGTAAGAACAAACAATACAATAATGTTACAAAAGAGACAAATATAATAAGAGATAAATATCACCATGCTATATATGAACAAAGATATTATCTTTAAATCAAGGGAAATATCTAACCACAAGAAATTATTGTTCTTTACTATGCAAAGATAAAAGCTCTTTAATATCACCATTTACAAATTTTGAGACCTACCAAATTAAAAAAAATAATAATAAATAAATAAATTGGAAAAGGCCCTATGAGAACAATAAAACTATAAAGTTTGTGTTTGCTTGCAGAAAACAAGAAGTTTGAAACAGAGTTAAAATAACTGGCTAAGCTTAGTCTAGAACAAAGAATATGGTAGGGAATAAGAGGGAGGCGGAATATAATATTCTTAAAATATGCGAGAGTCTCATAAGGAGGACAGTGATTAATTGTGCTTCACATCTACAGATGGCAGTACAAAAATTGATCAGCAGGGAAATTTAGATTACATACTGTTAGAAAGTTGGTCCAAATAAAGTTTGTTAAATTGTAGAACAACTTAGTGTCAGGAGGTCGCTGGAGCTTTCAAGAGTACCACTGACAAACATTGCGCAAGGACTTTTTTCTGGTTTTGTCTCTTCATCAAAACAGGGGACAGACAACTAGCACTCAAAATCTCGTCCAACAGTACATTTTTAAGTCCAATAAAATGTATCAATACATAATCTAAGTTGGCAGCCTTGTTAGAAACACAGGCCAAGATTTTTGAAGTTAACTAGTTATTTTGGTAGATAATTTGCAACATAAGGACAGCTGTACTAGTTCACCTAGCTCAGTGAGGTTAATGAGGAAGTGATACACTTTTCTTGCAGATTTTCTTATTGAGAAATGCATAGTCATACAAAGACCTGCATCTGCCCATTTGTTCAATAAATACTGTTTTATACACATGGAAAACTCTTTCATCATCCTAATTGCAACCTTGTCAAGAGTCATGGAGCACCTTCAAACATCAAAAATTTATAATTACCTAAATCTGAAGAAAAGTGTCTTTGAAGGAAGATTATTTTATTTATTTTTTTTAATCGGACATGAGTTAAATTTCTTATTGCACTTAATTTTACTGGGGAAAACATGGAGCACCTCTCATTCCACCTGGATCTTCAGTAAGACCAACTGGAGTTGTTCACAGACAAAGAGTCTGCATCTCATCTCCTCCAGCCTGGCAACAGGAACAGCGCAGAAAGCACTGAATTCTATCTGAACTATAAAACCTGAACTGAAGTTAAAATAAATAAATAAATAAATAAATAAATAAATAAATAAACAAACAAACAAACAAATATAAAGGTCCTTTATCCATGCATCTCCTTTCATATTCCAACCCAACGGGCTCGTTTCCCAGCTTGGGAAGAAGTCAGCTCTGTCCTATCTGCTTGCTATTGCTCATTGTAACCTCAGCTATAGGTACTGGTTTCTGGGAGGAAGGAATCAACTATATTCCG
The DNA here is from genome assembly GCF_964211825.1 of Aythya ferina. Lineage (NCBI taxonomy): Eukaryota > Metazoa > Chordata > Aves > Anseriformes > Anatidae > Aythya > Aythya ferina. The sequence goes on from NC_140298.1 coordinate 28,658,259, forward strand.
TACACTCAAAGAAAAATTTGAAGGAAATTACAGTCTTTCTTCACAGTCAGTTCCCCAAAAAAACTCTCAAATCAGCTGTGAAAGGAATAAAGTTTGGACAGGGACAAGAACAAAATAATGCAGGCATGCTGACCATACACAGTAGAAAAACAAAGGCTGAAACATTCCAATTTTATTACAGAACTAATTCAGTCAAAAGTCTGGCATAAACAGCAAGGCTGTGCTCTGGAAACCCCCACACACACTCACCCGTGGAAGCCAGATTTCTACAGCAGAGACTCACTCGTTCAACCCCTCTTAGACCTAACTACCACTTTGTGAGTGTCATTTGGTTTTGACCATTTATCAAAATGGGGGGAGGAAATCTTTTAGTTTGGCAAAAATCCATTCATCCAACATAAGACCTTCGACCCGAAGGGGTAGCCTCTCTTCTTTAGAGATCAAAATTTTGTTAAATCAAGATTTTCTAGTATATTGTTTCAAAATACTGCAATAAAAATATACAAAAAATACACAATTTCCATAAGCAACCACTTCCTCAATAACTAGAATTCAGTATGTTTTCAAATGAAGGTGTTTACAAATGTTTTGTGTTTTGTTCCTACTTTGTTTAATGCAATCCTACTGAATTCTTAAAAACCCTGTTTCTTCAAGGTGTTTTTAATCTTCTAGTCCTGAAAAATAATATGTCAATACCTTTAATGATCATCCTATAATTGTTCTCTTCAAACAAACCTTGAACGAACAATACAACGCTACTCCTGCCAACTCACTGACCAGAGGTCAGAGCATGTAGTAATCCTGTATTTTTAGCACTTGAGTATTTTTCATTGTTATGTACTGTTTGGCAAAAACCTTTAGCAGTGAGTACAGGACAACTGTATTTCAAAACACTAGTCAACGTACAACCTGAAATAGTATACCATACAATGCCTTTTTACTTCTTTTATTTCCAGAGACCTATCTTTTAAGTACATGTAATGTAGTACCGAAAGCATTACAAACTACACAGAAATTCCCAAGCACACAAAAGAGCAAAGAGCCATGAAAACTATAGGAGAAAAGATAATCAGGGGTGTTCTGGGTTTATTTTTCCATAAAACATACCCAAAGGCAGCTCTGAATTTGGCAGAATAAATAAAGTTTTGTTAAACACCATTTTATCTGCAGTCCTAACTGCATCTAATTACACAACAGATCAGCAATAGACTCTGTAAAATTGGCTAAGTAGAAAATCTTGACCAAGTAGCTGTTGACTGTGCTTCACAGCCTACATGTCTCAACTCCCAGAAATGGGAGGAAGGCACCTCAACTTTGTTCTATCAACCCTGAATATGTAAAGTGGATTAAAAAAAAAAAAAAAAAAAAAAAAAAAAAAGTAATAATAATAATAAAAAAAAAGAAACCGGTAAACATTTTTAAAAAGAATAGTAAAAACAAATTATGTTTCCAAATTATGTTTCCTGAGTGTTGAAGCTTTAATTGCAGCTGAATTGCATTTGCAAGCTTTTCTCACCTTTATGAGCCATTAAGGAATATATTCAGCCTAATACTCATTATACCGTAAGTGGAAGAAACAGAAAAGCTGTAGCTATCAATACACATTCAAAAACGTTTGAGGAGCTATTCCCTTTGCCTAAACTTGTTACCCTGCGAAGTGGAACTAACTGAATCTTGGCTCACTACGTAAGACTCAAAAAACAGGAGACTGTTTCTCTGTATTTACAACGCATATATTTTAAAATTGTTTCTGGTAAATCATAGGTGGCTTCAACAATGTTATGAAATACCATGATTCTGATTTTTCAGTATACAGAAGGTGAAAACATTCAAATTTCTCACAAGTAGCATTTATGCCCCACATGTCAGGTTGGGTGTCAGCGAGCTTACTCAATTAGATTAAAAAAAAAAAAAAAAAGGTAAACCAAATTAAAAAAAGAAAAGCCTTATCACACACACACTTGCTTGGGAGCAGCTCCATGTTATCAGGTGGAGAGTTCTCCTTTTTTTGCCTGAGAAATCATAAGGGAAGTGGAAGAAGAAAAAACAAAACTCCAGCAACAACAAAAAAGTCAATTTAAGAAGTCTAATACAGTACCAAATGCCTACTTTGTCCTAAATTAATTCAGATTGTTACATTTTAATAAAATGTTTTCCATTACATGAGAACAGCAGATAGATTCAGATAACAGATTTGAAATCTTACATTTCAACTAGAAGTCTTTTAAGAAATTTATATCCTCCTAAGGTGTTTCCAACACAAACCTTTGTAACATTAGGCTAATACTAGGACAAATCAAAAGAGTAGAGCAGAGTGAGCTTCTACTTCAGAAACTCAAGAACTCCTGCAGAGTGACAGAAATTAATGTTATTACATAGAAACAGATAAGAGCTAACATTCCCAGAGAAAAGAAAATCCATAGTTAACTCAATCATTAACTCTAGGTTACCATGATTTTTATCCATGTAATCCAGAATTCTCTATCACATTCCTGTTGGTTTAATCTGTATCTGAAGATTTATTTAATTTCTCTTGTCATGTCTAAAGTTATATACAAATTATAAAATAAATGAAATACATGACAATTAAGTACTGTACTTATTCTGTGCTTTTTAATTCCAACCTTCATTTATTAATGATCCCTTATTATCTGCAATCTTAACAGAAAACAACCCAAAACCTCCAGTTTACACACACCAGGGGAAAAAAATAGAAAACAACCCACAAATTCCTTTGTCATTCTTGTCTTTTTTTTTTTTTTTTTTTTTTTTTTTTTTTTTTACCTAGGTGTTCAATGGAGAGATTCTTTCAGTTGGTGCTTTTTGCTTGTTCCTCCAGCTGCCCAGTGGCATGCTTTCCATGACAGATGCTCTGGCTTCATTCTTAACATATGTTCCAGATGATAATTCCATCTTCTTTTCTGGATAACTTTAGAGCCAAGGGGTTTTTGAGCTGTCTAATGAATCTTGGCATCTGTTATAAATTCATTCCATTTAATACGTAGTATTTTTCTAAGGCATTTGCTTTCAAAGGCATTTAGATGTCTGTACCTTTGTTAGATTTCCAGCTTTCACATCCATATGTTGAGACAGAAAGAAATATCTGAGTTGAAGTTTCACACCCTGGTCTTTAAAACACGGATTTTTTCATGACCGCATCTTATTTAGTTGGTAAATGAAAATGTTGCCTTGCCAATTTGTAACGCCAGTTCCGTTCCGGAATCCCCAGATGACAGGCACCTTATGACCACGATACACAAGTTTATTCCCTTCTTTTATTCTTTTACTTTCCAGTGTAGTATTCGAGCTGGGAGTTTCCAGGGATTAATTATATTTGCTTAGATTTTTTCTTTTAATAACGTAATACTATTGAATAAGTAACAGTGAAAAAAAAAAAAAAGCTTTTCTATTTAACTTCATCTCCCAGTCACTGAAGGACAAGCACATGTTGGGGCATCTCAGGAGTTACTGCAATTACCATGTAATTTTTCTTTGTTATGGAAACTTCCCATGATCTCATAATTAATTACCAGTCTCTCCAATCTAAGTTTTCAGTACTTTTTCAGAAACCCTACACTCACACTAAACTTTCTAACTGTTTTTTTGTTTGTTTTTATATTGCTGTATATAGCAATGGTTATTTGATTTCTGTACCAAAGACACTCACATTCCCAGTCTAGCCAACACATCTTTCAAATAGGTTTCCCTGCTCTGTATCCTTCCCATTTATACCAATCGCTCTCCATCCTTCACAGGCCCGCCAGCACAAACAGCAGCATTTACCTGCAACTCCTCCAACCTCACAACTGCGACCAAGGCAAAGGTGTAGCAACACTAATGCCAGACTTTTACACTGCGAATTACTAATAGCAGTTGCAGTATGAAGCAAAAGGAAATTACCTGTAAAACATCCCAATTCGCATTTTTTTCATTTCAGACCAGAAACAGAATCTCTAACTACAGTAGAAGCTGAAATCACTGCTGCATATTTCTCTTTCAGAGACCAAAGCTCTCTTTGGCACAGCATGAGCATAAAAGGCCATTTCCTTGGAGAATGTGCTCACAACAGACTCAGAAAGTTCTCCTGATCTTTTCTGCTGTCAGTGTCTGCTCCATATCCCAGACTCCACAGCACCCTGCACCACTCTATAATTGAAAAGGCACATCAATACAGCTAAAATTGAGCAAGAGATCCACCTCTCTTCTCACAATGAATGAGGACTTAAGGAAGCTGGCATCTTTAGATGCAGTCTTATCTTTCTGATCTTAACTCTGTAAGGGTTTATGTACACTAAAAGCATTTATATTTAAGATGACAATGCATTTTTAAACACCATTCTCTTCTTGCAAGGTACATTCTAAGCAGCATTTAATAATATGTTCTTCAAATGCTGAATTACGATGCGTCATGTTTTCTTGCTAGACAGCAATTGTTGATATTTATCTATTTTGAGGAAAGATTAAAATGTTAACAAGGGGATTCATTTCTTGCTTTGTATATTAAAAAAAAAATATATGTACTCCCAAAGTCAAGAAATATGAACAGATTTTCAAGGAACTCCAAAGAAAACAAGATATTTGGAGCATTTTTAAATATGTCAACTGGCAAAACACAGAGATTGTGGTAAGCCACTCTTTTTATAAACTGTGCATCTAATCAGTATAAAACTTTCTTCTATGCTACAGCTGCAAATATATTGACATCAACAGTCTACCAACTATGGCTGGCTTTTAGGAAACAAAGTGGATTGGAAGAAAGAAAAAGCTATTAATATGCTAAACCTCTAATGCAGTATCATAATTTACAACAAAAATACAAACGCCTATTGTGAGGCAATTTACAAGTTTGCATGTTTGCACTGAATATAAAGACCTGCAACTTTTTCTCTGGCAAAATTCACTATTTCATAGAGATATTTTCCTTTTGTAAAGAAAGGTCAGACACATGATGGAAAATCAGACAGTGACGCTTTTGCACTCACATTGCCTTACAATTAAAAAAATAGGCATTTTTCTCCTCATTTTACTCAGCTCTGGAGTTGTGACCTACTATGTCTTTTACAGGAAAATTCATTATAAAAAGCCAACATAAAAAATCCAGATTAAACCTACACTTACATAAGAACATAAAATTATGATAGTATGTTCCTCAAAAAAAAAAAAATACTAGAAATGTTTATACTGTGATCTTCTTTAAGTGGATCACGCTTTTGCTAACAAAAGCAATATTTATTATTATTTGCATATCTATAGCAGATTATTTAAACCCCACCACCAATACATTTGACATTAGCAATATTCACACCATTTGTGGCATTCTCAATTAATGAGTATATTAACATTTGGGAGGCTGGCACAGAGAAAAATACCTCACTTAGATTTACATATAACTGTGCATTACACAGCTATTATATACCACAAATAATGCACCATGACCATAACTGTTTTGTTAACTCTGTGTTTGTAGAACAAATAATGTCTGTAACGGTTCTTATCCTGGACTGGCTGCATGGGAACACACAGCATCAAAAAATATCCTTTAAAAAGCTGGCTTTTTATTTAAGAAAGGAGAGCTAGCATTATGTTTGCAGCAGAGAGTAAACTACAACATGTTTGTAAGTACCAGGAAAATACAAATCTCACGGCCAGTGCATGCTGTTTGGTGTAACATCAGTGTGGCTGCCCAAGCTGCTGCACATGACAATTCCCTGTCTTCTCAGAAGAAAGGATGGTTGGATCAAGTGAGGGGAAAGTTCATCAGCTCTACACAAGACCCTATGTACCAACAGCAGGTCTACATAAAATCCTATGCACATAATATAAATTAAATGTGTAAAGTTTTCACTGTGATGGAAAAATTTCCATGGTGTTCCCAAATACAAATGTTTATAACAAAAATAGAGTATTCATTGTGTGAGATGTAATCATAAAGAACTTAAGCCTCCTCCAAATTTTGGTATATAGCCAAACAAAACCAGAAGCAGGTTTACAAAGAACATATTTCAGCCAAAGCATACTTTCACAAGAATACTACCAAATGTGGCAGTAATATTGCAGAAAATCTGCAAAAACACAGGAGGCATTAAAATGAACATTATCTGAAGTTTTACTGATCATCCACCAACGTAGTCTACACATTATGAAGTCTGAGAACAGTAACTATAGTTTAAATCTTGAGTAACACCCAAAAGCCAACAAACTTACCAGCCTCAAAAGGGTATTTAACATAAGCTTTTGGTGTTTTATTTTTTTTTTAGTTAAAATATTCTTTTTTTTAACACTCTCAAAGTCTAAAACCAAGAGGATTACAAAGCTACTGTGTCCATGGATTAAGACATTGCTTAATGTTTCAGACGTTACCCAAGTCACTACGCTGTTACACGTTACTGTTTAAAAACTATAAACCTATGGGAATAGGAACTAGCTAACCTCCCAAAAGCATTTTTTACTTCAATCAAGTTTGGGACCAGCACCAACATCAAGTCAATTGCTTCTCTCTAAACATGAGTTACAAAAATAAAAAAAATAAAAAATAAATTAAAAAAAAAAAAAAAGTTTTTGTGCTGCAGCCTGGCTGTAGTCACAGCCTGAGTTTTCGGTGCAGTTCCATAACCAATTTACTCTTGCAAAGGTGCGGGCTCCCAGTACCAGAAGTTGCCCTGCCCCTCCATACCTCTGGGTCTCTCACACAACTCCACAACTGGGTTTCTCATTCCCATTTGTGCCAGCACTACTGTTTGTGCAGCTATGCAGTGAGTCAGACCAGGGAAATGATCCATCCGAAAGTTAGCTTAGAAAATAAAAATAGATTAGTTTTCAGCCAGAAAAAATTCCTGGTATGATTCACCCTGTGACCATTATGAACACAAATGCCAACACAACAGTGCACGAAGAGGACATGACACTTCCCCCATTTCAGCAACAGCTTCCACTTAATACAAGTTTCAAGTAAACACGGGATTGCATCTATCAGGGGCAAGTTCACAGGATCCTAATTAAAATTCAGTAGCTGCTGCTGTTTCTCAAGATAAGAATAAACTTGTTCAGAAAAGTTTCCGATGTATTAGTCAGCATGCACAAATTGGCATGATATTATAAAAGCCAGCACAGTTCAAAACAAAGTGAGTGAACACTAGCCTTAAAGTAAAGCAACCAATGCTGTACAATAATACACTGTTTTGTAAGTATTTTCATGTGTAAAAGTTAGACCATTAATACATCTGCAGTTTCATCAGGTCAGAAGAGCACACAAGTAGGTGGAGATGTCACCATGTTCCTATGGAATCCTCGCCCAGGAACAGCTCATCAGGGGTTTCTTCCATTTGCTCTGCAAGACATCTAGCAAAAAAAACTAACCTTAAGAACTGATAAGGTACTACTGGTTTTTGCACCTAATTATAAACTCCTCCCTTTACACACCCCTGGCAAATATCACCATTTTCTCTGCAAAACATCAGGAAGATAAACAAAACAAACAAACAAATAATCCACTGCTTTTTCTTCATGCTAACTTCAGCTAGTGCTAGGCTCATTCTACTTTCTATATAAACAGTATAAACAGCTACATTATCAAAAGCACAAATATTGCAATGTGAAGCACCCCAAGTTTCACAAGGACTACCAAACTCACACTCAGGATGCCCCTAAAGTAAAGTACCAATACTACCTTCCATTTTATCAGAAAAAAACTGTGGCTTGGACAAATTAAAATCCATAACACAGAGTGCCAAATTTAAGACATTGGTGGCCCAGTTCTTCACAGCATTTACCATCTTGTGCATCTTTCTTCATTAGATAGTTGTCCCCAAATTCATTGCAGCCAAAACCACAGAGCACTCATGTAAAGTAGATACCAGATCCCTCTCCAGTTGTGTGTTTCTCATTATCTAGGCCTAGTTAGCAGCAATCTGTGAAAAATACTGTGTTTTTCTTTTTTACAGTAAAATTTTTACACTTCAACTGTTCAAATGTAATTGAGGATTACACAATTTGGAATTTCAATGTAAAAATGTTAACCATTAATGAAAATGGTGACTTTCTATTTTCACACTAGTAATATGCTACCATATTGTGAATAAATATTCTTGTGAAGACTACCCCCCAACATTTCACAAATGAATTTCCAAATCTAACTGGAAAGGAGCAAGCATTTTCTTATCTGTGTACTGGTATCAAATACATTCATTTCCTATTTCCCTGCCAGTCTTGAGAAAGCACTGTATAAGAAAGCAAACTAATAAATTCAGAACTTATGGTAACCTGGACGTCAGTCTGATGATAAGGATCCAATTACAAAGAAATGTAGTTAGTTTACTAGTTAGTTTACTATAGTTTGCTTACTAAAAATTGGCTAGCATCGCCCTGATTTGCAAGGGAAATTATCAATAATACCATAAAGTAATATTTATTATAAACAATATATGATAATAATACCAATAAAAAGCACAGAGTACCCAAGACACAGCTAGAGATGGGGCTGAAGAGGGATGGAAAAAAATTAGACTGCAAGTCCATCTGCTTTACAGATAGGGAATATACATCTGAAGCAAATATCTGAATTACCAACTATTACAAGCTCTGGCTTACACCACGACTGCACTTAATACATTCCCACTGCTAAAAGCACAGGAACGGACATGACAATGAGTCCAAACCAAAGTGCTGGAAATATGAACAGCATGGACATCAAAATCTAAGCACTAGCTGCTCCACTCGACAGATCCACAGAATGACAAAAGGCTGAGGTTGGTAGGGACCTCTGGAGGTCCAAGCCTCTGCTCCAACAGGTTGCCCAAGACTGTGTCCAGACAGATTGTGAATATCTTCTATTGTGCTGTGTTAGGTGCTAATGGAGAACTACCCCAAAACCCAGGAAATCCTTCCCACACAGTGCAAGTAAGGTCTATGCTGCTGAAATGGAGCAACGCTGTTTTTTTTTTTGCCTGCAGTTTGGAAAAGATCAGTCAGCTCTCAGTAAGTTTGTGGCTGAATAAATCCCAGGCACTACCATCAACTTCCTCCCATATTTGCTGGGAAAGAAAACCTCATTTTGCCAATAGATTGCACAGATGTTCATGAAGGGTCAATACTTTCTCTGAGAAAACAAAGTGCAACCAAGACAGCAGTTGAGTGGTTACAAAACCTTCTTCTCTTGTCCTCCACCTTCTATTCACTCTCTCAATCATCACTAGCCTGATCTCTTCTCAAATCTGATTTTTCAGGATCTCAATTTGCAGTCTCAATTGTCTCTTTGATATTTGTTCCCTAGACCTTTTTGACTTCTCCCTCCATCCCTAAAACTCCTTCAGGACCTAGTTTCATGTCACAGCTGTTGACCTCATTAATGTTTCTGACAACTACAGCAGGGTAGTGTAAGAGGAGTGGGTCCCACAGAGACATAAACTGACCGGCCCAGCTGAGGCAAGGATACATGGATTGCCTTTGAAATAAAAGAAGGACTAGGAGAAACATTTGTTAAGACTGGCACATAGGTATATTGAGGGAATAAAACTTCTCGTGAACTTTCAAAAACTCTTTTATTACAAGCAAGTTATTACAAGAATGAAATCTTAATGTGAAAGTGGCATAAACACAAGTGGATTTAAGTTTCATCAGCAGACTATAGGATGCCGAAAGCATTAGGTAAAGTGACCATTTAAGCTTAAAAAATAAAATAAAATAAAATGTTTTATTTAATAAGGAACATGTCTTAGAGAAACAGTTCCTCAAAGTCCTCCCTGACAGCATACTTCAAACATCTGGTCATGCAGCACTGCCAGGCTGTGAGAGCTGCGAGTAGGAAAAGGACACTGAATTGTTAGAGCCTTGCTTTCCAGTCCCTGCAACCACAAGCATTAACCTTGCTTCTTGGAAAGTATTGCTCTCATGGGTAATAAACTGGAAAGAATACAAGTGACTGGAGAAAGGATTCAGAAAACAAACACTACGGCAGCATTCACTGCATAGGAACTGGAACAGAAATAAATGAAAATATAATGCATATCTATCCAGAACGCTCCAAAAAAACACTGCCTAGGTGTTTTCCTGTGTAACAAGCAACCTGTTGTTGTCAGGAGTAGTAGAAGCACTTTTCTACCATAAATCTCAGGACACTTGAGAGGTCAAATGATTTCTCCCTTTTCCTCTTCCCCCCACCCCAAAGACCAAGGTGATAAGCCCAGAAACATGCCTTACCAACCACCAGAAGGGTGGGAATAACAGGGATTCGGTTTGAGTATTGAATCTTTCAACTTTGCAAAAAAACAAACATCTGAAAATCAATAGCACCAAGGTCAAACATGTTGATGCTCCCGTGATTTTTACCCACTAATAATATCCTCTTAAACGTAGGATAACACCTTTCTCCCTCTGAACGTATTATTGCATCTTTGCATCTTCTATCTGATGTATCATTATTGGAAATAATATGGTTAATCAAAGAACACACACAGAATTTTAGCTACTACCATCTACAATACAGCTCTAGAGGAGCATAATTTTTACCAATCAGAATCTCAACTGTAAAATGATTTAGAAATGAGAAAAGGCCATATTACAGTTATATTGAACCCAGAACATTAAAAAAATAAATAAAGTTTTAATGGAACTTCGAAGATTTATTTAGTTTCAAGTGGTTCATCGATGAAGATTTTACCTAAAACTACTATTTGCTAAGACAATTAGAAAAAAATAGTTTGCATTTCTTCTACTTTCTGTAGCAGATGTTCAAGACAGTCTATTTAAATTTGTCTTTGTTAGAGGTGTGTTAAACTACTCGAATAATTCAGACAATCTGCAAACAAGATTTCTGACAGGTTGTGAATAACATTCAATTAGTACCATAACTTCTGAGATTATTTTTTCAATCAAGGCATTCCTGCCCCCACCCAAAAAAAAAAAAAAAAAAAAAAAAAAAAATACCACATGAATTCAAGCTCTCATGTGTATTTCCAAAATTAACATATTTTTGGTCTTGATTCAGCTGCAAACCCCAATGTCCATTAATTTACTTCATGCTTTTTTCAGGATTTGGGGGAGGGAGGGGGGAGTATAGAAGAGAAGTTACTGTAGAACTGTAAACAATTCAAACTTTAAAGATCAATTTGATTCCTACCTGGAACAACAGATTTATTCCACCACATTATTTATTCTTCTAATTAGTAGATACAACAACATGAAATATTTTCCACGTGGTTATTTCATGAAATCCCATGATTTCGACATGATTAAAACATGATCGCATCATGTCTTACATTGCAGAAATGAGAACAAACCAGCAGTTGAATTAATCTCTCATCACAATAAATCAAACACATCTTATTCTATAAATCTATGAGTTTAGAAATATTAACATTACTTCAGGTAATTGTATTCCAGATACCAGGAAGTTATGAAAAGCTATAATTTTAAATAAATAAATAAACAGCATTTGAGTGAAAAAGATATTACAGTATTTCAAGTGATGCAATCATTACAGGACAATCTCATTACAAGAAAGCTTCACGACATCTGTTTTTTACTGCCATCTCATTATAGCAAACTTCTTAAGTTACCATTGTTAAGTTATAGCAACTTTGTACTTCAGTTCCCTCTCTATAAAATTGGTAGACTAGTACTTCTGTACTTGATACGAATGTTGCAAGATAAAATCAGGACATCAAAAATTGAGACTAATGTCACCCCCACAAACAAGTCAGATTCATTATCTATCCCATATAATTTGTGTAAAAATATCTAATAAAGCAAGGTAAACATGGCCACGACAAACAGCATTATCTAATTTAGCATACCTGAATGCAGAAGTCCAACAGAGGCCTAGTAATTGAAGTACAATAGAAGCACAGACTTAAACTGACATTCTGTTTTGCCTTTCACTAATCATTTAGCCATCTTGTTATGTAATACACATTAGGTATACTCTTCCCCAATGAAAAACCATTACCCTTTCAACATACACACAAAATAAAGTTCATTGACATGTTAAATTTAAAACTGGGTCCTTTAAAAAGTTAGCATCTGTGTCAATTTTTCCTTTGTCCCAAATGATCTTTTAATAACATGGTAACACAGACTCTTAAAATTTTTCATATGTTTAAACTAATTGAAATCTTGTGCACAGGTTATATATAAAGAAATTAGGTTGCAATTAAGCATAGTTATTAATGATTGTTAAATCTAATTGTTGTGACTATTATAGACCACAGACAAGGTCAGCTCTACAACTTGTGAAACTAGCTTTAAAGAAAAAAAAAATCACCTGAATTATACGCATAAAAACCTCTTTTGTAATGATATGCTCTAATCATACTAAACATGTTCATCCATTTAAAAGAACAGCTGTTTCCAAACTGATACATTCAAAATATATCCCCACTCTGTAAGACATTCAATTTGCTTTCAGTAAAATTAAAAATACTAAATCTTACAATAATTTGAAAAGACACTGCAAAACACTGTGCACATAAGCAAACCCAAAATGGAAAAGTAATTTCAGCAATTTCTGCAGAGTCCTTACACTAACTGCATGAATATTAAATACATGTTATAACTTCTGCGTGTCACCAGCTAGGTTTGGATCAGTCTATTTCAGATTCTTCGTCAAAATCACATCCCTTTCACCTATATGCATTAGAAGGAAAGAACACTGATGTCATTTAAAAAAGACACTCACAAAGGAAGACAACACATCTGTATTCTAATCTGGCCACAGGAATAGTGGGAAAACAGAGAGAAGAAACAAAAATGATTATCCTCTCTGAAACAAAACACACTCGGCTAGTAAATTGCAACATTATCTTTCCAGCAGCACAGGCACAGAAGGCCATGAGATGGTTGGTTCTTATCACTAGAGCCGAGACAGCAAGTCACAGACAAACATAAGAGCGTCTGTACGAAAAGCATTCCCACTGCTCTCTTGACTGAGCAGAGACTCCCTCCAGAAAACTCCAGCAGAAAACCCAAAACCGTTAAAGTCATACATCTGCCTCTTGCTCGGACAAGTTGTGATGTCTCATAGGGTACATCTGTGTTAGTACTTCAGTTCAGATAAGGAGAACAAAACTTCTTATCACCCCAGCTAATGCACTTTCCTGAATGATGCAGTCTGGGAGTGCAGAAACCTGGCTCCTTTCAGATGAAAGTGAACCACAAGACGGACGCCGGAGCACTACCACTGCTAATGGGGCACAGAAGCAGTCCAAAGCCAGACCAAAGTAACACCCACTTCACTTTGCAAATGCCTTGAGTGCAGCTAAGTACCAAGTCCTCATCACCAACTAGTTTACTCTCTGGCTCTGCTCTCACTGGGCCACATCACCTGCTCAGGCAGGCCCAGCCACTATGCTTCAGGGTCTCCTTTCACCTATGACATGGGACCTGACGGCTCCTGAGGTTCTCTGAGCTTCTCGGGCTTGGCTTCATGTTGGGTTTCACTGCCTTCTATCATCTGAAGTTCTCAACTTCTGACTGTCACCTTTTGCTCACCTAAGCTCATGTAACAGCTTACTTTTCCTCAGTGTCATCTACTCTCACCGCAAGGAAACTTCTTCTTGTGAAGACTGCTCAAGGCCTAAGTATGACCATTCTTAATTAAGTAAACTTAATTCTGGCATTTCTTTACCCTGAGTGCTGAATGATTTTAAAATAGGAATAATTTAGCAGCTTCATCATTTAAGTGTTCGGAGAACAACAGCACACTGAGGCTTCTCATGTAGAATCACGTTGACTCTTCATGCTCAAGAGCAGGGTTAAAGACTTACAAATGTACGACTGTCAGCCCTCTATTGACATGGATACAGCACAAAGAATAATAAAGCAAACATTTTCTCAGTGCATTTCACAGCCATTAAGAATCACAATACCCTGCACTAACAGAATCTCTCCTCCCCAGTCTCCATCTCAGCTTCAACTTTTAGTTGATGCCATCTCAACTTTTCGGCCTCCCCTCTCACTCCTACGCTCAGTTCCTTTAACTCGACTTTTGGCCTATCTCATTAGCTGGCTTTTCAAAACTCTTCTTCATCCCCATACTTTCAAGTCATCCTCATACTCCTTGACTGGGCTCCAAATTGCAGCAAGAGATTGCTCTGTTCTTTTCCTTACATCACAAACCACCCTGATGTATATCACCACCCTGACTGCTAAAGGCAATAGATTTTAAAGGTCCCAAGCTATATCCACATGACCAAGTAATTTGGCATAATAGAAGCAGATCAGTCAACTGAAACAGCTGGTGCCCAGGCCCCCGTTTTTACAGCATATAGGGTTTACAAGTCTATTTCAAGTTAAATTCAGTCTGGTGCCTCAAAAGGAACATTACACCATGCACATGGCTTAGGGCTTTCCAAAGCACCAGCTGTTGGTTTGTACCTTTATGCCTCAGCTAGGGGCTGGAATTTACTCAGCGCATACCTGTAGAGGAGATTCCACACTGTTTTCCTCCAGGAGGAACCTAGTTTGTACATACCAAAACCAAAACCACTTGGAGAACTGAAGCAAGAAGCGTTAAGTAGGGATGATCAGGGAGCAGCCTTTAAAACTGTAACAGCATTATAGCTTGCAGAAGCAGTGCAACTTTAACCAATCCCACCGTGCCTCTTGGTACAGACAGAGAATATTCAGCTGACAAAGTGTACACTGAGCACAGACAAATTCCAACTTTCAGAGTTTAGATTAAGTTCAGATACTTTTCCTTGGCAACAATAACAAAAGTGCTTAGCAACTCTGTCTCCAGAGCAAGGTCAGGGTAGAATCTGTAATTACATGAAATGTATAACCATCGAATTACATGCTTACAAATTTTTGACATTGAAAAACTCTGCTACACTTTTCTTCTTTTCAGAAGCAAAACAAACACTTTAATTGACCAACAAGTGTAATAGGTCATAGAAAATTTAGGAAAACATTAGAAAGCATAGAAAAAAAAAAAGTTACCAATAGCAAGAAGGAACAAAACAACCATACATTCACTCAAAGTTCATTAAAATGAGGGAAAAAATGCATGTCATGAAGTGTCTTTGAAAATAAAATATCTAACAAAACTGACATAAAAATGCAAAATCCATCAGCTTTTCTTTAATTAATAGATTAGTAAAACAGCATGAGAGGGAAAACTTTTACATTTCCAATTTTCAAATATTCACTAAGACATTTAGATTCACTGTACAACATTACAATCCTTTTCTGGACCTCAGTTATTAATGCATATCACAGTTGCTATTGTGTTTTAGTAAGAATGAGCAATTTATATGACATTATGTAAGAAAGAACTATTTGGATCACCCTAATCATTTTATAATATGCTTGAAAGAAATTATGTGAAATAAACAACAAGGGAAATCAGATAACCAAACAGAGCAAGCAACAAGTTGGGAAGGAGAAACAATTAAAAAATTTAAATAGCTCCTGCCATGCAAAATTCGATTTGTTATATACAAAAAATATATACTCCAAAACGGGAAGCAGGCCTTCAGCTTCTTGTACATTAGCCCATTTTCATCTGCAATACCCACAATGAAATACCGAAATAGAGTTATGCAGGAGAAATAACAGAATAATAAACTTCTCTCATTCTCTTGGCTTCTTTAACATTTAATGTCAATCTACAATAAGAAAGCTAATGATGATCTTTGTCTTTGCATGCTGCTAATGAAACAAAGCATTTCTTTTTAAATTAAGGGCAATTTCGTTCACACTATTCAAGTCTAAATTCTTCTGGGCTAGAATCACAGAAGCTTGTGGCATACATCACCCTGTAATCCAGATCACCTTCTCTCTGCAAGAGAGATGATGTTCTTTTGGAAATAATCTTGTGCAACACCACAACCCAAAGCAAAGCAGCATGAATTATGGAAGATTTCATTCAAAGTCCATTACATGGTACAAATGCCATCTATTTCTAGAGGTTTCCCACTCAAAACATACAGCAACATTCCCAAATTTGAAAATCACACGGTAACAGATTATGATGTGACATCTCAATAATTCACAGGAATTTAACCATAACAGAAAATATTACTTTAGACTGGCTTATAATTAGGAACTTACTCTTTAATCATATGGCTTCAAGGTCTGCAGGGCAATTAGATATATGCTGAGCTTTACACAAGTAGTATATCGATTTTACAGGGACTACTTGAGTATGTAATATAAGCTGAGCCACATATTGGCATAGAGGAAGTTACACAAAGTATTGCACCCACAACAGCTCCTATGCAACCTTCAACTGTGCCCCTCTATTTCTACCTCTAAGAGCTGCCACCACCACCTACTTAGTCTGATACAGGGGTGACAAGAGCTGCAGCAGCAAGGTTAAGTGGGAATTACCAAGTCCAGCTTCCTCCTTACTGTCAGTTACCCACGTAAAACAGGGGCAGTGCTGAGAGTTAAGTATTAACATGACCCAGGTCTTAATGGCCATTAATTCCATATGGTCAGATTAGCTTGCTGCAGACTAGAAAATAAATCAAGAATGCTCCCAGCATAACTGTACAATGCCACTGCACACAGCCTGCTACACACCACAAGAACTTTGCATTAGGAAGTGGAACTTACCCCTCTTCTGAACCCAGCCTTCCTTCACAATGGTAACATCGCTCATGATGGCTCCACTCTGAACCCCCGACTCAAAAGAGTATTTCTTTGAGTTATCAGCTTGTCTGTTTGGCTTCTCTTCTGCTGCTCTTCCCAATTTCTACTGATGAGTCACCCTGGAAGGAAATATTAGAGAAAGAATTTAAGTCTTTTCTGTTTTTCTCATTTGACAGCCAACAAAAAAAGTCTTTGTTGATGTCTTCCACTGACTGAGCTCACACTAAAAATCTGCTTTTTTTTTTTTTTATTAATTAACCATATAACGGAATCATATTTCTATAGTCTTACAGCACATTTTCCATGAACACCTTGCTACTTAACAGACCCAGAATGTGTTACATTTTAAGTCACGTGGCACTATTATAAAACGCACACAATAAAATTCCTTGTACTGATGCACAGGATGCTGTTAAATGAAACGGTGCCAGTACTGCTTCACAGGTCCAGCTTTGAAGCCACAGTATCTTTCACCATTCCCCCATTTGTCAGAATCCATGCAACTGGTAAGTGATTCTATTATTAAGACTGCATTGATCAGATCAAGAGTGAAAGGAAATGGAAGGAAAGGTTCTGTAAAGGCACTTAAAGCCAAAGCCTTATGATGATAACCATACCTATAATGCTTAACTGTTAAAATCTGTATTAAGCAATTCACCAGCCATGCAGTTATTTTTTTCAAAATGTTTCAATTAATTAAAAAAAAAAAAAAAGGAAGAAAAATAAATAGTAAAGGCTACTGAAATATAATATTCTTCCTACTTCCACTATACCTACATGATAGCCAGTACAAACCTCTAAGTTTTTACAAACAGCAGCACCAACAAGTATGTGAACAGAGAAGCAACTTTTTAGGACTGCAAATTAACCAAAAAAGCCACACTTTAGTTTATGAAAAGAAGGAGTGCATGTTTTCTCAGGGCTTTAAGCCAAGCGGTGACAAGAGCGCTCTCTTCCCTACAAAGAAGAAAAAAAGCTCGCAGGGGGCGGAAGGAGGCCAGCCCTACAACAGGACACGCCGGTCCCAGAAGCCACAGCTCTCCCTTCCACCACCTCACTCCCAGACTACCAACAAGCTGAGAAGAAGAGATAATAGCACTGCAACCAAGCAGGAAGAGAAGTCAGAGGGCAGGAGAGGTCTCCTTTTGCCAGCAGACTGCCTTTCCCCTCCATCCTTCAAAACAAGGAGGAACATCCAAATCATGCCAATCTAGGAAAGGGACTTCTGTGATGGTGGAGGAACACCCTTCTATGGCTGTACGCACAGGAGCACACCTGTACACACTGGAGGAGGGACACACAGTCCAGTTCAGTACTAAAAAATCCAGCATATACATATCAATTTAGTGTACTGACCAACAAATGTAAGCGCAATAGAAACAAATTCTCCTAAAAGCAACCTGTGCAATGAATGAATGGAGAATGGACGGGGAAATAAACTGTTCTAATCCAACCAAAAACAGGGTAAAAAATGAACCATTATATGTGCACAGGTTATTTCCAATATGTCATTTTAAAAATGTGTATTTGCACCATGCAGCAGCTAGATGGAAGGCTACTTCTGTATGGATGCTGTGCTGTGCAACATAAAACTTGGTATGAACATTTTTTCACGTGGCATGCAACAAATAATGCAGTAGAGCACAACTCAGAAATACTGAGGGTGTATCCATTTTACAGTTACGCGTTCACTTGTTTTCTCAAAAACATGCAGTAATTCAGGTACTTAAAATTAAAAACTGCAACGTTGAATCATTTAGTAGCACAAAGTTTAAATAATATTGAAAGCATTGCCTCTGTGACATCCCTTTGCACTGGCAGATATGACGGGAAGTCCCATGCAGGTGATGCACACCCTTTTGCAACAGCATCACACCCCACTGTGTCCAAAAGGACACCAGACACCTCTGTTTATGTAAACACACACTGCCTTCAGACCTTCATGTTTTTACAAGAATTAAAAGAAAATGTTACATACAAGGTTTTGGAAGGACAGGAGATGGTTTCATTAGTGTCAGTTCATCTTTATCTGGTTAGACTGTGCGTTACCAGGTAAGACAATGTGGCAGAAATAAACACAACAAGCACACCTTTCCACGGCCTTTACCTCACTAGTTAGAGAGTTATTTTTTGGGCCATACTCTATCAGAAGTTTTGTTTATGCTCTTCAGTCCAGTGATAAGCAAGCCCAACAGCTGTGCCCGGACAGAGAGAGACTGAGACATGCGGCTGACACAGGTGCCAGTTCTGCCTTCCTGGATGGATGAGGGCAGCACGGTATCAGTTCCTACTCCAAGCACACACATCTTTACAGAACCAGGGGGAGCAACAATGATGCAAGAACAGCTGTTCTGTGATACACAAGCAAGCACATCAGTATCCCAACACCCGACTTCGGTTTGACTTTCCTACCAGGCTTCCAGTGCATTCCTTAACACATGATCACAGGCAACTTTTTTCAACTATAAAGACAAAATAAACAAAATACTTAGCCTGGGCTGGCATATGCTGTGATTTGTTTTATCCTATCTGTTAATCTAATGCAGTTCCCAATGTTGGTGTGTTCTTATGGAAAGTGCAATAATTTATTTTTATTGGTACAGACTAAGCTGTAAGAAATGAACTTCTGCACTAAGTAGCAATGATCTTGTCTGCCCACATACTGATCATTAAGTCCATGATTCCTGTAGACATATAGTTTTAATGAATGAATTTATGCTTAAAGCTCCCTATTTATCCACTGATCATGATTAAGTTAGTGTTATTTAATCAAAATCTGATCTATGACTGATTTTTATCTCTGCCTGTGTCCCAATAACCTTAAATGCAAGCCTGTAGGACAGCATCCTACTCCTTCCATGGACTACTACATTGAATTTCAAACAAAAATGCCAAAATGCAAAAATCAGATAAATATGGTGACAAAACTAACCAAATTATCTCTGTTTCAGCTTCACAGTGCTACCAGAAACAACTTAAGTAAAATTATCAACAGTTGTATGCAGACATAATGGTTATAGTGATCACTCCCTTAATGGGTAATTAAAAGTCAATCTGAATTACACAGGAAGCTGTAGAAGATAAATCGAAGCATTAAAAGACTAATGAAAATAAAGGTTATACATTCACACTACACTTTCAAGAAGCCATTTGTAAGCATCTGTAGTATTATCCTTTATTAAATTCCTTTGAGGCTTTCTAAAAGCTACACTCATTCACTCAGAAAGTCATCCAGCAACACACTTTTGAAAATTACCTATTGTGACGAAAACTGACCTTAATGAAAAACAGACATACAGAAACCTTTACCCTGAAGATGCACTGGTGCATTTCTACAGGCATAAAATAGTTCCCTATAACATATGGAACAAGAACTCTCATAAGGGAATAGCATTCCATCTACAGTCCAACTATTTCAAGAAAACCTACAGAAACGTTCATGCTACACAGCCTGCACAGAGCTTAAATACTCATTAGCCATCAACTCTGCTCTCCCAATGCACTTCAAGTTCCAGCAGCTGTTACAGAGTAAATATTACAGTTTCCCCTGTTGCTATAGGATGGAATGGGGAAAAAATGTGTAAGAACTGAAGCTGAGGATGTTTTGCATTCCAGCCGCTACCTACAGGGAAAAACCTAACTTATGTTTTTATTTATGTTCCAACAACTGAAGAACAGGTTGGATTGCTTTTTCTTTTTTCTTTTCCACTTTATCAAACAGAACTTTTAAGAGGTAATTTTCCAACAGTACATCGTATGTATTTTGCACAATGTATCAGTCAGTCATGAATATGCATAATAAATACAAAAACCTATCATCTGCGTGCTTTGTGGTGCAGTTATGACAACTTACTCCATTGTGACCGGTTACAAGAACGAAATGTCTGCATTTATTTTTGGATCTTGTAAAAAAAAAAAAAAAAAAAAAGTTAATTTTTTTTTCTTTCCTCTTTGGAAAACTATTAAGCCACATTTTGGCATTACATGGAACACTTCAGCACACTTCAGAAGGACTAATACTACAAAGAATTCTAAGTTCCTAGCTGTAATGGTCACAAGGACATCTTTCTGAGCAAGGATCAAACAGAAACTTCTACATGCAACAGATCCTACTGAGACTCACAGTTTTCCCAAAGTGTGGAGAAAAACCAACACCTTTTCAGTTTTCATCTTGAACTTTTGAGACTAACAGCAGTATAAAGAAACAGTTCGTTTCATGATGCTATCGCCTAGGAACTATAGGACCTACTCTTAAAAGAAGCAATGGGCTATTCAGTATGGAGAAGACACCTTTTCTCAACTTATATTTTTGAATTAAATGAGGCACTCACGCCCATTGCAGCAGTCAGGCACCTCCACAGACTCAGTGGATGGGGAGAAGGAAATATTTTCCTTCCAAGCAGAAGGAGCAAGAACAGTGTTTCAGGTCTACACTTAACAACCACTATGTGCAAGTGAATAATCATCAAGACTCGTAAGAGAAGACAACACTCCCTTGGAATCTGGGCATCCTCCCATTTCCCCAGTGACAAGAGACAGCTGAGTACAGAAGACAGTGCCCATAAATTCAATGTAAATTGTATGATTCAGGTTTCTGTTGTAAGAACTTTCATAAACAGAAGCTCCTACTTTCAACAATTTTGGAGCTGAGAAAAAACAGATACTCTCACATTTACCAACTTAAGCTACCAGAGAGAATACCAACAGGATCAGCTTCACCTCTTCCAATGACTACCCCTACAACTTCACATACCATTCACAACCCAGTGATTATATAAACCTAAATGTATCAGGGAACTGCCATTTTACCTTTTTCAAGTAACCATTTGTTTAATAAAATGCTCTGGGGAGGTGGGGATAGAGGATGATGTCCAAGTGAATCTTTCTCTTTGCCTGACTCACTGAGATTCCTTGGTCTTCAACATAATCAGAGCCAAATCTCCTCATCTTTACATCATTTCTCAGAAAGGTACACTGAAAAATTATGTTTGCACACACAAAACACACACTAATACAAAAAAAAAAAAAAAAAAGCTCTTAATTAGTCATCCTCTAGTGGCTATCATACCCATGTTTGTTTATCTGTTTTAGGGGCATTTTTTTTCCAGATCAAGTTCTTAGGAGGTTTTCTCAAATCCTCCAGTCTGAATCCTCCAATGCATCCAAACAGACTGTACTGTAGCAGTCTTCAGTACTGTTTGTAATCACAAAGTGAGAAATTAAAAAGTTAAGGCTCCAAACTAAAAACAGTTCTCTGTAGGATGTAAAGTTCAGATTCAAGTTTTATTTATATGAAAAATGCATCCATATCCTCTTCCCCTACCCAAGTTGTTATCTGAAAGTCTGGTCAAACAATAAGAGGATACATTGCACAGCATCAGAAATTACACAAAAGACTATGCTGCAGAACAGAGATTGTTACAGAACTTCCTAAATCAAAATAACCTGTATTACTAATGGAAGAATCACATCCAGTTCAGTGGTTTATCTAAAAAGTAGTGTATTTATACAGGCTTCTACAAACTACATATTCTGCAATTTTGGTTATACTTCAAAAACGGTGCAGTTGGATTATGCCCCTCTTTATGGTCTCAGGAGAACTGACTAATTTAAATACTGTCACTACTTAGACTGAGAAAAAGGAACCTGCAGAAAGATAATTTTTGTTCAACTTCAAAGAACTTCTAAACAACAAAAAAAAATCACAAAAAATACATTAACTGGTTTTACAATACAAAGAAATATAATAAAAACCAACATTCTAAATACATTCTAAATCTATAAAATCTTTACTGCTGTATGCACAATTAAGACACTTAAGCATACCCCTAAACAATTTCTAATTTTATATGTTCCTATTTTACAAATTTTACAACAAAGATAAAAAAAAAAAAAGATATCTCTGCAACAGGCATTGCAAATATTTTTTTAAATCGTATTCTGCACTAAAAATCTCGATGTCATTAAGAATATTGACATTAAAAATTATTCCTGACAATTTTATTTCCTAAGCCTTGGCTTGGAATTAGAAGGAGGATAACAAAACTAGCAATATTTACACTTTGTGGTAAGGAAAAACAAGATGCTTTAGAAAAGATAAATAGGTCTTTATAAAGCACACTTATGTGTATACTTTGTGCTTTAATATTTTCAGTCTTCTGTCTTCACTTACTGTATGTCAAAAAGCTGCACATAACTCATACATGTTTAGATAAGCGAGTTAGAGACTTTAGATAAATTCAGTTGTGACTGCGGTCACACTTAAATTTTAATATATTAAGTTATATGTTTCAGTTAGATTTTGCAACTGAGTAATTTGCCAATAAAGAAACTATAATCCTGTATTCTTTTTCATATTAGAATGACAAATTAAGCTATTTTAAGGGACAAAGGTACAATTAAGGTAAGGTGAACAAACCCACCCTTGTCTTTGTTTACCAAGGTATAAAGGAAGTTTCTAACAGTAGCTAAATTGTTTCTCTAGAATCCCACATGAAAAAATAACAACCCATTGTTTGCATTGTTTTTATTGACAAAAATGCTTTGAATCCTTTTCTCTCCCCAGTCAGAGAAAATAAAAATAAATAAAAAAAAAATCAGACAGGAGAGTGAGAAAATAAAACGTATGAGAATACAGGTCTGAAATTCAACCAAAGAATATATTTAAAGCAGTAAATGTGAATGGAGGGCTAAAGTTATGCATTAGAGAAAAAAGTTACTCAGACAACGAACTTGGGAGAGTTTTGAGACTTAAAAGAAGTCAAATTAAAGATTAGTTGAGGATCATAACTATGACAGCCATATTCCACTCAACACTTCAAAATATAATAAATTTAACTTGCTGAGGATTAACATAGGAATACTCTTTCTTGCCATTTCAAGATGAAGTTCCTTCACTCTTTAAAAAAAAAAAAAAAAAAGTTTTGTAATGTCTCAAACTACCAAGCAAAATTAAACTCAAGTTTCATATTTTGAAAACAAATTAAATTGGATTTTTAAGTCTATAATACCCTGAAACAGGTTGTCTAATTTGTGAAATGTCACAGAACCAAGAAATTCCCACACATTCTGCAATGAGATAGGTTAAAAGATATCTAAGAGATACCAAATAGAGCTTCATTAAGCTCATATGTTTGATTTTTGGTAAGATAGTAACTTTTGTGGAGCACAGCACCATAGTGCATACACAATGCCAAGCACATAGGTGAAGCCACAAAGAATTAAGACAATAAAAGTCAGAAATAAGCAAAGTACCATGAGTACTGGGAAAAGGAAAGTACTGAAATAAATATGTGCTCTCAAACTATTAATATACAAGATGAAAAAAGTTCAATGACATGTCTACCAAAAGACTTTCATTCAAACTCCTAAATTAGGATTTATTTATTATTATTTAGGTATTGTACAAATTAAATTCTGAATTTGCTTGAAAAAGTGATTCTTTCCCACATAGCCATCAAAAATTGCTGAACTTGCTAATTCTACCACTACAACATGACCAGAACTACACTCCAGCTTCTAATCTAAACCTTTTGGATCTGCTTGTTCATCTTCAACAAGCATTATTCTCATCAATTTGAGATCTGAATGTCCTAAGCACAGAATGAATTCTCTACAACCACAAATGTAGACTGTTCATTTTTCAAAAGCATCTTGTCACTTGAACACATTTAAGGCTAGATGCAGTGCCTACTAGACAAAGGTCTTCAGCAAATGTTATACAAAAAGACAGATTACATGAAACTCACACATTTAACCTTAATTCTTTGCCCTATAGTATGTAGCTTTAAGAAAAACACAAGACAAGTTGTACCAATCACATATCCCAGGAAGCACACTAAACAGTTGGGGAAAAAAAAAAAAAAAAAAGAGAGAGAGAGAGAGAAAAAAAAAAAAAAAAAAAAAAACACTTTTGTTGGTAAAAATTGTTTTGAAAGCCTGCTGAGACTCCACCAAGAAATACTGTATCACTTTTGTGGGGTTAAACCACCTGTAAGAGAAGCTTTTGACCTCTAGGCACTGCCACCCCACACCTAAAAAAATCCAGTGGCAAGACCTTATTGATCTCTGTAAAGCTGAATCAGGCTCTTCACCTGTGCTCCTACTGTGGGATGCATTCAAATAACTTCATCGCACACACAATGCAGTAACATCTGACAAACAGTGCTATCACGTCATTCAGCCATGTATGAAACACTGAGGTCCTGGCTGCATTCTTAAGGGAATTATTGCTGCTCTTTAGTCAGGATATTCCAGAAAAATTCACAGGGTAAGAGCTTGTTCTTAATACTCTTTTTGATCAATAGGACTCATACCTAGACACTCGCATAGAAACACATGGAAAGATAGGGTTGCTCAAGATGGATGCGAGACATAAGAAGTTATTTCATCTAAACATAGTCAATGTTGACACTAATATCAAAAGTCTGAGAAATATTTAAAATGATCAAAAGCAAGCATTTTTCTATACACAGGACAAAAATGCTTCCTCTCCTTGAAAAGAATATTTAATGATATTTGTAACTTTTTTTTTCTTTTTTTTTTTTTTTTTTTTTTTTTGTAAGTATAGACTTTGCCACAGCTTCCTAATATACCTGAACAACACCTTTAAATAACAAAGACAAAAAGAATCTGTTTGGAATCCATCACATGTGCCAAAACTACTTCAATTGCCATACTTAATGTTGATGTAGAGCTACAGGACAAGGACAAAATGCCATACCATCTATTACTACAGCCTTGCATTTTCTGCAAGCTTTTTTTATAATTTTTCTCTTCATATAAACAGCCCTGAATCTGCTTCATACAAGCAGCCCAGAAGAAAACACAAACCAAAACTTTAAATATGATTTGACACCACACAAAGCACTAAGAAGTTACCTTTCCTGTTCAGTAGTTTTGTTTGTTTCTCTGGCTTTAATAGTTTTGTAAAACACTTTGAATAAGCTTTTCCATTTACTATGTAACTACGGCTTAGAAAAGAGTCTTCTACATAGCCTGCCAACCTGTTGCAAAGACAAGCAACAAGTGCCACAAATTTACCAACAAGAATTTGCAACACTCAGGGCTGCCCTTCCATGTAACCAGGAGGCAACATACTAGCAGACACGAGGCTCCTCATCCCAAAGATCCCTTGTTTTCCAGGCAGTGCCACACTCCCTGACGGACCTGTTGTGCTAGACAGCAACCCCTGTCCCTGACATGATATCCTTGGTAACCATCTCCTAACAGAATGAGAGCCAATCTAATACTCTAGAATGAAGGGCAATCTTACAAGTGATGGTAAATTTCATACAAATATTGGAAACAAAACTGACATTTTAAGGTAAATAAAACTTGTGAAGGCACACATTTATCTGTTCCACTCTCTTTGAACCATCAATGTTGTTCACAAAAGGAGCACTGCACATTTTGAACAGAACGCTTACTTTATTAGCTGGGAAAAACAAACCAGAGGTCTTTGGGCACATAGTGCTGGCTGACTTGGGACAACTAACATCCCTACTAAGCATGCAGCTACAGTCTAGTGCATTCCTTTTAAAGCAACTCCATTTATGCATTAACCATATTGAAATGGAAGTACACTACAAGAAAGTTTTCACTCTACCTATTTCAAGGTCCTCCCACTCTCCAGTGTTGGTTAAAACTAGCATCGTGCCAAAGCCACCAAAGATGCCACCAAAGTTGGACTTCCACGCACAGAGTCGACCTCTCCTGCTGCATCATTAGCAGCACAAAATGAAATTACAACCAAATACATTTATTAGAAACTGAATCTTCTTTATACTAAGAACAGCACAGAAATTTCAAATTTATTTTAACATTTGAACTACTGCAATAAAGGTATCATACCTTCCAAAGCAATCAAGTATTTCAAAGTTATTTCACCAAAACAAATAAACAAACAAACAAAAAAACTTCTTGGGTATAGAAATGACTATCTCTTTAAATTGGGAAAATTTGCACACGGAAAGTGAAAGAAGACTAAATAAACCAGTGGCAGACAAATTCCAAGTAGTCTGAAGGATGCCGCAGTTATTATACAAACTTCAGACACATGCTGTTTCAAACTGAAGTCGGAAGTCAAGATATGGTTTCTGGGAACATCTTGCAAACAGAAGCTTGGGTTGCAAACAATAGCAGAGCTCCGGTGGTTTTGGGGTAAGCTAAAGAAAAAACACTACTGTTATCCCTTCCTTCCACAAAGCATTTGTTCCAGTGTCAAGATGTCAACATTTTCCAGTACAAGTTAATGCCATCGCAGCCTTAACACTGTATCTGCTTCAACTGGGTCAAGATATAAACTCGTATGTGTCAGATGTCTCATGGGCTTCCCGTAGAGCAGCAGCATGTTGTTTAACCAGGCATCATCTTCCCCCAAACTGCCAAACAAGTGAGGGAGCACGATGCTGAAATACAACTTTCTATGAAGCTGCCCATGAAGCTGAAGAGCCCGCTGAGGTAAGGCAAACCTAGCTAGAGGAAGGCAGGAACGCACCACAGCATTGACCACCTCAAATATGAGTTTCACTGGTTTTACCTGTGTGTGTGTGCATACACCAAACATCTATGTTAGAGGAAAAATGAGTTATCGAAATATGATACAAAGCTTTCCAGGAAACAGGATTTTTCTTATCTCTACAGTTTTTCTTTGGCTCTCATTTGAACTTGACTGACTGTCCGCATCCAACCAAAACAGATCCACGTGGGCTATAATTAGCAATCCAATCCAATTAGTGATATTGGGGTCAACTTAAAGGCTCCTGCCATAAAATAAACAAACAAGCAAAAAAAAAAAAAAAAAAACAGTCCTAGAGGCGGGATCTTGAGTTGTATGCTTATCTTAAGAGCCAAAATAAGCTTTCTTCCCTATTTCATACACACTTTTCATATTTGTATACAGAAGCTAGCAACAACAGGTCACGCTGAAGAAGTCCTTTCTCAGAAGTTCAGGACCTCTCATTTGCATGCCTCTTGCCCTGGGAAATTGATTGCTATGTACAAAATATGGTGAGGTATGGGGGAAGTACGTCTGCCTATTCGCCAAGTTTTGGTAGGTCCTAAACAAACAGCGGCAGAAGAGGCGGCTGCGAGTTCCTTCAGTCCTGGGAAAGGCTGGCGATGGAGGTACCTGGGGCATTGGGGTTTTCAGAACAGAACTTCTTCAGGAGAAGTTAAGCGAGTCAAGCCGTAGGCGTTATTTTCATAAAAATAAAAACGAGATCCTGTAGATGTAGCCGAGTAGCCAACCAACTGATAGCTACATTAAAAATATAGCATGAAGATGTGGAGCAATGCAGTTGTTTACTCCCTACCAGCCGCACAAAACCAGGAATTTGGGGCTTTTCTTTACATTTTTTTAGCCTAACCCCGTTAGATAACCCAGCGTGGCAGGCTCTGGGTAGGGAACCAGCAGCAACCGCGCCGCCGCCGCGCTGCCCTCCCCTCCCCGCCAGCTCCCGGCCCCTGCGGCTGGGACACGGCGACAGCATCCCCCCTATCGCGACACGCGCGCCCCGGCGACATGGGGTGGGGGGGGTGCAGCACGTGCGGGGCGCGCCCCCGCCGCGCGTCAACTTGCTCGGCATGTGCGCGGCGGCCTCCATGATGGCTGGTGCGGGAGGAGGAGGAGGAGGAGGAGGAGGGCTCGGGGGCGGCGGCCGGTTTGTTTACTCGCAGGCAGGAGCCGCCAGCGGCGGCATCACCCGGGCGGCGCGGGCACGCGCGCCGCGGGCACGCGCGCGGGGCTGCCAGACCCCCGCGCCGCAGTCACCCCCGGCGCGCTCCCGCGGGGTGGGGGGGATAAAAAAACGTGGGGGGGAGGATAACGGGGGGGCTGCGCTCGCTCCCGCCGGGGGCGCGCCCTGCCCGACCCCCCCCCCACCGTTACATAACGCCCGCACCGCCCGGGGGGGGGACCCCCGCCCCCGATCCCCAGCTCCCCCCCCGGTCCCCCCCCAGCCCCGGGCCCGGCCCGGCCGCGCCGCCGCCGCCGCCCCGCGCCCCCTCCGCGCCCCCTCCCCGCCTCCCCCCCCGCTCCCCGCCCGCCTCCTCGCTCCCTCCCCTCCCGCCCCTCCCGCCCCGCCGCCGCCCGGCCCCTCCCGCCCCGTACCTGCAGAGGCGGCGGCGGCGGCGCCGCGGGCGCTGCTGCGGAGCCGGAGGGCGGCGGCGGCGGCGGCGGCGGCTCCGGCTCCGGGGGGAGAAGGGGAGGAGGGCGCCGCTGCCGCCTCCTCCTCCTCCCCCGTCCCCCCGCCGGGCTCGGCGGTCCCCGGCGGCTCCGCGGGGGCGGCAGGAGGCGGCCCCGGCCCCCCCCCGGCTACATGGAGCCGCGCGCCCCGCTACGCACGGAGCCGCCCGGGCGGGCAGCGCGGCCGCGGCGGCATCGACGCGCGGGGGTCAGGAGGAGGAGGAGGAGGAGGAGGAGGAGGGCGGCGGCGGCGGCTCCCCCCGGCGCACTCACCCCGGAGCCGGCCGGGCCCCGCTGTCGGCTCCTCCCGCCGCCTCCGCCGGGCTCGTTATTGACTTTCAGGAAAACTCCCGACGTCACCGGCTCCCCCCGCGTGTCTCCCCCTCCGCGGCGGCGGCGGCGGCGGCATCGGCGGCATGCCCAGCTCTCGCGAGAAGCGCGCCGGGGCCGGGGCCGGGGGGGGGCCGCCAGACGGCGCGGGGGGAGCCAGACAGAGGGGGGCGGCTGAGGTGAGGGGGGCGGCGGGGACGGGGCCGCCGCCGGCTGC
The DNA here is from genome assembly GCF_964211825.1 of Aythya ferina. Classification (NCBI taxonomy): domain Eukaryota; kingdom Metazoa; phylum Chordata; class Aves; order Anseriformes; family Anatidae; genus Aythya; species Aythya ferina. The sequence goes on from NC_140298.1 coordinate 28,687,580, forward strand.
GGAAGGAGGCGGGGAGGCGGCGGGGACGGGGCCCGCCCGCCCGCCCGCCGCGGGGCGGCCCCGGTGGTGCTGCAGCCCCGGCATCCGCAGGGCTGCGGTCGCCCCGACGGGCACACGGATGCGCCGCGGCGATGCTCCCGCACGGCTCGGCTGCCGGTGCCACCCGCGACAAGGACGCGGCGCCGGTGCCCCAGACTGGTGTCGCAGGGTGTCCTCCCTCCCGCACCCCGCCTTCCTCTACAGCCCTTTGAAAGCCCAGTCCTGCTTCTGCCTCTCCTGCTGCAGGGCTTCGCCGAGAATTTCTAGAGGATCCAAATAATCGTATGAGTTGGCATAGGACTGGAAAGTTGCCTCCAGGGGCAGCGAATCCATTCCCTGCTGTGGCAGGCAACCGTACCGCACAATCCCATTCATAAAGCTGCTGAGTTTCATCTTCGAGCTGCAGAGTTTGTTTGCCCTACTGATTGCACTAGCAGGCTGCACCCTGTGCTCCCCGTCCCCTGAATTCTGAAGAAAAGCAACAAAATATTTATTTGATTAACACAACTTTTTGGGAAATAAAAATAAAAGTACATTGCCAAGCATTACTTCCTTTCCCCGAATTTACGGTTCAGTCTTCCTCTTTCCTCAAAATAACTTGACTGAGATGAGTATCTCATCATCTATCAAGATGCACGTAAAGCCATAATATCCATTATTCAAATGGATGTATGCATTAACGTCTCCCCTCACCATTGTCACAATGCTGCTTCTGAGAAACGAAAGGTGTGGCTGGTTCTTGGAAGGTGCCTTCTGGTGGCCGCTATCCCCGCAGAGAACCCAGAACCTGAGGCAGCATGAAGTCTGCATGGGCAGTAGCTGATGGACTGGCAATAAACTGTTCAGGCACCAAATGTGTAGTGTGAAATCTGGGCCCACAGAAAGCAGAGGTATTTGGTATTAGGCAGACCGGGAATTTGTAGCATTTCTGCTGTGTATTGATCCCTGGGGCAAACAGTAGCAAATTTCTTACTAGTATATTTGTGTAGTTGATCATCCTAGTTTATTTCTCCCCACTTTCAAAAAGCTGCCTAACAGATACTTCTTCTAGGAGGACAGCAATTTGCTTAATTTTATCCGTATATACTCAGTGTATATCACCCAGGAAAATCTGGCCTAAATGCACATTTTTTTAATCTAAAAAGAAGAAAAAAATGCTCCATGGTGAAAACACTTTCGTTAGAGAGGCTAACACTTATCTCCAAGAAACTGTAGTTTTCTATGTTTTTGTTTTGTTACAAATTGCTGAAAGAGTATGCTGAAATCTGTTGAACTGATCTGGAGACTAAATGAATTTTTTTCAGTAGTTCTCCATTAGGATATTTTGGATTTATCTGTACAATAAGGACAACTATACACCAGTTAATAGTATTTTGCCCAGCATGACTTTGAAATCAGATTCACCACCTTCATACTCCCTAGAAATCAAAGATCATTGCTCCGTTTGGAAATTCGTAGTTACTAACTAGTCCTAACATTTTGATGCTGCTCAGCCTTACATATTGACCTCAGTGAGCTGAATCTTACCTATAATTTTTGTACAGATTACTAAATGTGCTATATAAATAAATGCCTCTATGCCACAGTTTGTATTTTATTTTTTCTTACAGCATATAAAGCATATAACACCGCTTAGTGTTTTACTCCAAGACATCAGAATGATTTCTTGCAAAGAGTTAATCACTGCAAGGTTGGCAGAAGTGACCTCTGGATTAATAACCAAATAGTGTCATACCTCTTTCAGAAATAACATGGCTGTGATGTACATACTGTGAACATAATGAGGTTGTAGGTTCTGCAGAAATGACATCATTTTCAGATTAATGACTATGTGACATGAATTTAATGAACATATTAACAACATATGCTAATGAAGAAACTACTGTAGTTCACATGGTAAGGACAATAGGACTACATGTAAATACAAGAGAAAACAGGAACCTCTGCGGTTGCATGCTCCTAATACAGAACCCTGAATAAAACCCATTCGTTGTCACCCATACTGGCACGGCCAATAAGGTTGATAAACTTTTATATGATCACTGATAATCATGATTCTACAGAAACCAGATGGAAAACTCAAATACAGTCTCTGCAAATTCTACCCATTCTGAAGAAAAAAATAAAATAAAAAATAAAAAAAAAAAATAAAAAAAATGAAAGAAAGAAAGAAAGAAAGAAAAAAAAAAGGACATATGCCTTGTTTCACCTAACATGTCTATGTTAAGTGTGATACTACCAGAGTGATAGAGTCTAAGACTGTGGAGATAGATATAACTCCTGCAAATAAATAGTTAAGTAGGAGAAGACAGCCTGCAGAGCACTGGTTCTTTCTGCCTCTGTGCATTACGTTGCCTTCATTTTAATTTGTTTCCTTTTTTCTTGTGTCAGCTAATAAGCTTACTTCCATGTAACAATGCATTTTAAAAACAATTTTAACTCAAAGTGCAGCAATTTTCAGAAAAAAAAAAAAAAAAAAAAGGCAGTAGGTCAGAAGACAATCTCTGCCTCTAAACTCCCTATTAATGTCTGTCTTGTTATGCTTTGAGGAGCACACAAGTATCAGTGGCAACTGACTGGCAGGAAAGCAAAGAAATTCACTACATGCAGTGATGCTTAGAAGAGATATGCATTTTGTTGTAGTGGAGTTAAGATGTTGCCTCCAAAAGTCATGACCTAAGTTTTTTTATATATGCGTAGTTCTTAAAAAGTTTAAACGTCTGTCAGCATAAGTTCAGCTGCTGTGAGGGAGAACATGTTTGTCTTATCTTGAGCTGTGACTGGATTCTCTGTGTTGTCACAGGCACACAGCTGATTCAGGACTCTAACCACTGCTGCCCAAACCCTAGCTGTCTCCTGTGACAATTAGATTCCTGACGACCAGAGGCAGCTCATTGTAAAGCTGCACAATTTAGATAAGACGTTTAGGAAAAGCATAGGCAGGGGATGTTGCAATCCAGGGGATGCTGGGAGGAAACAAAACTTACACAAGTGCAGTTGGATTTTACAGTGCTTTTTTTTTCCTTTCTGTCACATTCACTTCTAAATAACTTTATTGCTGTAATACCTTTCTCCTTTTTCTTTACTCTCTTTGATTCCCAGTTGATTTCTTTTTGGCATTTCTGTCTCTGAGGCTCTCTCAGAGGGCAATATCCCACTGCTTCTGTAAACTTGCTTTGTTTTCTTCCCCCTGTCCCTGGATATTTGTGACTTGTTTGGGAAAAATAAAACCAAAACAAAACAAAACAAAAACATGAAAGAGTCATTCATTTATTTCAAACAAGAAAATCTTGCCATGTAGATTTTGCCTTTGCACCCAGTGTTTTGCTGCATGTCCCATGAGACTGGGCTTCACCATCAGGTGCCATGCGGCTGAGCTGCCCCACGCTGCGAGGTGGCTCCTTGGTCCATTGCAAAAATTGTCTGGATTCAGAAATTTCTGCTTTCCGTGGACAGTCACGGTTCATCAGTGCTTACCAAAGGTATTAATATATGGACTCAAATTATTATTATTTTAGACCCACAGGGTGTAGGCTGTCTGTGAATATGCAGTAAAGCAAGATAGCAATAAAGGAATTATTATTCTGTCCACCTATATTTTGCTGAACAGCACTATAATTATGCTGAACACATTAGAGACTTCAGATAAAGGACTGTGTAAATATCAGTTGATAGCATTTATTTTACAGCATGTTATTATTGCTTTATTATTTATCCTCCAAAGATCTGAAACCGTGTTTTCCTTCCCCTTCTTTCCTGTACTCCCACACACCGGCACTTTGCAAACACAGAGGAAGGCATGTGCCCTGCCCCAATGACCTTACCCGACTTTGAAACAAGATATGACAGTAAGTATGACAAACAACGAGAGGGAAGGATGGGAAGAGGGCAGTAAGATTACACAGATGCACAGTTTAGCTATATGCTTAAGTTGATGTATAGGCCTGCAGCTGAACTTGGAAATTTTTCCTCAGTGAGAAAATAGTTTCCATGGTGCACGGATTTATCTGAGGGAGGTCAATCTACCACAGAAGAAAGCCAAAGAGAAATAAAATGCCAGCCTTTCTGCCTGAGCTTTCTTCTCCCTCTCTCTCCTATCCGATTTTAATTTCATCAGTGCAGATAAAAAATGTCTTTGAATAAAATTCTGCAATTACCAGCGTACAGCAATTTCTAACACAGCACCCTGTCTGTGTCCTGGTCTCACTTAATTGAAGTCAATGAGAAAATGCCAGTTGATGCTACTTGGAAGGTTCAAGTCTGTAGTGCATGAGCAAAATCAGAGAACGTAAAGTTTAATGGGGAGAGGGACAGAATTTTAAACAGATGTCTTCTCTTCAGAGGTTTTGTGACCAGGTGAATTTTCCCCATGTGGTCCTGAGAGGGTCATGGCTGCCCAGAGTTAGAAAGAAGCAGCTGAGGAGAAAGCTGGCTGCTGATGAAGGGAAGGGAAGCCATCTATTGCCAGATGGAGCCCAGATCTTTGCCTTTGCTTGGAACTTTCTTTGGCAAATGATCAAGTTATTAGTGGTAAAGCACACCTTATCCTTTAAGTGTGATACTTAAAGCACCTTCCTTCACCCCTGGATACCATACAGACTTTACCATGTGATTTGCTGGGCTGCTTCTCCACAGTATCAATCCCCTGGCTTGTAGCCGTGATTTTGTCTGAAGAGAGTGGCTGAAGTACAAGGAGACTGCTTTAGTGTCAACAATAACGCTATTCCACTGGTTCCGGCCAAGCCATTGGCTACACTCTTTGCCTTTGATACATTCCATGCTAGAGAGTACCTGCATTTTCTGGAAACTAAGCTGTGACATGAAATCAAAGAATTAGCACAAAAGTTTAGAACACGAAGACAGATTGGGGTTGTGATAACAAGGACCTTCTCAGATCTCATATGTATGTTCTTGTTAATAAAGAGGTATAACGATATACTAAAATATTAATGGTGCATTCATTAATAGTCTTCAAAACTGAAGGGCAGATTGCCTTCAGTTACCTTGCACAAGTTCCGGTGGTTTGACTGGATATATATCTGCTTTGTACAAAGTAAAACTAACAAAAGATGATGATGAATCCAGCCCTTTGTACATACCTATTGTATACAAGAACATGGCACACAAAAAAAAGAGGAATGTCTACAGTAAGATTTTCTGCCACGTTTGTTAGCAATCTGTTTAGCAAACTTCATGATAACAGAAATCTGATCAATTATTGACCTCTTTTTAACTTTATTTACCATGAGCTGAAGACAAAAAAAAAAAAAAAAAAAAAAAAAAGGATATTAGCTAAGAATGGCAAGTTCTAACTAAGTGCAAGAGACAAAAGCATTCACTCATCTTCTCATAATGCCAAGATTTGAACAGGGTGCTCCTGAGCAGATGGTTTAACAGACTAAAGCATTAGTTTGCTGATCCTCCATGCTTGCTAATTAATTCTTCAGTTTACTAGGATTTAAGATGATTGTTAAAAACAAGGCTTCTCTTAAAATAAACTTTAGGTAAATGTTATAAACTGGTGGTTAATATTATAATGGCTGCAACAAGAATTTAGTGTATTTTTCAGAAAAGACGTTCATCAACGTAAGTCCCAAGTACTATCCTTAACAATTCTGCCACTGAAACTGTCTTTTTTAAGAATTTGCTTTTGTTTTCCTAGTTAATTAATCCTCTGACTTCCCATTGACACTGTTGAGTCAAGATTATGTCCTTGACTTCTGTGAGAATGGCATATACATTAACATGGGAAGGATTTAATCTTTTGTAACAAAACTGTCCCCTCTCCCTGAATTGTTTTAAGCCCACCATCATGAACAAAGCAAAAACTGCACTAGTGCCTGTATTGTTTCAAAAATCATTGTAATTCTAACCTACGTTTTCTTATAGTAATTTATTTCAAGTTAACATTAAAACAATGAGTTCTCATTGAGTGTATTAAAATGCAATATTGTAGAGTAGCTTGCTGCTTATTAGATTTAGACAGTAGGTAAATCATTCATTTATTTCAGATTTCATTTTTATAGCAGTTTTATAAACTGGACTTGCATTTGAAGACAGCTGAATTCCACCCAGTAGAAATTATGGAATTTATACTACTGAGATGAAAAAAAAAATGCACAAATATATGGTGATAAAATATTCTTTTGCAAAGAAGGAATTGGGAAGAAAACAAAGCAGTAGCAGGAAAATAAGAACTTCACTTACTAAAGCTAAGATATAAACTTTGAAGGCCCATCTATCATTGCTTGCAAAGGGGACGTCCATATTTAATTAGTGGACTTGGGTAATTTCTCTCAAGTTGTCTCACTATGGCCTAAAAGAAGCTCCTCTTTCTTGGTCCTGCTTTGCCAGAGGAGATGCTGTGAAATTCTGCAGTTGATTTTCTTGTCATGTTTTGTTACTTCTGTGTTTGTATGGGTTTTGTGATATCTTCCTTTGTGTACAGATTCAGATTTACTGGTTAGAATTCAGAGCTGTATGTTATCTCTGTAACTGTTCATGCTGTCAGAAGCATTATTGGTTGTTTGTTATGTTAAAAACTCTTGGCAATTCCCTTTCAGAACAACAGATAAGAATTCTTATTACTATTGAACAGAATTCATAACTTGTCTCATTCTATAATCTATCTATCTTGTAAACCAAGAAAAAACTATTATTATAGACAATTCAAGGGTGAACTTCCTAGTAAGCTGTCAGTATGCCGTCTTCATAGTACCAGTCTTCAGCTCCTTTCAATAAGTCATTTTCTTATCCAGGACAACTGCAAGGAATTTTGAAATAGTTTTAATATATCCTTAACAAGGAACCTACACTGAGGGTATAACCTATTTATTGAGGTGACATCTGGTTTGAAATAAAGGTAACATGATAAGCTGCTCAAGGTGAATTAATGTTAGTAAACTTGAAGTATTAATTTCAGTAATTGTAGATAGATGGGTTACTACCATATTAATTAAAGCAGTACTAGAACACTATGCCCAGACAGTGCTCCCATTTTAAAATCAGCAGAAAGAATTAAAAAGAATTTTAAAATGAACGATCTGATGTTGAAATCTTACTTTACAGTGAAAGATTATAGTCTGATCTTCTTAACAAAAGGAAGAGTTAAGACTGCAGTGTGACTTTGTAGTAAGAAAATTCCTGTGTAAGAACTTATGGTAGAGTAATTAGAGCACTCTATGGAGTACTCTATAATTCAACATAAAATGGCAACAGTCTTTTTTATGGGTCTTTGAGAAGATCCAGTGAATGAAAACTGAGAGCAAACTCAAAACTCAAAAAGAAATAAATTACAGCTTTACCCACAAGAATTATTAAATCCTGGAGCAGTATTAAATTGTGATAATTTAAGTAACATGTGCTAGATTCTCTGCTACTTTAGATCTCAATTAAATACCCTGTTCTAGCTCACCTAAGATTAAGAAATTAGGAAATTGCTGAAGTTTGTATTAACTTGACAGTCAGGATTTGATGACTGTGGTAATATTTTCTGGTCTTAAAATCTGAGTTTATGAACATTTTTTAATTGTTGTTTTTTCTTTACGTTGAACCTTAGTGATCCAGATAGTGATCTGGAGATAAACGTTGGCTGTTAAATGTAGATAAGCATAAGTCAAAAAATAAGATGTTCCACAGGCAGTGGAACTAAAGAATCTAGGATTCTTTATAGACTAATTCTTTCCTATTTCCCATATCGTTACACTTCTTGACTCCATCTGCCTTGCAGATCCCTAATATCTCACCTATTCAAAAATGTAGTAAGTCCTTCCCGTGTGCCCAAGACCACAGTAATTCTGCCAGTTCCATACCAGTCTCTGTTCTGAGAGTATCCAGTGCACCCACTAACTGTCTGCTGGGCAAAAATCAGTAAGCTGCTTCTGACATATGTACTTAGTGGCCACCTTTCACAGACTGATAGCCCAGATGATAGGCAAGCAAGATAGCCATTAAGTTCTTATTTCGGACTTTGTCATATAGAAGAGAACCTTTTCACTCAGTGTCCATTTCTCATGAAAGTTGTAGGCACTATCTCTGAAGCTTTCACCTCTCTTTTAAAAATGGAAGAAGGAAGACATAAAAAGTTATTGGACAGGAAAGGACAGGTAGTCAGAGGGTCATAAAGACAGTGGAAGAATTTCCTTTGCAAGTTGTCCTTGCCATACATTTTAATGAACATTCCAAGAGGCTGAGACTGCTTAAATAAATACTGATTGTATGAAAGCATACTATATGCTTCTACAGTATGCTTTACACTCATACATGACCGTACTGGAGTATTAAATGTCATTTCACTCACAAACCAAATCCAATCTTCTCTAAGTTGAAAAAGACGGCTCGCTTTACTGCACATTGCAATGCTATGTAACTGTTTCAGGTGGGAAAAAAAACCAGAACATTATATTTAGAACTCTTAGAATATTTAGGGAGTCAAAATCTGATTATAACTTATATCTTCATCTACAAATCTAAAATGCACATATGGTTGATATTTTTTTCTATTATATAGCATGTATTTCTGGAAGCCTTTTCACTTCTGTCCCTTTTTGATCTGAAAAACATTTTTGCAGAATCTTCAGATGAAATTTCAAATGAACAAAAAACATTTATCTCCCTTCACTAGCCAGCAAGGCCAGCTACCAAAAGGCACTCTAACATCGTATCTCCTTATGAATCATTAATATGGGATTGTAATTATAGTAAAATCTTTTTAATTTTTTTTTTCAAAAAAGGTATTGTTAGTTGAGAAAGTTGCTTTGTAACATATTTTTCATTAGGGTTGTCTATTTGACAGTGACTTTTTAATCATAGCTAATTATAAATGATTCATCAGAATGTTTTAAACCCTACAGAAATGTTTAAATAACTCATAGTTCTTACTGCGCAGTAGTTCTTTAAATTATACTCATAACAGAAGAGTAAATTCACTTAAGACTGTTGTTGCTCTTATCTTCTTGACACAAGTTATAAGCTGATTCCTTTGAATCATCTCTGAAACATAGTACTACTAACAGACGTCACCTGGAATATAAGGTCATAGAATTTTTATCATTTATCTTGTTTTCAAACTATTTATTCCTTAGCATCCTTCATCTATGCAAGCCAATTCTGTGCAGAAAGACTGTCACTGCCACAGCTTTTTATTTCCTGCTTTCCAGTTGCAAACAAAGCTAGCAAAGCCTTCCAAATGTACTAAAGGCCAGGTCTTAATTCTGTGTACAATAGATGTGAAAATCTAATTTTTTGTTTGTTTGTTTGTTTGTTTGTTTCTACTGTCCTAGTCAGTGCAACCATTGGTAGGTTTATCTGTTTTACAAGGGTTGTAATTACGAATTACTATAGTAACTCTTGAACCTGGACACAGGGTTACAGTCATGGGAATAAGATGAAAATGGATTTCAGGATTAATCTTTATTAGAATTCCCAACTATACATTTAGAAGTCTAAGTTATGATACTAGTTAGAAGGCTAATTCCTTGATGATTTCTATGTTTTTAATGGAGTCCTGCTCTAAATCACCTTTTAGAAGAACCTGCCTGGCTCCATTGACTTTGTGAGTGGTCTCAGCAGATTTGCTTTCTGTTTCAAAAATGTAATTTGGGTGGCTAAAGTTACATGTGTTGAATATCACCTTACTTCTACTGGTCTGTTCCATGGCAATTCCATCATTTTTTAAGGAACAATGTGATAGTAGAGAATGCTAATATAGAAGGAAAAATGGTTTAGTGCTGTGCTAATTACCATCTTGATTTGGCTCTTGAATTATATTGCAACAAAATAAATGTCATCTGTTTCTCATAGTGTGAAAGAAGAAAGTTGATTGTGAGAGAAGAACCCTATATGGTCAATAAAACTTTGTCACTCTTGGCTAGAAGAAGTGATAGACCCATTATTCTTAGTCCATTTCAGTATTCCACAGTGTGTACAAGATGCTTCCAAAATATTCAAGAAATGTGTACTCCGTAGAAATTCAAATCTTGCAGCAACTGGATGGAAAGACATCAGAAAACTGGTAATGACAATAAGCAATGTTTGCACAGGTTCACAAGACAGAAGACAGTTTTTCTTAAGACTTGAATTTGAACTGAATTGGTCTTTCTAGATGAGTTTATGCAAACACTAAAGTTCATATGAAAATGTTTTCAGCTCAGAAACAGAATGTGATAGCTGATTATTGAATTCAATGTTGTACTTTTTTCTTCTCCCCCCCCACCCTCCCCTTCCCACCCCCCACACCCTCACCCCCACCCCCCGGTGGAGGAGGTAAGGAAGGATTCTTTTTTTTCTCTTCATTGTCTAGCTACAAAATTTCATGAAGAAATGTAATGCTTTTGAGACTACTATGTCCCTGCTAAATTTGACTGGAATTGGCTAATGGATTCAAAAATTATTGGGAAGAACTGGAAGATGAACAGACAATAACAACATGAAATAACTTGATAACCTTAGGAAAACAGACTAAAGCCTATGATATTTTGATGCCCTCAAGTTTAGAGGACAGTGGCACAGCAGAGTTCCTCAGAGTGCCACTTTATACATGTAAACACCATTATTTTCTCTGCATCTGGCTTTTGAAACAATAAATGAAGTAGAGACATAAGCTTCCACAGCTTCGGTACACAGGGCCACGTGGAACATCTGGTAACAATATTTTTAATTTCCTAGGAGTGGAGCAACACAAGCTTTATGAGTAACATTCAATATCTTTTTATCTTCTAGTGGAAATCTGTTTTATTTTATACACAAGGAAGCATATTATGACCTTAAGAGATTTCTCCAGGAAACAACAAAAAAAATAGATGTAGTTGTAGCTGCTGGCACTAAAGGTGTGGACACCTGAGCTTTGTCTTACCAATCTCAAATAATACTGACTTAAATCCTTACCTTGCAACTCAGGAAACTGAATTTCATCATCATCTAGGTATAATTTGTGAGCAGTATTTCTCAACCTTCAAATTCTAAGTCCAAGTCTTAGTTTAACACCATTATCTGCAATAGAAGATTAATTTGAAAGTCACACAAATAAATCTGCAATAGGATATCCACACTACTCTGTGTAGATTTTGCAAAGATTTTAGTTCATATCTTCTTTTCACAGTTAAGTGGTTAATGAAGTTGGTGATCTTCCTCCTTTTTAAATATCCCTACAACTACGCAAAAGTTATCCCTTGCTGAAATGGAACAATTCTTACATGGATTTCATCTCCTGCCTATGAAGTATGCTCCTGAAGCTGCTGAGAGGGATAATTTTGATTTATTTCGATCACTCTTTTGAAGCTCCAAGTATTTTTTGAAAAATACATGTGCAAAAATATGTTTTATTTGTGGCACCAAATTCAGTAGTCCTTCATAATGGTTATCGATATATGCAGTGGAAAAGTGGGTGGTAAATTTTTTTAAACTACTAAAATTAACAAGAAGAATACCCTTAAAGCTCAGTTTCAAGCTCACTGGTTTTGTTTAGGCATGCTTGCAAGAAGTCTTACTATTTCAGTTTTTCAGTATTAATTCTGTGTATTCTTACTATTTCAGTATTAATTCTGTATTTAAGAACCCATTCCTTAAATGGCTCATACAACTTTCTCTTACTGTCCTCTGCAAATCTAGAGATTCTAGGTTTTGGTGTTTCCAATTATAATGAATGTTCTTTTAATTTCACTTTTGTCTGATTGTGCTTACTCTCATAATGAACTCTTGTGTCTTCCGGTCCAGAAATGTCTTTCCACTTTGTTAGCTGCTCTTCTTGATGAAGTACCTAGAGAATTGCTTGTTGATTAAAATCCTTCTTCCTTTACACAGTTTCTTGAATCAGGTGTCCAAGGCAGTAATTAAATGAGAAAGAACTTCTGAAGAAATATTTTTAGTATTCTTTGTTGTCTTGTTTTGTTTTGTTTTGGTTTTGTTTTTGTTTTCTTTGTTGTTTTACTCTTAATTTCCTACCTGTAGAATTATTTATTTTGGTGACAGCTCTACCACTAATTCATGATTATGATTTATATTCTCCTTATGCTATAATTCTGGTTAAAGTATTTTCATATTACTTCATAATTTAAAGTATTTCCTGATATTTTTATTTTGACATACTGCATTGTGTTCAGTAGTCCTGATTTTTGCTTGATAAGAACTATGCCTTGTTTGTATGTGATCTTAATAAAATTTAGAAAGCATGGCAAGAAATGAAGAAAGCATTCTAAATAAATTACCTCTCAGGGGTTATGGTAGGGAGACTTAACTCATAAATTCTCCTTGAAATTTGAAGTAGTGGAGTAATACAAGTTTAATTTATACTGTGTTATTCATTTTAATTAGGGTAGTGGTTAAGAAAAATCAAATTAAAGGTAGGTTAAAAAAAAAGCCATTTAATTATCTGGGAAAAAAAAAAAAAAAAAAAAAAAGACATCAATAGCTCAGCAGAGCAGGCTTTTCTGAAAAACTTGGTGACTATTCCTGAGCTCTGATACAGGATAAGAACAGCAAGGAAGTGCAGATAGCTCAGCCAACATTCACATTCAGTGAATCTTAGTGACTCTTCACTAAGTCTACTAGATTACCAGCTGTTTGCATCTTTAGGTGTATATTTCTGCAATAAGACCACAGTAACTTACAGGAAATATACATTATATATTGAGCAACTTGGACTACTACCAGTATGTTCAGTGCTTGAAGAGGTGTTTCACAATATCAGCTCCTGCAGATCAGAACAAGTATATAGAAATCTACACATAATCTCTGCTATCCTGAATTCATGTGATGCTACATTAACTTTGGACAACAAATCCAAAAGTTAAAAACATTCACTACACCACTCTGTCATACTAAGTTAGTGCTAAAGGGGAATGGAAAACAAGCACAATGCCTCAATTTTCAGGACAAATGCTAATGACATTTCTTCTGTTACTTTTCTTCTGGGTACAAAAGCCACTGCCAAGTTCAAAAGTGTTAGGGGACATACGTGAAAAGAGGAAAAAACAGCAATGTTTATTAATACTGAACATACTGATATCTCAATATCAGCAATAATTTCATACTATTCAACTGGTCTAGCAAATCTTGGCAACCTTGTTTTCTAGCAAATCAACATCCACAAAAAACTCTTCCCAAATATTTTCATTCACAAGGATGTTATTTTGCATTTCTGGTGTTGCCTAGCTTTGTGTTTTTTTGTTTTGGTTTGGTTTGGTTTGTTTATTTATTTTTTGTTTTTTCTTTTTTTTTTCTTTTTTTTTTTTCTCTATCATTTGTACTCTGTAGTATCTAAATGTGATATAAATACATGTATGCATTTAAATCAAAGTTCTCTTTTCCAAGACTGATCCTGCTCATTTTGAATTTAGATCATTATTTTTAAGTAAATATCTATTTGTTCATAGTTAGTTAAAGGTGCCAATACAAAATTAATACTGTGAAATTGTAATAATATATTCCGGTCCAGTCTTGTGTTTCAGGACCTTGGAGAGCACTCATGGTTCTACCACGAGCTCAGGAAACCACACACACACACATACATGAAGACAAAACAACTAGAGCAAACTGTTTAATTTTAATGAGCCTACTAATAATCTCTGAGGTCTTGAAATATTTTGAGATCTATCTCTTGAAAGAAAAGCTGTTAAATTACTTTGAGAATATCATAGGTGAAATTACATTTTGCATATTCAGGATAATCTGCTGGCTTCAGCTGTTTTGGCTATTGAAACAAAGCTGAAATAATTTCCTCATAATATGAATTTATTGATACTTCCCAGTTTGGTGTGAAGACTGCTGTGTGTGACCTGGGCTGCTTGTGAAAGAAGTATGGGACATAAACTCTATTCTGATAAAGTCACAGCATTGACTTCACAGAAAGATTCTGTTTCAATGAGGGAAATATATTCAGTAGAATAAAGCTACTGCCCTGCCTATTGAGGCAGATCTGGGCTAATTTGGCCTTCATTTCAGAAATGGCCAAGAAGACATCTGTATTTATATATGCATGCTATTTTACATCCATTCCAGACTATCTTTTTATTCTCATGAAACAACCATTTTTCTAAATGAACAACGGGAGAATTTTCTGAAAACATTAGCTGGAGTCTAGACTTTTCTGTTTGCTTCTATTATGTAAAACTTGTTTCAGACTGAAAATAGTCTGGCAGAGGAGGAAAGCAGTAGCACTTTCTGCTTTTACAGCAGAAAGGTAAAGCAACTTGTTTTGATAGTTTCTAAGCTGAGCAAGGAATGTCCCCAGTGTAGTCTCTAGGTGTCTAGTACCTTTTAAGATGCCATAAATTTTTTTAGATAGACACAGAACCTGCAGGAGACTTCTGCTTTCCTGGAGTGACAACATACCAAGGGCATCCAAAATAGCATGGATACCTATGGTATCTGAATACCATCATTAAATAATCATAGCAAATAGATACTCTTTTTCAGAAATGAGAGGGGAAAGCATGCATTTGTACACAATAAGAAACCTTTGTTACTTCAATAGTGTGCCATTTACAGCTCATTTAGAGCTTGTAAACATTGTAAGTTGTTATAAGCCATAGTGTTAATTTAGATCACTGCAACTATAGCAGATATAGCATACCTAACCCGTATTTCAGAATGAGCAAGTTTTTTCTTCTCCATTTCTGCTACATTACAGGTCACCAATCCCCAAACACCATTTCTTTCTCCCTCCCTCTCTCTGTCTCTCTCTCTGTCTCTCTCTCTCCATAAAAAAACTTTTCTGTGTTAAGAAGTATTTTAACTGTATTGCCTTTACTGGTGAAATATACACCAGTACATAAATTCTTAGATTTTTGTTTTGACTGGAACAGTGGAAAACAATGTCCTGTGCCTTGGTCCAGGTCCTGGATAGCACACTCATGGTCTTAGACAGCCCATAATCAGAGATCAAGCCAGGTTCAGACAGCTAGATCGGAAAACCTCAGCTCATAACAAGTTCATGAAGCAAATATCCATAAGCCAAGACAGATAAACTACTGGTCATGCCATACTATAGTCAGAAAGAAACTGGTACCAAAGGCAGAAGCAGGATTAATCAGGAAAAGCAGTGATTTGAAAGATGGTTCTGGAAAGCCTATAACTGCGGGCGGGGAATAGGGAATTAGTGGAAGGCAGGGGTAGGGCAACATTTGTGTAGACTAGAGATTGTGAGCAATATTTGCACTTCTCACATGAAATCAGTGACAAAGTTTTCATGCATTTTTCTTGAGTGTTTGGAAAGTATCCTCCAAGGACACCAGAAAGCATCTGAAGGATGGAGAAAGTAGGCTGGAAGACTTTCTAACTCAAAGCTGACTTTTTTAGCCATTTCTTTTCTCTTCAATTAATGGTTGCAATAACAAGCCAAGTGAAATCCTAATGTAGACAACTGCTATCTATGAGACAGTGTTTGTGTCTGTAAAGACAGCAGCCAATGGTTGCCTGCTTGAAGGATGATTCAGTCCCAGGTGCTGAGGGGATGATTCATCCTCAGGCAATGACTCACTACAACTCTCAGCACCAGTTTGGCTCTGGCCCTTGAACATGTATACATAGATATTTGACATCACATGTTGATACTATGTGTAAGAAAGTTCCCTGAAAGATAATAAATGGGTATCAAATGTAAAAATGTCCAGGAAACCTCCCTTAACTTATGTAGAGAAGGGTGCTACATAAGGAAGTAGAACTGCAGAACTATGGTGAAAGGATTATTGCAATTGAGAAAAAAAAGGGTACGGTCCCGCTTGCTTTCAAACAAACTTAGAGAATTTTCACAACAATTACCACCTGAAATAAAATTCAAACCAAGTTTTGAATGTCAAGTAGATAAAATGGAACTATAACAACACTGTTGCTAATTCACAGTTCTTCGCAAAGCATAGAAGTCAAGCCACATACATACCATCAAAAAAGAAATAAAAAAGATTTGTGTTGGAGTTTGAAAGTCATCATAACCAGAAGTTTAAAGGGTCTTTTGATTCTCTGATGTTGCAATAATTTGTCCTGTGACAATTTATCCATTAAAATTCTACTGGAAATAACAAGAAAAGACATCTAAAAAAATGTTGTGTATACATTCTAATTTTTATTCTCCTGTCTCATTATATAGCAATGCAAATAGTGAGATGAGTTTCTTACTCAATAGCCACTGTTTTTACATGCCACCCCTTTCATTTCCCTAAAACTCAAGGTAATAGCCACAAGCGATTAAGTGAACAGATTTTGTTTCATGTTTCTGTTAATGTTTAGATGTCAATCTTTCCTTGTAAGCAGTGTAACGTCTATTGATATCCCTGTTGGCCTACCTCATGTGTTTCTTCTCTGCACTTTTTTATGTTAGTTCAGTGTTTTTTTATAGCGTACTATGAATGTGTACTAATTATTTTTACATACTATCTTTCACTGAATGCACATCTCTTTCTGTTTGGAAACAAGAAAAAAAAAATTGTTAATATGCAGAGGTTAGCACAGAGTAGAACACAGCAGCTGAGATCTTCATGAAGTCCAGCAATTACAGTTATTGATGAAAAATAATGTGTGTTTCCCGATAGCCTTGTCATGGAACCGCAGCAGAAAACTGAGGAGGAAATGACACATTCAACTCAGGTGGTATGAAACTGGGGTAAAGGAGAAACCCAGCATGCCTTTATAGCTAAACTGGAAAAGCAACCATTCAATTTTACTAACTATGCCTCGCCTTTTTTTTGGAATTCTTTATGTAACTGAATTTCAGTATAAACTCCTCTGTGAACGTTTATGAATTTTAGATGAATCTCATCACTCATACACCTATTTAAAGTTTCTTTGAACTTATATAATGCTGGTAAAGAATATTCATTATCAATACTTTTTGTATGTCTGAAGAAAAAAGTTAGACTCACAATTCTCAACAGCACTCAAATAAAATTCCCTCCTTTTCAAATATGTACTTACAGACGCTTTAATATTAGGGGTATTGTCATTTATTCACAAACATATCTGTAAAATGTTTTTCTAACAGTAGAGACAAAGACAAAACCTTAAGAAAGTTTAATGCTTGTGTTAACTTCACTAGCTATAGCCATGTTGAACAGTGGAAGGATTAGGATGAGCAGTGACTGTGGTGCTCAGGCTGGAAAAGGGCCTGCTCTCCTGTATGTGGAATGGAAAGAGGTGTGTGCATGTCTTTGAAGGCTAGTATTTTAGTGCTGGAAGTTGTTGGCAGAGATAGAGCAGACTCTCCAGGCTCTGTGGGAGAGTTGGAGTGTGAGAGCAGTGTGTGGAGTTCATTTAGTAATTATGTTGTAAAGTACATTGTTTAGCCTAATCATATGGACTGAAAAGGGATTCAAAACTTTTTAAGTGTTGGGCTGTTTCTACAGAGAAGGCTCCATCTCTGAGTACAAACCATTTATAAACGTTTCCTCTTCAGCTGAGCTCCCACAAGTACCAGTTCTGCCCAGTGTTAGTGTATGGAAGGCCATACCCTGGGCCTCCGGCATCATGCCCTCAATGTGGGGGTCCTGCACCTGCCTCCCCTCTCCCAGGAGGTCTGTCACCACCTCACAGTTGCTGAGAAGAAAGCTGGAAGAAGCCTCAGAGAAGATGGCCTCCCCTTCCCTTGGGAGCTGTCCTGCAGTGGAGACAGTCTGCTGACCACCAACCCTGTTGATCTGGGGAGATCATCCTGCAGATGGACTGTCTGGCTTTACCCAGCTGGCCATATCATGGGGGCAGCTGCCTCGCAGCTGCCTATGGATGACCTGGGTTATTGTCTCCAGGCTCATCCTTGCCTTGCTTAATGGAAAGAGCAGGGGCATGGGACCTCCTTTTGATGATCTGAGTGCTCCCCTCCTGCCCAGCCCATGCTTCAGCTGCTCACCAGTGCTCATCTTCTCCCTTTGCCCTAAATTACCCTCCTTCTGTTATCCCCCACCCTTTGAGTCATACCAGCCCTTTCCTATCCAGATGTGTGTAAATCTTATATTTCAGAAAATAATGAGAATGCCTCTGATTTATCTAATATATCCGGAGGACTTTCTTCTCAAATATCCATTCATTCAGGGGATTCAACCCTACTGGGCTGAAAAAATAACAACAGGTCTCCAGGCTTTCTCCAGTTTCCGTCAAGAGTGGGATGTGCTTTGCTTACTCAGTGGTCCTGGTATAGCTTTCTGAGTAATTCATGTCTTGTGGTAGTTGTCATGCTATCTAGAAAGCCTATGGCCTAATCTTTTTTCTTTTTGTTCTTTTTTTCTTTTTTTTTTTTTTTTTCTTACAGAATTCATTAAGTCAGAGAACCTGACTTTTTCCCCATTAAATCTTATCATTATAATGATTTATTCAATATCGTGTTTCTAAAGAGACTCTTGAGACTGGATCAGTGGGAGTATAAATAGGCCCAAAGCTCGAAATATCAGGAGAGTATAGCAGTTTTCAGAATATTTTTATTTAGAGGACTGGCTCTTCTCTCATTTATCCTCCATTTGAATCCGAAGCCCTGATGCATGTTTCCATGACATGCCCCACATTTGAAGGCAGTGCACCTAACCATGCTTATTTATATTGTTTATAAGTTTCTTATTGTTGTCTGTAGCAGGTCTATGGTTGATGTCAAAGCAGGAATTTTGACACCATCCCTATTGGTACTAGAAGTAAATTTGAAATATTCCTTCAAAATGAAAATGCTAAGATGAAAAAAAAAAAAAAAAAAAAAAAAAAAAAAAGTAATAAAGAGTAAGGAAAAGCATGCTTCTGTGGATTAACAAAGTATGTGAATATTGATGTACTGAATTCCTTTTAATCTATTATTAGTTCACTGTGATATTAACCCTCCTTCAAAATGAACATCTTGAGAAATCTTATTAAATATTGTAAAAGTTATGCAATGACAACCTAAATGCTTTCCAGTGGGTAAAAATTGGCATGATAGTTACAGCCTACACACTGTCTGGAATGAGTGGAGCTGGTACTTACAATCTCTGTTTCATAGGTCAACTGTGCTTTATCAATAACTACAAAAGATTGGTTCACATCTTGGACATCTGTCATCGAAGAAGAGATCTGCCTAGGACATGTTACCCAAATCCTATTCTGGGACTGCTTCAATATTTTGAGACCTGTGGCTGTTATCATCCTTCATGTTTACGTTGCAAATGCATATGCAGTGGAGCCTAAGCTGCAGTATGAAGCACATATTTACTGTGAAGCATTCACAATTTTTGGAAAAATGAAGGAGTGTTCTTATTGAATGAATCTGGTCAGTTCTAGTGGCTTTCAGGGGCTAATTTGCAATGGCATAAAATGCACAGATGCCTAAATCCAGACCTAAATGTTTTTAGCAATTTAGTCCTCATTATCCCACTTCTGGTGTAAGTAGTCCCAGTTGGAAATTAAATAATTGCACACCTTAAATGTTTAAATGAGAAAGGCTTGTGTTATGCTTTGATGATGCATTTTTTAAACACACTGAATTTTCTTGCTTCTTTCAAGTCATTCATTGACTCTTTAATTTGCATGGGAAATTGACTATTTCAAATTTTTCACTATCAAACTATTTAATATTATTCTTCTGTTACTTACTTACAGCTAAAGAAATTATAAACAGAAAATTATTAAAGGACTATTACAGTAACATAGAGGAAAAACAGTAATGAAGAAATGAAAGTCATAAAAGAAAGCTTGCTATAGTAAATGAATTATAAATATCTGAAGATTGATCTTATAAAATGATTTAGTAGGGTACTGCATTTATTCCCTTTTATATTGATTCTACTTCCTTTAGAAGTTAAAAAAAATTACTCTCTATAAGCTAGCTATAAAAAATCAGCATGACATTTTAGAGATGGGCATGAGTTCTTTTTTCATACAACATAGGGCTTCGGGATGTGAAATTCAGGCTCTAAATAAAAGCTGTGCAGCTCCAATCTTCATGGTTCTGAGATAAATTTTTACAAGTGAATGAAAAGACCATATTTCATCAGGATTCGGATCAGGCCACCAAAGGAAGAGGTCTGAAAATTTGGCACAAGTATAATCAATCAAAACCAGGTAAACTAGCTTATTGATGAGACACTGCATTGCTGCATTTTGAGCACAAACAAGCAGCACTGAAGCTGTTGCTTTTAAAGCAAACAGCAGTTCCTGACTAAATATTTCTGGGCAAAAAGCTACCATTTTACATCATTGATTTTCATTTTAGTATCATACTTACAAACAATTTTTCCCCATACTGCCTGTATTGGTTTCAAATTTCATACGGATTACATTTTTTTTAATTGACTTTAAAAAATGCAGGTTGTCCTTGTAAGAAACTTCTTAATTCGCTGATTAAAAAAAAAAAAAAAAAAAAAAAAAAAAAAAAAGTCAGGGTGAGAAAATTGTCCTAATATAGCACTAACTCACAGGTTTTTCTGTAGGAAGCTGAACTGTTTAGTCATTGAGCTGACTGCATCCTAGTCAACAGAAGGGCCCATCTCACTGGCCTAGGTGGTGCTTCTCA
Source organism: Aythya ferina (assembly GCF_964211825.1). Taxonomy (NCBI): domain Eukaryota; kingdom Metazoa; phylum Chordata; class Aves; order Anseriformes; family Anatidae; genus Aythya; species Aythya ferina. The sequence goes on from NC_140298.1 coordinate 28,708,071, forward strand.
AGGTGATGCTAGTGGGAATTACTTCCAGCCCACTGTGGGAGCTGTGCTGTGGGCCCTCTGCCACAGCCCCACATGTAGAGCTCAGGCACATTCCTCGTCTGCCCAGGTACCCCTACCAAAAACTCACAAGTGCTATGTAAATCTGCCCGTGTGTATCTGCAGTAAATGTGCATGTATTTACACACTTGTACAAACCTCCTTTTACTCTCTAGTGTATTTTCCTTTTCTTTTTACATTTCCATTCATTCCTTGTTCCTATTTATTTCCCATTTTTATTTTCTTCTTCATCTTCTTCTTCTGAAGTCCTTTTTGTTCCTTTATATGTTCAGTATCAGCTACCTTTATAAAATCCAGCCCCAAGGACCTTTTTTCCCCATGCTGGTAGTTATGGAAGCACTGTGAGACAAATGTTAGCAAGGTCACTGCGGTTCCTCTATGCCCTACTTAATCTCTATACGAACCCGGGAGGAAGGAATTTCATATATTCTTCTGGAATGCTTTGGGATCTATGAATAAAAAAGTGCTCCAGAAGTCCTAAATAGCAATATTTTGCATTTGTTTTTGTAATTTCATCTATCTTATATTTGAAATCAGCCTGTTTTCTATCAATGTGAGTAATAATTTACAGTTCCATGCTAATTAGTGCTATTTTTTTCTCTCAATTATAGTTGTGTTGGTCCTTTTACCTTCAGCAGTTCAGTGATTCTTTTGACCATGTTCAGATTATGTACCATCTAATTCTAATAATTTACAGGTTTTCTACAGGAATTGGATCCATATGGATAGACCCTCGGTAGGGCTTTTTCATTTCAATTGAATTGTGTGGATGCAAATATCCATACATTTCCACTTCAAAACTCAGATTTTGGTGAAGTCAGAAGAGAGAAGAACTTGAACAGGATGAAAAAAGCTTGCTCTTGAGAATCTAGGTTCCACAGACTTTTTTTATTCCAGATCTTCCAAAAAGAAGGTATACATTGTTCCAAGTAGTTTTTTAGACCGTATTTTGGAGTACAGTTTTTCATGGAAGAGAGAGCCTATACAAGAATTAACACCTAAATAGACTGTGGAGGGTCTGGGCCTATATTCTCTAACTCCTTCATTAAACTCCTTACTGCCATGAGGAAAAGTTCAAGAGTTTACTGGGACTGAGGTAATCATTTTTGGCTGGGAATCCTGTGTGAAGACAGATGGCCATTGCTCATCATCATGTTAGTAAGAAGCCTAATACTTCTGGTCTTCAGCTGTTAATGCTAGTGTATTGGAGTAATTCTAGCATCAGGTATCAACTGTGTTTCCTCTGTCTTTTTATACCTGAGAATTTGTAACAATGTACTGAATTTAGGAATATAAGGTATATTACAAAGCATAATTACAAATTTTCTTGCTATACCTGTGAAAGGAATAAAGAAGGCACTACAGGTCGTTAGATTTTATTAAGATGAAAAGTCAAGAATACTGTCTTTTCAACAAAACATGATACCTGAGAAACTATTTTTATGAGACTGCAGAGTTACCAGTAGTTTTTAAGTTATTTTTCTGAAGAGTTTCTCAAGGTTTTAAAACTAATTAATTTCTTCTTTATTTCAGGCTATTTGTTAATGCATTCATAAAACCATTGTTGCCTTTTATCTCCACCTTTTCATTAAAAGACAAAGTAAATTGCTGCTTCTTTAATTTGTGGCACAACCTTTCAAATTTGTGCATAATTGTTTGCAATTTTGACAAGCTCTAAAAATACTTCTGCACAAGTAGCTTGAAACAATAAGCCTTTCTCTGTTCAATCTGTTCTTCAGAATCAAAAAGAGCGGCTCAACAAAGTGTAAGAGTTTACATTTAGCCCAAGAAAAGCAACATTCTTACTCTTGCTTCTGATGACAACTTATGGAAAACATTTTAGTATGCTAAAATGAAGTTTTAGGAAGAAAGAAAAATGAAGGCTCCATTAACAAGTGGAAACTTATGCGATCCAATGAGAAAGCCATGAGCCCACAGAGAGAAGTTCAGGCTTTGTAACATTCTTTTCAGTGCAATCCTGCTCATTTGTGCTTGTATACACATAAGAAAATGGCTTGCCAAGTTATTTTGGGTATCCTCTGTGTTTTTCTGTTGCAGGTTGTCCAGAAGTGAAAGAAAATTACAAATGACTTTGTGCATGCTGGCTGCAGATTACTGGTGCTCACAAAGAGAGGATTATTACTTTAAGTGGAGAATGGGGGTTATTCTGTTGATAATGCACTACAGTAACCTCTGTTCATTCCTTTCATTCCTTTGAAGAAGCTCAAAATATGATCACGCACCATCACAACCCCTGCCAAGAGACATGGACTATAGCAGCCACAGGCATCCCACACCTGCTGCCTGCTAAGCCTTTCGCTGATCAGCAGCGTGGAGTGGCCCTTACAAGCAAAGGCTCAGGCAATCTCTTTCCTGGCTCAGCCACCTTCTGGAAGTTCACCAAATCTCTCTTCATTTTAGGCCTTTAAGACTATTCTGTCACTTGAGGAAGTGTCTTCAGTGTACTGATGTGCTGAGGGCTCTACTCTGTGATTTTTCTGCCTTTAAAACCCAGGCCAAAGTGGTAAACATGCAAATATTTTCCATTATTAAGGAAGAGGAAATACATCTCTGAAGTTAAAAGAAACACTTTTAAATATATAAAACATGTACAGCAACAGATACTACTCTTACAATAGATAGTGCTCATTTCAATGACTGGTGTACCAAGTCACAGTGTTCACATATTTCTTTGATAAATTATTCTTTGACCTTACAAATAATAGATGTCTCAGTAATGCAACTTGACATCACCCTGAGTTCCACTAACAGTTCTTTCTGCTCCCAAAAAATTCCCAATGATTCATACTGGATGTTTGTTTTCCCTTTAGAATTACTACTTAAGTTCCCAGAAAAAATTAGAAACCACATTTTGAAGGCCTTGATAATGAAGCCGCTGTGATTAGACATCATGTCTGTCCAACAGAATTGTAGTGGGGCAAATCTGCAGCAGATGTAGGTCAGCGCAACTCCACTGAAATCAACACCAGCATTTTAAAAAGGTGAAAGCACGCTATAGCCACAAAGTCAAATAATCCCAGTTAGTATATAGGAGATGTAATACCACACATTAAACTTTTATTTGTCCCCTTGTAGTGTGATTTAAACTCTACACTGAAAACAAAATTGTTAACCTCACCACTTTTTCTACATTGCTCTAACCATGGATTCTAATCATTTTTCTTTACAGTGCACCTATGACCATAAGCAGTTTGATTACACTCATGTTATAGAACAGAGGTGAGATAAGAAAATTCAGGCCAAAACCTCTTACTGTCCAGTTGCTTGGGATCCCAACTTCAGACATTCAGCTCTGGTTTATCCAAGATACGCAACATTATTGGAGCATCCTATTTTTGCCAACCCACATATATGCTCAAAGCAGGGGCTGCAGGGACAGCAAGGCTGCACTACTAGAGTGGGTTGCCCCTGAAGCACCTGGACCCTGAGGAAAGACATCCTGACACACACTGTGTGATGTGCGTGTGATAGGAGACAAGCGTGTGCTCTTGCTCCAGCTAGCCCACACAAAGTCCAACCTCAGCTGGGGAATCACCACGGGGCAGTGTGGGACTTACAATGTGTTCCAGGGTGCACAGGGTGCAGGCTGGGAGGTGCTGGGCATTTCGGCTTTGCCTGTGGCCAACATGCCCTCAGGGAGCAGAACAGGACTCCGCCAGGGGAGAGTCCAGCCTCCTCCCTGTGAGGATTCTTCAAACCTCTGCAGCACTGATAATAAAGGAAATGGTCAATACCGACATTAGGAAATTGCTGTGTGTTCCAAAAAAATTTGTTTGCAAGGAGGTAACTGTGATACTATATTTCCTATAGTGGAACTATGCAGGTGCAGGTTATATTTGCTTGGTGTGTGCTAAATTTCTAGCAAACTGGTTCTTAATTTTGAGTTTCTAAAAGACTGGTTTTCATCACTAGCTTTTCCTCTGTACCCGAGCTGCAGTACCATGTCCTGTTGTGGACAACATGTCCCTTTCACCAGAAAGACCCACAGAATCAAAGGCAGAAAATACACATTGTCACCCTTCCATGACATGTTGGAGCAGTATTTCAACAAAGGAAGTCAAATGATAAACAAGCAACCAGTTTTATAAATACTGAAATGATACCTGTGATCATCTTTTAATGTCGGACCCTGGCAATTTCCCTGTGGAAAAATGAGTCTCTCTTTCCATTTCACTGATACATTCAGCCCTGTGAAAATTAATATCTCATGTTCCCTCCTTAAAGTCTTTGTTGTTCTCTTTGTCAAAAGACAAGCTATGAGCTTCCTTGATCAAAATCTTGGCTTTTAAAGATCCAAGCTTTCTGTCAGCATCTCTCTGTGCATCTTTCTTTGTCACTTCGTTATCTTTTTGCCATTGCAGTCCACTCAGGATCTCTTTTTCTTGAGGACAGCTTTGAGGTATCACTCCTGACTTGAGCTATAAGAGCAATACAGAGTACCATCCTGTCATCCCTACTGAAAAATAAACATTCATCAAGAATTACAACAGAAGACCTGAGACTGCAGAGATAGTTCCCATGCTTGGGAACAGTGTCATTTATGTTCAGCTTCCAAGAGGACAGTCATTAGTAAATGACAATATCATTGACATTTTGTAGACAATAGCATGGTGTATGTTAAGCAATGTCTCAAGTGAACTCCTGTTCCTAACATCAAGGTAACACAGCCTGGCTTCCAAACATGGTCACAGACAAGTATTTTCCTTCAGTTGCAGTCCATGTTACAAGATGCATTGAAGCTGGTTCTCGTGTATTAAAATCTTTGTTAAAAAGTAGTAAAAACAAAATATATCATCTTAAATACATACAACAAAAACAGAACAAAATTGATGTATTTTACAAAACTGTCATATTAAATATAATGATAAATATGCACTTCTGACCCAATCTTTCTTTCATTTAGGAAAAAATTCATCCCTATCTAGTATGAACAGCATGAGTCCTATGTACCATAACAACTTCACTGATAAAGTGATCAAGGATTTTAAACTCCATTTGACTTGTGCTGGTCTTCTGCATTGGGATAGCTTTCTTTTACAGTGCATAATTATATGCAGCATTAGTGTTTCAGCCTTCAGAAATGTCTTTGGTGATGAATAGTTTTGATGTCAGAATCGTTCTTGATCTTTCACGAGCTTTGTTATCAAAAAGCCGATGTTTAATTCAGAAGACAAAGTTCCTTCTCTAGATCTGTAAGAAAGCTTGTGTTCGAATGGATTAAGGAATTCAATAAATGTCCCTGCTTGTGCCCTTATTAGGAAACCACATCTTTGATTTTTTGCTTAAATGGGTGAGACTCAATACTTGCACTGAAAGTGTGCTGCCATATACCTTCACTTAGTTACAAGTAGGTGAAGAACTTAAACTCATTTCAGATTTGCATCTTCAGGGACTCCCATCCCTACACTGGAGGTATGTTAGAAAGAATGGACTAGGTTTGGTTGCCAGTCTGCATTTTAAGCACTGGCAAGTGACCCCTCTCCCCACACTTGTTCTTTTACTGTCACCTTCTTTCACAGCTCAAATTAAATGCACATTTAGTAATGTCACTGCAAACTGGAAGTCACAATGACTCTAGGCGAAATGAACAAAGAATCATGTTGTTTTATACTAAGACAGTGTATCTGAGAATACTTTAAGTTTACAGAGCCAGATGAAGAGCACAGGGAGACTTTCATTTGGTCTGTCTCTACTGGGAGAAATTTAATTTGATTGACGTATAAATGAATGGCAAAATAAATATTAACAGTTTTAATGTCATGCATCTCATTTAACTATCAATAGTGCTAATGCAACAACAATACTGCACTGTCCTAGTCATCTGTATTTCTAAATTTTGGCAAAAGCAGTGGAATTAAATGGATATGGTTAGAGGGAGTTTTCTGTTCCACATGATGTAGTGAAAGACAATTAGGGAAAGAAAGCAAACTTTTCATCAGAAATATTGAGCAGATGCTTGCACAGAGTATGAGCTTTCTTGCACTGCCTTCTTTTTTTTTTTTTTTTTTTTTCTTCTTCTTTACAGATGGGCTGCCGATGAGTTAAGAATGAAATTAATTGACCTGTTTATAATCAGATGTTATCCTTCCTCGTCAACCTTTGTCCTGGTGTCCAACAGCTCTAGATTTGAAGGATTTTTAGGGAAAAGCTTTTCAGGCATAAAAGTGCATTTTTCAACATGTAAGAAAACAGTGAAAGCTCTAAGTGGGCTGTAGGAGGACTGAGAAAGCCAGACAGCATTTGTGAGTTCGCCACCTCAATGAAGCACGAGATTCGGTTTGAATGAATGATCCCCAAGTGATTGCATGCAAAGCACAGACAGCCCTTTTTGACCCTTGGCCTGAGAGAAGGAGGAGTCAACACTCATGGCTCCAGTTCTTCAGTGACTTTCCAACAACAGTTCTGTCCTGAAATTATTTCTATCTCTTGCAATTTTGTGTTTTAGCTGCATTTGACATAAAATGCCAAGAACTGTGACTGAGATTTACTCATGCTTGCAAATGTTGTTTTTATTTGCATTGACTGAATCCCCCCGGGCATCCCTTATTTTGCCTGTAACAGGACAAAGTACAGTCATAAATATTCATGTCCCTGAAAGGTACACCAAGAGGGAAAAGGGAATACATGACATCCCAAACAGCCCCATCTAAGTGTTTCAAGTGCTTTTAGTTGTACCACCTCTCAGGGCAAAAAGATGATCCAGTCTTTTGCTCCTTGGTTGCTGCCTAACAAGACTGCCAACAGGAGCATGCCAGTGATGGTGATTTGTTTTAGCACGTGGACACTTGTCCAATAAAAATGCTATGAAGTCACTGGCTCATTTTACATAAGCCACTGAACAGTCATCAGCGACTAGGAAAAGGATGCTGCTGCATGATCAGTAAATAAGTAGGTGAAATTCTGTCTTGTCTGTGGAGATGTTGGAAGTGAAATCTGCTGCACAGCTTGCGGGTTTATATGAACAGTTTGCTAATTAGAGTTGTATAAAATGACAATTTTTCAAGAAAATTTCCACTCTTCATAGCAGCCCAGTGTGAAATCTGATATTTGTTGAAAATCCAACAAATGAGCTATTCTCATATTATGAAAAGTTTCTACAGGCAATCCAATACCACCACTTACTGCTGTAAATTTTTCAGTACCGCTTAAATGTTTCTTGCTGCACAGATATTTGTCAGGTTTTGGCACCCTTCAGCTGCTTTCCTCCTTTCTCCCCTTTCTGTCCCTGTTGCCCACCAGAGTAATGAAAAAAGCATCAGGAGACCTCACACAAACTCGGTGTCATTTTTTAAGCTAGAAGTAAGGACATCTGTTAAATGGTGTGCAATAATAAATAGATAAATAAAAATGCTGAATCATGTTCATTCTTTTAAAAAATCCATGCGTTTGCTGCTGCAAAAAAAATTCTCTCCAGTCACACCCATTGAGCTGTTCATGTGCAGACTTTGCTGTGGAAATTCCTTTTTGGGGGAATTCGGGAGGATTTTAAAGTGGATTCTTCAGTCTTTGTTTCTGTTCCCCAGATGAAGCCAGAAGAGTGGGAAAAAGCTGAGAAAGAACAGGAGCACTGTAAAAGTTTTCAAAACAATCTCAGTTCCTATTACATCCCTTTTCCATTGCTCTGCTAAACTCTGCTAACTGTGAATTTCCCCTAGGGGGGCAGCCAGAGTGGGAGTGCCTTTTGATGAAGCATCCCTCTCCATAGGGACAGCTGCCAAGAGTGGATATGGGATAAGGACCATTTTTGACCTTTGGCCAGTCCTAAGATTAGGCCAGACAGAGAAGCAAACTGGGATGGAGCACGTGGCTTTTGTGAGCAAATCTTCCCTCCCAGTAAATCTGGAGAGTTCCTGTGCTGATAAAATGGAAAAATAAAATATTTTTAATTCTCCATACTTTAGTTCTTATGTTTATTTATAAGTGGTATTGAAAAAAAAAAAAAAAAAAAAAATGTGGTTTATGCCCAGTGAAATCACAAGTTTGGCTTTAATGGGAGCTGGACTGTACTGCTTGCGAACATGGTAGTAAAGAGACAATAATTTGTGTGTGCGTGTGAATGCGTGCACGTTCATGGTGGTGTTAAAGGAGCAAAGTGAGTATTTTTAAATAGTTCTTGCTCTGTAATGTCAGGTTTTGACACATAGCCTTCTTGGTCACTTTCTCTTTCCTTTATGAGCATATGAGCTGAAGTGGGAGCTGGTCAGTATTCCCAGGCTTATATATATAGATATATATAGATATAAATAAAAGTAACTTACATTTGCTAGCTAGGTGGCAAGCAGAGTGATTAAAGGGTCAGCTGTGCTGCTTGGGACAAGGAGCAGGAGATTTATGTAATTCAAGAAGACTTGAAAGGGGAGGAAGCAATGGCCTTTAGGGAAAAAAGGAATAAATCAATAAATCTCTTCAGAGATTTAGACAGAACTGAAAACCGATAATATCCTCAGGGCTCTGCCACAGTTCCTTCCCTTAAGGGAAGGACTGGCTTTCCTTTTTTCCAAAACTCATGGAGCAGACGTCTAGGCAGCCAATTGATACTGTTGCTCGGGCTGGGGCAGCACGGAGAGTGGCAACAATTCCCAAACATGTCCCAGTGCCCTATAGCAAAGACAGGATCTGTGGTAAGCACTGAGTAGTAAGTAAATAGCCCAAAGGCCCTAGACAACCCAGCTTGGAGAAAAAGGTTCATTCAGAACCTTTTCAGCTCAGGGAGCTCTGAGGAAGGCAGCCTCAGAAATGCTTCCTATGGACATAAAGCCTGCTGAGGCAGGTGGGTTGAAGGACTTGCCTTGCTTTGTGACTGTGTGGCAGATGGGGAAGACTACACAAAGGCAGTGAAGCAGGGTAAGTGTTATTTAGTTACTACTGTCAACTCTGTTAATTCAGACTGTATTTGGCAGTAGGCAGAGTGAAGATCAGGGCCCCATTGCTGTTAACACTGCAGAAACACAAAGTTACCTGCCATGTTGAGGGCTTTACTGTACAGGTAAAGACCAAGCCTGGCAGGTGGCTGCAGACCATGGGGGAAGAGGTGGCAGACCGGGGAACTGTGTCCTCCAGTTGTGCGATTTGGGACCTCAAGGGATTTCTAATGTTATGAATCATAGTTTTCAACAGCTTTGTCTGAGAAATGGCGAGAGCTATTCCTTGATTATAAATCTGTCCTAAACCAGAGGCAGAAAACTTTTCTCTTTTATTTTCTCTCTCTGTTTTCTCCCTATTTTTCAATCCCATCAAAGAAAGGGACAAACAGGCCAGAGGCGACTGCACTTTGGAGCCCTCATGCACAGTGACCTGCAGGGCTCAAGGAGCCTGTGAGATGAAATTTGTCCTGACAGCCAAGGGACAAGCTCAGCGTGGTCTCCAGTGCTGTCCTGTTGCTGTTCCTAGGCAGGGATGTAAAGGGAGAGATGACAGGGATTGTGCACTGGGCTTGTGCTCTCAGGCAGGAATGGTCTTTATTTCCAGGTACCTGACAGTGGCAGCTTTTGTCTCATTCCTGACCCCACCAGACCCCAGAGGCTACCATGCTCCCAGAAGTCCCACCACCTTCAGTGAACATAGGCATGTGGCAGCACGTTTCCCTTTCACGAGCACATCCTGGGGAGCACAGCCCTTTAACACAGCCCCAGAGAACATCCCTGGTTAATACACAACATGAGCTTCATTCTCCTCTCTGGGCTGCAGCTCAACCTACTCCGTGCAGCTAAACTGGCATCTGGTGGGCTACTCCTGGTCTGCAGGGTGGGTCAGGGGATCGAAACCAGAGCTCTCTAGGTCAGCATATCAATGTGTGGGCCATTTTCATGGCAACCACAGGGATTATTTACAGCCTGTTTACCACGACCCTTATCTTTTTCTGTTCACTTCTCTGCAGCTACATCCTCTACAGGAAAAAAAATCTTGTCAGTAAGACAGAATTTGTATCATCACGCGCGATTTAATAAGATCAAAATAATTTTGACTGAATGCGGAATGACAAACAAAGTTCTGTTTATGGCTAGATAGATGTAAAGCAGTTGTAGTGGTGATTTAGAATTGATTCGATCTAAGCACATCTCAAAAAATTGTGAAATAGAATCTACCAGCTAAAACTAATGAGCACAAAACTACATTGATTTGGCCCAGGGTGGACAAATAGAACATCTGGCATATTTGGCACCGATGACACAGCTGGCATTGTTGGACCCGTTTCTGCAGAAGGTACAGATGCAGAAATGGGAGAATTGGTACAAACAGTGCAGATGGAACAGTTGGAACAGATGACAGTGGGCAGAGCTGGCGATGCTGGCACAGGTGTCATAACCTCAACAGCTGGCACAAGTTGTGACAATCCTGGGATTTCTTAGTGCAAGGCACATGTTCATTTTGGCTTTGGCTGCAGAGAGATAAGAGCATTTTATAATTAGTAAATGTGCCATTTAAAAAAGAACTTTTTTCCCCATCCTTAAGGACATCCACCTCCAACTGTTACAGCCTGGAATGTGGAGCATTTCTGCAAATTACAATTTCCCAGAGAAAGCCACAATTGATAAATACAGATTTAATATAAGGTAATTAGACATTTTTATTCTCATATAGATAATAATCATGAATAGGATTTCTTCATAAGAGGTTTGTTAAAAAACATGGTCAGATCTGTAGCCTGATCATGGAGATTAAAACAAGCTTTGTCTTAAAGCCAAGACTTGTTTACCACCAAATTGGTGGGATATATTTTCCAAAAGTGCAACATTTCACAATAAAATGGTGTTTGATAGAAACCACCAGGAAGAGAAGAGTACACCTCAGAAATGGTTAACTCTGGCTGAAAAATGAACAAGGCAAGAGTGAAAGAATGGAGAAGCCATGATACTGCCTTTTCTTCAGCAACGTGGCTTTGTTAAACATTATTGAATATATCACTGTTCAGAATCTGATTTTCATCTGAGAAAGCAAATACCTTGCTCTCCCTCGAGCCCCTGCTCTGTGAGTGGCTGTAACGAGGCAGGGTCCTCTGATTCCGATGAAAAGATAAGCAATGAAATGAAGTTGCTTGCCAAGGATTTAAACCAGAAATTAATTCCTTCTTTTATTTAGGCTGTTAAATGGTGTGGACAGCAGCCAGGAAGTAAATTTTGCTGAACTCTGGGGCCTGATCCTGCAAAATCTTATTCACGGTTGTCCTCAATAGAAGCACAAGCCTGCAATGGAAGGGCTTGCAGGACTCAGCTTCCCTTTTCAGAAGACTTACACCCTGCAGAGAGCTTACTTGTTGGATATATTTCTGAATGCATCTTTTATCATGCTGCTTGCACAAAACCAGTTTTCACCAACCTGATTTTGCTGCACAAAGAGGCCGCTGGCTGGTATTTTTAGTAAAGTGAATTCACAGGAAAGGGGATTTATAAAAAAAGGACAAGACCCAGGACAAACTAATAAAAATATTGAATTGAAAAATATTTAACAGCTTGAAAAACCACAAATGCATACGTACTGTCGCGGCTGGAGAGGTTTTTCATACTCAGCCATTTTAAGCAAGTCTTTGTCCTCTCTTTAGTCATGTGCTCCCCTACCTCGTGCTGTAGAGTGCAAAACCACTAGTTAGTCAGATGTGCTTTATATCAAACGATAACTACAATTTAAACCCTCATAAAACAAAAAGGAAATAGCCTGGAGTAGGGGAAGCAGAAGCTGTACCGCTCAGCTGTGGCTCCAGCTATGCCACAAGTCACGGAGACATTCAAAGCAAAAACTCAAATTTCCTGTGCCTCCATTTCCTGCCTGCAAGACATGGATATGTATTGGTGTGAGTGGACGGCTGCAAAACCGAGGCTGTAAATGTCCTCAGAGTTAGCAAGGGGTCCCTTATATTGACTTAGCTGTAGGAATTTTTGTTTTACAGGCTGCCTGTTTGATGAGCTGGCCCTTCCAACCACAAACAGGTATGGTTCTTTCAAGCAAAGGGTAGCTCATCACCACAGCTCTCCTGGTTTCTGGAAGTGCCTGGGTGGCCAACATCACTTTTCCAGCCTCCCTGGTGCCAGCGATCACCCCACATGGCTGGTCGCACAGCGATGAGCTGTCAGCCACCACACCAGTCACTGCTGCCATGCACGAGGGGCAGATCTGCTACGGGAGCTAACCGGAGCACCTGGGAATGGGCAGGGGGACGGGGAGCTCCCCTGGGCTGCCGACCTGCTGCTTGCTCAGCTTCTTAAGAAGAAATAAACATGTGGTTTCCTGTGTTTCATGAGCGCTTTGCTATCTGCCTTTTATTTAATAGCTGTCTGCACGCCCAGAGCTTTATAACCTACTGACGTCTCATGAAAACATTCCTCCCTTGCTTCTGGCTGCAAGATTTTATGACGTGCTTTAATCCCCCCCTTCAAACAGTTGCTGCACATGCTGGCTTGCTGCTGTCCCCGGAGAAGTACTGCTGGATCTTGCTGCTCCAGCTGGGATGGCAACTGGGGACTGGCCGCTAATCCCCTCCTCTGTGGGCAGGCACACCCCGGGAACACTTCTGCCGACCTTGGGGTGGGCTTCACGTTCTCTGCCTGTCCGGCAGTGAAAAGTGATGACCAAGCAGCATCTTGAACAAATGTGTTCATGGAGAAATGGTAGCAGTGGAAGTCCATTCTTCCCCTGCTGTGTTGGTGTAGTGGATGCCCCTTAATGATATATGACGGCCATCTGACTACTGCATTGGGTGTTGCGCTTTTATTTTCTCTTCCCAAATTTCTGACTTGAGATTGCTGTGTTCTAAAGCAAACAAAGGCTGTTTGTAAAATCAACTCCTATGCACCACTTGTACTCCACTTAAACATTCAAAATTAAGGTCATGTGGGATTTAATTACTGTCCATGACTGGTGCCACCTCTCTGCGCGTAGACTATATTTCACCCACCCCTCTGGAAAGGAAACCTGTTAATCATTTTCAAGACACTGCTCAGTCATCACAGCTCAACATTTTCTCTCATCTCAATACTGTCTGATTGAGGATCAGTTCCCCAGCAGATTTGAATCACTGCATCTTCTCCAAAGTCAACACAACTCTGCTGATTGCCTTATTGAGGATCTGGCCCTGTGTATTATGGAGGCAACATCTCCATGAAATTGATTTTGGAAGCAGGAGTGCAATTTTTCTAATATGATTAAAGCACACGCTGTTGTGACAGGAGGTACAGGTTGGACATCAAGTTAGTAAATAATGAGTAATGGCCCTTTGTATGCTCAGGCACCAGCCTTTGCGAGTTCCTTTTTTACCCACTTCACATGCTGCCCACTGTGACTGATGTATTCTCCCAGTACCCAAGCAAATCTGGTTGTTTGGGTACTGCCATAAGGAATCATAGCATGTCTGCTTTTAGCTGCCTGAGCAGGCAGGGAGACCAGCTTTCCCATTTCAAAATAAATAAATAAATAAATAAATAAATAAATAAATAGCCCTGTGTCCTGTCTGGTTAACAGTTCCACTTTAGTACTTTTGTCTCTCATACCATTGCTACACTAAGCCTCAAACACAGAATAAAAGGAATAGTGGCTTCATTTACTGCCCAGAGCCTCAGAGTCACAGCGTTTGCAGTAAGTGTATCTATCACCAATTAATCATTTATGAACAGAGTGGCAGCAATTTTTGTTGTAATTCCATACCTTACTATGAATTGATTCCTATATTGATGGAGTTAATCTAACTTTCTAAATTAATTTTAACCTGATTTCTGTTGATCGAAATTATGAGCACTCTTTCATCTAGCAGCATTGGATCTTTGCTACATCAGATAATTGTCAATTTTTGTCCCCAGTATTTTGTGTAGATCTTACAGTCAAATCTGGAGAAGACTATTGTAGACCTTGACCCAGAACTCAATTAGGTCAAAACTCAATTAGGTCAGAGCCCCTTAGGCTCTGAATCAGGGCATTTTCAAGATTCACTCCTCCCTAAATCATTTACCCAGGACTGGTCTAGGTGCTTAGACTGCTTAGACTGTACAGTGGGTATCTTCTAGGGGCCCTGGAGAAGAACAAGGGAAGATGACCCATCTCTCTTAGTCCAACATTAACCCAGAGTATTTGTGCTTTCATCCAGTGGTACCTTTGGCTTCCTGCCTGAATAGTTTATGTAGTTAATTAAGAATTAATAGCTTGTGGCCTGAAACACCCTCTCATGGCCCACAGGGCAGGTGCACTTCTGCAGCAAATTCCCAAATTCTGCAGGTCACTGACTGACCACACTCACTGCAGGCTTCATGTGGGAGTCAGAGAGGCAGGTCTGCTGCTCTTTCCATGTCCTGGGTAATCAATTAGGTCTATTGGCAAAGCGCAGTGTGCATGTGAGCAACCTCCAGCAAGTGATTTGCATCATGGGTGTTAACACTACGCAAATGCTCAGAAAACATACTCTGATGCCTTCACTAACACAGCGCAAATTTAACTCCATAAATCATCTCAAAGACTTCAGTAGTGCTGTTTACTGAGCAAAGCACTGTTCTGCATGGTATCAGAATATGGCCTTAAGTGCTTTCCTGGACCAGGGCCTAATACCTGTACATTTGCCTTGGAAGATAAAATAAGTAATGATGTATAGGGCTGGGTGAGAGTCATCTCATTACATCGTCTGCTTTTCTTGGCTGCTGCAGTTTTCTGATGTGACTGTGGCTGAGAGAGGACAAATGGCTCTGCAGATTCTGTCTTTGGGATTTACTGGGCTTTGTATGCTCAAGAACTGCACAATATTTTTCCCATCAAGACTGGACTTTTCATGTATAAAATTTCATTATTGAGGCTAGCCATGTACCCAGGACCACATATCCTGGCATTTCAGAGGTCTAATTCCATTCCTCAGGAGCTGCAATCACTCTGGGAAACACAGACTGAGTTTTGCCTCTGCGTGGGGCCTTCCATGTCACCTCAAGCCTGTGATACTGGCCTCCAGTTTCCTTCTTTTTTTACACATTCATTCTACTTTGCCTTTCTTACTTGTAACCTGAGAAAGCAAATTTGTGAGGTGCAAAGCCAGTTCCAGCACCAACTGTTTTCAGCTACTGGGCACAGCCCACTGTTCCGTTTCAGTTTATGAGCCTGGGCAGGATTTGCACAGCCTCCCCTCACTGGACTTAACGGAGGAGCCTTCTCCAGTGAGGAAATGGGATTTACACTTTCTATTGTGAGTGGCAGTGCAGAGTATGATAAAAAACTATACTGCTTTTTTTGTCCCTTTGGGATATTCTTTTCTTTGCTTTCTGGTACCCAGTGCACCAGGATCTTGGATGAAGCACAGTTTATTGAGATTTCTGGCACCAGTATTGCTGAATTATGTTTAATTCAGCTCCACATCCCCAAACCCTCAGTGCTGCAGGGCTACACATCAGGCTTCACCGTCTTCCAGTAGGTTTCTGTATTCTTTGGTCTTTTCATCTGCAACACTCCCTTAAAAGCAGTTGATGTTCAGAGATGGTACAAATGACTGGAATAATCTTCTTGGGCTACCCATATTCAGTGTTTCAGTAGCCGTCCCTACAGTGAAGTCACTTCTTACTTTTAAGTGTTTTGGGGTGTTCATGTATTTTTAAATAATTCTAGCCTGAAGTGGGGTCCTGCTTCTGGTTCCCAGACTTGTGTGATGCACATTGCAGTTATTATGAGCAATACTAATAGGAATACTAACAGCATGCTGCTGAAGTGGAAATGAGCTCCACATCCCACCTGAACGACAGAATGGAACCACTCATTTCCTGTAGCTGCCGTGACTTTGTGCCTACAAGCAGCATAAAAAAGTAGGTTTGCTGGAAGGGACAGGTGGAAAAAATCAAACAGATCAAACAGAATATAATAGTTCAGGGGAAGCTCCTCCTTGGTCTGACAGAAGATAGCTGGAAATCACTTTGGTTTTGGGGGAGATGGTGAGGAAGAAGGAGAGAGAAAGGGAGAGGAAAAGGAAAAGGGAAAACAAGCAAAACCAGCTTTCTAACAAAGTTACAATGATAAAACCATAGGCTCAGGACAGCCAGTGTTTTACACTAACTTCTATTGGGCTGCTCTTTGAAATCAATGAGCGGTCTCTCTTTTGCAGGACCACAACCAGAAGCTGGCAGTTTAAACCAAAGGTTAAAGGGAAGCAAGCATTTGGATAAGAAGGAGAAAGAACAGCTGCCTCCTACGTGGGAGGTTACCAGCACATAAAAATGTCTCACGAAGGGGCACAACACCAGCAACTGACGGGGCAGATCCTCCTAATCCCCGCCAGCAGCTGGCCAGCACAGCCGCACGTAGCATCCCGCACCACACATAGCCAGCACTGAGGCCCCTGGCACTGCCGCCCCTGAAATTCAGATGGAGCTGGTGGACCGCCCGTGGGCCCAGGAAAATGCCTGTCCCTGCAGCCCAAAGCCCAGCAAACTGTCCTTAGCCAGTCAAGTTATTCCTACGAGCTTTCACGATGAGTAGAGATGGCAGCGTTTGGCTTTGTCATACCTTCTGGTAATTATGTAAATAGACCATCTCATTTACTTCTATCATAACCACCCACTAATCAGTGTCTGTGCCAGTCTCAGAGAGACAATTCGTGAGACTGGAGGACAAATGAAAGGACAGGGCTGCACTTGCTATGCAAGTGTCTCATTCTTTCACTCACGCCTGTTTTGCACCACTTGCTTGAGGTGCAGGACATCCACTCATATCCCATGTCTCAGCAATAGGCTTGACTTGCACTACCTTAAGATAGGGCTCACTGAATTTGCATGAGAAAGTAAATACTTAGGTGTATCTTCAGAGATGTTATCAGCCAAATTTTCTAAATTCCTATATACTTCAATGCTATGAGTCAAGGGCGGCACTGAGGAGATGCTTGGCACTAATGAACGCTTACTCTCTCCTACCTTTTCTGCCCTTTGTCAGAACAGGACCTTTCTTCCCAGCTTCCACATGCCCTTATCCAGTGCTTCCTCTATATTCAGGACAAAACAGATTCAATAACCTGTGTGCTGATCTCAGGCTTTCACAACAGTCTGTGCGTACACCACACACACACATGTGGCACCTCTGGAGAACTCCACAGCAGTGGGTCACACCAGCAGGCACACCGCTATGCCAATGGCACCCTATTTTTGTGTAAGGTGCAGCTCTGCTGGGCATCTCCTGAGGCTCATCGAGTTTGTGTAATGATTTCCCTCAATGCATGCCGAAACCACAAAGAAGCAACTGAACAAGGAATATATTCCTGTGAGACAGCTCCCCTCATGGAGGAAAATGTAGATGAAATTTTATAGGGTAAAAAAGGGGCTTCTCTTAATCCAACTCACGTATTCAGGACAGTCACTCACCAGGCAATGGAAAAATATTAACAGCAAAATAGTGCCTACAGTTTCTGTTACTTGCAATATATAAAAAGCAGAAGAATCAAAACTTGTTTTTTGTTTGTTGTTTTTTTTTTTTTTTAAGACCTAGCTGAGCTTGCTGTGTAGTAAGTAGACAGAATAAAGCTCTGCAAGTCTGACATGGTTGTTACTGAAGAAAAGCCAGTACAGAACCCAGCGAATTGTTGCGGCAATTCTGTATCCATAGCCAATGCCATCAGTCTGGCAGGCATGTTTTTGTTAGGCTGTCACTTCTACGTCAGTTCAGAAGTGGTGTCAGATATTGCCATAACAAATTCTCTTGTTATAAGAAATTGGGGTGCATATTTTTGTAACATTAATATATAATACATGAAGTGGTTGGAATTCATACCAGTTGGCACTCAGTATAGGAGTCTTGTTTTGGCTGATATATACAGCATATTGGGAGAGGAGGAAATTTGCTTTCTTTGCAAACACGATGACTTTCCACAAATCAGAATTCTTCCCCTCCTGTTGAATATTGCGGGGGCTTTTCACAATTGAGCGGAACAAATTTAGGGCTGTAAGTAATTGAGAGTTGGCTGCTTGCACACAGGAAGAAAGGAAGACAAACAAAATGTCACAGTGATTATTTTTATCTCTGTAAAGTGTGTGAAATTAATTTATGAAAGCAACATTTTTGCCCTTTTGAAAGTATACGTACACAAGTTAGATGTCTGGGTGGTTCTCTCCGGGCTACCAGGAAAGCAAAACATGTACTGTATATCTGCCCTTTAATCTAGCAGATCTTTATTTGCAGATCTGGCTGTGCATAATGTTTCTGTATCTGTGTTTCTGCCAAGTGCAGGACCAGATTTGATTCTTAGATACGCTGGTTCAAAGCTGGAGGAATCTCACTGGCTTCAGAATACGCTGTTGAAGGAGAGGAGGAGAAGCAGTCCACCTCTCAGTTTAACCCCAGCCTTTTCTGTCTGTATGGATGTCCTTGCCTATGTGGAGTTTTGCTGCATAAGTATTATTTCACCCTTGGCTGATCAAATGGGAATAAAGGAGGTAAGGCTCCTGGAGCTTGTCCTGATCAGGGGCTCATCCTTGGTGAAAGACTACTCTCTGTATCTAGTCACTCCACTCCCACAAGGATGTGAAAGCAGAATAGTTGTCAGGCCCAAGTCAGCCCAGTGTGTTACCAGCCCCAGGATAAAACCATCTGAGCAAATGTTCCTAGGAGGACCTTAACTTCAGGGATCAAACTAAGGAAAACAGCCCAAAGTAGCAGGTCAGTCTATACAATGTCAGTCTACCCAAAGTTGACATTGGCTATCTAGAGCATCAAGGGGAAGGAAGTGTTCTGAAAGCCAGTGTTCACACCATGAAACCCAGAAGTGGTGAGTATGGAAAATGGTGAGGAGGTGATGAAGCTGCTGGGAACACTGAGATCCCTTCCATCCTCCTTGGAGACTGCCCCAAGCCACTGGGCAGCTCTAAATGCTCCTCCAAGGATTACCCTGGGAATAATGCAGCCATTTAAAGTCAAATATGACCAGATCTATTAGTTTTTAGTTTTGCCTTGTTTTTTTAAAATGGCAGATTGTCTGACACAGGGGAGGGGCTGGAGAAGAGGTTCCATTTTTAGGTGAAGCTCAAGCATGAATAACAAAATATTTCTACAGTCAGGAGCGTTTTTTTCTGCTTTTTAGCATGGGCATCTGATGCCACCAAAGGCTAGGAGACATGGTATGGCTTCAGGTGATAGACGTTTTGGTCAACTGGAGTTCAGTTCTCAGAGAGAATACCACTGTGTACTCCTCTGGGGAAGAAAGACTAAATTACTGTGCAGACAGTGATCCAGCATTATACTCTTCTTCTTCCTCTTTCCCTTGCCCATCTGCACCTCAGATTTTTTAAATTATTTTCCTTTGTCCTTTCCTTTGTCTGATAGACACTTGTCTGTCGCTAGACTTGTATGTCTTTAACTTTTTCCTGACCCTTCAAAAGGTCATTTGTAAAATTATTCCTACCCTGCCCTTAGTGCTATCAGCTACTATTTCCCATCACTTGTAAAAGAATGCTTCAAACTCCGTAGAAAGACCAGAGTACATTTTGGTGTATTGGTACAGTCTGTTGGTGGCTCTAATGTTTTTTAGCTGGTGGGAAATCTCAGAAGAAATTTTGATAATAGACTTAGTATGTTTGTGTGTACATAAAACTTTACCAAAGGTCTAAGAAAGCAATACCACACAAAATCAAGAACAGCACAAGATATTAATTATCTGTATATGCCATATGTTATGTTTTCAGATGGAAAACAGAACAAGTGGCCAGTATTTTGTAAAGGACCTTGTAGCTTTCTCCTGCCAGCCCCTCTCCAGGCTCAACCTGACACTGTGAACTCAAGGATAGGAAGGAAATCCCCCAGTAATGCTGCAGTGCTATTACTGTGTGACTCCGCTGCTGGGGTGTATGACCACCCCATTGGGTCACCATGATGGACTCGGAACTACCAGGAGCAACATTTACACTTTATACACGAGGGAAAGAAGTCTCAGAAAGATTTCACCAAAGTCTGCAAAGTTCTTTTGCATATGCCTTCCACCACCTGTAAAATGAAACCAACAATGCTTGTCCATCTGCTGTATCAATAGGCACAAGAAACAGTAAAAACATGAAAACTGCAACATAAATCCAAGTCCTCATGTGAAAGCTCTGTAAACATTATCTATTACTGTCTAAAAAGATTAACCAAAGAAATGTAATCCAAGTGCTAACAGGGATAAATCTATCTGGGCATGGAGATTATGCAAAATTTCTCAGGATTTTCTAAATATAGCTAAAATGTAGAGTTTCATTACCAGTTTGCTTTCTTAATTAGCTAGTCTTGAGCAATAAAATGCAGAAAGGTCTTGCCAGCAACAACCACCAGCTACTGAAGGGCACGCTGCTTTGGGGAATCTAGTAAGAAGGTTGGGTACCCAGGAAGCACTCCTGCATGTCATGGCATTTGATCAAAGCAGGTTGTGAATGTTCTGTTTCATCAAATTACAACTTCAAAAGAAAGTGATCAACACAGCAGAAGAGACAACCAATATGGATTTCTGTACTTATTTCTTTTATATATTTTTTTTTCCTTCATGTTTATTTTTGCAATCAAGGAATTGAGAAATCTTATAAAATAAAATGGATTTGGTGGTGTGGTTTTTGAATCGCATTTAGATTTTGACTACTTGCTTCCATGTGTAGTACTGAATTGTATCTCCTCTTCATCCTCTCTTCTTTCAGCGAGTAATCTCCAAAATTTATCAGGGGAAGAGATGCTCCTTAAATCAGGTAACCTATTATTAGCACCTTGTTTCCAAATATAAAGTCCCTATTGTCTTAATTATGTTACAATGGTGGCCAATTTGGAATGAGATGGAAAATCTTTTGGAGATTTGCCATGTCAGATTCCCTGCCTCGAGCACGGAGGAAGCTTTGGTTGTTAATTACAAAGAAGGGTTTTTCTGGATGCCCTCCCCCTACCAGACAGAATCCACAATAGGTATGATGTCGAAGATTCAATGGGCATGACCTCATTTCACCTGATGTCACACGTTTGTTCCAAGGGGAACCAATCTTGACCAAAGTGTAAACTAGATTATGCCAATGCCATCTTAATGCCCAATAATGCTAACTGAAGCTGAAATATTGAAAGTGCTCACACAGACAAGGTGAACCTATGTATGATTTTCTTGGTTTTCTTTTCACATCAAAGATATAATTGAATTTACCCCTTATGAATTTCACCCTGATTTGGTTCTTCTGTATTCCACAGCCCAAATATTGTTATCTTTACCTTCAAAACCTCTATCTTGTTCCAGATACTGAATTCCAGCTGCAATGTGTTCTAAACTGCACAGCTGTATTGTGTTCCTCACAAACAAGGGTTATAACAGTGTAATACACGGACTGAGACATTCTTCTACATCTGAGTAGCATGGTGAAGAGTTAGATCATAAGCAAATGCAAGGCCACAAACCTTAATGCTGCAGCACTGTGCACCTGAAGCCACTACTACCCCTGGGACACTACAACTAATGGCCTTAGTATTGCCCTAAAGAGCTTGGATGCAGATGTAGTCACATCTGCTGAAACTGCCTCCATCTTCGATCTGGGTTCACTTACTGGAGTGAGACAGACCTGGGAGATGGAGGGGCACCATCTTTTCCACCCCTTGCAGAAGGGTAGAAACAGCCAGGGGGTACTGGTGGTGCTTTCAACCAAAGATCCATTTGCAATGTGTGACTGTGGTCACCTCCTGTTAGTAACCTAAGCTTTAGCAAGTACACAACTTTCTGCAAGTGGAAAGTTAGTCCTCTGTCTCAAACCCCAAATTAATGCTATTTCTTGCATGAAAACAGTAAGGAAGGTTGGAGGTCAGTTTGATATACGCAATTTACCACCTCTCAAGAGAACCTGGAGTTTTGCCCAGGTGATAATACTAAAAGAGGGACTTTAAAAATGTCCATCATCACTGGAAGCACGTTTAACTGAAACACTGGATTTTTGTTGCAGAAAATAAAGACAATATTGCCAAAGCTACTACAGAATATAAACAATGTATGAAGGGTTTTGTTTGTTTGTTTGTTTGTTTTTAAGTACTGTTTGTCTACCTACAGTTGCAAGTATGTCCTTCGGAATACATAATGTAATGTGCTGCTGCAGGAGCCCAGATCCTTCAGTTATTTTAGGGCAGTTATGTCAGAATAAAAGGAAATAAAAATAAAAAAATAAAAAATAAAAAATAAAAACCCTCTCAGTGCTTTACATTTAAAAACTACTGGCATGACATGTGCTAATTCATTTAAAAAAAAAATCTCATTCATCAAAACAATTCATTTTTTGTCTGAGCAGGCTGAATAAACAATTTCTTACTGATTTAATCCTGGCAGCCTTTCCAGCGACAAGTGGCTTCAGTTCATGTACAAGCACCACAGTGTCCTTAAGTATCAAGAACGAATTGCGTACATAAAGGACATTTAGTGATCACCTCTGCATGACTGCCCAGCATTCCAACTCTCCTTTTTCTCCCCCTTGTTTCACTATTTTTCTACTGTAGCAAATGCCATTAAAATCTTGAGTTTATCAGAACATTCTGAGAAACATCTGGATTGGATACATTCTTTTCTTTCTCCTGCCAATGATGGGCTGACATGGCATGAAACGTTGTCCTGAATCAGCACTAGATTGTGTACTGTCAAAAAAGGTCATAGAACAATGTTGGAACAGCAAACAGCCACTTTGAAATGTGTTTACTGTCAGTCTCACTCTTGTGAAAATAGAGGAAAATATTATATTTTCAACACTTTCAAGCATATACATTTGTTTTTAATATTATTTCCTTTTTCAGTCAGCCACTAAGCGTAAACACAAAATCTGCCTGCACCATAATGAAAACTGCATGCTGATATCCAACAGCTACATAGGTGTCAAGTAAAAAATAAATAAATATTTTTTTTTTCAGTGATTTTTTTTTTTTTGCAAGTTGCTTGGTTCTTCTCTGAGGTAGGTTTTCCTTTTTCAGGGCCAGTGGCTGTCACCATTCAATCTGAGATGAATCATCTCTCACACTAAATGTTTGTCCATCTGCATACTCTGCACTTCTGAACAGGTTCCTCAGCTCTGTGTTATTTGGCTACCTAGCTCATCACCATCTTTCAGGGTAGGTCTCCTCTGAAACTGCCATGAAAACATGGCACCATCTTACACTTGAGATCTGTTTCTTTTGCTGATACAGCCATGCTATTATTTCGGTGATAAATGTAATTTTTCACTGTTTTTCATGTGGGCACATTCTGAAAAGCTACAACTTTTCATCTGGGCTGCTTTCCTTTTGATGCACTAGTCATACTGCTATCAACCCTCAAATTCCATCTGCAATGTCTAGTTCTGCCTGGGAAATACACACAGCCTATTCCACAGTGACTGGGAGCCAACAAAGAGAGAAGCCAGCAGACTTGGTCTACTTGATTGATGGTACCCACAATAAAGTGGGAGTCAGCAGAGGCCAAAATGGAAAGTCAGCTTAGTTAAGCTGAGAGCCAAAAAAAAAAAAAAATATATCCTCTTTCATAATCTAGGCTATTTTTCAGGCTTGACAATTAAATAATATATATATGTGTGTATATATATATAAATCTTGATAATAAAAAATTAATATATATATTAAGCTTGATAATAAAATATATATCCATACTGATAATATATTTTATCAGTATGGATAAATACGACAGTTTTTCAAATCTATCCAAGTCAATTTTCATCAGAAGATCCCATGTAACAACTTAAAAGGAAACTGTTTGGTAGAAATGTAAAACTTTAAGTGGCATCTGGTGTTTAATTTTCCCCCTCACAAATCGGAATTTGGGAAGTTCTCAGCTAGAAATATACCAGCTTAAACATGGGTATGCCAACAATGGCAAAAAACAGGTTACAATTTCAAGAATCAAAATAATTTTCCTACAAAATCATTTGAATATGGAAGATTCTTTTGTAGAACTTCTCCATGTGTCTTTACTGCAAGTGTCCTTAAAAACTATGTGACCTTGAGCAGAGCAGCTGTTACTCCTGTTCGTCAGTGTTTTCAACTATAATTCTCATCTTAAAGATTGTGAACAAAGTGAAAAAAAACAAGAAATGAAAAAAAAAAATTGAAAAACCTCAGCTCTGCCGCTCCTGGGCATGCTCTAACCTTAGCTATCCTCCTTTTCTCCTCTTCCAAGTGGCACAACAAATGAGCAGAGCCTGGTGGTTACTGGGTGCTTTACAGAAGATCAAATCAACATGAGAGTTTCCAGAGACTTTTAAAAACATTTAGTCACATATGTTCAAATAAAAGCCCAGTCAGGGTTTGTTTTTGTCTGGCTGATTGGATTTTCCATGAGAGTTATTTAAAGCTGATGGTTGGAGACTTATTTTTTAATTAAAGCTCAATGGTGCAAGACAGGGGGGGACTCTGACAACCCCATAAAAGTGGCATGGATGAGTGTTTCTGGAAGCTACTCATCACAACAGGCAAGCAGCACACTGCAGGCCATCTGAAGCACTCAATGGGCAGTTTTCACCAATATGTTGCCATAACTGTCACACAAGAAATCCCCCAAGACTGATTTTTGGTCTCACTGCCTCCAACAGTCATTAAGTGGGAAGTCAACTGGGGGTGAAGAGAACAGTAAAGTGACCAACGCAGACAGGAATAAAACCAAACAGTTCAAGTTCTTATCACACCCAGGAAAGCAGGACATAGGCTTAATGGCTCATAGCTCATGGCAAAATATATATATATATATATATATATAATATATATATATATTTTTCAGGGAATATTGATGGGGGATTGTCAGCGGAACTTTAAACTCTTTATAAAAGAAAATGTTAGGACAGCAGTTTTACCAGTCTGCCTCCAGACCAGTAAAATCTCTCTTTTTATGCTCCCCAGTAAGAGGATGAACATATTACATCTTCTAGGGGATGTTCAAGTACAGCTTTAGTACGGTTTTCAGTGCGTATTATGAGCAAACTTTCTAAATCCACACTGAGGACACTTATGATGTGGTTGGACAGCCTCAACCATTTCAGAAGAGAAGAAGGGTCCTGCAGCTGGAAGGGATAAGGTTAGTGTTGCCATGTTTCCCCACCTCCTTCCTCTCTCTGATTCCTATTCAGAAGCTCAATTCCTTCTCACCTCACCCACAGCCAGCTATGCACACAACATTTCCTCCTTCAGTTTGCACCTGCTTTTTGTCCTTCCCTTCATTTTCTCTCAGGCTCCCCGTTCACCCCCAGCTTTCTGTCCTGCGTGACCCTCACCAAGGTCTCCTAGGACCTCTGCACAGCCCCCAGCTCCTGCTGCTGCAGGACCAAAGAGCCCTGGAAAATGTCCCCTTCTCACAGGAGGAGGTGGCGGGGCCTGGGGAGGTCTGCAGAGGGGACTCCTGCATGCCTGCCTGGGGGTGCAGAGAGATCCAGAGCCGCGAATCTCTGCCCCCTCTGCATTTGGAAGATTATTCGGGTAATAGTGGGAGGAATTAATTCCTTAGGAAACATCTGCTACCGTATAATATTGGAATTGAGCAGCAAAAAGAGAAGATCCTCACCTCAAATTGTATCACTTTAAACGCTGCCACTCCCAGTTATTGCAGCACAACAAAGGAGGTCTTGTTGGGGTAGTGGGCACCACTTCCCCTGCAGCTGGTGCTGGAGGTGGAATAGCTTTCCTTGCCAGTTGTGGGCTACTTCACAGATGTCCTTTTGTTCCCCTTTCACACTAGCCACAATTTCCTCTTAAACTTTAATCCTCTCTCCGTTTCTAATGTATGCAAATATATGCCAAAAATCAAGTCGGAGATACAAGACAGAGCAAGTTATTGGGGTGGGGGTGGAAGGGAGGGAGACAAGGAGGCAGAGGAATTTCTTTGTTAGTATAAATGTTGCAAGGATCAAAACTGTTTAGAAAAATATCTGAAAGCAAAGACTGAAGCGCCTTTATTACCCATGCTAACCTGCAGGAATGGAGAACAGCTGAATTTTCTGTACTGCTCAGTTAACATTAGAAGGACTCTCAGAGCAAGGAGGAAAATATCTGCTTGTCCTCCCTGCATGCAAGGTTTCAGCCAATGTGCTGACTGAAAAGAGGCTTCCCCTCTCCTACAGTCCCACAGAATTCCCATTTTGCCTCCCATTTTTTAGTTTCCTGCCTTACCTCCCCTGGCTACGCAAGTCGCACAAGCAACTGCTTGGAGGAACTCGTTCTCAAAAGAGGCAGATAGACATGGTCATCTCCAGCAACAGATGGAGAGCACAGGGAAATGGCTGTAACATAAATGAAAAGAAATCCAAACTGAACCAAAACAATGAAAAATTAGGAGGCATTTCTTCTCAGAAAGAGCAGTCAGGCATTGGAACAGGTTGCCCAGGATAGTGGTGGAGTCACTGTCCCTGGGGATGTTCAAGGGAAGGCTGGACATGGTGTTTAGGGACATGGTTTAGTGGATGACATTAGTAGTAGGGGGTCAGTTGGACCAGATGATCTTGGAGGTCTTTTCCAACCTTAATGATTCTATGAATAAAGTCTGAAACATTAACTGCTGCTTAAGCAGAAAAATCTTTCTGGTATCTGAAGTTCGGGTCAGTGATGTTGGAACAGATCAGGAGATGAGAGACTGGTTCCATCATTGGCTGCCATTTCTCTGGGTGACTTGCATATCCCCTCTTCTTCCCAGTGTACAAAATGAGGCTTTGGATACTGGAAACTGAGAAGTGCTTGACGATCTGATCAGAAAAATGAGGAAACTGTATTTTCACAGAATCACAGAATCATCCCAGTTATTTTAACAATCCTGAAGGAACAAAAGGGGAAACAGTTATGTGGGTTGCCCACAATCTCTGACTTTCTACTTTCTGAATGAAAATAGGTTCTTAATGTCCCCAGCATGCCTGCCAAAACTCTCTGCCACTACAAGTGAGTGCAAACCAGTTGCATTAGATGTTCTTACTGTACAGACCACACACATCTACTCCTTTCTTTGTCTCCTGGTTTCCTTGAAAAGACACCCACTTCTCTCTGCCCTCCTTACCTTTCTCTGACCTCTTTCCATTCCTTCAGTTGACCATCTCATCTCCACTTCTCCTTCCATCAAGTTCAATTGTACTTCAGTCCATCAGAGTTTCTTTCTTTCCCTCAGTCTCTTAAGTCCTCCACATTTGTGAATATCATGTTAAAAAATAATAATAATAAAAATAAAAAAAAAAAAAAAGACCATACACACCAGAACTTCTCTGAAGTTCTTTGCGTGGTACTTGGTGTGGCAGGGAAGCTTTCTTACGCATGATGCATGAATGTACAAAGGAACACACAAACAACAAAGGCACAATGCTGTGGGCATCTCACTGCATGTTAGGTGTCGTCCTCAAGCTCCAGCCTCCATCACTTATCAGTCTGCTATGGTTACCTCTGTTCCTTTCCTGTTACTCCATCGGGCTATGGAGGCTGTAGCATGA
Organism: Aythya ferina; assembly: GCF_964211825.1. Lineage (NCBI taxonomy): Eukaryota > Metazoa > Chordata > Aves > Anseriformes > Anatidae > Aythya > Aythya ferina. The sequence goes on from NC_140298.1 coordinate 28,735,499, forward strand.
ACACTCACTGCTAGCAGCTCGGGAGCACTGATTCAGTCTCTATGGGGCTAACACAGTAGTTGTCACTGGCGTGGGATCAGCTGAAATTTAAAGTGCTGAGGGCCTCAGGCACTTAGTACGTGCTTTTGCTCACCAAAGGAAACATGAAACCTGCTGACCAGGATGTATTTTACTAATTTCATTTTAACAAATTTAAGGATTGCAATCTCACAGAGGTTTTCACCAGCCTTGTGTATTAATTAGTGAAGCTATCCATTTCAATCCAAGAATCTGGATTATATTAAGACTTTTATGTGAATCCCTCAAATGATATCTGAATGTCTCCAAATCTTTAATGTAGCCATCCATCGTGAATGTCCCAGTGAGGTAAACCAGTGTTACCATTTCTCATTTTCAGAAATGATGAATGAAGGTGTGGAAAGATTAAATTGCTTGCATGATTTAATCATCTATAGGAAGTCTGTGACAGTGCTTCTGGTAAGGGATAGCTCTTAGAATAGCACCACCTCTTCAATGCATCCATTTTGATTTCTTACACAAAATACATGGGCAGACCTTGTGGACAGAAAACCGAAATGATACTTATAAGAAACTGCAGATATGAACAATGCTTCAGATAACAATAACCAAGCGAAAGGGTCTGCAACTGACTGTGTATGCCAGCTGTGGGAGAAAACTTGCCAGAAATTCCAAAAATAAGACTGAGACTGACAGTCTACTTCAAGTATACGTCCTGTGTACCTATAAGTATAAATGTGCAGGTCTGTAATACCTCTTCAATATCACACATTATGTAACACATATCATTCAATATCACACGTTATGTCTCTGATTTTGAGACCTTGTTCTAATTGGTTTAAGTTTGTCAGAAGATGTTTCTGAGCTGTAACAGGGTAGGATGACAGGCGTGTATTTTGGATGTGCCTGTCTTCTGCTCCTATGTTCCCCTAATTCTAAAATGGACTAATGTCACTCAGAACAATCATATTAACTGGTCTTGTTAAAACCACATCCACTCTATCCGAGTAGGAGAACCGGTCACAAGACTTACATAAATGAAGCTAAGACCCAGCAAACAGATGTTCTCATCTTGAAACTGGCCCATGGCAAACTTCAAAATCTTGAGTGAGATTTCTGATGCTATCACAAAAAGCTCTGAGTCCAGTTATTTGTTTGAAGATTAACTTCAGAGACCTGTCTAAAACCTAAAAGACAATTCTGAAGATACAAATGTGTATGGAGATGACCTTCATGCTATTCCTGAAGGGCAGGTAAGCAGTTTCTAAGGTAGCTGTTGAATGAAGTTTAAGATCAGTTATCCACATTCATCAGTAGCACTCCTTGCGAGCCCTGGTTATATTCTGCAGCACAGAAAAAGCCAAATGCAGATGGACTTACACACACACATGGAGTGAGGTATGGAGTTCAAGCTGTAGGTGCAGTATACATGCCTTCTGTTCTAAAAGTTCTGCCACTTGACCCACACAGAATATTTTTAAACTTTATTTTTTGGCTGATAAGTATTTCAAAAATTTTTTTTTAATTTTTTGCTGAGAGAACCTCTTTTTTTATTTTATTTTTCAGCAGGAAGGCAAATCATCTTTGAATACTGCCAAATATAACAAACATCTACAGATGGGTTGGTCTGCAGCTGGAGGCTTTAACTTTGTAGTATTTATTTGAAATATCAAAGCCAGCAGAGCAAGGCTAAAACATAGTGGGCACAATTCACAGTGTTTTGGCTCTTGAGCAAATAGCAGTTGAACTTAGAGGTTGGGTTTTTTTTCCTGCTGAAATGGAATTTATGCAGATGTGCTTTGCACTAAATTCATTAACAATTACATCCTGGTGCGGTTTTCACATTTTTGTAAGGGATCTGCATAAGCGCTAATTAGATCTAAAACAATGTTACTGTGCAAATTACAGTGCTGATTGTTCAAGTCGCCTTACATTCTGCATCTGCTTTGCGACGATGATAACATAGGTGCACACAGTACAAATGCCAGCTTTTCACATTTAGTAGAACAATTTATTTAAAAGATAGCAGTGAACAGATAATACTGCAATTTAAATTGCTCTAGGCTGCTTTTAGGTAATATTGTAAAGTAAAATAAATACTAATGCTAATAAGTTGCATAAACTAATTGCCATTTCATTAGTCAAGAGTGATCTACTCTGACGCATACCCATGTTCCATTTGGCAACAAGAACAAACTAGGTCCTATGGCTAAATGAAAGCAGCACTTTAAAAAAGATTGCATTCTCACTTGAATGGTGGAAAGAGAAGTCTCAACATCTCAAATCTATTGCTTCAAATGATGGAAATGAAATTATCGACTTGCTCTCTTCTATTTCCAGATAACATGTGGCAGGGGAAGGTCACTAGGAATATAATCTATTTTTAAAGAAACGCTGTAGTGTTTCAATATCTTGGTCCCAACTCCATCTGCAGTGTCCCCAGATGTGATAAGACAATATTAGGCTTTAAAGTCACTTTAAATACAGAGTCTTAAATTCAGCCATTGTGCTGCTCTCCTTATTAATTTTAGTGCAAGCTGAAAAGGCGTTAGAATGGAGCCCAAGATGTCATAATGACATTTGTTTATGCAGTGACCACATTCGCTTTCAGGAGGAGTCATCCATAAAGATTTCCTGCCTCCCAACCAGCTGTGCCTGCAGTTGGGATGCTAACCATGCATGCAGATACCCCAGCAGCATCCCAGTATCAGCATCTTCCCCGGCCTTCCTCACTGGCAGAAGCAGCATACATGCATGAATGCACACATACACATGCTCACAATGTTATTCATTGTTTTTATGGAGGGTAGCAGGTCATCCCTGATCAACTGAAGCTATTGGGAGGAAAGGATTAACCTGTAAGAAGTTCTCCAGTTTAGTCCGCTTATAGAACAAGCCTGGAGGAAAACAGGTTTTGGGGGAAGAGAGGGTTTCCCAGTACAACTACTAGAGCATGAAGGATGTTTCTTTTCACCTGTCTTTCTACAGCTGTGATGGAAAAATAGGGTAAATGGAAAACATTAGGTTTTGCTTTTCCTGGTAAATGTTGAGGGAATATCATCAGTCCAAGAGAAACACCTGTGGAGACTGAGGCAGGAGTTCCAGCTGCCTCTCCCTGTGAGAGTCCTGGGCTAGAAGTACTGTGTTTGCTAAAACCTAATCATTTTCCTGGTGCTCTATATGCTTCTGCTGAAGCATTCTGGTTCATGTATCTACTCTAGCTTTTCTTGAACAAAACATTTTAATTTTCATCTTTCTTTTAGATTTATGCAAATCATACTAGGAATGACAAAGTAGAGCTGGACTCTGCCTGGAAGATTACAAGAGTCTATAAAAAGAAGAGTGGTGTAAGAAGGGTGAATAGGGACGGATTTTTTGTTGTCTCTTCTCATACAAGAGCTATGCTGTCAGATGGTAGGTTCAAAATAAATGAAGGAAGATTCACCACCTTGACATACAGCATGTACTTAGCCACAGAATGGCCTGCCACAAGAGGCTGACGGTTTAGACAGGCTTAAGAAGCAGCTGAAGAAATTCATAGAAGAAAAAATAAGCACACTGAGGACTGTTAAGCACCAAAATACTCCCTTTAGCTCAGAAGGTCACTGAGACACAAACTGCTGTAGGCTGGGGAATTGCTATGGGAGGTGTTTCACCATGTGCTTCTCTTGCTCTTATACCCTTCCCGCAACATATTTTGGCCACTGCTGAATACAGACTATCTGACTAGATGAACACTGTCTGACAGAGCATTCTCACGTTCCTCATGTCTTATGTTAGCCATTGAACTTCCACGACTGAACTTCAGCTACTGAACTTCAGACATTTACTGCACATAGGGACTCCTGTCTCACCTCTAAGGGCAAATGCTTTAGGCTTAAAAAGCAGGCATTGTTTTGAACACGCTGTGGAGATCATTCACACTACCCTGTTCCAAATACTTCTGTTAGGGACGTTGCTTAGCAGCTATTGTCTGCTATGTTTCCCTATGGCAATAGAGAGAGGGGAGGTCCTGCCCTGGACCCTGAGCTGGGCACAGTCCTGGAGCACAGGTCTAACAAAGAAACCTCAGGGGAGTCCTTCTATCTTCAGTGATTAGAAGGAGAGTCCTGGGAGCCTGTCTTTACCAGGCTAAAGTTAAAAATCATGAATACCCTTCTGACATATTCGGAACTGTCTTAAATGCCTAAAACCTGCAGATTTCATGAGTATGGCTATCAACACGACTAACCTCATTGGGTTTAGGCTCTGTAGTCACTCACATGCAAATCTTATCTGTGTGTTTCAAATAAAATACAAAATCAGAATAATATTAAAAATAAATTTAATATAGCAGTATGTTTAAATGGTAGAGACTTTTTTGCTTATTTTATAAAAGTGCAGTAGTCTCCTAAATTTAATTAAGCCAGCCTGAGAACATGATGAAAGGGATCTTTAGCATAAAAGTCTTTGAAGTTTCCAGAAAAGAGTGAGGTATATAACTCTGAATAAGGGGATCCCACAAGATTTCACTGTGCTGGAATTAAAGTGCATGCTCTTACCTCAAGGATTCTATTTCCATCATCTCCAGGGTATTATTAGCTTTTGCAGCACGTGCTGCTGTTGGTTATGCTGCATTGCCCACACAGGCCAAAAAGACAGAGATAGAGGGAGGCTCCGAGTAATGTACAGGAATATGTTGAACTGAAGGCTGGGGTTATGTGCATCACGGTCTCCCTCCACCCATGCACTGGAGGACATTTTAACTGTGCAGCCTCACATCATGCCTGAAGCACAAGGCAGTCATTATTTCCCTCACTTCACAATTTATACCAGGTCAGTTCTAGCAGAGGTGGGAACAGAATCCTGGTTTCCCACATGGCACATTTTGTCGCTTTTTCTAGCTCTGAGGCTCTAGCAGCTGCTTTCCTTTAATCAAGGAGAGACTTGGGAGTCTGGTTCTCCAGTACGTTATTGATGCATTGCCAAATACTTGCGGAATCTATCACTTAAATCTGTATCAGATCCTCTTCAGTAGCTGGCCTACATAAAATACATTAGTTGCTTCCCTAAGTAGCATTTATCTGATTAACTGAAAGTTTGTGGTTTAAATCGGCATGGTGACATGTGCTCTTGTTTTGTTTTCAGTTTTCCTCTTTAAAAACCTTCTGCTTACATAATGAAATAACATCCTTAACATGTTTGGTTTTTTTTCCCGTAATGCCATGCAAATCCATGAGTGTGGCTAGGTAGGGAAGAAACCCAAAGCCATTTGCGTTTTTGTCCCTTGTCACATGTTTCAATTGCTGGTGTCACACCTTGGCAAACCTCAAAGGTGAGAAGCAGATTCCCTTCTGCTACAGGGGACACATTTCTGCTCAGAGTTTCCTGTTGTTGCTCCTGGCTTGCTTTATGTAAAATGCACCCATTTTTCAAGGGTTATCCTAGCTCAATAAACCTTGAGACCCAATTATTGTAATAAGGATCAGGGCATTTTCATCGGCTCCCTGGAAAAATCCAGTTATTACCATCAAGCAGTGACAATGTGCACATATTGTAAGGTGGCAGAACTCTTGTATCATGAATGTAATACAAAAACATTTGTCTCCAGCTCAGACACATTCTGTCAGAGCATCCTCAGCGCATCTCTCCCGAGGAGTCAGATCTGACACTTGGAATGGCTGGCTGTCTACTCATCCACCCACTTCTTCTCAGGGTTTTTCTTTGCCTAGCAGGAGTGGGTACAGGGTTCACCGAGAACCCTGAAAGTAGGATATTAAGTGACCTAGATTGGGGGGGGGGAGGTTCTATTTCTGTGCTGCTTGCCCTGTGTGCTTATGTTAGTTGCCTTGTCTCCAGGGCAGGCTTTATCCAGCAGGAAATCTGGTAGGGGGAGAGGAAAACGTATAAGGGAGGGCAGGCTGTCTGGAGAAAGGAGAGAAGATGATGGTGAATAAAAAGAATGGACCCGAGGAATAACTGGAATACAAAAATGCAGTTGAAATCCAATCCTTTCTTATGTTTGTGGCTTAACATGTGTCAGTTGGCACATTAACAGTAGCATATGGGTTGCTCTGATGTGAGTTACTGCATACAGTATGTTATGTTCAGGCCTAAAATGTGTAATTCTTTTGGATTAGTGTTGGCAGATTTCAGAGTGCAGCGTACAGTAAATGTTCATAAATTTAATATATTTATAAGCTTTTCTGTGGAGCTCATTGCCGTCTGATCTGAGAACCTCCCAAGCAGCTCTGCAGAGCACATCACTGGTAACTTGAACCTCCCTTATCAAGGCAGGGGACACCACTGGGCTGAGAGAGGAGCCTGGGCCATCTCCCGAGTCCTTGCCCAGTGAGTGACCTTCACTGCTTTCTCTCCCTTCTTGGGGTCCCTGCAGGGAACCCCCGATGCCACTGAAGAAATAGAGGTTTGCCTGAAGTAGCTTAGTGGGAGTGTAGCTGTGATGTTCTCTACCATACACTTCCTACAGGTGCTGCAGTTCAAACTGAATACCTCTCAAATGACTTCCTTGCAGCTCATCACACTGTTCTGACAAAACACATCCTGAACGCAGAGGGTGCATCTTGAGAGCATCGCCTTTTTAAATGGAGCACATCAACAAGTAAACACTCTCCATACTAGCTCCACCCAGGCCCCATGCAGCAGGACAGCAGTCAGCACTTCTCCAGAAGCAAGGCGGTCAGGTCAAATCTGCCCCCACCAAGGGGTGGCAGCTGGTGGGGCTGGGCTGCAGTCACCTGTCCCTGGCCTGTCCTGAGGTTAAGGTCTCAAAGAAAGAAACAGCAATATTTCACTATCTAACGGTTTTGAAATAAAGGAACAAGGGCAAGTTATTTATTGCTTTACAGATGATTGCAGTGGAGTCTGCCTGTTCATCCCTTTCCCTGAAATTGTTGCTAGCCCTGTGCGCTCAGTGAGGTTGGAAAGCTCTGGCTGTGGTCAGCTCCTGGAGGTCTTTGTCCTGTCAGCAGAAGGCTTAAGTAACATCAGGAGAGCAAAAACATTGGCAGAGAATATCTTGAAAGTACGATGCTATTGCTCAGCCTTGCAAAATGTTTGTTCATTTGGCTGGGGCAAGGAATATTTTCTAGAGCTGTGCATAAAGTTTTTTCCAGCCTCCTGCTAAAATTGGTCAAACTGACTCTTGTGCTTGGAAAAAGCATGTGACTCCATGTCAAGCTGGCTTTTAGTAGTGACAGATGTACAAGAAACTTCTGCATCACCAGTACATAGTGCTCTTAGTGCTCACCAGTACTGGCATGCCCCCACCCCTCTGCACCCCAAACTGCACCTAGAGAGAAAGCACAGCCCTCCAAAGGACAAAAAGAAAGCACCCAGCAAGAGCAGCAGCATTCTGAAAAGAGGGTAGAAAATGTTGAATGTAGTTAAGATATGCAGTCCTGAATTGAAGGGAGCACACCAGGTACGAAGATGGCAGTGGACAAGGTTATGCAGCTTGACATTCTGCTTGCTGTCCCTCAATATTTTGATTTTAGTCAGAATTTGTGTATTTTTTCATAGTGATGAAATGCACACTTTTTTTTCCTCTTCTGAAGCCTGCTCTCCTGAAACCCATTCATCCTCAAAGCCCTATTGTCTTAGCAGCTCTGATGACAGATTTCTCAGGACTTTTTATTTTTTAAGAAAAGATACTGGCAATTAGTTTTTAATCGTGAAAACCTGGGTTTTAATTGGGATTATTTAAAAGGAAAAAAGAAGATCCCTGTTATTTATATTCCTAGTGGAAAACTAAAAACTGCTTGTCCATATCTAAACAGATAAACACACAGCCAGTGGTTCACATGAACAGTGTTGGCATGGCCCAGCTTCCAAACCAGTGGCTCACCGGCTAGCTCTTGCTCACCTTCAACCAGGAACCAAAGTTCAGCATCTCCAAAGAAGTGGGGGGATGTGGTGGAAGGGGAAGAAGAAGTATTACCCCAAAACAGCAAAGTGCTGCTGAAGGACTGAGGTATCCCTGCTCTGCAGCAGCCAAGCACACGCCATCCGGGGAAGGTGGGAAGAACGAATATGCTCTGTGCTTCCCTCAGGACACGAGCCATAGGCGTGACATGGCCGTATGAAGCAGGCAGTTAGCTCCAGCTTTCCTTTCCACCCCTTGAAGGAAGGGAGAGGCAGGACATAATAAAGGCAGCTGGAGAGACCGGGGAACATGTCTGTGGGGAAGCGTGGCTCCCTGCCGAGGCTTGAGAACTGAGTCTCTCTCCCCGGGCTGAGGAAGCTTTTGTTTGTTATTCTTTCTGCTTGCTTTACCTCGTTTGATTTGTAAAGGGTATCCCCAGGCAAACATACCTTCCTGCCTGCCGATGCATTTTGTTTCTGCTCAGTTATCTCCTCATCCTGCACTCGCCGCATCCCCAGGAGTGGGTGGAAGCTGCTGGGCCTGGCGGAAGCGGCTCCAGCACCCTCCTGCGAGCCAGGAGCACACGGCTACCTGGAAATGGGCAGCCTGCCTTCCCTGCAGCTAGCCTTGCTACTGCTCACTGCTATACGGGCTGAAATAATGACAGCTCCTGGTAGTCAACCAGAGCAGCACCGTGTTTTTAGTGGAAGTGGAACCCGTTCTCCTCATCTAGTTTTCTCCCTACATTCTACATGTCCCTCCCTGATGGCATTCGCTGGTCTCACTTCTTTCACCATTTCTTGTTGGGTTAGAAAATGAAACCTGCCCTGGCAGGGGCTGGGCACGCTAGACACAGAACTGGCACATTTTAAAGTGCACACATAAAGCACATTGGGGTGAGTCCTGCACAGCTGGTGGGGGCCTGGTGATGAGATCCCTGTGGGGTAGGGGCACCTGGATGCCGTGCACCACACCCAGCCAGTTCTGGGAAGGCGCTGTGATGATGGCACCCCAGAGCCTGCACACATCTGCAAGGAAGTTCACCCTTCAGGTGTTATTCTGCAAACGCGGTGTTATGCAAGGAAGCCTTGCTCAGCAAAACTGCTTGCTGATGCTCTGAATTGTCAGCTGCTGGGTTGACAAGCCTTGCAGAGAGATGATGGTCAAAGCCAGGAAGAGATGCAGCTGGACCAGGGATGTGCACTCAGACACACAGACACATAGAAAAGCAGAAATGCTAACAATTGTGGTCTGCTCTAGCATCCTCTGGGGTTCACTGGAAGTGTTTTCCTTTTTCTCACAGTTGCATCACTTCCTTAGCCTTAGATATGAGTCCACAATACAACATATGAGCAAAACATCACCAGCCAAACAGGGCCAAGACAGCTCAGCTAAGCCAGCAGTGGCTCTGGAGCACTCTCCAGTCACTCTCAGTAAGTAGCTAAACATCAACATCTTAAGAAAACGGGGGGACCTACACATGTCACAGCTTTGGAAGGACTAATTTTGAGGGAAATACTAAAGAGAAAAAAAGTGGAAATCTGTTATCTGTCAATTAAATTTAGGGCATAGACCTGCTAATCTTTGAAATAAAAATAAAAATAATAATAATAATAATAAAAAGATAAAAGATAAAGAAAATATAAGAAGGAAAACATATTTTTGACACAGCAAGACCCAGACTAATGACATGACACTAGCATAAAGCAATATTTTCCTAGAGAAACTGGTAAAAAAATATTTTTTCTTAAGAAACCACCAAAGACTGAGCAACATAGATTGGGTAAAACATCCAAAATGGAATAATCCTCCATTTACAGTAGGATGGATGGACAGTGGTGGGGAAATGTAATGCATCTTCCTAGCTCTATTTTATTATTCTAACAGTAGAAAATCAAATTAAGTTATTGCTAAAGTAGTTATTTGACTTGTAATGTTCAATTTCCATTAGCTTTTGGCTTTTCAGAAGTTTCCTCTCCCTGGACTGAAATGGCTTGTGCTTAGCATTAAACAAAACCAATGTGCTTATCTATTTGAAAACTTGAGAAAAACCTTTTTTCTTCAGTCAAGAGAATGGAGCAAGAGAGATCCTTCAGCTATACACACGTACATGCACCCATACTGAAATGACAAGTGATAATGTCTCCTGACACGCAAACACTTAATAGCGTTTTTGTATGTAGGTGCCTATAGACACAGCAAGGTCCCACGTGCCTGTTCAGAGCTCCCAGATGTTGTAGCCAGTGTACCTGGCATGCTGCAAGGCACTGAAGCATAGCAGTGGAGGTGTGCGTGTGTATTGTGGTGTCCTGGTTTCAGTTAGAACAGAATTAATTTTCTTCCTAGTAGCTGGTGGAATGCTGTGTTTTGGCTTAGGATGAGAAGAGTGCTGATAACACCCCGATGTTTTAATTGTTGCAGAGCAGTGCTTATACCAAGCCAAGGACATCTCAGCCTTTTGCTCTGTCCTGCCAACAGGCAGGCTGGGGGTGCAGTAAGAGCTGGGAGGGGACAGACCCGGGACAGGTGACCCAAAATAGCCAAAGGGGTATTCCATACCATCTGACATCATGCTAAACAATATATAGGGGTGGCTAGCCGGGGGGAGGGGGCCGGACTGCTCGGGGTTAGGCTGGGCATCGGTCAGCGGGTGGTGAGCAATTGCATTGTGCATCACTTGTTTGTACATATTATTATTATTTTCCTATTATCACCATTGTAACATTATTGTTATTATTGTTATTATTATTTTGTTATTATTATTTTCCTGTCTTATTAAACTGTCTTTATCTCAACTCACGGGCTTCACTTTCCATTTCTCTCCCCCGTCCCAGAGAGGGAGGGGGGAGGGTGAGCGAACGGCTGCGTGGTATTTAGCTGCCAGCCGGGTTAAACCACGACATGTGGAAAAAGGGTAAGCATTGTTATGTGCCGATTTCCCATGCAGGTGAGTGAGTGGCTCTCCCGTGGAAGGCTCAAAGAGTGGCTGATTAAAAGACATTTTCACTCACAAAGGGTGTGCATATTCAGAGGCACGCATGCACATTTGCAAAGCAAAATAAGCAGTTATGTACAAGGATGCCAAATGTACAAGTATCACTTATGACAAATGGTTTCAGGACTTCAGCCTCTAAAAACTTAGGCAGGCTTTTTTTGTTTGTTTGTTTTTTTTGTTTTTTTCTCTTCTCTGAAAAGAAGGGAAGAAACTTGGGTCAATTTATGATGAGGTAAGGAGGCAGACGAAGTTTGCAGTGGGTTTTCTCTCCCCTCCTTTTCTCCTGAGTGGCAGAAAAAGGAGCCTCCATATTCCTCTCCCACATGCTGTCCTGAATTTCTCTCCTTTCCTCAACACTTAACTTTTTCTTGGAATGCCTTTACGTGCCAGATGACAACGAGTTACTGTGCTAATTGCTTTATTCTTCAATAAGGACATTTACTATACCAAACTCCTACAATACTTATGTGTAAATTAGAATTTGGCCTTGGAACAGCCCTCTTTCAACAGTTAAAAAGCCTTCTTGAATGGATAGCTTTATAGATAAAAAGGCTTTGTCTTGAATAGATTTTTCTTCTTTTTTTCTTTCCTTTTTTCAGCATTAGTAGCTGTTTCTACCCTTATGTACCTATCACACAAGTGAAGACTGATAAATCACCAAACTGTTCTCATTTATGACTAAATATGCATCCTGACCTATTCTACAATGCAGAATTATGGAGCCCCACATACAAATTCCTTTCTTTAAATAACAGTGTTCTTCAAACATATAAACTGAAGTTTTAGACAAATGTTTATCAACCTGTCAGCTCTGTTGAACAGTGTTGCAGCTGCATGACAATCATGTCGAGCCATGGGGAGTAAAAGAGGAACTTACCACTTATTTCTTTTTGCCCAGAGAAGAAATGATAATTTTAGTTATACTTTGCTCGCTTGCAACAATAAAAACAAAACGAAGCCACAGAAGAAAACTGTCATGTTACACCCCTTCCATCTGGCCTGTGCTACACACCCACATATCCCGTCATTCTACAAATTAATCTTTCACACATTTTTTAACAAAAAAAAAGTGTTAATGTTATAGAAGAGAAAATAAGGTAAACAGAGAGCTGTGTAAAAATACATTAACATTAAAATATGGTGGCAGTTATGGATTTTCTTAATTGAATAGGAGAGTAAATATTCACATCAAATCAATGCCAATGGCATGCAAATTAAAGCTACATTAGGGCAGCCTTGATATAGGCATTACCATTTTTGACACTTCTGTGATTTAAAATAATGTGCAGACTTTATTCGTTAATTTTTTCCTCCCTTCTTTATGTTATTTTTGAGTGGGTAATTTGCCATTACCGAGCAGAATCCTTCTCTTGTGCCCTCTTATGTTACACCACCTTATTTCTTTCCTGTGCCTGGAAGGCCTGGTGAGGGCTCACCCTGCTTGGTTCAGGGTTAGCACTGCAGCCCTCCCTGCTGCTGGACAGATGGACAGACATCACCGAGCAGCTGCCTTGTGGTGGCACCTGCCCCAGCAGCAGCCAAACAAAGCACCCTGTCGGGAGAGTCTGAGAAAAGGTGCACGAAGACCTACGGGCATTCCTCTCTCCCTGTTGTGCTTCTGTGCTTCTCCCCCCACATCTTTTTTTTCATCTTCCATTCAAAAATTGCTTTTTTTTTAAAAAAAAAAAAAAGAGAGAACAAACCCCAGTACCCCAGCACCTTAAGGAGGGACAGCCTGGCAGGGGCTCTGAGAAGCTGCAGGGCTCCCCAGGTAGAAGTGCAAGGTGCAAAACTCTCTGCCTGGCGTAAAAATCAACTCTGCTGTGAGGAGACGCAGGACCAATGGAGCTATAAGGGACAGTGATGAGGGAGTACATAAATCACATGATGCCAGCAGCTGCTGAGTAGAAGTTTTACCACCATGGGGATGATGCAGGTATTTCCACCTGGATGAACGGAGGGACTTTCAACCAATGCTCTGGCGGCCACAGAGGCATCACGTATTTGCAGCCTGAGACCCTACAGCACGGCATTTTCTTTGGAAGCTTCTTTTTTTTTCCTGGCAATTTTTCAGCCCTCATCAATCACTGCTGTTTCTCTATGTTGTCTCCAGCTTTTATGAGGACAGGTCTGCAGTCACACCACCTTGTCCCCTGAGCAGGGCAGCGCCTGGCTCACAGCGCTCTTGCAGGAGCGAAGAGGGGTCACGGGGAATGGAGAAAGCCATGCAGGAGGAAGACACAAAGCTTAACTGTTATCCTTCCATATCCCCAGCTTAACTGTTCACCTTCCATCCATAAGGACTCAGGAGAAGGCTCTAGCTTCCCTTACAGCATATACACACAGCATTGAAAGGCTCTGCTTAGCTTCATGTGTGCTGTATGGCTATTGCTTATGGCTGGCAATGCTCCGGTAATAAGATACAATACAAGTAATACAATAAGACTTAATGGAGAGAAAAAAATTGAATCCTTCTACACAAAAAGTCCCAACAAAAAGAATTTTTACTGGAACTTGAGCATCTCAATCCTATACAAAGCTGATGCCCAGTATTAAGATTTTCTCTCTGTTCTTCCACACATCCAAGGAAAACCACAGTGGTACACAAAAATATGTTGCAGGATCACACGATGCATGTCAGCTGTATGTCTTGGAAGTTGCTCATCAGAGCCCCAGCAAAAGGTAAGAAGGGCTCCTTTCTACAGCAAACACAGCAAAATTGCCATGGCTTAGCAGGCTGTAGTGGAAAACTGTGCCTGTGAACCTTTGGGTGACCAGTTTAGGACAGAGGGGTTTGTGAGGAGCCTTTCCTGCTCTGTTCTGGTGAGCCCTATCTCACCCACCAGGACGGATCTTACTGGGGAGGAGGGCTGCAAAAGCACATCTTTGGTTTCAGTGAGTACCTTGTACTGGAGCAGAGAGCTCACCAGATTCTCTCAAAGTTTCTCATGGGCACTGAAGACTGTTTATATATATAAATGTATCCAGATCAATTCCCTTCCCTTTACTGCCTGATTTCTTCTAACCTTAGATCTCGTTCAAGCTGTTAGTTAGATTTCTGTACTTCTTTTCTTTCCATTTGCATTCTTTATCTTTTTCTCCCTCTTTTAAATTTTGTCTTCCCTACACATTCATAGGTGTTGTTTTTCTCTTTTCTTTTTTCTTTTCTTTTCTTTTCTTTTCTTTTCTTTTCTTTTCTTTTCTTTTCTTTTCTTTTCTTTTCTTTTCTTTTCTTTTCTTTTCTTTTCTTTTCTTTTCTTTCCTTTCCTTTCCTTTCCTTTCCTTTCCTTTCCTTTCCTTTCCTTTCCTTTCCTTTCCTTTCCTTTCCTTTCCTTTCCTTTCCTTTCCTTTCCTTTCCTTTCCTTTCCTTTCCTTTCCTTTCCTTTCCTTTCCTTCCTTTTCCTTTTCCTTTTCCTTTTCCTTTTCCTTTTCCTTTTCCTTTTCCTTTTCCTTTTCCTTTTCCTTTTCCTTTTCCTTTTCCTTTTCCTTTTCCTTTTCCTTTTCCTTTTCCTTTTCCTTTTCCTTTTCCTTTTCCTTTTCCTTTTCCTTTTCCTTTTCCTTTTCCTTTTCCTTTTCCTTTCTTTATTACAGGGAAATAAGGGGACTTCAGAGTTGGCAACTCAGAGTGCTGAATTCTAATATTATTAGCATGATACCCATTTATTGTGTCACTTTGGGGAAATCCACCTCAGGAAATGTCCCAGCTTCTTGATCTGAAGAGCTGAGACAACAAACTCCAATTGCAAAGACAGTTGGCCATAGCAGTTAATGTTTGTGCAACACTTCACGTATCTAAGCATTGTATCTGCTCTTCACCACAAGAAAGACTTGGAGCTGCTGCTGCTGTGACCAAGCCAGCCTCTGAATGTGATGATTAATGAGCTCATAGCAGTATTTTGCTGCTGAAGTTAATGCTGCTTCCTGAGGGCAACGCGCCTGATGAGAGAACTTGCAGCAGTCCATACGCTATATTGATTCGAAATGCCACTGTATGTTTTAATTAGCTTTTAACCATTACAAAGTTGGGCTGCAAATGAAGATAGCACATATGCTTGTGTGGCAAATGCCTACACCAAAAAGGTGATCATAGGGCAAAGTTATCGACCTGTATGCTGAATCGCCACTGGCAGTCAAAACTCATCTTCCTGGCAATTAATGCATTTCCATAGATTTGTGTGTGTGTGTGTGCGTGTGTTAGCATTATGCCAAATATGCACTTACATTTATTTTCAAGCACTGAGGACTGCATTTTTTTCACCCACACTATCCTCTGAGAGTTATAACGTTATAAAAGTTCAAAGCTTAATTTTGAGGAACTGTGGTTTAGAAGTAAACACACAGGGAGCAGGGTCCATTGAGGCTGGTGAGAAAGCGTTGTGCTGGAATGAAACCCTGTAATGTCACTTGTCCATCACATTACCAAATAGTCTCAATGTATCACAGAATCACAGAATGGTTTGGGTTGGAAGGGACCTTAAAGACCACCTGGTTCCAACACCCTGCCATGGGCAGGGACACCTTCCACCACACCAGGTTGCCCAAAGCCCCATCCAGATGGCCTTGAACACCTCCAGGGATGGGGCATCCACAGCTTCTCTGGGCAACCTGTGCCAGTGCTATTTATAAGGTGCTCATTATCTCAGTATGTAATTATTTCATAATCTGTATTGCACTTATTCTCAAGCACTAGGATATGAAAGAACTGGCTGAAGCAATCTGGTAATCAGTAGCAGTTATTTTTGAGAATTTTTGACGGGAAGGGGGTGCTTTATCCTTATAAGAGGATGAAAAGAGAATTACAGGCCAGTTATCAAACTGGAGCAAATAATCAAACATTTTAAAAACACCTAGAAGACCACAAGCAAGTGAGCAATATCTTGAAATAATTTGTCACAAATAAATCACATTAAACAAATCCAGTTCCTCTCTGAGACAGGTTAAGAGGCCTTGAGTGAAGGGGAGAGGTCAGAGTTACCACATCTTGCCTACAGCTGGGCTGTCTGCATTGACCTACCTGATGCTCTTTGGCCCAAACCAGAGCACACGTTGAAGCTGAAGCTGGTTGCAGTCGTGGTTGCAAGACAGGCTGAAAAGCCACACATGGGGAATCATTACTGAAGACACACTGCCAAACTGAAGTAATATATGAGGCTAGTTCTCCAGCTAGCCATCCTAAGTTTGATACAACTCAAGTGTTTCATTAATGATACAGATAAGCAGATTAAACAGACTACAGTTCCTAAATTTGCAGATGACACCAGATTGGAATGGGCTGCAAGCATGCTGAAGGAAAGATCATAATTCAAAAGGGTTCTGGCAAATTGGAAAATGGCCAGAAAAAGCTTGGTGCATAGCAGATACAATGAAAGAAAAAAAAAACCCTCTGCTTTGGTAGGAATAACAAACTGCAAATTCAGGATTCACAGTCAGGGAATGACCAAGAGGGATGTGGACCAACTGGACAATGTAGAAGATGAAAACAAAGAAACAAAATGTGAAAAATGCGACCTAAAAGGAACACGTAGGTCTGCTTAATCTAAAGAGGACAAGACTGAAGGAGGTGACTTCCTTCACGATGGCTGACCTCCAATATGCGAGGTATTAGTGTAAACAAGAAAGAAACTCTTCTGCATGGCCACTCTGTGTAGAACAAAAGGTAACCAGCTTCTTATAACAATACTAATGAGAAAACACCAGCAAAAACTTAATGCTAAGGAGGCTAAGCAGGCACTGGAACAGATTGCCTAGATGGACTGTGGAATCTCCTTCACTGGAATTGTCAATAAATAAATAAATAAATAGATAAATAAATAAATAAAAGAGGGATAAGCATTTGTCAGAAACAACACAGATACAGATGATCCTGACAGGGATGCAGACAGGAAGATAAAATAAGTGATCTCTTGAAGCTCATTCTGTCCTATTTTTTGTGATTTCTGTGTTACTCATGGGAGGCACAGAGCTACTTTGTGCCTCAACTGCACACCAGTAAAGCAGAAGTATCAGAGGCCAAGCTGAACGAATCAATGAAAATGACTCCCACTGAACTTGGCTGCCTCAAACCAGTAATCATTTGAGGTTTGCAACTCATACGGTTTATCATCTGTGCCGGCTTTATCACCAAAAGCAGATATTTGCCAATCATGTTGTGGAGAAAATCAGATATTGCTGTCATGACTAAATGCTCTTAAATGCATTTAAAGCATTACAGACTAGTTAGAAGCAAAGTATATTTAAAATATTTAAAAACAGCAAAAGATCAGATTGAGGAAGGAGAGAAAGATGGTAGAACAGTGACACTGTGCAAGTTAGTTTAAATAAAGAATCTTATCAAATCTACTGACTACTTGTTCACATCTGTCCAAATATAACTTATGCCATATGTCCTACTATATAAGTCAGCTTGGAGGCAGGACACTTCCCTAAGCAGCAATTCACTTCCTGAGTCTGCTCTATCTTGTGGAGAATAGAGAGGAAAAAAATGACACATTGCAGGAAAATCTGAGAAATAAACAAAATAGCTTTCTAAAAGCCTCTGGGAAATAAAAATCCTTTCTCTAACAGTACAGTTAGCTGAATCTTTTGTCTTTTCATGTAGTAGGAACAGTACTCATGGTGATGCTGTGCTTCCAATAAGCTGCATTCAAAGAAGCCAGATGCCTCGGTTTTGCTGCAGCTTTTCATGGTTTGTCAAAGTGGCAAATACACTCTAGTGGGTCACCCAAGTGACCACCCTCTTACCATGGAGAAATAGCTTATGGTGGCAGCCTCTCTTTTCCTGAGCCAGGTCAGACCCCCAGGTATGGCCAGTCAGTGCTCTAGCATTTCTTCATCCTTCTCTAAGGGCTTTCATGGTCACCCTGAGAAGCAGGCAAGGGAGGGGAGGCACCACCCTGCTGAGATGCAGGACTCACTTACCAAATGCTTCCCTTGTTCTCTTTAAGTGCCACGGACTGGAGCTTTCACTTAGTTGGGTAAGATAAAAATATCAGCATCAAAAGCCCGTTTCAGATACCAGAAGCCTCCTTATGGCTCTAAGAGTTTAATTTTCATTTAAACATCAATAAATACAGGCATAAGGGTTTAAGATGAATTATGTAAGCCCTTTAGCCATAGCCATTACATTCTGCCACAAAAATGAGCTGCTGTTCTCACTTTGTTTTATAGGCTCAGTGTAGCCTGTTGTTATTGTAGCTGCCAAATAAAAACCAGCAAACCATGCAAATGAAAATATAATCTTTTATGCTTTCATAGTCTTAGGATAAATCAGCATGTGCAGTTTTAGAAAAGTATTTTTTTGTGGTCTGCATTGTTATACCTCTGTCTTTGGAGCCTCTGCAAGTGGAGAGAGAAGCAGTAGCTCCTCAGTAGCCTGGATGGGGAAAGCTGTCCTCTGTCGGGATGAGAGCTGCTCTCCCACCTCCAGCTACACCAATAGCACCTACTCACTGGCAAGAAAACTCAAAAATGGGTTCCTGAAGGTTTGAAGAGAGGATGGATTACAGAGATCCTTTCATAAAAGCGGAAGGTCTTCTTTAAAAACAACAGATCTTCCACCTCTAACTTCTCTCAAACCTCCTTGTTCCCTGCTGGAGCAAATACTCCATGACTTACTTTGAGCCATGCATTTCCCTAGGGTCTGTCGCCCAGCAAATGTGCCAAGAAAGCCATGAGAAGGAATCACGACAGAGAACAGTAGCTGAAAACATGTGCTACATGCAAATGACTCCATATAGAAATACCTGGGACAAAGTGTGTGCCAGCAGGCTATTGTATGTGCAGCTCCTGGGGAGTACACGAGGAGAAAGACAAAGAAGAGCCAAGTGGGAACCAAGCAAGAGATGTGATTTTACCCATGTGATGTAAAAAATGGGAATGCACAGCGAGCATGAGTTAATGCACTTTCAAGTTAATTACAGCAGAGCACAACAACTATATTACAGGCAGAATATTGAGCCTGTGAGCATCTGGACTCACACTTAACATCCAGTCTGTAACTTTTCCATGCAAAAGTGAGGTTCCAAGATGCTCTCCTTCACCTTTGCTGTCTTGTCTCTTCCTTTTGTCTGTCTAGGTTTATTTTTGTAGCCACATTCACTGGTGATAACATTTCATATTTTGTGCTTCCTAGTGGGAGCTATGCTGGATTCTGACACCCACTCTTGTGCAGAGATTTTTGCATGTTTTTTTTTCTCTTCCACCCGTTTTACACAAGATGGTAACATATGGCCTTGGGTGATTAAATGATTTAGTGAATGAACTGAGCAGAAAGAGCAGGCTGATTGGAAGAAGACAGCTTCTGTTTAGGCATAGATGTCTTTGTAATCTGTAATGATAGGAAAGAAATTACAGAAAAAGCATAAGACAATTTAATTGGGTTTTGGTTAAATATTGTATTTTTCAGGTCTGCCCTAAATATAGTGAAATAACATCGTAGCAGCTATTATTTGGTTTCTGCAGTATGCCCTTGTAGAGAGGCCAACCCCCAAATGTACACAGATGTGTACACCCACATAGAACAGGTAAAGAGGAAAAAATAAGCAAACCGTCTTCAAAACTAAGTTGGAGTCCTATTTATTAACTTTCAAACACTGCAATGCAACATAAGTTTGTGTTCAGCCACAACACTAGTTGGAAAGACTTCACACTTTCAAACTTCCCAACAATTACTCCAGTTACAATACACTACCGCACCTCTGCAATCTCAATAGGAACGCAGAATAGTTTTGTGGAAGGAAGATATCCTCTGAGTATCTTCACCAAATAAATTCTTTGCCACTGTAGGGGCCTACAGCATTAATTAAAAACCACTCCCACTCTTTTTCTTTCAGTACACTTTGATTTCTGTCTTGTCTTTTTGAACGCTAGGTCTTGCATTTGTGATGTGTTTGGGGAAATTCTTTTGTGTTCTTGTGCATGGGAGCATGCGGTGGCACGTGGAGTAGGTCTGTCCTGGACCATGCATCCATACCATGGTTGGCCAGAGCTCTGGGCCACAGGGCATGAGCAGCCTTGCATTCCTATGCTAAAAATTTGGAGGCAAATCATTCATATCCAAATCTAGCCATCTTTTGAGAGGAAGCACTTCTGTGCTGGTTCTAGTGACCGAGTGCATCTCACTAGTACTCAACAATCAAAATTCAACTGAGCTCCAGCTCAAGTCTCCATCCACAAGGCCAACTCCATTCTTTATGATCAAATTTTTACATAGAGCCTTGGAATTGTTTCAGGACATAACAAAGAAGTCACTGATCTCAGTAATTTTTGCCATGTGAAGCAGGCGCTGTAGCTTAAAGCTAGATGGATTACGTATGCTCCAGAAAAGGGCAGCTGGACCTAGGGGAGGTACATCAGTGGTGCCTCAGATTGCAGCAAGCATGCTAGTAGCCACCACGGTGATGAGTTTCAGTACATGGTGCTCTTTCTCCTTTACATGACAGAATTTGAAAGGAGAGAGAAATTTTTGGCCCATGTGCTAAGAAAAGCTCTTAGCTGAGCAAATCATGGTGGCTCGCCCAGCACAGCTAAGGCTGATAAGAATTACCGATCCAGGCAGACTCTGGCACAGTAAGATTTACACTTAGCCAATTCACGCAAAGGCTGTATTATATTACCTTGGCACTTCCCCAGAAGTGGTTCCCCAGAGAGAAAACTCTGTTCCATAGTGACATCAGTTGAACCACAAGTGGGATGACAGCTCCAGATACTATTTAACTTTCTTTTTTCTAAAAACCTCACCGCCATTAATTAAGTTTCACTACGACTTAAAAAAAAATAAGTAAAAATGAATAAATCAAGAGTGCTATGATCACAAGTCTTAATTTTCACTCTACTGGGATCCATAACCATGGGATATTTGCTGCTGTACCTCCAACCCCATTAGTGAAAGCATTCTGGGAGAGTTTTAACTAACCAAGGGGGTACCTACTTCCTGCTGTCCTATCAATCAAAAGAGCAGCAATGCCTATGGTGATGGTATCTGGTCCTAAATAACCTTTAGAGCAAAAACCCAAAGCATCTGGCTAAGATGAGTGGGGTAAGTTGTTGATTTTTTTCAAAAAGAACAAAATGGATGGCATGTATGGTAATTAGCACAGCACTACTCTACACGAAAATGTAGAAAGCTGTGTGGTAGCAGGTATAACAAGAAGAATTAACAGGGGAATTTGCAGCTGGTTCCACAGTATAAGTGCATTACATTAACATTGAAATCTATGGCTCTGGACCTTAATACCTTGCAGGCACCTCTGACCTTTGTCAGCTCACACTTCTCTGTGGGACCATTCTCAAGAAGAGTTTCCAAGAGCAGATAATAAAATTTAGGCCACAGAAATGAATGTGAAAAACACATTTCAAGGACTGTAGGCAAGCTGGCCTCTGCAAACCATCCGGCTACACAGCAATCAATCCTGAGCAGCAACAAACAATACCATACTGGGAAATTCACCACACAAATTGTTTTTAAAAATGCCAAGAAACCTCAATGTGTTATCAGATCAGAGGCAAGCAGAAAGGATCCACCAGAGCCGCCGGCAGTCCCGTAGCACCACATTGCAACGTCAGCATTGGTTATGAGCCAAAGGCCTTCAGGCTTGCTTGTTGCCTGGAGGATATAAATGAAAGTCAGCAGGTGCAAAGGTGCAAGAAGTGCAGAATTGCATCACATCTTTCCAAACCGTGTTTATGCAGTAAATGAGACTCATTTCTTTCCACACTGAATTGAGACCATTTTTATTTTCTTTGGCTTATGAATGCTCTTAGTTCAATTTTCACGTGTGTTCTCCACGGTACCTTGGGATGCCTGAGGTGATTTATAAATGTGTGTAGAGACCAGGTGTATTGCCAGATGTTTATGTCCCTTTACAACAAGGCTTCACGATCCCTTCCAGTGCAAGGCCCGTCCTGTATTATTTTTTTCTAATAGAGCATCAACTGGACTACAAGGTATTTATGAGTTTTCCCAGTGTAGGATTTTTTCTTAATTCACTTATCTATCATCTCATTTCTATATTTAAAATAATGCTAAGTCTTTAAACCTCTCTAAGTACTCTTTAAAATTAGAGTTCCTTTCACGTAAAAAAAAAAAATCGCAGAGAAATGTCAACAGTTCCAGGTTTAAATGAATGAAGCTTGACTCACTGCCAAGAAGATTTTTAATCTCGAAGTGTTACCTACATTGACTTCTTTTCTGTTTCACTTCATCACCTACTTAGGAATAGTAAAAATTGTTTTATTATTATAATAGTTGTATAAATTGCAACTGCAGACCACTCTCTTAAATACAACATAACTGTAGTAAGAAATAGTCCATAGCCCTGAAGGTGAGTCACTCTGAGGAGGCAAAAAGGACAGTGATTTCTCCAAGGTCGTATTGTCAAGGGATAGAATGGAAAAGAGAAAACAACCAGATTTAATTAGTAATTGGCACTGTAAATAGTAAGTGAAGAGCAATAAGATTTTTCTCAGTATGTCTTAAAACATAAAAATGTAAGTTTATGTGTGTGAGGAGGCAAGTGGACCAAAAATATAAACAATAACATCCCATGAAATTTTGTTTTTAAAGTATTTAGTAATTCTAGCTGCTGTCAAAGTCTATAAAGACCCACAAAAGTCTACTTGTTAAATATCTACTTTAGCAAATAAATTCTTTGATTTTTTCACATTCAGCATCCTCCTTTTTCCCCAATTTTGTATCGTGAGAATGACAAATCTGCCTCCCTCAGTAAAGCTGCACTTGTATAAGTAAGTATACATAAAATGAGGTCTTACTAACAGACCCCAAGAAGTTGGTGTCTGTTAGTAGTAGCTAGTTGATGTAGGAAGGAGGAAGGATGCAGTTCGCAGAACTAGGACAACATAGTTAATGTAATCATTTCAGGCACAATCACTGACAGTTCAAACATCCATAACTGCATAAGTTATTTGTATGTTTTGTATTAAAACAATCGGTAGAGCTATTTTCAGCGGTACTTCCCAATAAAATTCTTTTGAAATGTGTTTTGGGAATTTAAAGAAAAAATGTTGTCAGAAAGACGGTCAAGAAATGACGGGCAGCAGGGAACGGAGTACTGATTTTTCTCGGATGAAGTGATTATTAGCACTGAGGACACAATCAGGAAAACATGAAGAGTCAGCATCTTAGCTGCTGCATCTTGAAGACGAGGGCAAAACCCCGCTGAGTTTGAGGAACACGTTACCAATGGAAGGAAAAAAAACACCAACAGCTTAAGCGTGGCATCGTATCACTAAGACGAACGGAAAACACGACGAGGGAAATGATTAGGAAAACAACGTTAGGTGTGCATGAGCAGTCAGTTTAACAAAGGACAGAGATAAAAGTGTTTTTGTGCGCGTACGTATTGTTTTTTTTATTTATGCAATCCTCGAGGCACGCTGCGTGACACCGGCAGCAGTGCTGTCAAACACGTTAGGCACAGCCAGACCTCGCTGCGCCTCCTCGTAGCGGCTTCACGCTGCTGAAGGGGACTAAACGCACGCCTTGTTCCTGCGGCCGCTCGACCAGTTCTGATGACTAACACTCAAGTTACTTCGCCCCGCGCCCCGAGCGAGCCTCTGCCGGCGGTGCTCGCTCCCTCCAGGCGACCTGCCGAGCTAACCGCGCACCCGGCGCCGCAGGGCAGCAGGGCACAGACCCCGCTCCCTCGGACGACCTCCACCGGCCCCTCCGCCCCACGCCGGGGGTTCCCCAGGACCTCCCACAGCCTCCCCCCCGGGTCCCGCTGCCCCTAGGTGCGGCCGTGCCCGCGGCCGCCATTTTGTGTCCCGGCTGCCCCCCGCCCCCGCAGGTGCCCCCCGGCCGCCCCGCCCCTCCCCCTCCCCTCCGGGCAAGCGGCGCGAGGCCGCGGCCCGCGCGCGCCCTCCCGCGCTCGCCCCGCCCCCTGGGCCGGCCCCGCCCCTCGCTCGCTGTCTCGCCACGCCCCCTCCTCCCCGCCGCCGGGGCCCCGCCTCCTTCCGCCTCTCCTCCCCGGCGCTCACGCCCCTCGCCGCCCTGCGGGCCGCCGATTGGCCGCGCCGCCGGCCTTCCCGGGCCGGCCTCCGCCACTCACCGCCCGCCGCCGCCCGTCACTCAGCGGCGGGGCTGGGCGCCCATTGGCGGCGGCGGCGGGGCGGGCGGGCCGTGCTGTCAGCCGGCCCGTCACTCAGTCAGTCGGGCGGGCGGGCGGGCGGGCAGGGAGCGGGGTCCGCGCGCGGAGCGGGGCGGGGCGGCGGGGGAACATCTGGCTGCCGCCGCCGGGCCCGGCTGTGCCGCCGCCGCCGCCGTGCGTGTGCGTGCGCCCGGCGCCCCCGCCCGCCCCGCCGCCGGCCCCCGCCCCTCCCCTCCCCCGCGGCCGGCTCCGGCCGGCGGGTGCCATGGGGAGCCGCTGAGCGCGGGGCCCGCTCCGCTCCGCTCCGCTCCGCTCGCGGCCGCCAGGGGGGAGCCCGGGGGGCGGCAGCGGGCGGGCGGCCGGGGGGGGGCTGAGGCGCCTCCCGCGGCGCCGAGCGAGCCCCGAGGAGCCGGCGGGCGGCGGCGGCGGCGGCAGCGCGGGGACTTCGGGGCCGCCGCCGAGTGTGAGTCCCGCCGCCCCCAGCCCCGCGACGGGCCGCGACCGGGGAGGGGGGCGGGCGGGCGGGGGCGCTCCGCTGCTGCCGCCGCCGCCAGCGGGGCACCGAGCGGGGAGCCCCGGGGCCGGCCCCGTTGCAAAGTTGCCGCCGGGGATGCGGGGGCCCCCCCCTACCCCCCCCGGTTACCCCCGTGCAAGTTCTCGGCTGGGCTGGGCTCGGGGCGCCGCCGGGAGCGGGGGGGAGGCTCCGGGGCGCCCCCGGGGCTCGGCTCGGGGCGGCGGGGGGAGCCCCGGGGCCGCTGCCCGCCCAGCACAGCCGGCACGGAGCGGAGCGGGGCTGCGGAGACGGCAGAGCCCCATATGTTTAGGATTTTCTTCCCTCTCGCTCTCTCTCTCCCTCCTCTTTTTTTTTTTTTTTTTTTTTTTTCTTCTCTCCCCCTGTTAGAAAGTTTGAAAAAAAAAAAAAAAAAAAGAGACTTTGAAGTATTTTGTTTATACTAACAGAAGAGAAAAGTTCTCCTAAGAAAAAGCTGGTGGCAGGAGTGTAGAGGAGTAGCATATGGCATTAAAAGGAGCACAGCTGGAGGTAGCATTTCCATCTGAACATGATGTCAGAGCAGCTGACAGCCTGCCATCCCTCAGCCTTTTATTCTAACACACAGACAGGGAGTTAGTGTGTGCAGATCTGTGTGTGGAGAAGGTATCTCATTCCTCTCTAACATCATCTCCACTTTGCATCTGTCTCTCCTAGTCTGCTTTTTTTCCACCGATCTAACAGACCTGGAGCCAGCAAGACTCAGAGGAAAGGACTTAATCAGGTTTATGTGTACTAAAGGTAGGAGTAGCAATAGATTAGATACAGCATATTTCTGTTTTGGTGTGTTGTTTATTGAATTTCAGGAAAAAATCACATTACTTTTCTAACCAAGTTTAGAGGTAATATATGAAATCGAGTATTAAATAGATAAGTGGACTTAGTCGAAAAGGCTTGGGCTCTAGTTTGAGAGTATCAGTTCTGATGCACGTTGATAGAATTAACTTTAATGCATGTCGTGAGAAGAAAATTTCTGGTTTTAGGACGTGGCGAGAGCAAGTCCAGGCTTAATTTCTGGAGACCAAAAACCGAAATGTATTTAGTGGCGAGCCTAATGAGAGTTCTGGTTTGTATTTTTGTGTTGCATCTTTAAATCGACTTTATGGGGGGTTTTGGTGAAGCGTACGCCAGCGTGCTTTTTTAAAAAGAACCGTGCTAACTCAAATGTGTTTGTTGTGCAGTCTTTCATTAAACTTCGTGGTTAAATATCCAGCAGCCCAGAACTGTAGTAGCATACAGCTGTAGTGCTTCTGAAAGATAGAAATCAGTTATGTGTTTAAAAACTTTTGTACCCAGGAGAATAGCTCGACTGGCTTCCTCTTTTCTTTCCTGCATGTAGTATTTGAGATCTTTTATTCCAGCATAACAATAATTATTTGAAGGAGTTTTTGTATTTGCGACTAATTTAGAACTTGTAGATTTGAGCTGCCTGAATTGGCCAGACAGCTGTAATCGCACTCCTCTATTCTTAATCTCTTTATCTGGGCAGCAGCTGCCATATGGCCACAGTCAGCTGGATCAGATGTTTATAAGCTTCCTTCTTCGTCCCTCTCTGTCCTTTCAGCCTCCTAATTTGATCACAGCTACCTTGTGAGCTGCCCTCCAATCTTTATTTTTAGCCCTCTTAAGGATTAGGATTGATGTTGGCTGTGGGGCACTTAAAGTGATTGTATTGTAAATCTTCGTGCTTTACTCTAGCAATGGTATTTTTCAGAATATAGTAGGGGTTGTGCTGCAAGTTTTAGTACGCCTTGCTTTGCCGGCGATGACTATTTTTCAATAATATCTGCCAGCCTCGAGATCCACGATCTGTCTGGATGGTTTGGGAGAGCGTTGCCATCAGTCACAGAAGAATAGATTGAGACAGGTTTTGAGAGATTTTACTTTCTGTTTGAGTTTTGACTTCTCTACTTCTTTGAAGTGTGTTTTGTTTTGTTTTGTTTTTTATCGTCAAGGAGGGTGTATAGAAAAATACTTGGCTAAGAGCGGTGCTCAGGATACTCGTTTTAAATGTGCACACACACTCGTGCTGAATGACTTTTTTTTTTTTTAAGTTTGGTACTGCAGACTGGCTGGTGTGGGAGGGGAGGGAAATTTCTGTCCTTCTGCATAGGGGAAGCGATGCTCATTGGCATTTTAGTTGACAGTTTTCTTTTTCTTTTGTAAATTCTGCATATTAGCAAAAAATGTTTATGTTCTATTGTACAGTATGGAGAAGGTTCAAAACCTGAAACTGTACCTACCAGGAGAACAAAACAATGCAAACTTAAATTTCTAAAAATTTAAATTTTTGATTTTTTTTCTATTGATAAATACTATTTACCCTTGTCGATCTATGTTCTTTATGAATGTTAGATTTTCAGATTTGGGTACATTAACATTTCTTCGTGCTCAGGACTCCCTCGTTACTGCAATTTGACTTTAAAAAGAATATTGATGGTCTGATTTTCTCTTTCCCCCGCTCTGTGATCTCTCGAACTTGGTGTTAATTTAATTTTATTTTTTTTTAATTTTTTTGATTTGCCCTCCTAGGGACGCAACCTGGAGGAAGTTCCCTGGAAAAATAACTGTTGAACAGATTTTATGAACAACTGTGCTACTTTAAAAAAAAAAAAAAAAAAAAAAAAAAACGTAGATATATATAATAATGCAGCTGAGTGCTTATTAGAATAGCATCTTCCCCTCTGAGAGGAAGGCATGACTTCAGTGGTTGATGGGAGAGGGTGGCCAGTGTGCGTACGCGTTAAATAATCTTTGCGTAGGGGCAGCGCTAGGATTCTGGCAATATAAATGCCAGGCGTTTGGAGTGGAGTAACTTGGATTCGTGAGTTCTGTTGTTCTGACCTACATGTAATTTTTTAAAATCTCGTTTCTTATAGGTTATGAAGACAGCATGGAGTTTCCTGACCACAGTAGACATTTGCTACAGTGTCTGAGTGAGCAGAGACATCAGGGTTTTCTTTGTGATTGCACTGTTCTGGTAGGAGATGCCCAGTTCCGAGCGCACAGAGCTGTACTGGCTTCATGCAGCATGTATTTCCACCTCTTTTACAAGGACCAGCTGGACAAAAGAGACATTGTTCATCTGAACAGCGACATTGTTACAGCCCCAGCTTTCGCTCTCCTGCTTGAATTCATGTACGAAGGAAAACTCCAGTTCAAAGACTTGCCCATTGAAGACGTGCTTGCAGCTGCCAGTTATCTCCACATGTATGACATTGTCAAAGTCTGCAAAAAGAAGCTGAAAGAGAAAGCAACCACGGAGGCAGACAGTACAAAAAAGGAGGAAGACGCCTCAAGTTGCTCAGACAAAGTGGAGAGCCTCTCCGACGGCAGCAGCCACATGCCAGGAGACTTGCCCAGCGATGAAGATGAAGGAGAAGATGAAAAATTGAACATCCTGCCTAGCAAAAGGGACTTGGCGGCTGAGCCTGGGAACATGTGGATGAGATTGCCCTCAGACTCAGCAGGCATTCCCCAGACTGGCGGAGAGGCAGAGACACACGCAACGGCAGCTGGAAAAACAGTAGCCAGCCCCTGCAGCTCAACAGAGTCTTTGTCCCAGAGGTCTGTCACCTCCGTGAGGGATTCAGCAGATGTTGACTGCGTGCTGGACCTGTCTGTCAAGTCCAGCCTTTCAGGAGTTGAAAATCTGAACAGTTCTTATTTCTCTTCGCAGGACATGCTTAGAAGCAGCCTGGTTCAGGTGAAGGTGGAGAAAGAGGCTTCCTGTGATGAGAGTGATGTTGGCACTAATGACTATGATATGGAACATAGCACTGTGAAAGAAAGTGTGAGCACTAATAACAGGGTACAGTACGAGCCGACCCATCTGGCTCCAATGAGGGAAGATTCGGTCTTGAGGGAGCTAGATAGAGAGGACAAGGCAAGTGATGATGAAATGATAACTCCAGAGAATGAGCGAGTCCAGGTGGAAGGAAACATGGACAGCAGCTTGCTCCCTTATGTGTCAAACATACTTAGCCCCGCTGGCCAAATTTTTATGTGTCCTCTCTGCAACAAGGTCTTTCCCAGTCCCCACATCCTGCAGATCCATTTAAGCACGCACTTTCGAGAGCAGGACGGGATCCGCAGCAAGCCTGCTACTGATGTCAATGTCCCCACCTGCTCGCTGTGTGGTAAGACTTTTTCTTGCATGTACACCTTGAAACGTCATGAGAGGACTCATTCAGGTGAAAAGCCCTACACTTGCACCCAGTGTGGGAAGAGCTTCCAGTACTCCCACAACCTGAGCCGCCACGCAGTGGTTCACACACGGGAGAAGCCACATGCTTGTAAGTGGTGTGAACGCAGGTTCACGCAGTCCGGAGACCTTTACAGACACATTCGGAAGTTTCACTGTGAGTTGGTGAACTCATTGTCTGTCAAAAGCGAAGCACTGAGCTTACCTACTGTCAGAGACTGGACCTTAGAAGATAGCTCACAAGAACTTTGGAAATAAAATTTTTATATATATAAATAATATATATATAAATCTATATAGTTGTGGTACAGTCTAAAAGCAATCTTGTTTCCTTGAACTCAAAGTTTGGCTATTAGCTTGTTTTTGCACTTTAAGGCAGCATGAATATTTCACTAATTTAGCACTCTGATAAAACCGAACTTTAGAGGTGACATGACAAAGTAATAAACAACGGAGCGTATTTTTTCCCCCTTTTTGGAATAGAAGCCAGTGGATACTTTAGTTTTAAAGAATCTCCAATTCCAAAATGTTGGCTTGGCTTTGTTCTCCCCAAAACACTGCGTTATTTTGAGCTCTAGATACTTTTCCTTTCAAAATCTGAATGTAGAAATCCTCTCCCAATTATATCAGTTCCTTTACATTTCTCTAATTGCATGAGTCCTTTCTAGCTGTTGGAAACCTGAATGCTTTTAGACCCAAATGGAAAATTTCTGAAATGCTGGATTATCTATTTTTAAACAAGCGGTTGACTTAAAACTTATTACAGCAACTTCTGGATTTCTGACAGTTCCCACTGGAAAAAAAACAAAAACACAAAACAAAAACCCTGAGAGTACACTGGGATCACTGGGACTCTGTCTTATGTGAAGGTTTGCTTGGGATGAAAAAGGATATTGCAGCTTCAGCAGTGATGAACTGTGTGTTTAAAAAATGTGAATTACTGTTATTGTATACTGTAATTGATTACATGGGCCGGGGGGAGGTATCAAAGAACTTGGCAGGTTGTGTTGATGCTCTTAGTTGAGTCTTGAAAAGTAAATATTAACGCTACAGAAATGCATGAGTTTCAGTATATTTTTGTCTTTGTTTGCATTGTATAACTTTAATGAGTGAGTTTAAAATTATTTAATTTCCTTAGGAAAAGGCACCGTTGAAAATGCCGGTGTTATGAAGAACATAAATGCACTGTTTTTATTTTATATAATTTAAATTTTCTTTCCCACTGTCTTTCAGTTGAGACAAACTTAAGCTACAAGTTGACAATTTAGCTACATAACAAGGAAAATATGAATGTTTACAAACAGGCTTAAAGATTTGCATGTGCAGTGTGCATTCATTAAAAGAAAACCTTCTAATTGCACAAACCCCACGCCAGCTCAAACTTTAGGTGCATACATTTACCCAGATGAGCATTTTTAGGATTCCTGCTGCACACATCCACAATAGGTCATTCTTTTTCCCCCCTTGAAAAGGGTCTGTGGACTGAAAAAGCCCCGGGCTGAAAGGACTGGAAAGCCCTGATTGACGGGGGGGCCGGGGGGAGGGTAGAGGGCTCTGTGTATCCAAGCAGCAGAGACTGCAGCCTGACGTGTGGTTTTAATGACCAACACGCAGGTCAAAAGCATTTTGCACAGTGTTTGTTTTCCTGTCTTGCACTTACAAATAAGGTCTATGGGAGTAGCATGGAAAACGTTTGCTGTTTTTCCTTTTTTTTTCCGCTTTTGTTTAAAATTTGATCGCCTTAACTACTGTAAACATAGCCTATTTTTGTGCTTAAGATACTGAATGGAAAACTCCATTGTGTATTGCTGGACTGTTTTGGAAATATTTGGTCAAATGTGTGTTAATTTGGCTGTAATGGCATTTAAAACAAAAAAAAAAAAGCTGTGAAAATGGCCTTGGAGCGTTATCTTTAGTTACTTGAATAGTTTCTAGGTTTAAAAATACATTCTTTTATTAATTTAGAGAAGACAATCAGTGTCTGAGAAAAATGGACTTTCTCTTGGATTTTTTTGTGGTCCTTGTGAGTGATTGCTTTTTTCCTTTTATTAGTTTCACATTCTTCTTTTGTTCTAAAACTTAGACTGACATCTAGCTTTGACAATCATAGTATGTTTTATTTTCCTGAGGGGGGAATAACTTATAATGCTGTTTAGTTTTGTACTATTGGTGTGTTGGTGAATTTTTAAACTGTGTGCTAACTGCAATAAATTATATGAACTGAGAAATCAATTCCCTTGTCTTTTTTCCCTCTTTTAAATTATAGTTACGGAGTATTTTTTATAATGTGTAACTTTATTACTTTTGTACAGACTTATATTGCTAACTGTGTATTGAATATGTTTTCAGTATGCTTTTGAGCACTTTGTTGCTAACGTACATATTTACATCTCACTTAACATTTAAAAAAAAAAAAAATTAAATGCTTGTGTTTTGAAAGCATTTCTGTGTGTGTAGCTCTCTATCATTCTGTAGAGGGATTTTTGCTTTTTTCCCCTAAAGACTTCTGCAGAAGCCATCTATTCAATTCCAGAAATTTTCATTCCACTCAAATTTCTCTAAAGATACAAAATTCCTTTTCTGGGCTAAATTTCGCCCCAAGTAGGTCTCTCAGGCTCACCCTTTTGTATTTTCTTTCTATCAGGAGAGCAAAGCAGGAGGAAACAACTTAATCTGAAGTACTGCTCGGGTAGGGACTGTCAGTCTACGTTACAGAGCAAGCAGCAGTCAAAATGTCCAAAATACCGGCAATCCATCAAAACTGTCTAGATTACAAAGGAAAATTAGAATAATCCTACAACTGTTTGTGAATTTATCTTACAGACTAAACCTTATTGTTATTATTATTATTATTATTATTAAGTAAAGCATAGTGAAACCTTTGTAAAAGGCATTTTTGAGTGTTTTTTTGTTTTTGTTTGTTTGTTTGTTTGTTTTTGTTTTTGTTTTTGTTTTTTTTTTTGCAGGATATACCCAGAATTCTTTAAGGAAATTGTTCCTTCCTAGGGATGAAACCAGCCCTGCAGAGCCCAATGGGAATACAAAAGTAGTGCTAAATTAGAAGTCTGTAGCAGTGACGGCAGTGTGAATTTGAAGGGGAAAAAAAATCTGAATTTAAACATTTCATTACATTTGTCATCTGCCTAGGTACATCTTCAGTTTTTGTACCTTGACCGAATGAATCTCGTGACCTAACGCTATCCTGCTTATCTTCCTACGTTTACAGTAACTGGTACTTATCCAAAATGACCCTTTTCACTCTTTGGTTCTTTATAATAATTTTCAAAGCATCTTTTATTTTTTAATAAAGTGGGTTATTTTGGATATTTTGGAAACATTTCCTTCTGTAAATGTTAATATCCTTGGCCATGTAGTTTCCTCATTTTCTACCAGCAAACCTGTTCTGCAGTCCAGGCTTGCATGCGATAGAGTAGTGTGCGTAGTTAAAACAGTTTAAAGCATCATCAAGACTGGAAAAACCCTAACAGGAGTTCTGAAATGCATACGGATGATGAGCTTTAGATGTAGCTCTAGGCAGATTTGCCATTTGTTCTAGAGCAATAAGGTTTTTAAGAATCGCAGGATCACGAATGAGGCTAGACTCAGAAGGAGCCCTTCTTCAGAAGGGTAACAGAAAACATAACTCAGCCATTAACGACAAAATAATTCAAAATACACTTCATACATTCGGGTTTTATCTAGACTGTATATACATGTGCAGCACATACTTGCTTGTGGCTATCAAAGTGTTTCTTCAATGAAAAGATGAAACATACTTCTGTGTGCCGCTTCTCTCCATAAGGTCTAACGTACTGACATATCTAAATAGCTGTAACCTTCTTTTTTCTTTTTTTTTTTTTTTTTTTTAATATAGCCCCTAGACAGTGAATGATGAGAGAATGTTTTATTTGGCTTGGGGATGTGTGGTAACAAAACCCTTACTCTTCATATTGCCATTATGGTCTAAGGCAAACTGCGAGGATGGAGAGTATGCCGCGAACTTCAGAGGTTCAGTAGACTTTCTCTGGCCACTGCCCGCTGTTACTTTTTAATTGCACTTACTTGTAGCCTAAGACTCTCGGGGAATACACTAAATATATCAGTCAGGTATTTTTTTAACCATTGCCTGTGTTAACTTACTGTTCTCTAGTTATGCATGATTTCTCTAAACTCGGGGTTGGTGTAATAGAGAAATTTTCTATCAGGCGTGGTATTCTCTACGCCCCGTATTTAATAAGACCATCGCGTGCTTTGGGTGAAATTTAAAGAACTTGGCGGGAGTTTAAAACACAACTTTCAGGTCAATGAACGGAAGGCATCACCAGTGATTCTTCTGCTCCCAGCTGTTGAGGAAAAAGCGAAGACCAAACAATTCCAGGTATATTCAGAATGAGAATCATTTCATTTGAAAGCCTAAACATGCTTTTAAAATTAATTCTGGAAACCGGCAATTGCTTTTCCCTGCTCTGTTGCCTCATCCCGGCAGCTGCGCTCGCTCACCTGCCCAGGCAGCACACCGAGGTTGACTTTCCTCTGCCGAATTGTGTCTTCTGCTTCGCTGGTATGGACAGCGGGTACAGCAGGGTCTCAGCACTGCATCGGCTTTTTCCTCATTAAAGCTGGCTTCTACAATAACAATGTATTCTAACTCTTTCATGGACTTTTCAGGCATCATAACTCGTAAAATACATTTTCCCAGAGTAGTTTCTAAAATTAAACCCCTGACCCCCTTTTTACAGTCAACAAAGCTGCAGCGATTTATGGCCGAGGAAGATTTGGAAGGGGAGAACATTTCTACATGCTGCTTCTTTTCCTATCGAAGCACCGTAAATTCCTTCCGAGTTAAAGTGAACTGCATTTCGGGTCTGCACAAGTACACTAACACTGGAAATCAGTCCAAGATATTATAATGCAGTCCTACGTAGCAGTGTTCGCAAACTTATATATTATTAACACTATTTGTCCACCTGATTTTGAAACAGAAATGTTTCCAGGGAGTATGATCTTTTATTACAGAAAGGTAGCAAAAGCAGTAAGATTTATTTTAGTTTAGTGGGATTCTAAACGTGAATTTTAACAGAACCACTCGCTATTTTTAAAAGAAGGAAAAAACAAAAAGCAAACGTTCTGGGCTCTTTCCAAATATTCTGCTTTTTTTTTAGTGATTTTTTATTTAATTCTTGATGCTCTCCAGTCATATTTTAATCGTGTCATTACATATAGTGAACTTGGCAATAAATATTATTTTCTATTTGGTAAAAGAGAAGTTCTTTCTTAGTTGTATTCGTAAGGGTGCCTTTGAGTAGAAGGTGTAAATGTTAGCTTTTTTCGGCAAATTAAAAACCTCCTAGGAATAAGAACACTGCTTGTTAAAGCCTGGAGCCAGGAGCTCATTCTGGTGTGATAAAATTTAGCTAAACCTGGTAACGGGTGGTACTGATGAGAGTATACACACTTTTCAGAAATACTATCTGTTTTATTATTGTAAGCTAAAAAAAGAGAGTACTTTTAGCTGATCGTAGAGTCTAGATGTTCTCCGAGAAAACCACCCAAAGCATGCCCGTCTCCCTCAACGTCCGAGAGGCGTCCGGCTTCCAGTAGAGCAAGGCTCGGATGAAACCAAAGGTGAGGTAGGCTTAGCTGTGACAGTGACGGCACATGCTGCAGAGATCGCAAGCGATAGAAATGTTTCCAGAAAAAGGTGGTGGGTTTTTTTGTTGTTGTTTGTTTGTTTTTGTTTGTTTGTTTGTTTGTTTGTTTGTTTTTTTAATATTTGACCGGGTATATTTCTCTTACATTGGAATTCCTGAATTCCTTGGGTTAGTGGATTTTATTGACTATCAGAACTTGATTCAGTCATATGCTTGAAATCTTAAGGTTCATTTCAGTTTCATTTAGTTCTCTTATTTATTTTTTTTCCTAGCAAGACGACTGCTACTCTGAAACATCATATTAGTTGTGCAGAAATTATAGAATTGCCATTCCCAATAAGTCCTTGTCATTAACCCTTCGCAAGAAAACCCCTACCTCGGTGGGGCAGGATTTGTGGTTCTTGCACCACCCCTGCCAGCGTTGGGCCACATGTTTTTTTGCATACTTTTATTTCTGAGATTTTACAGCCAAGCCGTAACAAGCCTTGGCTTGGGGCTATAAAATAGAGCACATGCAGTCTAGCCTTGGAGCTGAAATTTCGAGTTGATTTGGGATTTTTGGGATTGCAGGAAATAAATAAAAGATTAATTACAAGATGGAGCTAGTGGTTATTTTATAGGAAATTTTAATGTACGGTGTTCTGCAATTTCTTAAACTCAGGGCTGGGCTTTACAATGCAGACTGTATATGAACATGTGTGTGTGAGAGGAAGTGCTTTAAAATAACTTGCTAATTTTTCTTTAGGTGTGCTTTGAAATCACATTCTCAGTTATTCCTTGAAGATTTTTGGGAGACGTGTTTCGTGCTCATATGCGGCAGCCAACGTGACGTTGCGTTGCATGACCTATTGCTTGTCGTTCTTCCAGTTATCAGCGCTAATCTGAGCACCAGGAGGGATTTTTCAGACACGGGGGGAGCACGCCAGCTCTGGATGCACACAGCACATCACCAGCCGCTACAGCCCAGTGCACAAAACCCGGCTCTAAATCAGTAAAATATTTTGGGAGCGAGCTACATGTGCATCATGACTTCCGAGAGGATTTAACTGGTAATGCAATATGTTACTGCCTTAGTGCTGCAGTAGGTAAATTAAAGGGCTAAACTGTCTCCAAACAGCTATATGGCGTGTTATAAGATGTATCTTTATGTAGAGATAGAGATGGGTTTAAATATTTCTTTCACAACCTTCCTGAAATACATTTTGGTTAAGTTTTATTTACAGCTATTAAGAAAATAAAAACTACCCTCAATCACACACAGAATCACAGAATTTTCTAGGTTGGAAGAGACCTCAAGGTCATCGAGTCCAACCTCCAATTTTAGGCTTTTGTAAAATTGTCTTCAGTTTTAGCATTAAATCTACTTTTTATAAACTTTTGGATGTGAGCCCAAAATACATTTTACAATTTTAAAAATGTACTTTACCTATAAATAAACCCCCTTGAAACTGATAGAGGTTTATCATATAAGACATGATTTATTTTCAACTGCATTTGCTCATGCTTAGTGAGGATTCGTGTCAAGATAATTTTGGAAATTCATTCCGAGATAAAATACTGTTAAAATCTTAATGAAACGTATCCAGTTTCCATAGGCTATTGCTACCAGGTCTTCATTTTCTGTAGCTTGTTCTCTATTTTTTAAAGTAGTTTGACTGGCAGTGTGTATCCAGAATCTGATTTCTGCTCTTAGATGGTTTTCAGGTACACGTGTGACAGTTTGAAAATACTGCAAATACCAATATTTCATCAATTTCAAATGGCTGAATGGCTTCAAGGAAGGAATCTCCTCTTAACAAGCTGAGACTAACTAGGCAATCCTGAGTTTCTTGAGCACGGGAAGTTGCACATCCCTGTGCTACCTGTGAGGACATCACTTGATGAAACCGGGACCGCTGGGCCCCCTGCTGCTGGCCAGACCCCGTACCCCTGTGGGAGAGCCTCCAGCCAGATGCAAAGCATTGTTTTGCCCAGCTCAGCATGAGAAGTATAAGCCCCGCAAAACATACTTCTTTTTTGTAAAGATCAAGAAAGTCTCACGGAGAGAAGGCTTCAAAAATAGTGAGGGCAAAAAAAAATGGCATAAAGCGGTACTTCACTTACCAAATTTGGTATTCATAGCCTACATTTGCATCAAGAAACCCATGCACTTTAAAATCTCTGCAAGGAGACCTTTTAAAGCCCGCAATCAGTAGTTAAAAATGGGAGTAAACGGAGAGACCTTTATTTTTCAATCAGAGCGCCAATTTTAACATGCTCTTTTATTCTCTCTAATATATAATGTGAGGGTTGGAAGAAAAGGTGGGATTCCTGCACCGTGGCAAAAACACAGCAGAGCCACATCCACTTTCCAACTGTGCTTAGCCAGGGTGACAGTACGGGGTGGTTTGCAGGTGCAGCCTGGAAGACATCCTGCTGTTTTGCCAATAAGCACACTAGAGGCAAACACCCAGCAGCAAGAAGTGCTGTCCTCAAAAGACAACAACAGGTTTGTGGGGACACTTCTGCGATGATTTCCAGTGGCCGAAGTGGGAGGACAACGGGTGAGGAGGAGTGAAGCAAACAGGGAATTGAAATATCTGCACTAACGCTTCCTCGGCACACAATGGAGATGTGAGCACTTGCTGCCCTCCCCAGAGCTGACAGATCTGTAAGCCATACAAGTACTTGATGATAGAAGCCGATTTTAAAATGTTATGCTCTGAGCTAATTGTGACACTGGATGGTCTGGGGCTTGATATCTAGGTGCTGTTTTGCAAGCACTAATTAAAATAAAAACGCAGTGAATTTACTTGCCTAATCTCTCAACCTTTCTTCACGGAGTAGGAACGCGCATACAAGCGGAAATGTTCAGATGTGGGCCCTACCTGATGTGAACTGCATGTGAGTCACTATCAAGACACCGAGTAGATGACTAGCACTCTTCCTAATGTTAGTCTTCTATTTTAGGTTGATGCTCTTCACATTCAGGGCTCCCCCACATGAAAGTGCTACCATTTAGTGCATTTTTTTTTTTTTAACAAGAGTCTTTGATGGTTCCTACAAGTGTTCATGGGTAAGCCAGATTGCTAAGTTTCAAAACTGCCTGTATTAACAGCAAAATTCTTCTTTTGGAAATACTTAGTCCTTTGGGTAGGTACTGTGACTTCCCAAAGCAGGTAGAAATATGTCACACCATAGTCATGAGCAGAAAAAAAAATATATATTTACGAAGACATGCGTTTCTAAAATTTAGTATCAGTGCTCACCTTTTGAAACAATCATATCTCCAATCTTATCTTCTTTTATTTAGAACAAGAAGGAGGAGTCTGTGCTTGGGACTGAAATGTGGTGAGAAGAGAGGGAACATCTGTAAATAATGGCTTTTTTTTTTTGAAGAAGGATAAGCACATTGTTAAAAGAATGAAGGAAATTACAGAAAAATGAGGTTTAAGGGAAAGCACATGTTGA
Organism: Aythya ferina; assembly: GCF_964211825.1. Taxonomy (NCBI): domain Eukaryota; kingdom Metazoa; phylum Chordata; class Aves; order Anseriformes; family Anatidae; genus Aythya; species Aythya ferina. Next base: position 28,773,337 of record NC_140298.1, read on the forward strand.
AAGACAGAGCACATTAATCAGGATATGGGAATGGGAGGTATAAAAACCCTTTTCTACACCACTTTGATTCTTATTAAGGACAAAAAGCACTATGAGTTTTTTCTTTCTTTGCTTGCTCTGAGGAAGGAAGCAATATACCACTGGAAGTTTGTGGTCCTCACTTCTGGTCCAGTCGTGGAAGATGAAGCACTTTTAATTCATCTCAAAGGCTTCCTTTTTTTTCCTTTTTTTTTTTTTCTTTTTCCTTTTTTCTTTTTTTCTTTTTATTTTGAACAAAGGAAGGACAGAGTCATTCCCTTGGTTTTACAGACAAGATGACCCCAGTTGTGAAGGCTCTTCACCAGGTCAGGGCGAGACCCTGCACGCAAAGCTTGGGGCCGTGGAGCCTATGGTGGCAGTGCTCAGTAGGGATGTGCCGCTTTCAAAGGCACCGAAGTCACTGGAGAAGGATGGAAAAAAAATGCAAGTGAAAGCCGTGTTTATCCTGGGGCTGGATGCAGGATTTGATATTTCCGAGTGTTTTCACCACATCTTCTGTGCTACCTCTCTAGACCCTTTGTGCACCATGTTTGATGCCTGATGTTACACTTGGCTCTACGCCTCTCTGCTGTCAGCGGGTTTCAGTTGGATGTAGTCTTTGAGAGGTATTTGTCGGGGAGATAACATAATTTTAAAGCCCTCTGGGTAATGCTAGAGGTGTGTGCTTGAATTAAAGTCCACACCTGGGTTTTAGGCCGAAGCGGTGGTAACTGTGGAGGTGCTCATTCTATCTGAAATCCTCCTCAGGTATCAGGGGACACTTGCCAGACCCCTTTTGTGTGTGTGTTAGCATCTTTTGTTTGGAAAAAGGCAAAGGGGCCAACCACCCTACCTCTTCCCACCCCCAGCCCCACTGTCCCCAGGAGGCCATTCTGTGGCCTGGTGACTGGCTGCGGGACCACACAGCACACGTGGCCATGAGCGTGCAGCCTGGTGCCTGGCACACTCCTCGCCAGCACAGCTCCCGTCAGAGCCTGGCCCCAAGAAGCAGGGCCAGGCACCCCCCTGCCCATGGGAAGGCGAGGGAAATGGTGCCTCCTCGCCCATCTGCTATGGGTCTGAACCTACACACAGGTTGGAGAGAGGGACACAGCCCTTCTACTCCCCAAACCTCTTTTTTTTTTTTTTTTAAATAGGAGCTTTCTAATACTTTTGGCATCTCATCCGTGATGGTCTCTGAGCCATTTCAGGCTCCAGCCGCCTGTCCTCCTCGGGCCTCAGATGATGCACATTTGTGAGGCGACGAACTCCACAAAAACATCCGAGTGTGATCTATTTTTTCCTTCTCCTTTGTTGCTTAATGGATGACTCAACTTTCTTTTGTGACTGGATAGCTTTAATTTATAGTTTTTAGGAGAGTGATCATTCCTCTCATTATTTTTGGTTAAATATTCTTATTTGTTGATTATTTAATAGTTTGTTTGGATAAAGATGTAAAAAAAAAAAAAAAAAAAAAAAAAAAAAAAAGCAGCTTGGTGCCATAGACCGAGTCCAAAAGAAATTAACTGCTCTGCTGCACATATTGGAGCAGGGAGTTTGCAGAGAATGCAGCCCTGCTAATGGACTGGCAAACTTATAAAGGCTTTAAAGATTCCATAGAACCACGCTCTGCCTAATTTTATTAATTAACCCTCATTGCTTTGTACGAAGGTTGTCCTGGCTATGGCATAAATGAGAGAAGGGGCTGGCCAGTGGGCATTAAGCATAACTTCACGCTTAGCATCGCAGAGGACTAAGGCGTGCGGGCTTTGGGGGTTGTTCTGTTTTGTTATTTTATTTCACTTGAATTTTTTCCCCAGACACATCCTTCCCCTGCCTGTGCTCCTTGCTGCTTGCCGAGGTGAGCAGTTGCACCCTCCGTCCCACAGGCCATGGCTGAGGCCGGGCCCGGGCGAGCACAGCGCTGGCTGAGGAGGAAGGTGGGCGGCTGGGTGCAAGGGGAACGGGGAGACAGCCAGCAGCAGGCACCCCGCTGCCGGCAGCGCTCTGGAGCAGCAGCCAGCTCCTCGGTGGTGTGTCCCGGTGAGCAGGCGCTGTTTTGATGGACGGTGGTGTTTAATCACCGCATAGCTGAGGAGCGGCTCGGCTGCGACGTTAAATATTTCCCTGAAATAAAGGTCATTGTGATTTTAAGTTTTTGAATGATTCACTAAATATTAAAGCTGGTTTTTGCTCCGCTGCATCGATGTTCTAATATTCACACTGTGTGTTTGCTTTTACAGTATGTACAGATTATTATAAAGCCTGTCAACCAAAAAGGGGCAATAGTTGAGACAGAAATGAGTGCTTTTTTTTAATCTGTATGATTCACGGGACAAAGTTCTGTGATGCATCACACCATCCAGTCTGTCTGGACCGATACAGGGTTTTTTCTGTTTCTTTTTTTTTTTTTTTTTTTTTGATGGTGTTTTTTTCTAAAACATTACTTCTTGGCAAACTAGATATGCAAATGCCAGAATACACTAAAACCACATTTAATTGGACCCACTTGCCAACTTCTTGAACACAGCTTGGATTATTTCACTGGAGGCTGCTTCTGTTAAAAGATGGGGGAGGAGGAAGTGGCATATTGACAAGGCTTCAGATAATTTTTTTTCCACTAGAAGTACAATTATGCTATGAGCCAAGTTTGGAAGTATTTTACTATGTTTAATTATTATTATTATTAAAGGATATTGTAAACATATGCATTTAAGTGTAATGCAATGGGAATACAATCATGTCACTAATTTAGCTTTGGATTAATTTTCATGTTTTTTTGGTGTTGTTTTTTTTTCGAGGGTAACTGCCTTCCTCAGTCAGCGGAACCTGCGCAGCACTGCAAAATGCTGGTTTAAAGAGAGGACACGCATCCTTTCCGCGAGCTAAATGAGATGATTAAAAATATTCATTCTTTTAGAAGATCTGTGAAATTTCCATCTTTGACTAGCAATCAATTAAATATAAACCGTATAATAGGATTAAAATCACAAGGTTTGTGGAGTTCCCAGAAATTTCATGCATACATAGCGGATACATACGTTATACTTTAGGTTTTCAGAGGGAAATAGGAAACCCCGATAAATTACCACCTTAATCACACTGACGCTGCAAAAAGCTAGCAGAGGGGGCTCAAATCACTTTCCCAAGCCCCTTTCTGCATGGATCATGCCTTCTGATGGCTTCTGACAAGCGTCTGCAAGCTGTGGTAGGGGGTGGGGGTCACTTTGGGCCATGTGGGCCAAGAGTGCTGCAAGACCTCATTTCCTGCAGACCTGGCTGGGCCAGCAGCTCTCCAGCATCAGCCCTGGTTGCTGCAGGAGCTGCTGGCCAGCCCGGTGGGCAGGAGGTGCAGGGTGAGGTGAGGACGCAGGGCAAGAACCATGCCGGGTCCCTGCCGCCAAGCCAGCCTGCAGCCCTGCTGGGCCTGGGGAGAGGGCAACGTGTCTGCTGAGCGTCTCCTCAAGCCCCTAAAGTGGTCCAAAAAATTGTCACTGGGCTTTGTGTTCTTTAATCTTGCCATCCACCCAAAGCAAATTTCAAGCAGAGGGGGCTTTGTGGTTATTATAGGGATTGTTTGAGCTATAACTGAGGAGAGAACTATTTCTTTGTCATTAGAAAAATCACTGGCTCTCCTCTAGCACATAAACAGTTTGCGCGATGTGGTTTTAAAATGTGCTCGTCTGCAAGCCTTCGCAGGAATCTGAATTGTGAACATTTCGGTGCTTGGATGTAAAATCTGGGATCTCGATTTAGCCTTCTGTAAATGCAAGGATGAAGGGCAAAGCACAGATCTGGGCATGAATTTTTAAATTAAGGGTATTCAGTTTCACAGTTTTAGGATGGCACCTATATGCAGTCGACAACCAAGATGTCTGAGCAGCTCACAGTCTGGAGTTTATTCTTAAATAGTCTGTGAGGCCTGGATTGCCTATTGTCCCTCCTGCGTCAGGTTCTCAGATGCATTGGCCCCGGTCTACGTTAGCAAAGCTTTTCAATGCAAATGTGTCAATCGGCAGCGTTAAAACAGAACTTAAATTATTCTCATTTACAGCAATACAGCCCTCTTTTTCTGGTTTAGATTATCATGCTGCAGCAGTGGGTTTTAAGGTGTTGCAGGAAAACCCATCTCACGCCAAACCAGGCCATAGGCACGTGTGGCAGCTGGGAGGTGCGGCCGTACCGGCAGCCCTCGCTGTGACACTCACAGCCAAACACACCAAGTTACCACCACAAACCAGGCAGGAGGCTGGTGCCAGAAAAGAAATGGTAGCACACCAGCCTTTGTGCTGCTGCATAGTGTCCGCACCCCCAAACCATCCCTTCCCTGCTCCCAGCACGGGTTAAAAGCAGCAAAGAGTTGTGTGCAGCCATACCTTTGTGTTAGAGCCCAGTGATCTGCCCCCAGAAAAGAGATCCAAACCTTTCAGTGCAACAGAAATCAGTTACAGGAGCACAAAGATTGATCCAAGCCAGGATATGGGGTGATCTGTAGACAGTAAAAAATGATGCAATTTATTGTAATTAATAAAGAAAGCTTTTTTTCTTCTTCTTCTTTTTTTTCTTTTTTTCCTTTTTTTTTAATTATTTATTTTTTTTTTTTTCTAAAGAGCAAATGTGTTTCAGAAAATGGAGTTGGAGGATGGCTATCCGAGGAAGAAGCAGAGGCTCAGCAGGGGTGTGGGGCTAGGACAGGGGGGAAACAAATCCACCAGTATGTGAAACATGAAACAGAAGGTAGAGGCTCTTACAGCCATGAAATTAGGGTGTTTTACATCAAAGCTTTGTGAAAGGCAGGGAGGGTTGCATTGCAGGGTAGCTGGAAGAGTGGTGTGTAGGAAGTCTTCTCGGCCTGGATCGATTTGCTCGGACACTGCTGTGAACATAGGGGGGGGGAAGAACAGCCACCTGCTGTGAGGGGGACAAAGGATCAGGTTTGCTTCATAGGTAGAGGAGGAGAGATGTGAAATCTTTCAGGGAATTGCACAGTGAAAAACACTCGGCCCTGAACAGGGAGCCCTGCAAGCCCTCTGCGTCTCCAGCCTCCAGAGCTAGCCAGGGAGGCTCTACTTTGTCTACCTATGCATATCACTGAAATACATCACGTAGGTCCAGAAATAGGTGTTTTTCAGATGAGGGTGTGACAGATGAAATGTTTCAATATGCCCAGGCATATTGAGCTGTAGTAAATCCAACAGGCAGGACGTGCCCTCCCTGTCACTGGGGGACCTGCTGTCCACACAGGCCTGCGCAGCAGGACCAAAGCCACATGGCTTCTCCCTGCAGTGAACCTGAGCAGGACTGAGCTTGCACTCCTGGACCTGTGCTGACTTTGCAACTTTGTTCATTATTTAGACTGCTGTGTCTGGCCAAGTCACAGACGTAGACGTGTCACTGCAGGATCACAGCTCACCCACCAAAGGGCTGAGGTTGGACAGGACCTCCAGAGGCCATCTGGTCCAACACCCTGCTCACACAGGGCCACCTTGAGCCAGCTGCCCAGGACCTCATCCAGGCAGACAGGAGTATATCCAGTGTCAAACATTAAGTAAGATTGATGCCATTTTGCCTGGCTAGTTTTTTGAAGAGTGCTTTGTTCTCAGGTGGTACCTGCTATGACCCACCTCCACCTGCACTGAGCACTGACCGATGTAATAGCTACAGGAAGGTCCCACTGCCCTCCTCTGCATCACCACATCTTCTCCTGCCTCGTAAGCAGGTGTCAGGAGTTCCCCTAGTACCATGAGGCACTTGCTTTCTGCTGCAGGAACATGGCATTAGAATCACAGAACCACAGAACCACAGAACAGTTTGGGTTGGCAGGAACCTTAAAGACCAGCTGGTTCCACCCCACTGCCATGGGCAGGGACACCTCCCACCAGACCAGGTTGCTTAAAGCCCCATCCAGCCTGGCCTTGAACACCTCCAGGGATGGGGCATCCACAGCTTCTCCAGGCAGCCTGTGCCAGTGCCTCACCACCCTCTGAGTGAAGGATTCCTTCTTTATATCTAATCTAAACCTTCCCTCTTTTAGTTTCAAGTCATTACCCCTTATCCTGTCACTACACTACCTGATTCAGAAGGGCTAAAGTTGTTTCAAAGACATCTTGTGGTGCAGAAGCTCTGGGATGTAACGCTGGCATTTTGGAGTGGGCAGCAGCCAGGTTGCCTGCTTTTAAATGAGCTGTAATAGGGGGTAATGGCAAGATGTTTCCACATTGCAAACATGGCAGGGGAATGTTTATCTGCCTTGTAAAAGCCTGAATAAAATTGCTGTTCTCAGTAAACTGAAGTTTCTATAAAATCAAACTTGAATGTTTGAACTTAAATCTGCCTTGAAAGTGATGCTAGCAACCCCCTGACTAAGAGAGGTGGTCAGATAACATTTGATAAGTCAAAATCTGAGCCAGATTTTAAAAAATGCAGGCAGATTTTGAAGGCTGGGTCATTACAGTACGTGAGATTTCTGTGAATCAGCATGTTACATGGTCTGATGTATTGAGACTCAAACAAATGTTAGACATATGGAAAGACCTCTATATAATGAGAGATGTGAAAAACAGGATGACTGTTTAATTTAGAAATAGGATAAGGAAGAGGGGCACATTAGAGGTATGTAAGGCAGTGAAGAGCACAGTGGAGATGAGCATGTGCTCCCGTTCCCTGTATATAAGACTGTAATTTTTTATTTACTTATACATGATCAGCAACAGAAAATTTTCATCAAGCGTGGGCTATATACCACTGGAACGCTGTGCCACCATGTACCAGTCCTTTAAAGAGCATAAGGAGGTTGCAGAAAGAAAAAAAAAAAAAAAAAACAACACAGGTATTTATATGGATAATGAGCTATAAATCACAGTTTAGAAAGCAAGCCAACCAAAGGTTGGAAAGAAACATCCCACCCGTGGGCCGTATGTTTCCCAAACTGCCCCATACAGGCTCCTTGTACCTCACTCTCAAGTATCTGTGGCAAGAGCAGCAGGTGAGATGGGTTGTGGGCCTGTATTGTGGTCCAAAAAAATGATTTTTTTTTTTTTTTTTTTAGGAGCAACTGCATCCCAGATGTCCTTCTGCACTTGGAGTGCAACTCCCAGCACGTAGGGCATGATATGGGGGAACCCCTTTGACCATGGGCAGCCAGTGGCTGGAGCAGCCTGCCTCTCCTGCAGGCTGTGTCTAAGAGGGACAGCAGAGAGCCTGTGCTGAGCACACGCTGGCACTTCCAGCAGTGGCCACAAACACGCCTGGCTGGGCCGGTGACCAGCGTCCAGCCACAGTATGGTGGCAACAGCCAAGGAGCTGGGCAGGCGGGATGGGTCTCGCCCACCCCTGGGCTCTAATCCATGCTGCTGCAATTCCTGGCATCCTTCACAGGGCTGGTGAGGACCAGTGCTCAGGGGGGCAACACATGGGCATGCAGTCCTGCCTCCTCCTCGCTGAGCAGGAGCCATGGTAGCAACTGGGCTCCACAAGGACGGTTTTCTGGGAGAAAACATGATGTGGCAAGAAATGCACATGCCTGTACCAAATGGCAGCAAACTTATGGTAAAGCCCCTGCATATAATCTATATTCTAATTAATACTCTGCATCATCTAATCAACAGAAATCTTCTGGCATGTGCGGTCCAGTTTGCAAACTATTCAGCAGAGAGGCTTTTTGAGCCTCTCCACAGATCAGCGTAATTAAGCAAAGCTGCTGGAGGGGCTTCCCTCTGCCGATTCCTCCGCTCTGGGAAGGGGAACGGTGCTTGAAAAAAACAGCAACCTCTGGCAACATCCCCCAGCCCTGGAAGGCTCTCTGGAACAGAAAGGGGAAAAATCCTCTCCTTTGCTGCTGCTGTGGAGCTGGTCTCTCTCCCGCTGTCTCCCTGCCAGCGCTGAAAGCCCATCCTGCTTCCCTCGCACCGAGCACACCGGCCGGCCGGCAGCAGATGCAACGGCGGCAGTGGGACCGCGCAACTCCAGAGCCTCTCCAGCAACCCCTACAGTAGAAGAGCACAGCTCTCCTCACAATATGCTGTGGGGGAGGAGGAAGGAAGGACTTTGGCCCTGCTTGCTCGTGCTAATTGATGGCTTCTGTTGCAGCTATTCACACTTTTAAAAAATGGTAACAGCTATACTGATTTAGAAGCAGGGAAGAAAAACCCAGCAGCCTCACCAGCGTGGCGGGTGAAAGCGAAACTGCACGCAGAGCACTCCACAGAGGCGCGGAGAGCAGGAGAAGCAACCCAGAGGCAAACCCTGAGCCCTGCACAGAGGCACAGAAACCATAAAGCGTGTCCCTTGGCTGGGGTGCACAGGGACAGCCTCCTCCACGAGCAGCGGGCTGGGGAGCGGTGGTTCTGCAGCTCCTGCTCCACCTTGCCCAGCCCTGTGGTGGGGTGGGCTTGGCCTCCTCTGTGCAGCGAGGTGTGTGCCTCTGAGCTCAGTGCTCTCCTCAGTGCAGGCACGTATCTATCTGGGAGCTTTTTGGAGAAGGAGCCGCAGACATCTTCCTTCTCCCTCCTGAGGCCATGTGCTTGCCTTTTCTCCTTGCTCCCAGACATTGTCTTCTCCTGCTGGGAGAGCGCTCTACCTTGCTTAGCAGTTTACATGGTAAGTCTCTACTGCAAGCCGGAGGTGTGATCACAACACGCCTGGGTGAAACCCCGCTTGCTTTAATTTAGCTAGCTGAGATATTAATTTCCGAGGAAGAGGCAGCAGCGTGCACTTTGGGGCCCATGGCCTGGTGTGCCGGTACTGCCCGTGGTGCTCCCGCATCCCTGGCATCTAGACGGAGCCGAGCATGAGTAAGCGGCACAGCGCAGGACGGGGGAGCTGCAGGCACCGTGGGCGAGGTGAGGTAAAACACGGGCATTTCAGCACTGCCATGCTCTGCTCCTCTCTCTCCAGCAAGGGCTCAGTGTGTCCCTGTGCCCACCAGGCTCCTGGCTGCCGAGGTCCGTGATCCTGCTGTAGGCAGCAGACCTCTGCCCGCTCCCCTCGCCGCAGCCTGCTGTAGCGTTTTCACAGGGGCCTTCACCTCCTGTGACAGTCGTCCTCACGCTCCTCATGATTCACATCTGGGTGCAAGCAGCCCGGTGATTTCTTTTGCCGAGAAGGTCGCCCAAAATACGTGTTTAACAGGAGCGCTCTCTATTTTTAACGTGGAGGAACCTCATAAAAAGTCAGAAGACTAATGCAAAATAATAAATGAGATGTTTAGTCATAGGTCTCCATCACATTCACATTATAAACAGCTCAGAAATGATTTCCACTTGTGAGATAAGATTTAATTGTAAATCATGGAAAATGGTGAGATATATATTGCCTGGAGCAGGGTGGTAAACATATTTCTGGGTCTTGAGGGAGAAAATAAAGCAAAGCGTATGTCATAACTGAGGTGGGCCCTGAGCACAGCTAAGCCAAACTGCATTTCAGCCCAGGCTGCTGCTGTTCTCGAGAAGGCCACCAGCCCTCCGGGGGCTCTTTGCTCCTAGGGGTACGGAGGGGCACCTCTCCACTGAAATTTATCGCTATCCAAGGCTTTGCTACAAGTTTCTTCTGATGAAACTGCTTTTTTTTTTTTTTTCCAACTTAAGCTGTTCCTTAAGCAGCATGAGACCAGATCGCAACTTAAATGGCAAATGTACGGCAGTAACTCTCCTAGCTGCAGAAGGTGATATAGACAAATCTGTTGCTGATACCAGCAAGCTCTGAGCTGAGCCCCTGTTTCTCATTTGGAGTGCATTGCTGTGTCTCCTCTGACATGTTTCTTCATAGCACTGAAAAGAGGCACTTGGAGAAACAGCTTTGCTACTTGGGGGAAGCTTTGATTCCAGGGCTGGAAATGGAGCGGTGTAGTAGGTAATCGGCAGAAATCAAAGAGCGTACATGTTTTTCCAGTGCAGAAAGAAAGAGGAAAGATCAATTTATTTAAAGCAGTGGAAACGGATTTCTCAGTTGGCTAACCTGTTAACCTGCTCCCATGGGATGAAACTGAGACAGGGAGAACACTTGGGTTTCTTGCACCTTTGTGTTCACTGTTTCAACCATCTAGTGAAGTCGGGATGCTGGTGGAGTCACCGGTGGTCCTCCTGTTTGCACATCCCCTGCCTGCCGGCTACCCCGAGCCTCAGCCACAGCCCTTCAGCGAGTGGTGCTGTGTCTGTGGTGCTCCTGTTTGACTGCCAGAGCAAGGCATAGCACCTGCAGCACACTGCTTACTGAGTGATTACTGCAGCGAGGAAGCGGCAGGTGGCTTGGACAGGGCAGGACGAGCCAGACACCCAGCACACACCCCAGCCACTACACCAAGCATGAGGGGTGAGGCAGGGACAGGGCTGGGGCTACATCCCTCAGAGCCCACCTTCTGGGGGGCTGTATGGGTGGGGAGAGGAAGACAGCTCCCGTGCTTCTTACCCTCCATTTTCAGTGTAATTTGCAGTTATTTCTGTGCTGCTTCGTGCTGCGATTCTCCATGGGGTTGCATTTAGGATGCATACTGAAATATGCCGTAACTGAGGGCAAGATTAAAGCTCAGTGTTTTCGGTGTAACACACCTGCCTTCAGACATGTGTGCAGTTGTACCACTGAGGTGGGCTGACTCTGTGCTGGCCACATTCACCCGAGTGCCAAAGCAGCACTGCCGAACCACAGCCCGCCTGCTGCCCCTCTCCTGGGCTCGCCCGGCTCCAGACAACGTTGCTGTGGGATGCATGCAACTTTTTCACTATCTGGAAATAGGAATCTTGCTCTATCCATTAGTTACTGTATATGCAGTTTGTATATATAATATTTATATTTTTCCCCCAAAGTTGTGAAATATATAAAATATAATTCCTCTAGCTGAGAGCTCATCATTCCCATGACAAGGTGCAATCAATAAATTATGCACCACTTGTGGTTATTCTGCATGTCAACTCATATTTCCATGTCGCTGTCCTGACTGTTACTGAGTGTTTGTGTTGTTGTACCTTTCCACCTCCTCAGTGTTGATTTAGGAGTTATTATTCTGGGCTCATAGTAACTGCAAGAAAATCAAGTTCCAAGTGTTTCTGCCAAAAGAAGAAAATGAAATGAGCAAGTCAACAGAAAATTCCACTTGTCAAACACCATTTGCTTACGACTGTGGCTTTGTTAAGGAAACTTGCGTTCGGACAAGCTGCACGAAGTCAACAATTCGCCTTTGCGGCGGGATAACCCCTGTGCCCGAAGAGGACTCTTGGTCGCGACAGCTGTGGTCCTTGAGCGAGCTAACAGCAAAAAAACCAAAGCCACTCCTGACACTTACAAATTATATCTTCTGAATAATGCATGGCGCATCCAGATTGGCTCCGGGAGGGGGAAGGGGGGATGCTTTTTCAATGGACAACCAGACGGGTAAGGATTGTATTCTAAGAAGAGTTTGACATACCAAGAAGGGGAAAAAAAAAAGAAGCCCAAGTACTCGCACACACTTTGAGATTGACTGTCAAATCATTTCACATCTGTACCTAAAGCAAACAGACATAATGCTAACAGCTTGCTGGAGCTCAGAAATGCCACCCACTAATCAGTCCACCTGTGGAATTCTCAGTCCATCTTGCAAGCCGTGTACCCGATTGCCAAGACGCCTGACAAGAAGATGTATATTAAAATGTTGAGTAAGACTGGAAATACAATGTGGTGTAGTATAAACAGAATGCACTCGCCGGGCGGCAAGCGGAGACGCCTTTTCATTCCTGGCGTGATGACCCGGCACTGCTGGCTCCTGCCAGCGCTGCGCGGCAGGGACGGCTGGCCGACCCCAAGGCACGCTCGCCTCCCGCGCATGATCCTGTCTCGCTCTGGTTTTGCAGGAGAATAAATCAAAAAATACCCCCCCAACCCTCTGTCCCTCTTAATTACCCTTTTTTCTTTTTTCTTTTTTTAATGTCCGTAATTAACAATTGCTTAAATATAGGTGTTCACAAGATAAGTCTCAGCAAAAAAAAAAAAAAAAAAAAAAAAAAAAAAAAAATTGCTAAGGAATAATCTCTCCTGCACAATGAATGCACCCTTCGGGGTAAGACAAAGAGGTAATTCAGAGGAATGGGTGATTGAGATGGTGCGTTGCGTGAGCGCAATTCTTTGAGACTAAATTACATTTAGGATTACAGCACCGGATTGCCAGTCACTATTTAACACGCTGGCAAAATGATCATTTTGCTCTTTTCGTCTCCAAAAGGGATATAAAGGAATGAAAGGAGAAAGTTTACTGGGGTTGTCAGAGAAGGAATGAGGAGCTGGGGGTGCCGCGGGGTGGATAATTATCCCCTGCAGCACGCCATCAGAGGGTTACGCTGTTTGCGGTGCAGAGGGAGGCGGCGTGGCACAATTAGGCTCCTTAGATATAATTTTCTATAAATCCCAAGCTTTTACATTTGCACAGTAGCTGTTTTCCCTATCTGTGAGTACAAAACGCTATTTTAACATCTGTTCTTTTAAGGCTATTTGCTCTGGGAAGGCAGTGTGTTTTGCCATAAATTTAGGTCATTAATTTGTATCTGCTCTTTGTTTATTTAAGAAACAGGACAAAAGGGCAGCTGCTGAACCATTTGGCTGTGCCGAGGGGTAGTGGGCTCGACGTGCTGGAGCTCTGCGCTCGACCAGCTTGAGTTTGCACCCGCAGCTACAGGACACAACTTTAGGGACAGGCTGTGCCAAGCCGCGCAGCGCTGCCCCGAGAACTGCCAGAGCGTGGCCCGTGGTGAAGCCCCACGATCTGCAACGGGAACACTGCCGGCGCTGCTCTTGGGCTTCAGGTTATTTTTTTAAGAGAGGTTTGCAAAGCAGTGGTGTTTTACTGCCTTGACTCGAGGTGCTGCTGTTGGCTACCGAAGGTAACACGCTACGAGCAAATATGACCTGTTTAATTAGACATTTATAAACAGAAGCACAATAATACCTAGTAAATTGATTGTTAACAGCATTTAATGCTCTTAAATTGGCCATTAAGTGTGGAATAATTTCTGGGGTATTATTGATATTATGAAGCATTAGAGAGGTTTTATTTATTCTCATAAGCCTAATGGACTCAAACAAATTGACTGTGTTTGAAAAGGTCATTTTTTGCTTGTTGATTCTCTGACATCTTCTAATCAGTTTAATCAGATCACATAGAAAAATTGCATAAGTATCTCGAAGCACGTTCCATTTCCAGCTTCCCATTAGGAACAAATGCGTGCGCCTTACAGAGCCCCGCATTACCAGCTAGGCATGAAAAGCCCAGGCGCGCAGTTAAAGTCAGATGCTAAAAAAGAAGCGCTCGTGTGCACACTTGCTTGCCACACAGCTCCTGCAGGCTGGCTGGCATGCAGCACTGATTCTCGGTGGGCACAGCATCTCACCTCTCCTCCAGAGAAGATACGTGTCAAATAAGGTACAATTCAACAGGAGAAATATTACCAAAATGCACCACCCAGTAAGCAATTTAGATCTGGTCTGGCTTCTCGTGGAGATGGCACTTGGTCCCATCGCAGCAGCATTAGACCCAATTTGCAGAACTGGCCCCCAAACCCAGGCTCAGTATATTCTTCATTGACACTGATCTTTAGAAAATTAAAGGCAGTACTTCTGACAGTGCAAAATATGTCTCATTGCCGTTTGTGTTTGGCAAAGAATTTCTCTGATTTTCACTGGTCCTTAGATGCAGTAAATCTTCAAGTGTTTCGGGTGCCCAGACACACATGGCGGCTCCCAAGGGCAGATTTTTAAACCAATTTAGGCTTTTACTTCCTTAATCAGTGGGAAGGAGCACCTAAATGTCTTTATAAATCTGGCTCTGAATCATTCACAACTGAGGAGCATACTATTTAGCAAAATCCCAGTGAAACTATTATAAGGGGGATGAAACCGAAAGTGTCTTAGGGAAGTGGTTGGAGTTAATCCAGCAGTTTGCAGCAGATCCACCATTTTAAATGGTGGGACTGAGGAGCACTTTTATAGTTTGCTCATATTAAAACCTTGGTCTTCTGATGGTCTGACTGGTGAACTCTGGCACTTGTGTGTCATTGCTGGCCACAACCTGAGGTGAGGGCCATGCCTCATTGCTGCCCTCCCATTTTGTGCTCCCAGCTGGCCTTTGAAAAGCCCTTCCTTCCATACAGCAGGTCCCATTATCCAGTTTCACTGCTCCATCTTTCCAAGCCCATGTTCACCCCAGACCTGCACAGGGCTGAGCAAGGTTCAAAGCCTTGCCCCCAGGGTTTTACACCGCAGCATGAACAACCTGTCCAGGTAGGGGAGAGGTTTCCTCTCACAGCTCTTCCCAGCCATCACTGCCAGCAGCGGGTGAGCTCACACCTTGTGTGACCAGATCAGTCACACGAATATATATGGATCTAATGTATAGGAGCTGGTGGGGGGGATGCCAGCTCTGGAGCCCTGAGGGTCTGGAGGGCTTCTTGCTACAGACACCTCCAGGACAGACCTTTTCTGTGGGAAAGCTCATTTTTATCTGTCCAGGTAACCTGGACAGATCGGAGAGAGAAGAGTAAATGAACAGCCCAAGGAATCAAACTAAAATTATCAAACCTTTGTGAAATCAGGGCCCTTAGGAGTAGACACACATTTTGGTAGAGATATAGACATTCAAAGTCATGTGTTTTAAATTTAATTTTCACAACGAAAAAGTATTTTTCTGTTTCAAATAAGGCAGCATATTATGAGCACAAGCTATTCCACCCTTGAAATTCAAAAGCTAAAGCCTACTGCTCTCACTCACTCCATACCAAATAACACCTACCAACTTAAAGAAGGGTTTGTGGAAGTGAATTAACCATGGCACAGGTGAGAAGCAGGTCTTCAGCCAGAACTGGGAAAATCAATAGTGCATGTCGTGTGAGGCTGTGCTTATTTTTTCAAAGAATATGCTGCTGTGTTTGAAACATGTCAAAATTTCTTTCTGGAATCCTAAACCTTCTTCAGGTAGGAATGGGAAGACAAAACATCTGGGTCAAAATGGCTAATGCTCCATTCAAAAGCAACAGGTGGTTTGCTGGAGGTGGCAGAAGCAGTTCTTGTGTGAGCTGGGAACTCATTTACTGTTTATTACAGTTAAGATAGCAATGTGCTTTGCATATGTAACCTCTCTGCACTTTAAGTTCCCCATCTGTAAAATAAGAGCAGCAAAATGCAGTATTCAGCTTTCTGAAGGGGTTCTTCAGATGAAAAAGTCATATACCTGCCTCATTGTATGTGTATGGAAATGCACACACGTATGTGTACAAATACACAAATGAGATTTTTTAATGAGAAAATGTATCGCATACTCATCTTTTTATTGCTAGAAAAAAAAAATACAACTGCATTTATATTCCAATTCCAGTTTTACTCATGTCATCTCCATACAAGTGTTCCTTTCTACATTTATCTCATCATCTTTTCTAGATCATTTTAATGGACTGAAATGTCTGAGTAGACTATTTATTACATTCAAAAGTCACTGTCTCTTTGGTTACAAAACTTAAAACTGCCTAGTTGGAAACTGCTGGAGGGAAGAAGGATTATAGAATAGCAATAAAGAATGATTTTACTAAATTCTGTGTCATTCTGATTACAAAATCACTGTTACAGAAGAAAGATGCTTGCAGAAAGTACCCTGCCCTTTTCCGTTTCTGCTAACGCTCCGCACATTCTTCCAGGAGCATCAGGAGATTATTCTGTAGGAACTACTTCATGTTTTCTTACTATTTTAAATTGAATTAATTGCACTTGACGAGGGGTCCCCCGCTCTATTTACATACCCATCTCTCTCTGAACCAAGAGTGAATTTGGCTAGCTGTTTTGGGAACAGGTCACGCTCCTACATAATTATTTTTTTCTTCAAACTAGTATATTTTTCATCAACGACACTTCACAACAGGGAAGAACGGGTGTCAGGTTTCAGTCTCATATGTTCTGTAATTTTACATTCTGTGGCAATGCCCACGGTGCTGGAATAATTTGAAACAGAACTACAATCTTTCCAAGTTTTGTAGAATAAATGTTTAGAATTGGTAAGAGTTTTGAAATGCAAATGTCAAAATTCTTTCGAACAGTATGTGATTAATTCTTGAAGTACTAACAATGCTTGCCTGTAAATGGAATTAGCGATGGGGACAGAGATAAGATACCAGCGGGTGAAAGAAATGCAGGTGCAATTTTGGACAGTGAACCCGCAATGCTTCTTATTTAAAAACAGTGAACAAGCCCTCTGAGGAAGGGATGTTGAGTCTTGTCAATTAAGAAAGGTCCCCATGCCCCCACGCTCCCCAGCATAATGCTCCTTGGGACCTTCGCCATCACCCACGGTTGCCACTGACCTCTGTGGGATGAGTCCTGATGGCAGGAGCCCACAGAAACCAGCCTGGCACATATCTGCCAAGGGGACACCCAGGGACCCTCTTAGTGCTCAACTGCAAGTCAGATGGCCACAAGAACAGCCATTGTCACAGTTTTAGACAGGGACCGTGAACAGGCAAGGTGATGGCCCACCACGCTGACAGTTTAAAGAGGGCTTTTGCCTCACCCCATCACAGAGAATCCCGGTGATGGGTGGAGTGCTGCTTAGTGTCTTGATCCACATTAAGAGTAGAGAGGCCCCAGCATCCTCCCCTGCCTGGGCAACTTGATACCCTTCGCCTACCCTGTAATGGCTGAATTTTACTCCCAAACACCACCTGGATTTGCTTGCTGAGACCCCAGGAGAAGGAGGAGTCTCAAGACCCCAGCTGCCTTGTAGGTGGCCAGAGAAGCGAGCTTTGGGCCAAGGAAGTGAAGACTGCAAGCAACAGAAAGAGGGGAGATGTTACGTGAAGAGCAGCAATAAGACCTCCTGGGCATGAAGGCTTGGAGTGGAGTCCCTGCTGCTCAGGCCCTGCACCAGGTCCAACCACATGGGTAATGACCAGAAATTTCAGAGCTGGGAGTATGAGGAGCAACCCAAACCGACATCAGGGATCACAAGAGGCTTCAGACTCGTATTTAGCTGGACTGCTGCTGTCAGTCTTTGCAGGACACAAGGAATCATGGATGTGGCTTTCATGCCTTCACTCCATTTAACTTTCCATCCTTCTCCTCCTTCCTTCTACTACAACACAAGTCTCTCACTGTTGTTAATATATTCCTACAATATTTTTGGTGGCAGAAGACACCTCAAAGAGTAGCCTACTATATCTTCATTGGAAGAGTGCTTGGCCTCCAAAGGTCATTTGCTAACAGCATCCAAGAGGCCTGACA
Organism: Aythya ferina; assembly: GCF_964211825.1. Classification (NCBI taxonomy): domain Eukaryota; kingdom Metazoa; phylum Chordata; class Aves; order Anseriformes; family Anatidae; genus Aythya; species Aythya ferina. The sequence continues at coordinate 28,790,578 of NC_140298.1, forward strand.
GGTATCTCCACTCCCTGGAGGTCCCGCTGGGCAGCTTGCCATGCTAAGTCAGTGCTCACAGCGGGGTGTTAAAGGGAAGGTGTGGGGAGCACCCCAGCTCTGCTGCCATGCCAAATCCTCTTCCTGCTCCTGTTGCCTCTGCCACCACTCTCCTTGAAGGTCCTGCTTAAAACACGGATGGGCTTCAGCCTGAACACTTGCGCCTGGCCCTCCCATTTGGTTTTGTCAGTTTGCAGAAATAGAGGACAGACCGCAAAAATCGCCTACGGATTTCCTCCAAGTGTAGTGGGATTTGGATTTCCAAATTTGTTTTAATCCTAATTATATTTTAGCCCAACAGCTTCTCCATTTAATACTTACTACATCTATAAAAAAAAAAAAAAAAAAAAAAAAAAAAAGGTTCTGTGTGGCAGACAGAAACGCACCCATTTATGTTTTCTTCTACAGTCATTAAATACAGATATCTGATCCTGTCTACACAGTCAGCATATTGGCAGTGTGTCTCTGGTGGTACTGGCTGGTGGGAGCATCACCTCCAAGGGTCAGGGCTGGATTTCCTTCATCATAATGGACCTGCTACATCATGCGCAGTGTGGCTGTGCCTAAAGGGCTCCACTTTAAGATGATGCAAGTTAATGCAGCTTTTCAAATACGGAGATCATCTGTAAATATAACATTCATCATCTAAAGGATTCAAAAAACCTTTCTACTTCTTGTAAAGAGTGTTCAGCCTAAGAATAAAAAGAGCTACATTAAAGCTAAGTTTGTGTTATTATCTACAAACACTAGCTTAAATGAATAATCTTGTAAACTGCAAGCAGTTTGCTTTATTGAAATACACTGGAAATGTGCTCCAATCCTTGATATCTATAAGCAAGAGATTACAATTTTTTTTTTCATGTTTAAGTTTGAAACTGCAAACTCCATATTTTTAAGTCCTTCAATTTTTTATGTGGGGATTTTTCTACTCTCTTGATATTTACAGGGGCTTTTCAGGAGTAAAGAATCTCTCTCTCTGACTATAAAGAGAAAACGGTTCATGTGACACGAAGCTTTGTCAAATGCATAAAAATGCTGCCTGAATTAATTACTCTACTTTGCTAACACTGAAAGCAAAATCAGTGATTTCAACCATTTCTTTAAAGTACAAAGAGGGGGGAAAAAAGGGTTCAAATATAATATTGCTGTAATTCTATATCTGTGTGACTCCGGCATAAAAAACAACAGGATTTATCCAAAACAAGATGTTCTAACTATAACTACAGATATTGCTTTAATGAAGACATTTTCAGGAGTGCAGGCTATTTCCGACCACAATATAAGAGCAGGATAATTTAAATTAATATAAAAGATCCTTTGGGGGGCTATATTTTTTAATTGTAATTACACAATGAATATTTGATACCTATATTTGGCATTTAATGAGGATTAAAACGGTATTCCCCAAACAGAGGTTTAATAACAATGTAAACTACCAAGAACTTCATTACAGGGGCTAAGGGATTAGAAATGAGATTTGAAGGTGACCAAAGGGAAAATCAGAGACATCAAACACCTCTTCTAATATAAATTGCCCTATTTAAAATAAAACATGAAGAATTGATGTGGGCCTCAATCGAAGCACTAAAATGCTGCCTTTGAAACTGTGATGGTCCCACATGAAAACCCAGCAGCTGCAGCCCTTCGCCCAGAGGACAATTTTGTTATAGCCCAGCTCTGGAGCAGCACTCAGCCCCATGGGGATGCTTTGCCTGGCTGGGGACTGCACGGACCTTCATGCATAAGCCTCTACAGCTTTAGCTACAGAGTGTGTCTCTGGGGTTGAGAACGATAACAGGCACCAGCTTTGCAGTGCAGGCATGGAGTGGGATGCGCCATGGTCACTGACCTGTGGGTATGTTATAATATGCCACAGGTTTGCTCCCACCCAGTGGCACTACTACCTGCACAGGGGGAAAGCCCGGCCACTGCCTCGCCATCTCCAGGAGGAGAGCCTATGATGCCTATGGCTCTGGTACTGGAGCTGAGGCAAGGACAGGAAAGTCCTAGTGTGTTATTCCAGGATGTCAGTCCTTGAAAATGAAGAGCCAAGGTTTTCCAAAGTGGTTCCTTACATGATGCTCCTAATTGAGTCTTTGGGTATCTGAGCAGGTATCTGTAGGTGTGAAATAATTGGCAGCTCCCTTAAGCCCTGGTGGCCTTTCCAGTCTAAGGCTAGATATTTTCATAAATCTGTCTGCACACCAGAGCCCAGTGCCAGGCACTCTCTGGAATCACTGCATGGCTGAGGTTGGATGGGACCTCTGGAGGTGACCTAGTCAAACCTCCTGCTCAAGTAGGCACACCTAGAGCCATCTGCCCCGGACCACATCCAGGCAGCTTTTGAATATCTCCACAGAGAGACTCCGCCTCTCTGCCATGCCTAGGTAAAACTGACAGGGAAGCCCATCTGCTTCCAAACCCAAAGTCTTTTCAGAGACAACCTCAGAACCTGGCCCTCCAGCAGGAGCTGGTGACAGGCCCCCTGCACGGTGTGGTGAGGCAGCAGGGCTGCTTCCACCAGCGATAATCCCTCACTGCAGCAGGCGGTCCCTCTCTGGGCGTCTCACATAAGGACCAGTCCTACAGTATGTAATTATCCCCAGACCCAAGTGCAGCCAAGGTGTCTCACGGGTTGCTTCCCTCTCCTCTCACAAAGGCTTTGAGACAGCTCACATCCCTTGAACACATTTCCTACCGCATAAATATGTCTAAGTACATGCCTGCCTTCTTGTGAGCAGCTGCAGCAGTTTGTGAAGATGCGTCACTTGACTAAGAAGCTATATATATGTATTTATACACATATATACGTATGGTATGTATGAGACTGTACACATATGCTATATATGTGTATGTACACAGATACACATGTACATATGTATGTATATATGTATTTGCCTGTGTGCATTCAGTTGTGTGTAGGAAAGTGAGTGCAGTTTAGAACACGCACTCTGTCATACCCTGGCAAATGCCATTGTCAGGGCATGGACTGCAACATTTCACGTCTACAAGCGAATGATGTACCTGCAAAGTGCAAAGTAGCGCCTCCTCTCTGCTCTGGTTGCTTTTGTTTTTACTCCTTTATTAATCATCTCCTACTGGTATGTGGGAGGAGATTCTGATGATGAATATGTGTTAAATAATTTGCAAGCATTCGGTTTTTTGTTCTGGTTTTCCGACGTATTAAACTGGCATAAATATTGGCAGAATTTCCTTTAATCCTCCAAGGGATCCCTGCCTCGCACTCTGTCCCAAGCCCTAATCCCTGTAACATGTTGCTGGGTCACTTATCCAAGATGGAGGGCGTGCATCCTTGCCTAACACATTTTCTTTCTCTTTCCCTTCTGCTAACACGGGCTGTGACAGGAGAACTGCCCCCTCCCCCTTTGCTCATCAGACAAATCCGTCTCCCACCGTACACAGAGGGGAGAATGCACAGAGTAGCTGGATTTTTTGGACGTGAAGTGGTGTCTTTGCGGGTCCCTAATTCACCCTTCCAAGTCTCATAATTGCCAACAGAGGTCTTTTTTCCTTCTCATAATGTACAAAATGATCTGCCCTTTTATGATTGCCTTGAGAATATCCCACAAAGCTGACGGTGAGGGAGCAGATGCCTCATTCAATTCCAAATAGAAGGAAATCTGTTGTCTCAAATAATCCCTAAATTCAGACACTTTCAGCCAGCTATTATCAAGAGACCACATTTTAAGAGCAGATGTGTTATTAAGGCTGAGAAATGTTATGAGTACTTCGTGATCTGACAAATGAATTCAGGCTATCTAGCATTCCAGCATTTGATCTTTTAATAATTCAAAAAATGAAATGGAAACCGCTGGGGGTGGGGGAGGCTCTTCCACCAGATCCTGACCTGGCATTTTAGGACTCGCTTGGATTTTCTGGGGACTATTGCCAGCAGAGATTTGGGGCACATGCTGCCTATGCTAATGCTATCAGTTCTTCCATGGGATTGTTAGACCTCTGCCTTACGAGTCAATCCCCAGTTTTGACACTCAGCTTCATGCCGTACGCCTGGCTAATGAACAGCTTCATTTAGCGGTGATGGGAGAGCTGAGCCTGGCTCCAGTTCTGCTCCCTGCCTGTCCTGGGTCAGGCACGGGGTCGGGCCAGGCCCAAAGGCCACGAGCAGTTGGTGCTTCACCTTGCCATCACAACACCTTGCTCATGCTTCCCTGGGCAGCATGTATGGATTGCTGTGGGTGCCTTGAAGGGAGGCTCTGGAGGAGCTGCTCATTTCCTCCCCTCCCATCCAGTTGCTGACTGCAAGGAAGGAGCATGGGAGCCAGAATCACAAAGCACCCAGAGCCCTTTCTCATCACAGGGCCTGGGCTACACACACCTCCAGGTGCTGGCAATGGGAAACTGTTGGAGATGAATTCAGACAAATCACTGGAGAAAAAAAAAAAAAAATCCAGTTAGAAATTGCATTGCCAGGGACCAGACCTGGAGTGGGGAAACTGCAGATAAAGCTATCAGAGATGCTATGTGTCTCAGGTGCTCAGACTAAACCCTTCTATGCACTTCTGGAATTTCTCTTCATTGTCTCCTCAGAAACCCATCCAGGTTCTCTTCAGTACCCTCAACTTTGACAGCTGTATTTTTAGGGTTGGAGAAGGGGCCACAGGGCCCCAAATGAGGCAGGCTGCAAGAAGCATGGAGACCTCTAGGAGTGTCTCGCAGCACCCCCGTCTCTGGTAGGCTGGATGTGCCACTACCGGCAGCAAGAACATGATGCAGTTGTCCAGGAACCAAAGCCAAGCACTGCTCAGACATGCCATCTGTAAAAAATAATGATCCCCAGCATTCTGGGATTTTTTACTTCAGTTTGGTCATTCTGAGCTTCTCCAATCATTAGAAAAAGCCTCTAGCCTCTAAGCACGTTTGTTTAAGAAAGCATATTTCAACATCTTTTACTTCTGAGCTGAAAAAGAAGCAGCCTGCATAGAAACCTAGTTTTCCTCACTTCAGTGTACCACATTTTAAATTCAGAAACAAAGAGATGCACATGGGTAAGTGAAAGCACATCTTGCAGAGATCATCTGAGAGCTGCTACGTGTTTCAGGCTGCTACCTAAAGCACAGCCTGCCGACCGCTCCATCAGAGGGAAGAAATGAGAAATTACGAGGGTCACTGGGCGCCCCGCGCACCTCCGAGGGCTGCAGTTATGTGGCAAGTCAGGGGTTGTAATGCTGCTAGCAGGAGAAGGGCTGAGCTCCTCGGTGGGCTCCACACGCTCCACTACCTGTGTGCTGAGGTGGCTCGGCCACCACGGCGAGGACGAGTTAGCAGCCCCCCCAAACCACGACTGCTTCCCGACAGCCGGGGCTGGGGTGTTATCCTCATGTTTGTGATTCTTATTCGCAGGAAGACTGCAACGCGTGTGGGGTGGTTTGTGGTGTGTGTGTTTTTTTTTTTTTTCTTTCTTTCTTTTTAAATGCACATTTAGTCTGAGCAGTAGTGCAGGAGATCTGAGGTGCTAATATATGATGTGAGGAAGGACTGAAGTCTCCTGGGGGGGGGTCTTTTTGGCAATGACTCGCCTCAGTGTGAGGCTTGAATGAGGAACGCTACGTGCACCGTAAATCACACACAGGACACACGCGCGCAGAGGCAACAGCTCGGCGGGTGCGGGGGGAGCATCCCCTCCTCACAGCGCCCCCCTCGTGCCCGTCACCCCACCATGGCTCCTGCACGGCCCCCCCAGCAGCCATGTGGCACCTCTCCTGCTGCTCGGACCTGCTGCACACACACATTTCCAGCTCAGGTCTAAAACGGATGGAATTTAATGTGAGCACAAGGCTGGTTTTGCAGATAGAGGTTAGAGAGGCTGCGCTTTTCCAAATTGGGCTCCTTACTCCTTAGGACAAGCGACAGTGACAGGCTTTCCTCTGTGGAGGTAACCATGAGGCCGCCGGCATGAGCATCCCCTCCAGGTTGCACCAGAAACTTGGAGCTCTGCATCAGTTACTAAAATAAATAGCAGTCCTGGGTAAATTAGTTCTTTCTGGTCAGAAAATGAAGACAATTTAACAAAAACAGAACAAATACTGAAGAAAAATAATACTCAACATTTTAATTTAAGACTTTTTTTTTCCAAGTCAAGATCTTGATATGGAAAGTAAAGGTTTTAAAAGAGCAAGCAGTAGATGTTTTTTAAACAGGGTGAGGCCACGCCACCCCCCCCCCAATAACTTTCCCTCAATATTCTGCCACAATGAAAGACATCCCTGTGATCAAAGCTGACTCCACCAGAAGAGTTATGATAGATGTCCTTACAGCATGCACATACGCTCTTAACAGCATGACAGATCAAAATCTTTCTAATTGCTTTGCAGGTTTATAAATGCTGGACTGCTTGATCATTATTTGTTTTAAAGGTAAAATTAGGACAGCAGTTTAGTTGCAAGTTGGTTTCTTTGACAGAGAGAAGTTATTTTCAGTGTGGTACACAAAGCCCAGAGGTATTTGGGTAGGCCTGAGAAAAAGGACCTGTGGAAAAGAAACCTCTAGTCAGTAGGTTTAAGTTTGCTGTTTGGAAGGTTTAACAGTATTGCAGAACTAAGAATCAGAGCATGGCTGAGGTCACAAGGGTCTTCTTGAGTCCCTTAGCCCCTTGCTGAAGCAGGGCCACCTGGAGGTGGCTGCCCAGGGGCTTTTGGAGATGTCCAAGGAGGGAGGCTCCACAGCCTCTCTGAGCAACCTGTGCCTGTGCTCCACCACCTGCATAGTGAAGAAGTTCTTCCTGATGTTCAGACAGAACCTCCTATGTTCTAATTTGTGCTGTTATCTCGTCCTGTGCCTGGGCACCACAGAAAAGAGCCCGTCTCTGACCTCTTCACACCCTCCCTTCAGGTATTTCTATACAATGATGAGATCCCCCTAAGCCTTCTCTTCTCCAGGCCAAACAGGCCCAGCTCTCAGCCTTTCCACATAGGAGATGCCCCAGTCCCTACATCTACTTAATGGTCCTTTGCTATACTCCCTGCAGTAGTTTCACCTCTCCCTCTGTGCAGACAACATTGCCTTCTTGGGAGCAGGGATCCCCTCCCTCGGCCTGCTGGCAACACTGCTCCTAATGCAGCCCAGGATGCCACTGGTCTTCTTTCCATCGGGGGCACATTGCTGGCCCTTGGTCAGCTTGGTGTTCACAAGGACCCCCAGGGGCTTTTCTGCAAAGCTGCTTTTCAGCCAGTTAGCCCATGTATGATACACAGGGCATGTTGTAAAGTGCAAATCTAGGAAACAGTTTGCTGTAGATTAGAAGGGTTTTCTCAGCCATAAGGTACAGAGGTACCTTGAATCACACGGACATCTGCCGTGTCCTTAGCAGTGGGTACACAGGGCACACTGCTCTTCGTAGTGATAGAGGGCATGCTCCCATCAGTGGTGGGCAGAGTTAAGGGTCGCTGACTCTGGATTGTTCAAGTGTATTTTGAAATATTTTGAATTTGCCTTAGCTTAGAATTTCCAAACTGAATATGAAATGGACTCAACACACAAGAGACTATGGTGTTGGGTTTTTTTTTGTTTTCTTTTGTTTTCTTTTCTTTTCTTTTAGTACATATCTGCACTTACAGCTCAAATGTGTTAATTAAGCATTTGATATACAGTGTTTTAGGGATTCCTTCCTGTACATTTTCTTCATTAATGTCCCGGGTACATCTTGCATGCAAAGTGAGACCATTTATTATGGTAAGAAGAAGAAAAAAAAAAAAAAAAGGAAAATCTCTGTTCTGTGCAAAGCTTCTGTGCTCTGCAGGGGTTTATTTGCAGTAGTTGTGATCACATAAAGAATTAAAGAATTCTGAGTGATATATACATCCAAACCTTCAGCACCAGATCTTTATCACTGTTGTAACACAATCCAGTTCTGAAGATACATTATCAAAGCATCCAGGTTTGCCCACTGACACTACTCCTTCGTCTGTGACCTCCAACTTATATAGAGCCTGTGGCCACTGGCTTTTCAATGTAATAAAATTTGGGTACTTTAAGGTATACTTAAGGTACACACTTACCTGAAAGTTCAAATATAAGTGTCACTAAAAGCACTCAGAGTGGTAGTGGGCAAGAAGGCCAGTATCAGTAAGATTTCTGACTTGTAGGACAAGAAAAAAAAAAAATGGAAAAAAATAATTATCCTACTTTTTAAACTTCCATGCTTTAGGAAGGCAGGTCTTCTTGACACTACTTTTCAAAACAAAGCAAAACATCTTCTCTGCTAGCAAGAGTAAATCTATAAACCCGTGATTGTTCAGGTCAGTCATTTTAGGCTGGATGATGACAGAGGAATAGAAATTGCTTTTTTACCAGCAACCTAAGTACATCGTTATCTACATAGAATTTACCATCTCCACATAATAATATCCCATCTTTCAAAATACGCTTATCCCTTAAAAACAATTGGTTGCAAGTTTGAATATAACCAAATTCTGTGGGGAAACATTTTAGCTCTGCATGCTTTCCAGTATTGCTCCCCCCTCTCCTTCTCTTCTTTTCTGTTGGCACTGTGAGAACTGGTGTAAAGCAAGGCCAGCCAGCAGGACCCTTCCACACCTTACCTCAGCTTCTTTGCTACACTGGGCTTAAGTAGCAGGTTTGCACCTTTTCTGCGGGAGGAGGAGAGGTTGCCTTCACAGCCTTCCATGCAGCAAGGCCTGTCTACATCAAATCAAGCTACAATTTCAAGCCACATTCTGCTTCCCATGTTTGCATAAAACTCCCACTGACATGAATAAGAGTTCTGTGTATATCATGCTGTGTAATAAATAGCATTCAAAACAGAACCTATGCAAAGCTTTCTCACTGTTTTGGGCTACCAATTTATCCTTGTATTTACAGAATATTGATGTAAGCAGATGCCCAAGCTGCCTGTCATTTTTAAAATATGCAGAGATGACTGGTACAGTGGCTACTGACTGCAGAAACACTGCAGACTTCCTGATCTTGCCTGTCCCTCCCACAGGACACCACAGAAGATGCCCTCACCCCAACGCAGCTCCAGGCACTTACCCACTCTGCAAATCGCATGCAGCTGAGCCTACCCCTGGTTTCACTCACACACCACCATCCACCAAGCTACCTCGTCTCTAAGTCAGAGAAGAGAGACAGAAAAGAGAAGCTCCCTATCCACCAGGTTGTATCTGGAGGGGGGTTGTATGGCTAGATCTACCTATTAAAGTGAGCTGGATCCCCTTCCAATCCTTTGGGACTGTGAACCAAAATCCCAGCAGCAGGTCCCACAGGAGGACGAGAGGCAACCGCATGGGTCCCTGTGCCTGCAGTGTGGGGACATCTGACTCTCCCTTCCTGCCTGCGCCAGAGGGAAGGCTTTCATCTTTCTCCCAGCTAAGACATTCTCTCAAAGTTTCTAGTTCTTAATAAGTCAATTGACAAATAGCATCGACACGGCATAAATCACACACTAAATATTTATGTGCCATATAAATCTCAGGAAATGCTGTCATCTTTTGTCTACTCATTTCAGAGCCTCAGTGTGCTCATTACGCGTGCTAAGGGAGCTGGGGGAGAAAATGAGTAACTAAGCTGGTTAGGGCTATAACTTTCCCCAGTGAAAGCCTAACACACACATAATGAGAGGCACACTGGGCACACTAGATTTATGTATGGAGATTGTCATCAGCAAACTCTGCACTGGAAACGTCGGGGCGGCTCTGCTCTGCTAGGTATAACACCCAGTTTCCTGAACTTTTGCAATATCACCCTTTGACTAAAGCCCGCCCCAGCTTTTGGCCCAGGACACAAGCTCTTTGCAGTGCCACTCACCCCTCCCAAAGGCCAGCTCAGCCCCCAGCACACTGCTGGCACCTCCTGGGGCAGCTTGTCCCACACAGGGTGCCAGTCCTGGCTGTCCCTCTCCCGCCCTCCTGCTGGAGAGCCACAGGTAAGCTGAGGGCTGGCAGACCGCTTTTCCCAGCTGCAACCCAGCACCAGTGCAGAACTGAGACACATTACCAAGCCTGGCATCAGCTCATTGACTAACATCCTCCAACACTTGACTTCTTCCAAGCCAGCAGAACAGCTCTGTGCCGGCAGTGTGCGTGTGTGCATGGCTGGGTGCATGCAAATAAGCTTTCCAAAAGCACCCCGTCCATCCTTACCGAGTGTGCTTTGGAGGTGTGCCACTCCACAAATGGAAAAGCCCTGTGGAGCTATTTTATTTTATTTTTTAGCATTGCTAGTATATGACAACATCGTTTCCACCCTTTGCAATTTTCCACAGATGATTTCTATGTTATTTAATGTTGACTCTAAAGCCATTTAATGGGGTTTCCACAGAGCTCAGCCGTCTCAAGGAGGAAAATAAATGGTTCTGCTGCCCTGAGAAAGCCAGAGGAAACAACTCTCAAAAAGATATCTGGATGTACACATTACATTTAGGAAGAAAAGTCACTGAGACAAGAGCAATATATATATATATATAGTAAATCAGAAATTAAAATTCAGTTCTTTGCCTAGGAAAAGCCAATTTCAAGTCAAAGAAGTTTTAGCCATACAACATCTGCAGCAAGACACTAAGCAGTAACGCCCCGTACCGTGAAAGGAAGGACACAGACACACAGTCATACCATGGTGCTTGGTGACACTTATTTTAAGAGCCAGGCACTTTTGGTTATTGACCCCTGAGCGATAACAGGCACCCAGGTGTTTGCATAAAGCCAGTTTCCATAAAACTTTTTCATTTTCAAAATTTTTCATTTTTAGCTGTCTTGGATGTGGCAATTAATTTTGCAGCCAAGGAGACTCTCCTGTGCATTTCCATGAAAATAAGTCACTGTTTGTATGTTTACCCAGAACGGGATGAAAAATATTTAGCAATTTTCTACACCTCACTTATTGATTGTGCAGCTAAGAAATTGGACATTTGTGAGGTGTGCTTGTGGAATGAAAAATAGCAAATTCTCAGTCTTATTTTTATTTTGTAACTCTGATTTTTGAAAATAAAAGCAAGGTGTCTATTTCCATCACATATTTTAATGTGTTGACCTTACAAGATCTTTTAGGATGCCTGAAAACGCACTTTAACTTGAAAGCAAGAGGGAAAGACTGAAGCATACCAAAAACTAAAGGGGGAATTATAATGATTGCAAGTGATTTGGGGCTGCTGTTTGTTACAAAAACTGCCCATGGCTTTGTAACACAAGACCATGGTTTTGGCAGCTTACAGCTGTGCCAAACATTAATCATTTGAAGAGAAATTTTCCATACTGTTCAGGTTGATTGATTTTTTTTTTTCAAAATTTCTGATCCATCAGCTTGGGCATTTCCAAGAATGAGGTTTGGGAAAAATATGTTGTTTTGCCCAAATTTAAATGTTCTGGCAACTTTTTCCTGGAACTGTTGTAGCATTCCCATGCTTCGAAGCAGGGCTTGAAATCTGGCAGGGGGCTGGCCTTGACTTAAGGGATGCGCCTTGTACCATCTTGCTGAAAATCCACCTAATTTGGCCAATACATGCTTTTGGGAAGGAAATCTCAGTTTATAGCTGCTCAGTAGAGACTCTATTGATATTAACAGATAAAACCCCCAAAGATGCCACTTTCATGGACCATGCTTCTTCTCATCATTAGCTCCAAGAGACAATACAGACTGAACATGTGCCTCTCTGTGAAATAACAGAGCACGCCTGAGGCCAACATTACGGGACAAAAGCCAACCTTCCCTGTAATAGCTGCTCTAGGCTGAGCTAGAGCCAGAACTGAGAAGAGGGACCATGTCTGTAGTGTACAGGACTGTATTTTTGTGGTATCCTCAGGTTATGTTTAAGCTGGTAGGCCAGTAAACATGTCCCAACTCTTAAAGGTGTGTATGCAGCAGGTTGTCACTCAATCCCTTCCAGTGGGGTGGTGCAGGCTCTGTCCAGGTCTCTGATCAAGACAGTCAGGGCAGAGGGACTCCAGATGATGACATTTTGATTACCTTCTGCTCATTCATGATACTGTCTCAGTGACCTCCTGGTAGTGGGTCTTAAGGTGGAGGCTGTTTCAAATGCAGGAAAGACAAAAAGTGGAATGAGGATGGTAGAAAGAAAAGACAGAGTGAAGCAAGGGGTCAGCTGGCACTGGAGCTAGGAAAATGAGATCAGCCAGGGATGGGATTATCTGTACAAGTAGTCTGGCAATTGGAGCTGGGTTTGAAAGCAAAGGAGCATCAAAGTGAATGAGCACAGGAGACGAGCTGTGGGCAGACAAGGGAACATCTGGGGCAGGAGGAAGGCCAGGTCATGGGGGTGGCTGGACTGGTGGAGGTGGAGAACAGAACTGGGGAAGGAAGACAAACGTGGCAAGGAAGATGATATAGAAAATGGCCTGGTACAAGAAGTAGGAGTACTGAAGAGGTGGAGAGGAGCATGAGAGTTGGACAGAAACCTTAGGAAAGCATAACTAGGCCTGTTGGCTAGGGTGAGGAAAAAAAGAAAAAAAGAAAAAAGAAAAAAGAAAAAAGAAAAAAGAAAAAAGAAAAAAGAAAAAAGAAAAAAGAAAAAAGAAAAAAGAAAAAAGAAAAAAGAAAAAAGAAAAAAGAAAAAAGAAAAAAGAAAAAAAAAGGAGGGTGAAGGGGAGGCACAGACCAACAGACCATAAATCAGAGGGCAAACTCTCAGGGAGATACTGGATCTTGTGAGGTAAGGATCCTGGGCTAAATAAGAAGTTCAAGGTCCAGCAAGGCAAGGAAAAATGCAAAAGAAACAAAAAACCAGGAACGGGAAACAGGGAGCTTGAATCAGGGGCATAAATCATTTAATGAGCAGGAGACAAAACAGGTCAAAGCATGAAGAGGAATGGGCAGAGCAACCATGAGCAGCAGAACGTGTTTCTTAGTGACTTTTCTGCAGGGTCTGTAAGGAACAATTGTACTGTTATGGGGGATCCCAACATATTTCAATTCTGGAGAAATGTGTTCACAGGAAAGTGCTGTAGGTGAGACTTCTTTGACAAAAAAGACATAGTAGCCAAGATGAGGGAATTCCAGTTTGGACCTCCTTACGGTTTGTGAAGATCAAATAATCAGTGAACTGGAAGTTGGTGGCTGCTTAGGAATATTCATCATGACCTGACTGCACTTACTATGCTGAAGACTGTATCCCTAGCAACACATACACTTGACACTTGAGAAGGGCTAATACCTAATGTGATAGAAATGTGAAGAAAACTGGAAGTAAAAATTTACAAAGGTACCAACAAGGGCATATAGGAATGCTCAGGTCATTATAGGGTCAAAAGGCCAAGCCCTCACAATTAAGAGAAAGGGCAGATTAGTCTGACAGCTCATTATGTTTGTGAGGCAGAAAGGGGGCATCTCTTAGGGAAAAAAAAATGCATGACATATCACAAGAGAGGCAAATGGAAGGGCAAGGAACACCAAACAACAGGCATTAAAACTTACCAAGTGCAGAAAGCTCACAAAGTAGGTTCAAAGAGCAGGGGAAACAACAGACTGAGAAGGTCAAGAATGATTTATTTAATATAGTAGAAACAAAAGGAATTGGCATCAGCCTATTATTGGTGGGGAGGATGCCAACATTGTTAATGATGCGGAAACACTCAGTGCATATTTCCGTTCTACTTGGAAAGAAATGGGGCAACATATCAGTATCAAATGAAGATGTGAAAGTCCTTTCCAATCTACAAATAACTGAAGGGTATATTAAATTACTCCTAGAGAGAGAAATATTTTTAGATTAGTTGTTTTGGATAACTAGCATGCAAGAGCTGTAAAAGTTTTGCTGAGGCAATCTTTCCCACTATTATTTCTGGCAAATATTTGTACACCATTCAAGGAAACCCCAGAAGGCTCTAGAAGGATGGGACTTTGAGCAACCTGATCTAGTGAAGGATGTCCAAGCCTAGGGCAGGGGAGTTGGACTAGATGATCTTTAAAGGTCCCTTCCAACCCAAATCATTCAAAAGGCAAATCACCAAAAGCAGATTTTCCTCAGTGGATACTAAAATTGCCTACTACATTTTCTGCAAGGACATTTTGAGATACGAGGATCTTTTGTGCAGAAGTCTTGAGCTCCCTCATGCCAGCTGGGAGCCCACGTGTGGAGCACAAGAGCCCAGGAGTTCCATATGGGTCACCCTGAAGCATTGGACCTTCTCATCTCCCTGAATAACTCACCATCTAAGACCAGAAATAATTCCACCTCCTTGCCTCTGAAAGGTGTTGTAAAAATGAAGCCCACCAGTACAAAAACAGTAAGTACATTAGAACAACCTGCAGGAAAGTTAATCACGCTGTCTTCACGTTGGGGTCTGAACAGTGCTCAGTGAATAAGGCACGGGGTCTTGTGCTGAGCACAGACCCAATATAAATAGCTGCTCATTAAGCGAGCACCACCTGCTCCATGAGCTGGATGAAGCAGGGGTTCTGCGGGACAAACAGCACAGGATTATGCTTGTGTAATTAAAGACTGCCGCAACGTGCAGACGCACAGAGGGGCCAAACTGAAGCTCTGCAAGCCAGCTTAGCAATGGCCTTTTCTAGCTTCTCAGTGCTTGATTTTGCAACCCCTAGTAACGATCTTTCACTGTGGTTTGCATGTGTAATATCATTATGTGGTCTTTGGTAACTGACTGAAGCAGACTTGGCATTGTGGAGCTCAGTGGAACCTTATTTAATTGCCTCAGAGACATCATGGGTACAGAGCGACACAAAGGTAGAAGGGGGGGAGACAAAAGAAAGTGTAAGACTCCTCATATTGCGGAACACATCTGAAGAGGAAAGGGGAAAGAGAAGAGAAGGAAGAAATGCCAAATGTGACACTTGAGTGAAAATGCAAACAAACAAACTCTCTGCCCCCCTGAGACCCCAAACTTCAGGGAAGTTTGCCTTCTGATCCCAGTTCCAGCTCTGTGACTCAAGCTTCGCTCTCCAGATCTGCAATCTATCTTCCCATTTAACTCTAACTAGGACAATTTCTGAGTCCTATATGAGTCATCGGTAGGTTTTATATAGAAACCAAGGAAGGTTCTTCCAGTCTCTCAGTAAGATATTCCGTGCTGCCAGGGAAGCACTTTTGGTTGTTCTGACAAGCAATTGTAACTGCTCTGAATTGCCAGAAATACCGACTGAAGAGCAAAAGGATCACTTTGCCATCTAAATCCAAAAGGGTTTATGATACAATCTTTGTATTGCCTCAGTGTGTTGATCCCACCTTGTGATAGCAGATATTAGGCTTTGCAAACTGGCCAGATCCCAGTGGGTATAATTTTCAGGCTGGCTAATTTGCCGGGCTCGAGTGATGCCACTCGGGGGCTCTGAGCCAGCTGAGGGGAGGGGGCGGTGTGTGACACATGGGAAGGGGTCTGAGTCAGGGCTCCTGAGAGCAAGGACCTCCTTCCTGCTGCTGGAAAGCGCTCCTCGCAAGCCCGGTCCCATCGCTGATGGCCACCTACCCCGCAGTTAGGTCCTGTCCTTTCTCAGCTGAGACAGGAGGGACAGGTGGCCTGTGCCGGAAGCAGTGGCTGCGACACAGGAGCAGGGGGGAGATCCTGGTAGAGAGCCCAGAGCTGCAATGTGACGAACAGGAGGCCAGGTATTAACAGGTGGGTGAGAAGACAGGGGCTGGCTGGCTGCGCAGGGAAGGGGCCGTTTCGAAAGCAATGCAGCAAGGATCACAGGGAGAGCATGCACGGCGGGGAGGGCATATTTTGAAGAGGAGGAGGAAGGAGCTGTTTTGGAATTGGGTGCAAAGCCATTTGTTTGGAGGGATGCCAGGGTAACAGTAGGTGCCCAGAACAAACGCGCACAGCCGTCCTCGCACCCGGCGCCCGCATGCTCGTCCTTCGCAGTACCTAAGTAGGTCAGCCCGCTTCTTCAACCTTTCCTCTTCCCTTTCACACTTGCTCTCTTTGTGGGAGGTGGCGGTGGCGGTAGCAGAGGGGCTACACCCGTTTTCACTGATTTCCAACACTGTCTACGTGTGAACAAGAGAAGCAGAGAGAAGCTAAAGCTGCTTTCTTATTAACAGCTGGTGACAGTCCCTTTGCACAGTGCATGTCGCATTTCTTAGCCGAGGTAGAAAGGAGAGAAAGAGGAAAGCAGTTATTTAAAGTTTAGCATTACAGATGAATTACAAGGATATTCTGAGGCTCACAGTCCCCCCCAGTGATTCTGCAAGCCCTGAGGCTGGCCTCGCCACACCTTTGCAAGCAACTATTTTAGGCAAGTGCGCTCATTGGGTTTGGGAGGATGAGTGCTCCAAGTAATTCTGGGATGCAGGTTTCACACCACAGGAAGCCAGCAGGATCCAGTGAAGGTTATGGACCGTCTAGCCTGAACTCCATCTGTGCCCTGAAGTTTCCTCTTGGCTGGGCACCGCTGAAGGACCAGAAGCAGCCAGTAGGAAGCAGTAGGCACAGGGACTCATGGGGAATTTAAGCCATCTGAACGTGGCATGCAGTTTTTAAGACAACATTTTTTTAAACACTGTGAACATATTGCACCCAATTATAATTGCGTTATGTGCTCCACACCGTGCTATCAGTGCATGCCTCCTCGTTGCTACAGAGGGGCAAATCTGACATACATACAACAAGTGTGCCGTTTTCTCCTGTGCATCTTTTCCCATTGTGCTTATCACGATAGGATTTGCATGCCTCCCAGTAGGGCACTGAGCTATGCGGAGAACATCTGCCACGTGCTATTTGTTCTGTCCTCCTCTCCCAAGGAAGGAGGTGAGTGTAGTGGAACATCTTGTTTTTGCAGTGCATTTGGTCGACTTTTGCTATTCCTGCATGTGGAGCTATGTATTTGCGTTAGCAAAAGGGCACAAAAATGTGTCCTGCAGTTGGAAATGCCTTTATTTCAGTAAGGAGTTTTATGGCTAATTAAGTCAAATTAAAAAGGGAAGAGAGAGTTGATTTTCTTTATTCTCAGCATACTCTGTTTGACAAATGGGTCTTAACCACAGATGACAGTATTAAGCTTCAGCCTCTCAGACAAGGAAATCTTGGCTTCTATTCCCTCTGCCCATTTGTCTATGACAAAATTTAAAGACACATGTTCTCCCTTCCTGGACAAACACTCTTTGACTCCTTTTTTTTTTTTTTTTTTTAACCCAACATTAAAATACATTTGGAATCTTTTTATATGTGTCCTTTTTTCCTTTCTTTGAATGGGCAGCCCTTTACAAAATGCTCTGCAATGCCTCAAGAAGCCCTCTGTGGACTTTGTTGAACAATAACATTGGCTCTGGGTTCAGCTCTGTTTCATGGCAGTTTGGATCGGCACCTGATTGAGTGCCAGAGGCAATTCTGAAGCCTAGAAGCATGGCCTACATGCACTTCTATCTCTAGGGATTTGAGTATTTTCACCCTAGCATTATGTTGGGGGTTATTAACAATCCTTAATCAAGCAAATAATTAGTATTATTAAAACAATAATTCTCGTACTCCACAGGGAACTGGAACATGGAGTAGACTGACTTTTCAAGACTGAAGACAAAAACTGTATTTTAGCCAGAAACTGAAATGTCATTTCTTGAGCCCAGAGTCAATGTCCTGTGCACTGGATGTGTGTTTTTTCAGCTTTTACAATCTGATATTCTTTTATTGAAGACAGCTTTTCAGAGATTTTCTTACCATCAGTATAAAAACAAAGACATACCCAAGTTGTTGCTGTTAATAGTAAGTCAATTCATGCTTTTTCTATGTATATTTTGAGATCACATTATTGTAAAGGGTCAGAGTGAGCCTTTCTTTTCTTTAAGCTGGAGCAAAATGCTCTGTTTCTCACAATCTCTGCAATTGCCTGCCATGAGCTCTGTCTTAGAGGTTGCAACCTATCAGTTACAGACTCTCATCCTGTACTTGCTGCTTTGGTATTATGACAAGAAGCAAACAGATTCGCAAAAACATTACAGGAAGCAAATAGTGCTTTTAATGTTGGAGAAGAGCCAGCCCAACAAAATGAAGCCCGAGACTTCCCTGACCTCCAGCACGACACTCAGATGACAGTCAGGATCCAGCCTGCAGAGACTGGGGCTGCGTACGGTGCACATTTGGTAATGCCCTTTTCCACACTTTGGGGACATTTGTTGGCACGATCTGTGTCATGTCTCCAAGGTCCAATATGAAGTGTAGCATTTCTGTGTGCTCAACACCCCTTACAAGTTTTCTTTTAATGTTAAAGTGATTTTAGTGAAAGAAAAAATACAATGCTAACAAAAAAATACACTGAAATGTCAGGGCAGGGGCAGTATAAAACCCATCATACAGTTCACAGGAATTTCATGGATTTATTCATGGATTTACCTAAAGGAAACAAAGAGCATGACAAAGGTGTTCACTGTATAGGTAGAACCTCTTTTGCAGGAGTGGGGAGTCCCACCTTCCTCCAGGCAGGCTTGTGGGGGCACTGAGGGCACCTCTCCCCCCTTTCCTAAGACATTTCTGGGCTTTTGGGCTCATGCAGGGCTGTGCCCTGCCTGCCTCAGCCACCAGAGTCAGCCCTAATGCCTCTGCTGGGGCACTGAGGACGAACCCACATAGACCCTGTACATGTTGGCCACCCCATGCTGGCCTCGCTAGGACTGCCTGGCGGCAATGGAGGGGTGGCAACAGCCTCCCATGCCAACCCCCTGCCTTCTTGGGCCAGGACTTTGATAACAGACCCTGCCTTGCCAACACCAGGCCTGGCACTGCCCCAGGAGGCACCCCAGGGCCCTGCCCAGCCATGCAGCCAGCCCTGGCACCCACCGCTGCCCCACTGTGGCTGCAGCGTGCCCCTTGAGGGTGAGCACCGGTCCCTGTGCTTCTGGAGAGCTGGCTGGTGTAAAGTCCCCCACCCTGCACACCACCCCACACCCTTCGGCAACACCATTTGTTTGTCTCAAATACAGGTTTTTTCCTTGGGCTGCCACAGATTTTCCACCTCGGTGGCCAGCCAACGGCCGGTAAGGAAGGTTTGTTATCACCCCTGAGAAACGCTGCCTTCCAGGGCCGGCCTGGCCTTGCTCGCAAGGGAGGCAGGCAGCAGCGCCGTGTAAAATGCCAAACAACCCTAATTGTTTTCCTCGGTTGCCAGGGTAGGAATTAACGTTGTCCCCGGCGGAGCACAAGGACTCCCTGTGATAGGAGCAGGGACAATGGGAAGGTATGTTTTCGTGACCCACTGCAGGAAATCCTGTGCGTCTTGCAGGGGAACGCAGCGCTTTCCTGCGCTGTCTGCGGCTGAGCCCCGGCTCCGGGGGCCCGCAGCAGCTGGGTTTGAAGCAGCCCACGACAAACCCCTGCTAAGTTTTAACAGAGAGCACTTTATTAGGTGCCCACGCAGCCCCAGGCGCTAGGGGTGCTGTGTGGTGCTGTGCTGTGGTCGGCTGGGCTGCCCTGCCTCGGGGACTGAGGGGTGGCAGGGACAACCTAAAACAAAGCTGAGCTTCTCAGCTAGTATATGTTGTAGGGACAGCTCTGGGCTGTAGCACTCAGAAACGCCATCAATACAGCTGGGACAGACACACAGAAACTGTCTGTTTTGAGTTTGGGTTTTTTTTTGAGCAGTGTGGTTAATACAGTAACTCAGACGAGACAGCGTTGCACGACTGCTTTTGAATAAAAAGCATGGGTTGTGTATCCCCGCCTCGTGCCCCAGTGGAAATCACACTGATAATTTAAACACAGCTGTCCTGCTGTGCATTTGTGTCTGTGGCCCTCAAGGATGGTGACACGCCGCAATAGCTGTGGCTGTCTCAGAACAGAAATAATAAGAGAAACATCTGTCTCCCTGTTTCTGCTCCCCCGGCCCCTACAAACAGCACTTCTGAGTCCTGCTCTAGATGTGGGATGTGCTCCCAGAGAAACAGAGATACCTGGATCATCTTCGTTATCTGTCCTGGCTGACGCTAAATGGGCTACTTCCACTGAGCATTACTGCTGCTGTTGATTAACCATTTAAAAAAAAAAGAAAAGAAAAAAGAAACAATTCAGAAAGTGACGCATTACTTCTGCCTGTGGACAGAGGGAACAGCTGAAACGTGGGAGTCCAGACTACAGCTGTGTGACTACAGCTTTAAAAAAAATGCATATTTTAGTGAATAAAAACTTCTGATTCCCTCTGCTGGCATTAAAAACCTTATTTACTTACTAAAGTGGTGAAACCTGAGATTGTAGTCACAATAATATCTGTGAAAGGAAAAGAAAGACAATGAAGAGAAGCTGCTACCTCTTCAGAACTGGGTGGTGTTAAAACCACAGCAGTTACCCTGCTCGGCCTTTCCCACAGACCTCTTTCATTCACCCCGTCCATGTATCTATATTGTCTCCTTTTGTCTTTGTCATGACTTAGGGTCCTATCACACGAAGCAGCCTAACTGCCACAGACACTTGCATCCATCAGGGGAATGGGATCATTGCTAGGAAATAAATATTCATCCAGATAAATTAGCAGCAGAAGGGCTTCTGCAGCCGTTTGGAAAAGCCTCACACTCTAAGACCTATCAAATGTTTAGGGAATGTGTACGGATAATTTCTGAACAGGAAAAAAACAAAACAAAACAAAACTAATTTCTTCCTATGAGGCAACACACAAAGACAATGCCATTAAGGTTATGTGACACATCCATCAGAGAAAATGATTAGCCAAGATTCCAAATAACCTGTTTACAGTCAAGTCATAGGCAGCATTTTTAAGCGTTTCTTTTTTTCTTGCCCTAATTCCTTGCCAGGCAGCTATGAATGGGAGCATACCCATGAACTCGGTGCACCCTGTGTGCAAAATTCATGCTGGGAGTAGAAGGATGCATTTATTAGAAAATTCATTTGCAAAAGCTGATCAGGCTGGCTGGAAGCCTCACTGCACCTTTCCCCTTTTCTTTCCCCTTCAGAACAGCTACAGGAAGAGCAACATCTCCTGGAAACATTTGTGCTGGAATCGTGTGATACCTTGCACTTCCAAAATAACCTCCCTTACACAAACGCCAATGATGGGTCCACGCCGTTAGAGCATGAGGACACCTCCTTCTCTACATGCTGTCTCCCAGCAGCAGTGCAACAAGGCAGCTACCACAAGCATAAGCCTACCATTAATCTGTGGATCAGGGACACACACAGACACAGGCTGCTAGAGAAGTGTGTATGTTTGTGGAACCCCATGTAAACAGCTCCATAAAACAGACGTGATGCACCATGTGCCTGCTGGTGGACCTAAAAATGGGAAATGTTCACCCTACCCCCAGTGGGGCTGGCTTCTGGTCCCATGGTCAGTGCAGAAGGAAAGGTTTTAAACCTTTAGGCTTTAAGCCTGGTAAAGAAGGTTTAAATTAAATTAGGCTTTAAACCTGGTTCACAGCATCTGGAGAGTGAGGGCACACAGAAAGCAGGACTTTCCTCAAGCATTTCCACCAGCATTGCATATAGGGCTGCATCCCTTGGCATGTCAGCAGCTAACCATCTACCTCTCTGGTGCTCCTTCCTACTGATCTACTGATGCTGCACCTGTCCCTGTATCCAGGAGATGAGGTGCCTCTGGAAATAAATGTTAGCATAGATAACATGCCTTTGGTGGTACACGATGTGGTAGAACTCCAAATACAGAGAGATTTTGTTATTTGACTTTTTGCCCCCCATCTGGCATTTCCTCCCCTCTCTGCATCTCCTGACCTGCTCTCTTTCCTCATCTGTGCTTTTGTCCTCCTCACTATGGGTCTTTGCTCGGCCCCACTGCCCTTGCCCTCCCTTTCCCCTCTGTTCGTCTGACATCTTCTTAGGTCCCATCGCCTTTTCCCAGAGTGTGCTCCTGGTGCTTGGAAAATGAGAATAAAAACTGTGATCTCAATGGTAAAAGAAAGCAAAGAGTTGCAACAAGCAACTCTTCTTCTTGGGAGCAGTTGACCACTGACTCGTTCCCAGGGCATTTGGAATGACAACAGGCATCTTCTCCTGCCTTCGCTGTTGCTGCTGTTGTGTTCATTACAGCAATGCTTACCAGCCAGTGGAGAATGGGGCCCCCTTATGCCTCGTGCTGCATAAATCATTTTCTTTAGCCTGGGAAAAGAAGGAGGAAAAAAAAACACAAAACCAACAAATAAAGAAGATGAATACGTGATTCAACGATTTACTGCTCAGATTGCTTTGGGGGTCTTTTATTCCTTACCCTTTCTTTGTTTCTGTCCCAGGCTGTCTTTCCTGCTGGCCTAGCCCTTCACCCCACCCCATCACTCTTGCTCCTGTCTGGCTGCCCCCGTCTGATTTACCTTCCATTTCACTTTGTCCCCTCCTTTGTCCACCCAAATGCTTCTCTTGCTGTCACTTACTCCCTTTCCTGTGTGGCCAGATCTCTTGGTTGCCTTCTCCATTCTGTGATACTGGGTTGCTTTTCATCACCTTGCTGGTGGAATCAAGAGATGCAAAATATTCAGTGTGAGGTAGACACTGAATGGTTAAAACTTGGCAAAGTTATAGAAAACCGAAAACAGGCTCTCATAGCAGAAAGTGTCAGGTACCACCAGCTCCAGCTAAATTAAATTCTGTCC
The DNA here is from genome assembly GCF_964211825.1 of Aythya ferina. NCBI lineage: Eukaryota > Metazoa > Chordata > Aves > Anseriformes > Anatidae > Aythya > Aythya ferina. Next base: position 28,813,124 of record NC_140298.1, read on the forward strand.
CTGTAGTGTGTATGCACAGAGACATTTATATTCATATTTTTAACAGCCTTCTAAACTCTGCAGTTCACTGACAAACCCTTCATGAAGCTATCATTCCTTTTTTAACACCTGAACTTTAAAATGTCACATATAGCATTTAAAAGGACAGGCAAATAACCAAGGAAACATCCTAGCATGCATTTTGCTTCCTCTCCTTATGGTTGATCTGAAGTCCATGGAAATCAATGGCAGTCTTTCCATCTAGTTCAGCAGAGTTTGCACCCAGTAAGTTGGTTCCTTCTAAAATTCCAGAGGAAAAAGACCCCTCATAAACATGGTGAATTTTTTATATTTTTTAGTTTCCTTTTACTCATATATCTTGCAAGACTGATATGCTGTCAAATGATCTTTTCAGTGCTAAATATATACCATTAACTACTAATAAAATTATATATATATATATAAAAAAAAAAAAAAAAAAGCTTTAAAAATTCAGCTCTTTTTGGCATCTGTACAGAGCATTCCACTTGATCTCACAAGATGTATGGTTTGCACTAGGATTGCAGTCGCAGTTTTCTTGTTAAAGCTGTCAACCATTCAAGTGTCTATCTTTACAATGCAATTCAAACCTTGGTTAGGAAAATAGGCATTTTTACTTGAACTAGGATATTAAGATCATTTGCCAGGCCTTTTCTGCATCAATTTGCAAGCTACAACTCCTGTTAAGACTACATTGCAACATGAAAATAAGGAAGGGAAGAAGCTGATCTCTTCTGTTTGAGATTCACCCAGTGGCAGAAATTTTGTGGACAATAAATGCTTTCTTAAACATGCTATTTCATAGAAAAATATTGTGTTAGAACAATTTATGAGGCAAAACTTCACTGTCTCATCTTGTTAGAGTTACAAAGGTAACTCCAGGACAGAACATAGCCTTTTGACTCTCTTAAAATCAGCAGAGAAATTCTCCTGAACATCACATTTGCCACAGCATTGCATTGGTATCTGATTGGACTCATTAGCTGATATTTGCTAATGGCATGGGAGAGGTGGTATCAAGTTTATGGTTGTCTTCTTGTGAAAACTGATCTTCTAAAGACAAACCCCCAAAGCATTTTTAACAAGCCTCTGTAAATCTTCAGCCAACATTGCCCAAATCAACTTTAATGTAGTGACATAAAGCAAAAGGAAAATACAGGTAAGAGACAAACGTATGTCTTCTAGTGCTTGGGCACAATGGGGAGCCCCCTTATCTGCTCTCATAATGCGCCTTATTATGCTTAAGTAATGGGTATTAGAAGCCAAGCAGTATGTTACATCTCCTCCTACATGGTACATTCCCATACTGCCTAGATACATATGAATCCTGTATGTCACATGTCATTACATTTTCTGAAACTATATCTTCATCCATGCTAAAAATACACAGAGAGAGAGAGAGAGAGAGAGAGAGAACTTGAGTGTAAGCAACAGATACTTCTGCACAGACCTTTAGCAATACCAAAATCTGAGAGATTCATACATGTGTTTATTATTCGTCATTGTTTGAACACCATTTGTGAAGATATCTGGCCCCCAGGGAGTTTCAGAGCAAGCACCCACTCAGTGCTTGCACCCATCCCTTCCCAAGCTGGAAGCGCCCATGTGGGGCCCTCTCCACCTGCCTGTTCATCTGTGCGGTGGCCTGTTTTTTTTTCTGAAGTGCTTAGTTACAGAGTCCTTCCTGTAAAAATATCTCCAGAGCTATCCATAAATACTCTTGCTTGGAAACTCCAAGCAATGAGCAAACCCGTGAAATCCATGACCTGCCGGTGTCCCGCTCCTCTGCTGTGCAAACACGGAGACCACCAAGCCCCGGGCCTGCTGTGGGGACGGGCCACCCTCCAGCAGCCCTGCCCTGACACCTTCATGGCAAAGGAGCATGGTGTCCTGCAGGACAGCAAGTTGTGGTAGGGGTGCAAAGCAGAACTTTTGGACCAGACCCTGCTCCCTTCTCTCCAAACCCGGGAAAATTGTCGGTATCAGGGCTACTTTTGAAACCACAGGCCTCAGACCTTGCTCCAGCAGCTTCGTCGCTGGCGCACCGGAGCTGGATTAAGTCTCACCTACAAGAGACAGGAGGAGCAGCAGTCCCCAGTGACATGCGTCAGGCAGGAAGATGGCACACGCTTGACACCCCCAGTGTCCCAGGCTTTACCACTTCTGTGCAAGCAGCCGAACGGGCAGACCCCTCCTGCTCGGCTGTGGCAGATGGAGCGGGGAGGCAGGCTGCGTGTCTGCAGGGCTGGGCAGCGGAGCTGTGCTCTCCAGCTCCGGCTAATGAAGCTGATTTGATGAGCTGATTATTCCTGTGTATTAGTGCATCGCTGACATGGTGCTCCACACTGTACCGGATGCAGAAGGAAGGGCATAACACGGGCTCCCGACCGAGCTTTCCACCTAAGCGAACGGACGGCTCGATCCTGAAAGGCGTGATTCTGGATGAGGAGGAGGAACGGAGCCCCTCTTTATAACAGAGCACTGCAGCTTTCTGAGCTGGAATGTAGCAGCATTCCTAATTTAGATACTCTGGTTGAATTTTAAGTGGAAGTGAACAAAACATTTGAAAAGCTGTCCCCGTTCTCTCAGCAGGGAGACTTCGAGAATTTTCTGGTTTTGGGGAAGGAATACTGGCACAAAATCAGCCAGGCTTTTCCCAGGTAGAGACGTGAGCCCTGGAAGCAAGTGCGGGTTTTCTAGTTGTGATGGATGTAAACAAAGAGGGGTTGGTTATCATGAGGTGATTCATGATGGGAGGGATAATGATGAATAGGTGTTATGACAACAACTGCTCTGCAGCTGTAGCTCTCTCATCTGCCACAAACTGCCAAAAACTCGCCAGCTTTCTCCTGGGACCTCCTAATGACAGTAAACAAGGCTTGATAGTGTCCAACACAGAAGGTACATGACTGTTGACCTCCTCGTGGCATGAGAAAATTGGCTAAATAACATCAAGAAGTAGAATTGCAGGTACCTGTTAAGTCTCTGTGTTTTTTGCAGACAGCGAAACATCCTCCAGGCAATATTATTCCTGGTTTACAAAAGCCATTAATTATGTTAATTATGTTTCTACCTGTGCAGTTTCTCCTATTTTAGCACAATATTCCTCCCTCAAAATGCAGAGAAGTACTTTCTGGGAGCACAAAGATGGCTTTTTATATATTTTTGTTCATTTGCACCTTGAATTGAACGAGAGCAAGCCCCAACAGAATTTTTTCAAGCAGCGTAGTGGTTCTGCTCCTGCTGAATCATCTGTGACAATGATTAGGCAAGACACAAAAATAAACATTCCTTGGCAGCCAGGCTTGAATCTCCCCTACAAAGTATCACAGCCACCATTTAGAGACCGGCCGCAGAGTTTGAAAAATACTGAGAGGTCACTTGGTCTGTGCTGGGCACGGAGAACAAGCGGTACCATGCAGAGAGAAGCCCAGTGCAGTGCAGAGGAGGATGAGCTATACACTGGGGATAGGTGCTTTAACACAGTTACTGCCTTGCCTCCACCACGGTATCCCATCACATGCAGAACAAACAGGAGAGAATTGCTCGTGGCGGCGATGCAAGGCTGATTGCGTACAGAGGTCTGTTGGAAAGCAGAGCTGACATATGATAGTGTTGCTCACAATATTTATGTACTCATATATATTTGAACATGTTTCCAGATTCCCTTGCTTCAAGTGCCTTATTCACGCAAGTCCCACGCTTCACCCCATCCAGAAGGATTTTGATCGTCAGCTCCTCATCTCTGTCATTCCTCATTACAACAGTCACCTATGAGAATAGGTAAGAAACAAAAGGCCAGATGCACAGCTGCACAGATGAGTGGAGCACACTGGAACAAAGGAAAGCAACTCTCATTGGACATAACTAACATGTGTGAACTTGCTTGACTGTTTGTAATCCTGTTTTGTGTCGCCTGCTCTCACAGCTCTGCTGAATTTAAAGATGGTATTTTCCAGCCAGAAGTGTCTTCTTTTTCAAATGGTAAGTCTCATTGAATCTATACATTGAGGCATTGAGATGAAAGGGGATTCAAAGAGAAAGAAGATGAAGGGAAAATAAGGTTGAGAGTTAAAGCAGAGAAGTCCGAGCCAAAGTCTCTTAGTTCCTTTTCCGGTTCTACCAGAAAGCATCCTGCATGCCTTTGGACATCCCACTTAGCCAGCATGTGCCTCGATTGGGAAATTCATCAGCTGGGAACACCGGACACCCCACAACAGGATGTCTTGCTGGGTGTTCCCATTGCATGTTTGTGAGTTTCTCAGATCCCACACTGGCTAGCACCATACAGAAGCTTTTAACTAAGCAGGCAGAAAAGGAAGCGGAGGCTCTGAGATCTGGAAACATCAGTCTGAGGATTCATGCCTGGCAAAGAGCGTCAATATTATTGCCAAGCATATTCTGCTGAACTTCCTGTGAGGTGGCTCCTCTTGTTTCTACACAACAGTGAACATCCCATGAGGTACGAAAGACCACCACCATATACTTGCACATTCCCACTGCAAACCAAAGAACAAAGCCACCAAAATTTCAGTGATTTTCAATCACTCCTACAGCCATTGCAGGCACAGTGGCTTTATACATGGAAAACTATATTGCACAGAAAGGCAAGTTTCCCACCCAGGATCTGCAAACCAAAATCTCATTCATGGCACAGAGTCACTGGACTCTCCCTCCCTTGTACCCTGGAAAGCTGAGATAAAGAGCAGATCATCGGACAGGAGATGATATTTACTCTGTCAGAGCCCCCTGCTCCCTAGTGGGATGGGGTTGGGTTGGGCATGGGGCTGGTCTGCACAACTTTGCAGAGAAGGCTTTTCTGGCTCTTTTACCTCCACAGGCAGAGGACTGGCTTACACAGACACTCCTCTGATGCAAAGGCTGTGCTGGCAGTCCTGAGCTATCAGCCCAGCCCAGGAGCTGTACTGGGAAGTCACAAGAGACCGAGCATGCCTCTACTGCAGAGCCATAAGCACCACCTGCCTGCAAGCTACTCCAGGATCTCCTGCCCCACTCAGCTTCCCACCACATATTTTGTGATTCTCAGCCTCATTAAGATTTTGATAGGAAGCTTCCTCAGACAAGGAAACTGGCTGTCTGGCCAGTATCTCTGCTGCTGTGACAGTGTAGGACCCCACATTTCAGACACAGGCTCTTGTCTTAGTCTCTAGAAAGTGATAGATGTAGCTCCAGAAGGCACTCTTAGAATTCAAGGTTTATTGAACTGTCTTATAAAATCACTTCTCTCCAGTCCATCCCTCCACTGACTATATAAGATACCTAAAACATGTCTCAGGGATATGTCTCAGGTCTCCTACCAAAAATCTGACAGGATAAAACTGGGCCTGAACATGCAATGATTTTAGCAGCTGGGTGTGCTGAGCCTGTCTCCTTCTGCCTTCAGCTGTTCATTTCTGCTGGCCATGCATCCCTCATCCTGTCCTTCTCCCTTTCTAGCTCCCATTTTTTTTCTCTCTCTTTTTCTTTTTTTTTTTTTTTTTTTTTTTTTAGGGATGAGCATATAACTCCCCATCTTTGTGTAAAAGGGTTATAAAATAGCTACAACAGCACCCAGACACTCAATGCTCTGGTCCAGGCAGAATCCCTTAAATCTGACCATCCAGAAGCACCTGTTACCAACAGCTCACTGAGTCAGCTTCTTCTACCATCAGGTGCACGCAAATTAAACATATTCTCTGCCCAAGCCATTGGGTAAATGCTTATTTTTTAGTGATGCTTTAGCTGTCTTCTTGGTAAACCATGGTTTAAAAAATAAAATTATGTTCACTTTAAACAACTACTGAAGGAAATGGCTAATGAACAAATCAGGCATTTTTTGACTGTGAAGGTGGCATCTTTCAGTGACATACCATGATGAAAACTTTGGGAGTGATGACCTGGAATGGTAGCAGGTTCATGTGAACAGCCTCTCTCGGCTGTGCATCTTATGACTGAAACTGAAGGAACTGAAGAGAGAGTAAAGGATTAAGAATGTGTTAGTTATCAACTTCTCTTCTGACAAGTTTCTCAATACAACAAGACCCAAAGGCAAGTTGGTATGTGCCATGAAATCTGTAGATATTTATGAAACAGTGAGCAAACCTAAAAAGCTATGTTTTTCAAATGTGACTTAGTAGTTATACAGTGGAGTTACAAAACAGAAAAGATTTGTTTTGGAGACAGTTCGCTTATCTGAAACTTGAGTCAAACTGTTTCTGAAGTGGAAGCAGGGTGGGAGAGAAAAAACAACATGTCAGGAACATACCTGTGCCTCGTCTTTCCTTCCTCTTCTTTTCCAAAACCGAAGTTTTGTCTAAAAGCCACAACCAACCCCTAAAAAAGTTTACTTTGACACCCAAATTCTAAATGTTGGTTGTTTTTTCTAGGAAAGGAGTGTGAACACAATGGAGCATGAAGGAGACTGCAGCTTAAGTGGGGCAGAAGCTTGTGTAAGAGAAGATTAACGCTGGAGAGCTGGCTCGGAAGGGGCTGGAGTAAATCATCTCTCTTCCTCAGAAAATTAAGCGTATGCAAGGAGTAACAGACAGTGACTATGGGAAAACCTGTCAGAACAAAGTAGCAGTCTTCCATTCTCTCCTACCTACAGATGCAGCCAAATGCACAAGAATGGGGTTGGGGGTTGTTCATAAATAGTCTGGCTGCTGTTTGTCAGAGGCAACAGTTGAAATGTCCGTACACAATTGCTACTTTCGCATGTGCTAAAAATGACAATGGCATCCAGTCGCAATGGCCCCGCTGAGAACTGTCGTTCCAAGTCACAGTCATAAAACTACTGGTGGGTGGTCTTCATCTCGCTTGTCCTCATTATCATTTCATTGTGTTTCCGTGGCCCACTGCACCATGGCACTCCCTGCATTTTAAAGCATTTCATTGACGGGGCAGTTTGACATTCATATTTATATGTCCTTGTTGTACTGCAGTGGTTTCTGCTATTCTTGGGATCCAAGCCCTTTGTGAAATGGTGCGAGGAAGATGTGTATTCAAATCTTGGCCCAATGAATTGGGTATTGTCAGGAAATAACAGAAAGTTTTGAGGATTTAAACATCCTGGACACCATCCTGCTGCTGCCGAACGTAAAGGAAGGGCTTTTTCTTGCCAGGGACTGAAAGCAAGGCTGCAAAAGGAAATCAGCTGGGGAGCACATACCTGCCCTTGGGTTCAAGAGCAAACAGCAAACTTACCAGGTTGCAGTGCTAAAGCAAGGCAGTCTGTGCTTTGTCCTCTGCCAGGAATGGACAGAAAAGCTCCTGTTGACTCAAAAAACAGAAAGTTGAAACCCTAATAATATCCCTTTTTATTTCTTAATTCTTGCTTGACATGCAAATCCAAAGCTAAATGAAGCCTATACGCAGCTCAGTCATTGGGCTAAGCTTGAACTGCAAAAGCAAAACATTTGCCAAACCTGTGGAAAATAAAAACAGGAGAGAGTTTGCACAGTAGAAGAGTAACGACTATTGAAACCTGAAGATTTACTTCAATTGTTTTACTTTGTGCTGTTGGCAGACAGCTCCTCTGCGTCAGGAGCTGGGGCAGGAGCAGCGCATTTGTCCCATGGGCAGGACGGCCAGGGGGCACTGTGGAAACTTGACACATGCTGGGCTGCCTTCTCCGAGCTGGAAAGCAGGGTAAAGTGGGCAGGCATAGGAGGTATGAAGGGATTTTGCCATTTTGTGGGGCCAGCGTGTACATAGCTGGCTCACTGTGCGGCAAATACCCCTGCTCTGCATACATCGGGCTGCACTACATGGCTGTTGTGATTTTCCAAGTTTTGCTCGTTCCAGACACACGAAGGAGCAGCTGCTGCTCATGTGTGCATGCAATGTTGCCCAGTGAGGAGTTGAGGATGTGTCTTGGCAAATGGCAAGAGCCTTAAGTTTGCAGGTAAAATGCCATGGAAAGGAAAAGAACAGATAGGCCCAACTAAAAACGAAAGAAGGTGTTTGTTTAAATGTTCCGTGGATGACTGTTCAAAGTAGGGCAAGGCACTGCCTGAAAATCAAACTAAAAAAAGAATAAGAAATCTGGCATGGACTTAGTCCAGATTCTCTTTTAAAAAATCACCCTTGGGCAGGAAGTCAGTGGGTTGCTGTCAGCCCAAAGGCCAGTCTGCCCCTGAAGTGCCCCTTCCTGGAATACAGCTTTTAACATGATCACCTTCAGACACCACTACTGAGAGTGCCGAAATTGGTAGAGGAGCCCTTAGCCCCCTAAGGTCATAATTCCTCCCTTACCCAGAGAGCAGGTCCTTGCAAGAACGAGGTGTGCAGGCATCTGGCATCGCTCTGCCAATGTGCCGCAGTCCTGATCTGCAAGGTTTCAGAGCAGGATTCATCCATCCCCCGTGCTCATTCAGTCCTTGGCCTCCAGCTGCTGGTGCCAAAAATGAGAGCAAGTAGAGCCAAGAGGGATGACAGCTTTTTTGCCATGCTCCTTGGCCCACTAGAAACTGGACGGTGAGACAGCAATAAAGCTGCTGTTCTCAACCATTGCACCTAGATCCGTAGCAAACCACCAGCAGTAACAACTGAATCTGGTACTTTTATGCCTATATAACAATGAGCTGAAATGGAAGAGGTGGCTCTGGACAGGCAGAAGAGGCCAGGACACATCTCTAAGCGGTACGGCAGAGCATCTCTGACATGCTCTATACTCATGGCCTGAGACCCCTGCCCGGTCCTCCTCTGTGAGGTGGGAGTCACGCACAGCAGAGCAGTAGTAACGCTATTTGTTCAAACATTACTTGCCATGGTTGTAGCGCTTCTGTTGGTGAATGATTGATGGGCCAGCCAGAACTGCACTGAGCATATTCGTAACTTTTTGGTATATTTTTGCTTTTGGCTGCCAATGGCTCAGGGTCATGATTTTCATCTTGTGCCTTATTTATGAGCTGTTTGAGCTGACAGTTTCCTACTTGCCATTCACCCCTCATCGTACTGAGTTGGTCACCCAAACCACACAGTACCCCTTCTGTTTCCCTCTGGGTAGGTAAAAGTAGTCAAAGAGAACGGTAAACAAGGAAATACCACCATGAAAACATTCATGTTTTTATGTGGAGATGGGCATTACAAAGAGCAACCAACCACTCCAACAATAGACAACCCTCATTTCCCTAAGCAAATGTCCAGAAGACAGATCATGGAAAGAAAAATCAGATGGAATTTAAACAAATATTCACCAATCCTAGTTTTTAGTGCTTAACCTGTTCTGTTATTGGGATCCTCACCTTTTGGCCATGTAGGAATCTTTTTGGAGATAATATTAGTGTGTATTTTTAATGCTAGTGTGTGATTTCCTGATGAATTCCCTTAGTACTCACACAGGAGAGGGGAGAGGTTCACATTCAAAATCTTAACCAGTTACTTGGTTATTATTTTGATCTGTAATGTGTGCTCTTACCAGACAAAAATCAAATTAACTTTAGACACAGTTCCGACCTACATGCAAAAATGAGACCCGACATTTGAAACTTATTAAGTACTTTAATTTTAAAGGCAAGTCATTTCATGAAACACATGCAGCCTCCTCCCATGCTTAGAGCTGCACAGGTGCTCCAGTCCCTCACCAGACCATAAGCACTGATTGCTCTTTTTAGAGGTGAACCCCTATCTCTCTCCAGACAGCCTGCAAACAAGAACATATAACAGTTTGGCTGTAATTTAACTTTTTTTGTCCCCATTGGTAACAAGAAGGAGGGGAAATGGGGGGGGGAAGGTGCCAGCCATTAGCCTGCATATTTGACATCTTGCCTTGATTCATTTAAGGAAGACTGCAAGAACATAAGACTGCAAGAAAGACTGTTACAAAGAATTGTGAAAAGACGAATCTGGAAAGCAATTGCACAGGAAAGATTGTTATAAATCATGTGCAGAGATTGTCTATAGACTGCAGGGAATTATGGAAAGAAAAGAAACCTTTTTCCTAAATACAGAAAATATAGGTTTAAAAAGAAAAAAAAAATGAAGCAAGGGATACCAGAACACTGCTGCTGTGAATGTTTCATTATGTTTGGTTGGATTTCGTGTAACAGGATGTGTCACTGACATGACTACCTCACTGATATACTACTATCCATAAGGATAAAATTCCATGCAGTGGCATTTTACACTGTGTATAGCAAAGAAAAAAAAAATAGAAATACCCTTTTCATTTTTTTTCTTTTGTCGTTATTAGTATTGGAACATCTGCACGTGGATCCTGCTGCAAACAGGAGAGTTTTTGCTGTGCATTGTCCCCAGTGTCTGGCCGGCTGCTCAGAGGCTGCTCTGCTGCACTGAGAAGCACTCAGCGGGGAAACGGGGTCATGTTGGGAATCGGCACAGCCAGCTGTGACCCAGCTCTGCCCACATCCAGCATTACCCGGGGCCCAGTTGTAGGCGCGGGACGTGTCCTGGTCCCCAAGCGCCATCGCCTGTGTTGCCGTATGCATACTGCAGCAGTATGCCAGCAAGCTCCTTCGGCTCACCCGCTCCCTGCAGCCCCATCCCACCTGACACCTCCAGGAGGCCAGGTCCTCGCACCCCTCCTGCCGCAGGGGGAAGGTTGCTTCCCAGGAAATCAAGCTGCCCAAAGGCCCCATCCCAAGATGACTGGAAGCAGCCCCTCCCCACCCAGCAGGGCACGTGGAAGTACAGGTGCTGGGATCTGGGGTCCAGAAAGGCTCCTTCTAACATGCAAGAAGTCGCCTTGTGTTTTGAAGGCTTAATTTGGTCACTGGGCAGCGCCCCCGGCCATCTGTGCCGAGCGGTATCAGCCCTCGCTGGCTGGGCAGAGGCACTCGGCTCCCCCCCACCTCGCTCACCGCTGACAGCAGCCTGACACCTCCGATTAGCCTCCCCACAGCCCTCTCCCCCCGCACCCTCTCCAGGAGAAGCAGCTTCTGCCAGGGTCCCCAAAACCAGGTGGAAATGTGGCTGGATAGGGTCTGAGCAGCGCCCTCCCCAGCACAGTGCCCTGTCTCTGGCAGGACACAGTGATGGGTGCCAGAGCAGGAGATGCACAGACAACTTCCCTGCTCACCCCCAGCCCTAAGGGGCTGCAGGTTGGAGATGCTGAATGCTGCGTTCACAGCCACAGCTCGTTCGGTACCCACAAATTCCCCCATTTCAAAGATTTTCTTCCAGTCCTAGAGACTCCAAAATTGCACTGAACCTCAGCTTCCAGAAACACCAGCAAGAAACATTTTTTTGTCACACAGAAGTTTTTGGATGTATGCTCAATGTTAGACTGTCACGTCTTCAAAATGATCCCCCTTGAAGGAGGAAAAACCGAGTGCGGGAATGCCTAGGTGGTCTGAAAAAACCCTCGGCACTTTTTTGATACTAGCGGCAGCATTGCATTTCATTCTGGGAAGAATATTCATGGCTAAGCTCTAAGCCTCTGATTTATAATGGAAATACTGATAGATCCAGATCCATTTGCAGATGCTATTATAATGTTTCATCCTGGGGAGGGGAGGGGAGGAGAGGGGGAAGGGAAACAGCCTCCTTCCCTTTTCATTTTAAATATCGGTACACTTTGATATTGGTTTCATGAAGCATTTGGATGGGTCCTTATTCACAAATGAATAAAAATGAGTAAAGTCCTCAGAATCAAAGGTAAGCCAAAACTGGCACCCGTAAGCACAAGGCAACCCAGAGAGCCCATCTGCAGCCAAACCATGCAGCAGACCCAGACACAGCTTAAAGGCTGGCAACAAGACCGCCTGCAGAATCTGCCAAGGAGCCAGATGCTGTTGCTTCCCAAGCTTGGCATGAGGGTTCCTGATTGCCATCCAACAAAGAGGAAAAAGAGGAATGATATAATGTGGTGGGATAAAACACATCCCACCTCAACCTCCTTTATTGCTCATTGAAAAAAATCGTGGAAGATACTATTGGAAATGTATCATTGTTTTCAGAAATACATACATTAGCCACAACAATGGCCTTGCCAAATGGGAGAAGTAGTAGCTATTTAAATGTATGTGCCATTTGAAAAAAAATTAGATCTTCATATGCTGTGTTTTGGGTATGGATGTCTTTGTGTCTTTTGTTAACTGTTACAGTGATAACCACTAAAATGAATACAAGTGTGGCAAAAAGCTTCCAGATTTTTACAGTAATATTTCAAAATCCCTTGTCTCCGCACAGCTGTCTAGATCAGATAGATCACAGTGATGGCTACTGAATGTAAAGAAGCTAGGTTTGTAAAAGGTGCTGCACAGAAATAAATAATAATAATAATAATAAAAATCTGTAAATAAAGATATGTGTAGAGAAAGACATTATGAAACAAAAAATATGTTGAGGCATTATACAGATAAGGGCTCTGCTCTTCCACAGAGTTACACAGCTCTGTATTCATGTAACTCGATTTCATTGGCATTGCACCCAAGGGAAACTGGAGTAATACTGTGAAGAATTTGGACCAGGCAATATAAAAAGAAGTCATGGGGCTTGTACACCTGAGGATCTATAAAGAGATGTGGGCACCATCACGTATGGTAGGAGGAAGCAAAATAAATGGCAAAGCAGATGTAAAATAATATGCTGCAGGTAGGTAAAGAAATAGGAAGCAGTAAAACAGTGGTGTAAAAGAAGAAATAAGAAACTAGTGTTAGAATTATCTGAATAACAGCAACTGTTATCTTTATTCTTATACTCTTCACCATCATCTAATATTTTGGAAAATACCAAGTGCTTCCACAAATGGTATTTCAGGGAAACACAAACATATTCTTAAATTCAAGTAAAATTTGCTAGAGAATCTCATCTGAAACCAATTCATCAGAACATGGTGGACAAATCCATCAAATTATTTCCAACACTATCTGTTTTAGAACATGCAGAAGACTCAGACACCTGTTAAAAAAGGGGCTTCCTATAAAATTGAGGGCAAAGAATCCTCTGTTATTTAATAGCACAGCTGAGGAGACTCAGCTAAGCCTGTAGACCAGTGCACAGGGTATTGTCTGAAGGGGGCTGTGGTGTGGCTTCACATCTCTTCTGTACACGGGAGAAATATTGAATGTCAAACCTGAGCCCTCCATGCCAACAAGGCTGCTCTAGCTGCTGAGATGCTGGCTCACAGAAGCACTTCCAGTCCATTCCATGATTCCAACTTTTACCACTTTTCATTATTATACTTGACTTTCGTTACTATTTTATTGTAATTATTATGACTTAGAAAGTTGTTCTATTTTCTTCACATGAATCAGATCACTTTTAGATTTTCTTTTTTAATTCTAGTCTGGTTTTGGTCAGTCTAATCTGTTTTATTTTTTTATCCAATACAATTATTCATACTTCCAATGCACACATGAAGTCACACAGTCCTTCCTACAATGTTTTCAACAGATGAAGTTGAAAATACGTGGTGGACTATGAGGTATGTAAATATATTTGTAGTCCAAGAATATGAAATAGTGAGAAGTATATTGTAAAGTGTTATATACTAAAAGAAATAAGGTTGTTCTTGGTGCATATCCCTAAGTTTCAAATACATATTTATATTTATAGAGTGCTAGATGCGATAAATTTATTATATGTGTAAAATCTCCACTGTTAAGAATTTCAGTGACAACCACATTTATGCACTGGAAAGTGGAGAAATGTGATACCATGAGAAGGTGTATCTGAAATGGTTTCTTTCACCTTTGCGAGCCACTGAGAAATGTTTCCCTTTCTGGAAATGGGCATTTAAGACTAGTAACAAGGAAGGCTTTGGTTTGAATGGCCACCATGGATTTTTATAGCTGACCACTCCTGGGTAGGTAGCCTAAAAAGTCGGTATTACAATGCATTTGTGTCTTGCTCAATGTAACTCTCTTCTTAGGGGACAACATTGCTTATTGCAGCAATATCATATCATGATGTCGTATCATACCATGAATTACAGAAAACACGGGCACTAAGGAGCACTAAAGCATAGGCCAAGATTTCTATTCTAAAACCTTTGTTATATCCTAACGTGTCTGAACATTCACCACTGGAGGTAATATTTTCCATGATGCTTAGCTGTCCCTGGCTGATAATTACGGTTCCTATTCTGATAAGTTTTAGAAAAATAAAAATAATAATAATAATAATTAAAAAATCCTTCCTTGAAAAAGGGCCTTCTCTTGAGAAGTAAATTCTTACAGGGAGTTGACTGTCTGAGGACTCCTTTTCTGTGAGAGAAGGAGTAGGGCAGAAATGCCCATTCCCTGAGATTTGACCATGGGATGGACCATCAGCCACATGCGGCCAACTCTGACCACATTACAGCCTTGAAAAGGCCAGGCTGGTCATGTCCAGCAGAGGCAGTCTGGGGACCAGCACCTCAGTCCACTGGGCAACCTGAGCAGGCGTCGCCTTGGGGTGCAGCACCTGTGTCCGGCTCCTTGCCCTGCCCACCCCTGGCGTGTGGCTGCTGTGTCAGCACCATCGTGACTCTGGGAGATTGCCTTGGCCCCGTAACATGGCCGGTGCCACTGTGGGTCCTCACACTGAGGATGTCTTGGCTGGCAGGGCACCTGCAGAGCTGGCGGCCGCCCAGCTCCCTGCTGGTGGGCAGCAGCTGCGGCTGAGGGGGCTGGCGGGGCTGGCACTGAGTGGCAGGGGCACCCCGAGGGGCCCCGTCCCCATGAGCAGGCTCGGGGTTGTTAACAGCTTCCCTGGAAGCCATGCTGGGGCCGGGGCCAGGGCAGGCAGCCAGCCCAGCATCCCAGGAGGCTTCCTCAGCTCTCCTCGCCCACCTCTTGTGCTCCATCCAGTGGTGATGAGCCACCTCGGAGCCTGCAGGCGTTGATGATGAGGACAGGGGGGTTGGGGTAGCCCCAGGTCCCCCCGGGGGCACATGGGGCCCCTCTGGGTCACTGTCACCCCACAGAGGATGGCTGACCAGGACCCCATCACCACCTACACTGGGCCAAGGCCTGAGCCCAGGGTGCCAACTCCTTGGGTGCTCACCATGCAGGGCACCATTTGGCCCTGTATGATTTGCCAGGGATTTTACTTCTTCTTCCTTTTTTTTTTTTTTCTTTGACATTGATGTCTCTTTTATCAATGCTAAGCTCCTAAAATCTGCAATCTTACCATAATTTTTGTGTTTCCTAATGGAGAAACGCACTGTCCTGGCAGCAAGGGACCAGCTGTGAAGGCTGAGACTGACACCCCCTCCCCGCTCTGTCCTCTCTTACCTGAGGTGTTTCAGATAAAAATAAACAAGAGCAAGTGCTTCCACTTCCTGGGAGCAGAGCCGGCAGGGCTGCAGCTCGCTGGAGGAGAGCAGCTCAGACCTGAAAAGCTTTCTTCTCTGTTGGGATCACAGCTTGAGCGTAGGCTTGTTGTGTCGGAATGGGCCTACTGTACCCAAACATCTGAGCTTTCTCCAGCTCCGAGAGGAACATTTTATACTCATTATACATGCAGCAGAATTTCAAAATATGTCCCTGGGACCAGAATGCAGGAGGAGGACATTAAAGGTTAGGAGGTAGTAGGGGAAAAGCAAAAGGAATGAGTAATCTGGAGTTGCCTGATAACCATTTGAGGCTTAGCCAGAATTAACCACACCAAGCTATCGTGAAAGGGAGAAATGTGCTCCTTGACGTATTGTTAACAAAGAGAGGATTTTATTGCTTTAGCTACCTTTTAAAAGTAGAAAGCAAAGGATCAGCTCCACATCCCAGGTTTCAAAATGTTATGATCTAAGCGCAGAATTCATCACTGCCACCACTAAGAGATCATACATCCTGGAGTGTCATGAGCCATCCGTGATTTGTGTCATTGCAGAGGATGATAAATCACTGCTAAAGACATAACAAGCAGCATCATCACTGCAACACAATAGATCATGATGCATCAAGATCTTTGCTAAAATATTATTTACAGTTAGCAGGGGCTTGGAATGGCAAAGCAGAAGCCAATATTAATCTTGCCTGTATTGTGCCTTTGTGCACACTAACAGCCCTGCCCTGGGAAAAATGGGGTCTGTAACTTCCACTGAGGCAATAACCACCAGTTGTATACACTGTGTCTGAAAGGGATTAAGTATAGATATATTTTTATGGAGGAAAGAAATGATGGCGAGACCAAGTAAAGTCCCATCTTTCAGACCTTTGGGATCTCAGTGATTACACTGTTTAGAACCCATTTGTAAATGCAGGCATGTAAAAGTCCGCATTTCTTACAGCAATGATAGAGAAAGAACTTTATCTTAAATGTTGAGGGGAAAAGGGACTTACTGGTGTTCAAAACAGCTCTAAAGGTCTGGAAAAGTCTCATAATTTCTTCCAGCTCTCATAACATACAGCACGTGCAGACTGAAACAAATTAACTTAGCTTTACTCCTAAAACCACTTTGGGAATCACTTGTAGAGAGGTGCTAGATAAAAAACAACACAGATGCTAAATAAATAAATAAATAAATAAATAAATAAGTCTGACCAAAGTAATGTTTGAGGATTTTTTTTTTTTTTTGCCTTAAAATAAAATTATATTAAAACACACACACACAAACAAAAAACATTAAAATCAGACGAATCAAAATTCTGAATACTGCTACCATCTAATTTTATAGTAGACTCTCTGGAAACACTCTGGCTCTGTCAATCCAGACAAGTGTTTCTGAGACGCTGGGGACTGTGAATTATTTCTCTTTCTTATGCAGGACATTGCTGATTTAGGTCACATCAACGGGACTAACAGTTCCATTTAAAGAAATGCTGAGATGAGTAAAAAGTTTTTTAAAAAAAGGCTTCCTGTTAGAAGGAAATCTGCATTTCCAAGCTGCTGATGACCTTTTTGACAACAACAACAAAAAAAACACTAATGCTTTACCAGAGTCCCCTGAGCTCCAGCCTTACCGTGTCAATGCAGGAATATTATCCACCTCCTGCCATCCTAAAGACAAAAGACAGAAGGAAAGTGCCTTTCAGTCTTATATCAGTTACTCATCATGTGTTTGCCTTATGATGTGAAGCTGAGCCCTCCCACAGACTTTAATTGAGTTAAATCATTGCCAGAGCCTTCCAGGCTGCGAGAGCGCACCCTTGGATGCACGCATTTCTGATTAGGCATGTGACCAGGGACACGCTCCCAGGACAACCGGGAAGCAAGCCACCTACCTGGGAGCTCCAGATATTTCCATCAACTATATTTCACTTGGACATTTTCTTCCCGTTTAGATGATCATCAAAGTTGGGGAGGGGAATAGGGAGGAGCTGTGAGCAATTTACTGGAATATGTACAAGCATTCCCCAGATTTTCCATCCTCCTCCTTAATTGGATATTATCCCTCATTAATGACTCTGTCAGAGCCTGTACAGTACTAATTGTCTGTGGTTCCTCTATCTTTCCCTCTCCTCTCCCCTTCTAGTGATTCATCTTTTGTTCGAGCTCATGAAGTTTAATTTCTGTTCCCCTCACCGAGATGGGAAGCGCGTCCAACTTTTGTTCCACCAAAGTGCTCGGAGCCTGGCATCACCTCCCGGGACTCATTCTGCAGGCACAGGGGAAGACCCACAGCCTCCTGTCTGCTGCATTGCCGGTCACCAAAGCACAGCTCTGCTGGCTGTCTGGCATGGCCTGGCGTAGCAGCGAGCCTGCAGCCACCTCACACCCCCACAAGACCCCTTCTTCACTCCCCAGGCAGGTGGGAATGCAGAAGCAGAGCCAGAGCTCACCGCCGCCTTTCACCAAAAGCAGGAGGGTGGGCATTTGCTGCGTGTCACCCCCATTTATCTTGTGAGGGGCTTGTGTTCTTTCACAGCAAAACAGCTAATCCCAGAAGAACAAACAAACAAACAAAACTTAATTTAAGCGCCTATTAATCAAGGGCTGACGTGAAAAATGAATGGTTTTGAACAGCTGAGTTATTTTGCACTGTCGCCTGCTGTGGTAAGCTTTCTGCCTGGTTTTGGCCTTTTTTTTTTTTCCGTCTGGGTACTTTGCTAGGATATTTTAGGTCAGTTTATTTAAAGCATTAGGACTGGCAAAGCTTCCACCAGTGCTGGTGAGCCCCGTGACATAGCTCTGGGTGCAAACAGCCCCTCCTGACTTACAGTCCGCGTGGTGCCGTTCGGGTGTGGAGCTGCTGTGGAGGTGTTCGTGGGCACATGGGGCAGCTGGCAGTGGGCCGGCTGTCACCTCCACACAGCCCCACACAGCAGGGCACCTCACCTTCTTGGACCTCACCTGGGATTTCTGCCCTGCCCGTGGAGCACAGCCCTCCTTGCCCCTCTGCTTTTGTGCTCTGGGTGCTGGAGAAGAAGTCTGGGCTGTGGGGGTGTGGGGGAACCTTTGCTAATGTCTCCAGCAGAGTTAAAATCTCACGACCTGCTTTTTGCTGTTCTGGAGGCCTGCTAGCAGGAGTCACTTACATATTGCCCATGTACACTTTTTCCCTTTCCTGTAACTCACAACCAGGGACTGGCCTGTCAACACAGAGAGGCACGGGTACAGAGAGCATGATCTTTTAACCATTGCTGCTTAGGGAAACCTCACTTTCCAACCAGTATCAGATGACTTGAAACCAATTCTTCAGGAAGACCTTCCATAAAGAGAGATTATTACGTGAACAAAAGATCAACTCTTCTAAAAAAGAACTGCAGTATAAGCCTCTGCTAGCCAAACTGGCCGTGCTGAGGTGAAGGTGAGACATTTGTCCAGGGAGCTATAGGCTGTTCTCCAGCCATCGAGTCGGCCCCAAGAGGCCCCATTTCCAGGTCACCCCAGGACACTGGTGAACAGGCTGGCTCCCGCCCGGGGCCGCACGTTTCTGGCAGGCCTGGATGTCAGGCAGTCCCGTGAGCACCCCATGACCATCTCCATCCTCCTCGCCACTGCCAAGGTCAGCTCTGCCCAGGCCACAGGCACAACCTGCCACCTGCCTCTGGTCCTCAGAGGGATGTGCCCCAACACGGCTGCTGCCCCTGCCCTGGTGTCCAGCACTACCCTCCTGGGCCTTCCTCCTCCCCTCCAGCCCTGTCCATGTAGCACCGCTGCATCCAGGGCACTGCAGCTGCTGGGACTGCATCCCACTGGGAGCTGTTTGCTCACCAGCCTCTTGTTCTTAGGATGGTAGCATCTGGGATGATTGTTTTTCTTTTGTCTGTCTCAGAATTGGATGCCACTTATTCTCCTGGAGACAAAATACAGGAAGCCAGACCTTCCTCTCGTGCACACCTATGCTGCTTAAGACAACTGGACCAGGAGTGTTTCCTGGTCCCATCCTGAGAAATATAGGACAGCAGTGACTACATGATGGTTAGAGACTCTGCTATAAGGTCTGACCCATTTCTGTCCTCTAAAAGCAATATAACATCTGTTCGCAGTATTTCTGTGTGCCATTTAAGAAATACCTCTGAAAAAGCACCACTAATTCATGCCCTGTCCACTTCTGAATTGTATTTTTGCAGCTCCTACTTTATATAAGCTTGGGGATAAATCTTATACAAACTAAAACTTACACAGAAGATTATCCTGGGGATAGGTTCTGTAGCCAAATGGACCTGTGGCAGTGAAATCTTAGATCAGTCTGACCATCTTGCAATGCCTGGTGTGAGTAAGTGGGAATAAATGTTAGTTGCTCTGTGCTTAGGTATCCCTACAGAGCAGCAGCTTTTTGGAGGACCTTGCACAGTCAGGAGGGAAAGGGATTTGGCCCCATCTATTGGGGTGCCCCAAAGGGAGACAGCAAAGTCCTGCTGCCCCCATGGAGGCACAGTGGGTCCTCCATTTCATCCCAGGGTTCTGGGAGACCTGGCTCTTGGAGGTGCTGGCTGTTGCTAAAAGTCTTCTCCAGTCCCTGACCGAGATGTTCTTGTTCTGCAGATATTATCTGCCAGTAAATATTCCTCTAATCTGAGAGCCATCAAAAATGCTGGCTCCACTTATTTTAGAGTCCATCTTTGACCTTTACCGCTGTGAAATACATCTACTGATATTCCACCAGAGGCTATAAAACATCTGGCCTGACTGTGCACCAAATAGCTGGAATTTTCTATCCATTTCAGCCTGTGGCATTGACCCCAAACAGCAATTTATCTGCAGCATTTCTGAGTCCCTTGGAACCTGTGGAGCCCATGATGCCGGGAGCAGCATCGATGTGCCAAGCAAACTAAGCCTGCATCTGGGGGAATGGAGAAATCCTGATTTTGAAGGAAGATAGCTCCTACCTAGCATGATATAGCAGCCTTCAGGCAGGGTGAGGAGGCTGAAGGATGCTCCAGGTGTACTTGTGGATGATGAGGCAACTTGCCCCCTGCCCTTCAGCACACCCGCCTGCATGCAGCAGCACTGCTGGGTGGCAGAGCAGTCAGAAAAGGCTGAAGAAATGTGGACAGTCTGGAAGGGTGGTGGCAGCCCCTGCTTCAGAGGCTGCAAAAGACACACCTGCCCCTGTCCCAGTGCAGGGCAGCACCCACATCTGCCGGGGTGAGGACCAGCAGCCTGCTCCCTGCCCCACGTTTCTGGCTCTGTCCATCCCTCAGTCCCTCCACCACAGCCCGTGGGGCTGCCAGAGGGTGAGATGGGAGAGGGCTGGCCATCATTTCAAGGTAACTTCCTTGGGCAGCAAACAACACCTTCACCTTGTGTTTCTTTGGCTGGGCTGCCAGGAAGGTCAGCTGCCCAGGAGCGTTTCTGGTGGTGGCATCCAGGCTGGCAAGGCACTGCAGTATCTGCGATTGCACATCTAATTCATTGTGTTTTCTGCTACAGATGAATAGACAAAAGACCTTCCAGGCGGGAGGGGGGGCCTGCTCCACCAGAATTGGGATTTTTCACTGTCAGCCAAGCAGAGGATCCAAACTCCAACAATGAGCTCCCTGCTCCAGCTGAAAAACATTTATAACCTCTCCAAGCAGAGCTCTGGCAGGGCGATACAAACTGTGAGCTCCACAAGCTAATGACCTTGAAAGTATCCATTTATCTTGGCCTTTCCCCCCAGCTTGAGATGCCACAGAAAATGTGAGGCTTTCTTTCTTCTCCTTTCCTTCTACTTTTTTTTTTTTTCTTTCTTTCTTTTTGAGCAGGAGGGATGGATATTCACAGAACGCAGATGACATGGAAACTGCTTGGTTTCACCTCTCTGGCCGGAGCTCAGGGCTGAAATCCCAGCAAAAACCCAGCACAGGGGTGACCATCCCTCCTTAGTCCAGGTTCACCAAGAGGGACATCCACGGTGAATAACAATACTGCTCTGCCCCTTACCTGACTGTCCCCACTGCCTGCTCCTTCACTAGTCTTCCTAAATAAAACAGTATTTATAACCACAATGTCCAATCCTTTGAGCCCATTGTTCTCTGTCTTGGTGTGCTGTGACAACCTGCACCACATTAAAATCCAGGAAACATGCTAGAAATGTCCCTCAGACAAATGGAGCTGGTGCACAGTAAATGGTATTTCCTCAGGGAGAGCAGCAACTCCCTGGAGAGTTTTACTTTTCAAAGTCAGTATCTGTTTTCTATGCATTGCCACTGTATAGAAACCACTAGCTGGCACAGCAGGGTGCTCCCTTTCTTATGGGATATATGACTTGGGTGTAAAATAATCCCTTTTCATTTCCTTTGGCACTCAGTACAGACAGCTGAAAGTGAAAAGGAAAGTCACACAAAGCAGCTGACGGACATGGGCAGAAGCTGCTACTAAGAAACATCCTTCCAGTTACAGAAAAAAAAAAATAAATCTGATATGCCAAGATGTTTTCTGGCTGCTGCATGTTCTAGCCCTCATACAGATGTGGTGGGAGCCGACAGCTCCGTGTGCAGCTCGCCCGAGCTGGCTGCTGCGCTGCAGATGCTCCAGCGCCTGTGGGCTGGGACCTGGCGCTCACCTTTGATCCCCGTCGGCATCACGGGCTGTGTGCTGGGACCAGCATTTGGGCTCCAGAGAGAATGTGCTGGCTGCTGCCTTTGAAGCTGTGGAAGCGAGCACCAGCTCGTGTTTCCATTTTAGGCATACGTGTAATGTACATCTTTGCTTACTGGACACTCTGGGACGCAATCCAGCCTCAGGAATTCTTGGCTTCCCGCTGGGTTTTGATGACTTTATAAGAGGTGGTTTTGCACTGAAGAGGTCCGCAGTAGTCATCTCCTGACTCCCTGCCAGCAGGATGGAGGCTCACACGGTGACTCGAAGAACCGAATTTTCGCTCCAGAAGATGCACCCAGGTGGGTGCTGAGCACCCAGAGCTGGTGCTGGCACCCACCCGGTGCCATCACTGGAGCTGTGGCTGTGGATCGGGCACAGCAAGGACACGGGGCTCAGTGTGACTGTGCCCCACAGGCAAAGGCTGCCCCATGGCCCCAGGGGCCAGATCTGGGCTTTTTGGCAGGGTGGGGAGACTGAGCGAATCCCTAGTACAGCCACCCTTCAAGCACCCTGTCTGTGGGGAAATGTTTGGTGAAATCACGTACAGCACCTGCCTGGCTCCTCGGGCTCCCAGCTCTGGAACAAAGCAGGGCTCGCCTCACCTGAAGAAGAAGGCTCTTTGGAAAGCCGTCACTTCTAAACACACCAGGTAGAGCTCTGCTGGGTGAAGGACTGCCATTGAAAGTGACGGTGTAATTCCCACCCTGTGGCTGCCGGTGAGATGCTTTGGAGCTCCTGGCCTCAGCCTGGCTCCCAGGGAGCAAACCCAACCCCACAGAGCACCCACATCACACCAGATCAGCAAGGAACTTGGGCGCCAGCTGTAAGCCAGTGATGGGAGGTCGGTCGGCATTCAGCGTACCACTCGCACAATGAGATCACATTCAGCCTGAATACAGCTATCAGAGTCTGGCTGCTTAAAAATACCTTTGTGATACACGGCTTTAATTATTTCTTTAAAAAACAAAAATCCCTGCACAGAGAAGGAAATGTCAAAGCCTTTTCAAAGCTCGTTAACACAGTGAATAAGAAGCCAGCGATGATTTACATAACAGAGATATACATACGTATGTATACGTGCGTGTACATTTGCATGAAAAGCATTTGCAGAGCATTCTAAAAATAGGAGACATTTCAGAGTTTTTTGGGGGCAAATAAATCTTTACTCGATTTACTGTTTTATTACTTCCCTCTAAATTAATCGTTTAAATTAAAATCCAGTCCTTTGGCCTCATACAACATGCAACGCAATGAACCACAGACTTTCCCCCAAATACCTCGCTCTAATTCCTCCCTTGCAGGCACAACCACGCACACCCGGTGCTACAGGGATGGAGGTAAGTAAAGGAGAGATGTCTTTGTGCTCTGGCGGTTCTCCTAAGCTGAAACTCAACCTTTAATTTGGAGGCCAATTTTTTTCCGTGGAAGGTAGAAAAGCTGTAGCGCTCCCCTCTGAAATACTATTTTCACATGAAGATATTTGGATGTTTGATGTACGAAAGCAGGAAAGGGAGGAGGTTAGATACCAGCCCTTGTGAACTGTATGCTCCAAATCCTTGAAAGGGTGCTTAACCCAAATCTCAGGCGTACCCTTGCTGACTCGGGGGAACAGCTCCCATACTTCACACTAAGCGTGTGCTTAACTGCTCCTCTGGGTCAAGGCCCCAATTAGCAGACCAAGATCTAATTTTATTCTCGGTTACAGCTGCATAAGACTATATTAAGCAAATCAGTTTGTACAAGTAAAAAAAAATTAGATTAAAATTTGGCTCAGGATAGAAACGGAGAGCATGACACAGAAAAAGGTATTTTGTTGTTGGATGCTGCTGCCTCTGTTACATATTTTTGCTCTCTGACAGCTCTTTGTCCTCCTATAATGTCTCTGCTTCAACCTCTCCCCATTCAGATCAGTCTTTCTAATTGCTTCTGCAAAGCAGCCTCTCAACAGAAAGTGCTTGCATACCAGTAAGTTAACACCGCACACCAGAATCCCCCGGTTTTTAAAACAAAGCCTGCTGGCTAAAATCTATGTGAACACATAGATAAAACCAGTGTCCACAAGTTAAACCCACAGCTATGCCCATGAGTAACCACGTTGGGCTATCTCTGTAACCTCTGTTTCTTCACCCTTCCCATCTCTCCAAGCTGTTTAGACCTTGACCCTGTTGGGACCTCAGCCCAGGGCTGATGTTACTCAGAGGTCGAGACCATTGACTTTGGCTTAGCTAAAGTGTGTTCTCCACATCCCACTTTGTACAGATTTACACTAAATTATCCACTCATTGCTAGAGGTGTGTTTTGGTGTTTCCCTGAATGAGACAGACTTAAATATGAACTGAAGGTTTTCTTTCAGTGCCTTCTCCACCCAAGGTGCAAGAAGCTCAGATGACCAGCCCTTAACCTGTGTACCCTTGGACAGGCAGCTGGCTTCAAAATGCCTCGCACACTGCTGGATCCACAAAAAACAGCTAGTACTGGTGTGCTTGGTTCGCCCATCACATGCACCTGTAAAAAATCAGGGACAAATGCAGCAGAGATCAATATGGGCAAATGGTGCATGCAACCAGGGAATGCGGCTCCCGTGCTCCCGGCTTTTGCATCTGCCCTGGGGGTACTGCGGGGTGCCATCCTGCAAATGGCCATGCCAAAACCATGGCAAGACACCAGGCATGTGGGAGCCTCCCCCCAGCACAACCAGGCCACCGGGTTTGGCCAAGGGCCCCAGAGGCTTGGGGCTGGCGTTGGGCAAGCATCCAGAAGCTGGTAACACCCAACGCGGCGACAAACAGATGCCTGCGCTCCTAAGGCGGTTCAGAGTGAATGAATGCACAATTCACAGCAAACACATGGTTTACCCCAATCTCTAGCAGCAGCCACTCCATTTTTCAAAAATACGGTTTCATCTGCATACAAGGAAAGTAAGAAAAAGCAGCATGGATGGAGGCACATTTGGAGAACACCAGAGCTTATCTAAAGCACTGCCAGGTACTGGGGTCAGTCCTGGCTGGCTGTCCCCAGGCAGGGAGGACAATCAACAAAGAGTTTAAATTTTATTAAGTGCAGCTATTTTTTTCTGTTACTTTTTTATTTATTTATTTGGCAAATGGCTGTAGTGGTTCTGATATGCAATGTAAAATAGAGGGTTTGTAGAATCACTGGTAGGACAGCGTCGATGTGGCAAGCCAAAAGTTTGAAGAAAAATCCATGCATGCAGGCTCCTAAATATGGATCTACACGGTTATTTTCAGCCAGAGTCTTGCACATCCATAGCTCTGGGTTAGAAAAAGACAAGCCCCAGGTGAAATGCGTCTGGGGGCTCTCTGCCATCTGATGGGAAGGAAGACCCCTGTCACACAGTCATCTGTATGACCTACTTGCTGCTAAGGAATTGTCCAGGACTCACATAACAGCTCCAAACTCAGGCACATTCCTCGAGCTGTGTGAGGAAGCTTGCACATTGCCTGACCACATTATATCTGCCTCTAGGCAGTGTTATCACTCCTTCCCTTCCATATGCTTAAGCAGAATTTTTACAAAAATAAATGAAATACATATGTACATTATGCAAAGAGTGTTCTTGAGCCGTGCTATATTTGGTTTTGCATGATACGTATCCAGCGTGTAGACCATTGGCACTCAGTTTTTAACTGTTAGAGATAAGCAGAGTCACAGCAAGCTACAAAAGAGTGTAAAATATGCGGGGCCTGATCCTCCGGCTGACGGAGGCCCCTTTACATCACTCTGGCACCGTGCTGGAGCCTAAAAGCAAGTGCACATGTGACTGGAATCCACTCTGAGGCCCTTTTATACTGCCAAAAGAGCTTAAAGTTGCCTGCATTCAAATGAGACTCGGATGCCTGTAGCACAAGCCAGTAGCCGTAATTAAAAGCTTCGTTAGCACGGCTGCCCATCTGCCCCCGGAGGAGCGGGAGCGCCGTCCCGGGACGGGCACAGCAGGTCAGGCCTGGCAGTGCCCCCACGCTGGGGACATGGGGACGGGCTGAGGGGGACAGGGCACGAGGAGGAGCTTCACACTTATCCCAGCTGGTCCTGCACAGACCAGGATCTGCACCACCCACAGCTTTCTCTCCAGGGCTGCTTTTCTGTGCACCAAGCACCAGCAAGGAGCAATGTGTGTGTACGTGCCCAGGTACACCTGCCCCTGGTGGCAGTCACCCAGTGCAAGCCAGGGCAGCACAGACGTGCTCTGCCTCACCTCGCTCCCCATGCAGAGCTCACTCCTTGGCCTGGGTCGGATCCTGATGCCCACATGAGTCCCATCTTCTGTCCTGGCCCTGCCTCCCCGCTACTCACCCAAGGACCTGGGCACGTCTACGGGTGCAGCCAGGAGGGAAACCTGGGCTTCTGGCCCAGGACCACCAGTTCATGGCTCCCTCCTGCAATAAAAGAAAGTTCTCTTACATCTGAAGTGCTGGGGGAAAGGATTTTTTTAATATATATATATTTTTTTCAATCTCCAAAGTCACATGGCCAGACTATTTTAAACATTCCTGGCTATTCCCCCATGCACCAGCTCCCTTGGCTGGCACCGGGGTATTCTCGAAGCTCGGGTAGGAGAGTAAACTCTGCATGTATAATTTATCCATTGTAAAGGATGCAAAATCTACTGGGAACAGGAGGGGATAAGAAAGAGTGAAGACACTTGTGGATGCCAAGAATTCCAAGTGCCAGACCTTGCTAGCTCTCTTCCAAAATGGAGGGTCCTACACGGCTTGTGTTCAGCTAGAGCTGAACCCAGCCCTGCCTGCTGTGTTGAGATTTGGCAGCCGGCGCCTCTCCATTGTTGCCACCTCGCATCCAGGCGGCGGTGCCAAGGCTCCGGCTGCAGCCCCCGGCACGGCGTGCGCCGGTGCCGCGCTCTCTGGCTGCTGCAGCTCTGCCGGGGACACCGGGACGCCAGGGGACAGCCACCGCCCGGCGAGCCTCGGCCAGCCCCGCGTGCTCCCCGTGACAGATCGCCGCTGTGAAAGGAGCAGAGACGCGGCAAACAAGCGGGGCGGGGAGGGAATCGTGAAATTTTATGCTTAATCCTCTCTGCTGGGCTAGCCGAGGGGGCCTCAGCAAGGCGGGCAGTAACGCTACGTGCCATGGGCACTGCCACGGGGCCGGTGCCCGCTGGCTGCAGGCGGCTCAGCCCCGGTGCTCTGGTGGCAGGGAGAGCCAAGGGCTGCGTGCCACAGCCCAGAGCCCCGTCCTCTGCTCCGGGTGGGAGCAGTGCTTCCTCCCACTGCCAGCCCCCTCGGGACCTCATCCTGGTTTGTGTGGAGGTGAAGGGCAGGCTTTTGTACCTCAGCAGGGCGATGGTGTCGTTTTGAGAAGCAAGACACCCAGCCCAGTGTCCAGCAGCCCTAGCTGGCCTCCCAGGAGTTTGCCTTTCGTTGGCATGGGGGGTCCGATGCAGACACGGTGTGATTGCTGCAAGCAGCCATTTGGTGGTTTTTCAACCTCATTCAGCACTGGGTTTGAACTGGAGTTTGCAAAATGTGAGTCTTGTAAAAGCCAGGACTGAGCCCTGGCTGCCATCCCAACAGCAGATCCCTGGGGAGGGGATGCGACAGGGGGAGCCAGCCCCAGCTGCATCCCAGCTCCATCCAGGGCCAAAACGAGGTCCAAGCACCCAAGCCCTTGCCCATCCCTCTGCACGCCTCTGGAGAGGGGCCCTGGGCTTTCCCCTCTTTGCAAGCACCAGAGCTGCACCTCAAGGCAGGGGCAGGGGAAGGTCTGGGACCAGGGTGTCACCTGCTCCATGCCACCACATCCTGATCATGCCTGTTGGCCAAGCCACAACTCTGGGAGAAGCAGTGTGCTCCGGGCACTAGGGCAGGGAAAGCAGCAGTGAATGAATACACAGCTTCCCCATCTCACTTTTTAAACTTGGTCTCAGCCTCCTTTTGTTTCTATATGTACTTTCAGTTTGTCCCATTCTTTTTGTGACCTAGTAGTCCTTTTTTTTTTTTTTTTTTTAATTTTTACTCCTGTTTCTCCTGTCTCTTTTTGTCTCTCTTTTTTTTTTTTTTTTTTTTTTTTTTTTTTTTTTTTTTTAATCCAGTTGCCTCTCCTCGCCCATCAATGACCCACAACTCACTCTTCTGGGGTTCAGCAATTCCTGACTCCTCTTCCCTGGAGCTCCTTCACTACCTCCCCATATATCCCCTCTCCTCTTTGTGGCCTCTCTCCCCTACACATCCCCCAGCATAGGGCACTTTCTGCCCTGTGGTAACTAGGTGCCTTCGCAGTGCTGCACACAGGTAATTAGCAGTGGTTTAATGCCCGAGCCCTTCCCACAGACACCGTCATGCTTCCCTAGCTTCTGGCAGATAAGAAACGGGGACTTAATGACAAATAAAACCTTCTTCATAAGGAAAACACAAACAAAAGCAGCTGAAGATGCCCATGAAGGAGGGCAGCCCACAGGCCTCAGGGAGGGCAAGGCGCAGCACTGCACAGCCCGGCTGGGCTCTTGGGCCCATGGCTAAGGCAAGCTGGTTTTGTCCAACAGACAGATATACAAATAACCAAAATCAAGTTTCTGTGTAACCCTTAATAGCTTATGAAGAATCAGTCTCTTTAAAGAGAGAAGTAGTGGCCAATAAAATTACAAATGACACCAGTCTAGGAAAATATGCATTTGTCTGCTGACTTGTTGGAAGGCAACTGAACATGTTCTTGTGCAGAAAATGGATAATAAACGTCACCTTGAGAGATTCCCCCAGATGTCGGATCGAGTCCGTAACGGGAGCTAATCAAACCTCTGCCATAATTGTTTATTATACAAGCTGCACTTCAGAAAAAACCTGCGCTGAGAGTCCCATTAATGTAATGACTGATGGTAAACGCAGTTACTGCACACAGGGAGGGGCACCACTCTTCAAGGGCAGCCTTTAAATGTTGCCTTACACCGGTCTGGCAAAGAAAAACTCACCTTCTGCGGAGTGAGCTGGCCGGGGGACACTTCTCCCAGTGTGATTGCGACAGTGCCATCACCTGATGCGGGGCTGGGAACAGAGCATCCACCCTGCTCTCTTCTTCACGGGACACAAGTGTGTGGTGGGTCTATTCCCAAACACCCAAGAGGAGTGTTTCTGATTGCACAGCCTTTTTGTGTAACGCCTAGCTGGCAGCTTATGATTTCCACTTAGTGGTATGCTGCTATTCAGATCTCCTGTGCTACTAATATGCTTTGAAAAACCACATTAGCTGCCTTTAACTATAACTTCATGTAATAAAGAGTCATTATTATTTTTATTTTACCAATTCAGTGCTGCTCCTTGCCCCTAGATGACACTCACTGCAACTGACTTCCCTCTCCGCTGCAGGTGCATGTGGCCCAGTGCTGAGACACACGCTCTCCCCGGTGCATCACGGCCAGCATGGAAATGCAGGAGCCGGGAATAAAATCGGGAAGCCTTCTCCTCCTGGACGTTCCTGAAGGCCACTGGTGAGAGTATCCAATGTTCAGGGCAGACTCTACGGCACAGAGCCCCTCACTACTGGATCTCCAGCACCACTTACACATGTGTGAATGCACACAATGCTTGGCTTCACTCGGGGCCAGCTGGGAAAGGGCTCGTGGACACAGGAGGGAGGGAGCCAGGAGGTGCTCAAAAAGTGTGAAGAGATTTTGAAAGCCCTGGCCAGAAAAGAAAGGCCTGGGAGCAGCACCTATGAAGTAGTTTGTCCCTTCAGGGACCTCACAAGTCCCTAATGCTTTTCCACAGTTGTACCCATTGCTCAGAAACTCTGCGCCCCGCTTCTGCTAATGCTTTGTAAATGGGATGGCAGGGAAACTGCTCTCCCATTTTCTGAATGGAAAACTTGCTTCCCCACTCTTCTCTGCTGCCCTCCCCGTTACCATCGCCTTTTTTAGTTTGTTTGCTTGTTTTTTAAACACTTGACCTGATCATCCCATGTGACTCAAACGTGAGCCCGCTGGTGCCACGCCGCCGCACCGCCAGCCCAGCCCGTCCTTCTCCCCACTGTCACGCAGAGTGCAATTTTCACCTGGTATTGACAATTCAATATTGGGAGCTTTTAATTCCAAAGATTTTGATTTTTCCATGAAAAAGTGAAAATGAATCTCGGCAGGGCTGCAGCAGAAATGTTGCAAATGAGCTGGTCACGTTGAGGTGGAGGGGGAAGGAAACAGGCAGGAGGAGGAGGACAGAGTGGAGGGGAGAAGTACACATAGCTGGCCCTTACAGGAAGGGGCTTAAATAATTCAGGTGAGAAGCACGACCAGCAGCACGGATGTAGTTTGCTGCACAATCCAACAGAAAACAGCGCAGCTTGCACTGACCCATCTGTTACATCAGTGCAGTTGTGCCGGAAGCTCAGCTCACACCACCCATGAATTAAGACCCCCCCCCAATTTTGGAGTAGTTCTGTGACATGGCTGCAGGTCCTTGTAGGTGACATGCTTATTAAAATGAGTGGGATTTTCTCCTAAGGGTTAATTGGATTGGTAAAACAACAAAAAAGTGGTGTTTAAGAAAAAAAAGAGTCCAATAACCAAAGTTAAATATGAGTTTGTTTTCCCTGATATTTCTAATAAAATAGCCTATATTAAATATTAATGGGTCACTTCTTGGTCTGTGTAGCTGGAAATCTCACAGGATAGAGGGCATTGTGCTAGTCCTTAGTCGTGTAGGGCACTGACCTCTGCATCTGTGTAGGGGTATGAAGAGAGAAACACAACACCTCTGCACATCCCAGTCTGCCTGGCAAGGTTTTGGATGGATCCTCATACCCCAGAACCAGAAGGCTTCATTGATGCTGGTCTTAGGGATGTGTTTCTGTGTCTCCCATGTCTCTGCTGGAGACCCATTTCCTACCTGCATCAAACTCTGAAGTCTTTCATCATCTTGTGGATGAGCAGCCATCGGCTTATGCCCAGCAAAAACACGGCTGCCCGTCTTTCTCCTGTCCCTCTGGCAGCTCCCCATACCTCTGATAGCCCCGCACATCCCTTCACCCACCCTCCAGCCCCCCGCCCCTCCATCCCACCACCTCCATCCTCGCCCCACGGTGTCACCTGGGCAGCGGCTCCCGCCGGCGCCTCCCCCGGGCTCCCGTCCAAGCCCGCGCTTTGCCGCTTGCAGATTCTTTCTGCAGCACGTCTCTGAGATATGGCCTTCCTTACCCATCTGTACAGCTAAAACTCTTGTCAAGACTCTCAGCGTTTCACATCTCAATTACTGCAAAATCCTTCTCCCTGCTTGGCAAAGGCAGCCTCAGCCAGCGCTTCCTCTCCCATCTCCCTGCCCAGCCACCACCTCACCCGCCAACCGCAGCTTAAAGCCATTTTATGCACCAAAGGATCACGCACAAACACCTCCTAGCAGTTATTTTTCTGCCATCCCTCGCTGGCGGTCGCAGAGCAGCGGTGAAAACGCAGACGTGGTTTTACAGGTCCCCCCTTCTCGCAGCCATCAGGACCTGGGAGCTGGGGCGATCTTGCCACGACGCTGAGATGAAACGAGGCAGCCGGGGCCGAACCCCACCACAGCGTGGCACTGCCTCTCCCGTGGCTCTGTACGTGCTCATCTCTTCCTCCCTTGTCCTCTCCTTCCAGAGCTGTCCCTCTTCTTCCTTCCCCTCCTGCTGCTTCTCCCTTCCCCTTCATCCCCCCTCCGCGGTGTGAGGAAGCCTGTAGCTGGCTCCTGCACTTCTCTCCTGTTTATCCGCAGGTCTGCACAGCTTTTACTTTGTGTTTTCTACCCTGAAGACGACAGCAAACTGAGGGCTTAAACAAATTTGGCTTAAGGTGCTTTAATGAAAAATTAACGGTTTTAATACCGGCTTAACCATCAAAAGAAGAACATTAATGTTTAATATTTAAACAACACGTCCTCACAATAATTCCACCACATTTCACATTGAGGATCCACAGCGAATGCCTGGGGTAAGGCAATCAAAAACCCCAACAGTAACGCTAGCTACTGTCTTAACCCCTTACTGACTGTCTTCCCCAGTCTACACAACAATCTTTTACGAAGAGAATTGAGACATTTTTCAGTGATGTGTCCTCCTTTCCTCAGCCACAGTGAAAGGTAAGAATATTAGACTTCAAATCAGAGCCCTGACTCCTTAAGCCTTCTCAAGACCAGGGATATGAAAATGTTATGCAAATGAGCTGCCCTTTAAATGTATCTTTAGGAAAAGAAGAGAAAAAAAAAAAAAAGAAAGAAAAAAAAGAAAAGCAACAACACATCACTGGAGAAAGATTGAATTGACATTTAATCTTCAGTGCGTGCTGTCCAGGTGCGGGTCTCAAAGAAAAGCTTCAAATGATAAGGAATGGCTCCAGCATCTGTATTTTTTTGAAGCCTCCCCAAATTACCATGCTAAAGGGATTTCTTGCCTTGAAACCACAGCATGCCTCGCAGACAGCCTGGGGTGGGGGTCCGTAACTCCTGTCCCTCTGCAGCCCCAGCTGAGGGCCGCGCATCGCCCAGCTGATATAATGATTTCTTAAACTGTGAGGACGTTTAATTCGAGACAGGAGTCTCACTGAAGTAAATCTCTGCCTATAAAAGTGTATGATCCAGCTGGATAGCAAGAAAACAAATCACATGCACTGCAATACAGAGGAAAGAAACTACAATGCTTCCAGATGCATATTACAGGAAAATAATTAAATAGCAGCCCTGGAAGTAGACATCACAGTTGAAGTAGATAAATAATAAACCTTTGTTGATGTGAACCCAGAAATAAAGCAGAGGAGGAAAGCACTTAAATATAAAAAGTCATCAAAGAAGTTGCGTGTCTGCCTTGATGGTGCTTCCAGAAAGTTTCTAGATCACATGTCCGTGCAGTTTTCCTTTCAGACCTGATTTCTGTAACACAACAAATATTAGGCAGGAAAAGATGGACAGCCAAAGCAGAATGCAGACAAGGATTCTCAGACCAAGACACGACACATTGCCTGAAAATTCAGGTTAAAATGTCTCCGTGCTCTTTACGTGGCGCACACGAGCAGCAAAATATACCAGCAGGGAAAGCAGCAGAGTGAGGCTTGCTCAGCCCCAGCCTGGGACCGCTGCAGGCACTGACTGCTCCACCGCCCCCTGCACCACGAGGCCATGTGCCAGGGTGCTCTGATTCACGAGGCAGAACATGCTATTAAGACCAAGGATGTTATTTAAGAGCTACCATGTCCAGGCAGTTGTGGAACATAACTGATGAAGGTTAATGTCAGTTTTAATTGGCACTCTTCCTGGAGCGGCTCCGAGGACCGTTCGTATGAAGCCTGATAGACTCCAGCTTCCACACCCACAGTCCTGACATCCCCACACGGCCAGAGCCTTCTTACTGGTGGCTACCACGCAACCTGTGAGGATGTGAATGACTCCGTGAGTGCAAAATTACACAGCAAATATCCTCCAGTCCAACTCTTTGCAGCATTATCCTTTACCCAACTGCCTTTAGGGTTGTGAAGTTTCCTATGATACCCTTATGCTCTCCACAAACCGAGAGTACTCCTCCTTTTCCTTCTCCCTGTTAATTATTGTGCCCACAGCTCCCAGTGGAGCAGACTTTCCTCCACAGCCAGGCTGACACCCCTGTGATGGGACCATTTCTGCAGGGGGTTGAGGAAGAGTACTGCTCAGATCGCAACCAAGCGGAGACCCCGCTGTCCTTTCCTTGCTCAGCTGTGCACAGAGGGGCTTGCTCCACTGCTGCGACTCCTGGCTGCTGCCACAATTCAAATAACGAGTAGGATGAACACATTTTTCAAAGGGAATCAGTGATACGCAAGCCCCATCTGTATTACGGCTAATTCCACTTTCCTTGGCTATCATGTCCCCCCTGGCAATTGCTGCCCCATCTAAAAGGTCTTCGGTGAGTGGAAAGCCCCATGTCGGGGACCTCAGAAGAGCAGTGTTGGGACACGGTGTGATGCTCATGACGCTTGCTTTGATGCTGAGCAGCAGCTTTATATCGGGTTCAGATTCCCACTGCTCTGAATCATATTCAGCAGAAGTGTTACAATTGCAAGATAAAGCCTTTTATCTGAGTTTTCTCAGCTGTTTCCACAAATTTTCACTGGTGGCAGGTACTAGGACAGGATGCTGCTGCTTCCCTGCAGGGGCAGGTGATACCTGCTAGTTTAGGATGGATTCCATTAGCATGCGGGGCCAGGAAAATGTCAACCAAGAAAGGAGGGCAGGAGTGGCCTTAAATGCACTCACTGAACTGCTCTGGTAGGGAAAGCATTTAGTTCATTCAGTTGCTTGTCACAGCTTTTCTGTGCCGGTGCCATACACAAATATGCACTCAGAGCCTCTTTTGCACACCCCTGCAAACTGTTCCTATTAGGTAGCGGACCCTAGACTTGATGTCAGTTCGCAGTGCAAGCAAACAATATTTAATCCAAGGACTTTTTGCTGTGTATTAACTTTTCAAAGAGCTTCACATGAAAGCCTACATTGTTTCGAAGTGCTAGACATTTTCCTTCTCTAAAGTTTCTAACACGGAACTTCTGCTGGGTTTTGGATTCAGGTCTTGTCGGTTCCCTGGCTGCCAAAATGACTTTTGTGAAGCAGATAAAACTTGGAATAGATCTGGTTCAACCTTTACAGCCAGCTCCTACGCCTATGAAGTTTCTGAAACAAAACCCAGAGTCTCTGGGGAGAAAAAAAAAAAAAAAAAAAAAAAAAAAAAAAAAAAAAGAAAGGAAAGGAAAGGAAAGGAAAGGAAAGGAAAGGAAAGGAAAGGAAAGGAAAGGAAAGGAAAGGAAAGGAAAGGAAAGGAAAGGAAAGGAAAGGAAAGGAAAGGAAAGGAAAGGAAAGGAAAGGAAAGGAAAGGAAAGGAAAGGAAAGGAAAGGAAAGGAAAGGAAAGGAAAGGAAAGGAAAGGGAAGGAAAGGGAAGGGAAGGAAAGGAAAGGAAAGGAAAAAAAACCTCCTGCACTCTCGATTGTTGCTTGGTTCTCAGTCAGGTTTTGTAGTCGGGATTCATCGCAGCCCTAAAATCAGTGAGCAAAGTGCCCCCCCCCGCTAAACCTGCCTTTATCCCCTCTGCCTCTCAGGGTGTCCCCAGCTCAGGGCGCTGTGGGGGCTCCGCTTTGGGGCCGCTGGCAGCCGGGAAACCCGAGCGGTGCGGATCGCTCCCCGCTGCCCCGAGGTTTCGGCTGCCCTCTGTGCTCAGCCAAGCACCGGACATTTGCCCGAGCTGGAGGGCAGCATTACCCAGCGGGGCACGGCGTTAGAAACAAAAAGCAGCGCGTGAATGCCGCCTCCTGCCTTCACGTGCCCTACAACCAGAGGCCGCTCCGACCCCCCGGCTCCCCCGGCCCGGCCCCGTTGCCCCCCGGCAGCACTCGGGGCGCAGGCCCCGGCCCCCGGCCCTGCCCCGGGCTCCCCCCAGGTGCCCCCGCGCAGCAGCCCCGCGGCCAGCCCGGCCCCTCGCCGCCGCCCGGCGCCCGGAGCCCGCAATGGCGGGCGGGGAGGGACCCCTAGCGTCCGAGCCGCCCGGGCCCGGCTCCCATCGCCGGGGCTGCGGCACCCTCTGCTGCTCGCCCGCCGCATCCCCGGCCCCGCCGGCAGCGACGGAGGGCAGGGGGGCGGCGGGGGTGCGAGCCCCCTGTGCAGGGCTCCTGCACCTCAAGCCATGGCGGAGAATAAAACCGGTGCGGCTCAGCACACTGCGCGTGGCCTCGGGTCGTGCTCCCCTGCGGTTAGGTAGCGCCTGGGGTGCTGACGAGTTCCCTGTGCTCATCTTTGTCCCCATCCAGGCTCCTTGTCCTCCCCAGCCAGCCCCACACCACACCAAAATCAGAGGGATTTCCACACAGGATGTCCCAAAAGGGGCCTGCAATGCTGGGTGAGAAGGTGTTGACACCACCTCGCACCAGAGAGAGGCCACTGCCAAGCCACCAGAAAGGCCAGCCTTGCCAAAACCAAGGGTTTTGAAATGGTCGATGGCCGTGGTGCTGGAGCCACAGCCTTGACTGGATGCTCATCCTGCTGGGACACAAGAGTCTGCCACTCTGCTCCTCCATGCAGGCACCATCTTGCTCCCATCCACCTCACATCCACCAGTGCCAGCCCCACCTGCCCAAAATCACCACCCCAAGCAGCTGCTGAGCACACAGCAAATGCACCACACCTACAGCTGGGCATTTATAGGCTCTCATAACTCTCCTGTGCTTCCTTGTTCTCCACCAGCCTGCCGAAGCACCCAGTGCTTCAACAAGGCCATTGCTGTTTCCTGCCCCTTGTCACCCCTTGTTTGAGCTCAGAGATTTGGCTGCTGATGTGCAAGTAGGTGCCTAACGCTGTGTTCTTTATTTTGTGTGAAGCAGAGCTGGAAAAACTTCCTTAAAATAAAAAGAGGGGTCAGTCTGTTTTCCTATCTTAGAAGGTGATGCTTGTCTTGCCCTGCTTTATTCTTGGAAACCTGGATGGATGACAGAAGAGCTTGTGGGATTGAGACACAGGAGGAAAAAGGCAAGTGTAATTGATTTGCAGGAAAGTTACTTTATCATATTTTTGTGGTTTTGGCTGTGCCTTGAGCTTTCATTTAGACCTGTGTCTCGTATATTTGGGAGATGCATGAGAGATGAGGCAGTCTTGCCCGCCAGCTCTCTGAGACCTGAACCAGTGTTCCTGGAAAACAAACCTCAGAGGGAAGACGAATTTTGTGACCAGGATATTCCTGTTAATTTTACTTAGAAAAAAATAAAAAATGCTTTGTCCTACCAGCTATATATCATGAGTAATAAAGCAAGGGTGGGCAATTTTTTCCCCAGAAAGCCCCTTTGAACAGGTGAAGAGGAGTGGAAGTTGTGAGGAGGAGGAGCAGCACAGTCCTGCATGCCCATGCCATGCTCCCTGATGGATCTTCCCACGTTTACACAAGAGATGCGCGTACACACACAGGTACATGTGGCCTGGTAGCACAGCAGAGAAAGACCACCTGAGGTGGGGGCTGCCTTTGAGCCAAGTCTCAAACCCACAGGTATGCACAGTACTCATGCACTCCCTGCTGCAGGAGCTGTGCTGGACTCACAGTGTTCACCAGATGGAAAACTTCATCTTAACTGCAAGGCAGCATGATGCCTTGTGGGGCTGGAAGGTGTGTTGGGTGGTGCTTGGGGATGGGGATGTGCTAGTGATCCTGGGGAAATGTCCAGCAGCTCCTGTGAGGGGGCCCTGATGGGTGGCCCTGAGGGTGTGGGCTTGTAGCAGGATGTACTAAACACTCCTCAAATCCCTCAGTGTCACAAAAACTGTGAGGCCCCATCAGCTGCACCCTGGAGGAGATGCAAGTCAGGATGCAGAAGCGCCAGAGGGACGCAGAGAAAAAGAGGAGAAGACAGCTGGGGGTGTTTTTGAAGGAGGCAGCCAAGAACTTTGTTTCTGACCTCACAGAAGTGCACAGAGGACAGCGTGCAAAGGGCTAGGAGTGCATTTGGGGGAAATGTGGCAAAGTGGGTGCTTGGTGCCTGCCTCTGGGCACCCTGGAGATGGGGTGAAAAGCAGGACGGAGTGCTCTGCTCAGCACTGCTCTCCTGGCTGGATGCTACAACCCCCAAGACCATGGTCAGGAGGAACAGGGAGACTGTTTCAGTCACTTGAAACACAGAACCAGACTGGAGAGGGGATGGAAATGCGGGGCGAGGTTCAGTCTGTGTCGTGAGGGGATGCTGGGCTCACTGCTAGCTCCACATTTTCCTTTCCTTTCCCTGCTGGTGTGAGAAAATGCACGCTGCATTTGTTCGGCTGCCAGGAGGATGGCAGCTCAAGCACCATCTTGCTAGCTTTGCTGTGTGTCTTTTCCCACAGCATTGCTTTAAATAATGAACGGAGTCATGATCCACCAGCTGGATTAGATGGTATGAACTTATCTGGCTTAAATCCAATGGTGATATATTTGGTCTCATTATTTTATTCACAAATGCCACAAAACAGCACAAGATATTTCTTTTTTCCTCCAAAATACTCCTTTTTCTCTTAGTGCTGACATTTATTTGCAGTAAGATTTGCACCGAACAGCCTGTGCCAGGCCAAATTTGTCAGACAGGCGTGCCTGCATGCCCGGTTTGTCCCACGAAATCAGGTGTGGAAGTCACACCCTGGTCCTGCCAGGGGACAGCGAGTGCTCCCCAGCCAGCAGGGTGACCCCTTGCGGGGGGGGGGGGGGGCTGCAGAGCTGAGGGAGGGCAGCCGGTGCTTTGCAAAAGCTGGAGATACCAAGGGAGCAGAGGTCGTGGAGGGGTAGAAAATTCCCTGAGCACATGATAATGAGAAGGCAGAAGCCTTACTGTGGCTACTTCCAGCGTGTGGCTCCTGCAGAGCCTGGCACTGCCGGGGAGCCATGGGATTGCCTGGGAGTGGGTGCTGGTGTCCTGCCACCTGGTGAAGTGCTAGAACAGATTCACAGAGATGCAAGTCACCTGGGACATAGTGCCCATCAGCTTCAAAATTACGATTTAGTAGTGATGAAAGTGCAAGAAAGGAGGTGCTGGGCAGGAAGCTTTACCCAGGCATCCTGGCAAGATCCCACCATGTTACAAGTCAGTCCAGCCCCCAGACAACGAACTGCTGCTCTGCTTCCAGAAATAGTCAGTGCCAGCGCTGGGCATTTCATCTGACAATCCAGAGAGAAATCGAGAGTAAAGAAGCAGAAATCTACAGTATTTGAAAAGACTTTTGTGTGTTGTTTTTTTTTTTCCCCTTTTGCTTTGTGTTCCCTATAGTCTTAGGCCAGTATGTGTGATCGTGCTGAGTCTGCTATTTGGAGGAGTTGCTGAAAAGTAAAGAGCAAGCTCAGGAACATCTGGAAAAAACATGAGCAAAACAAATCTGAAAAGCAAAATCAGGCTCTCCCCATTCTGTTTTTTATTAAACAGAGAAAGGAAAGAGAGTGCTTCACGTATTCAGCCATTCAGGTGCAGCATGCTCAGCGCTGCCTGGCTGAGCCCGAGCACCACTCTGCAAATATCAGCAGTCTCTTCAGTTAAGCAAGAGCTCTCAGAGTCTAATTTTAAGTGCTCATTACGTGTGTTCCTCAGTGGCAGTCATGTAATTAGGGGAAGAACAAGGCCGAGGGTGCCTGGTGTCTCTTCCAGACAGGTCTGCCTAATGCCCCGCGGCACCACAGGACTGCGCTGCAGGAGCTCACCTCTGCCACCACAGCCCTTAATCCTCCGTATGGATCCAATGATTTAGGGTGAAGCTTACAATAGCATTCTTTTTTTTTTTTTTTTTCCTTTCTAATATTTCAATTTTTAGCAGACGCAGGGACATTTTACAGACTCATAAAAATGCCCCCAAGAGTGACGAGCTCCTCTGACGGCAGTGGCTGCCGTTCCCAGGCACTTCACAGAGCACAGTGACACGTTTGGACCTCGTGAGTCCACAGCTGAAGCACTCCCAGCTCCGGGGCTATATGCAGTGACTGCTGGAGTGCCTGTGGCTTAACAACATGGAAAAATCCCGAGCAGGAAGGGGATGATGCCTCCTGTTCGCAGTGTGATCAGGAAGCAGAATCAGGGAAGCTGGAGCACATTCCCATACACACCCCTGGGATATGCTCAGGACATGGGTGTTTATGAAAGTCCTGCAAGAAGCACCGCTGGACCTTCAGTGGCCACGGGTGGCCAGGATTTTGGCTGGACGTTATTCTTAAACTCTTCACTAAAAGAAAGGCCAGCGTGTTTTCTCCACGGGGACATTTCCTATCCCCCTGGCTCCTGATGTAAGCCACAGGCCCTCTGTGTGGTAAGATGTCCCTCTTGCTTTCTGCATTACAGAGGCGAGGAACGAGAACCAGACCC